>NC_037295.2:7198624-7846124 GCF_000002775.5 Populus trichocarpa
GTAACCCATTTTGGGTCCCCACAAAATATATATAAAAATATGTATATAGCCAAAGGAGGTTAAGAAAAAATAACAGGAGGCAGAAGCGCTCAGAAAATGATTGGAAAATCGATCAATAAGGTTAAAAAATACAAAAGATTGGATTTTTGACAGTATATTCTTGAAGGGGGAGAGCCCTGTTGAGAAGGAAAATTTGAAATTTGAGGAGAAAAGCCCAAATTTGGATGTTTATTGGACTTAATTTGATTTTTAAAATGAATTTATAGGGGATTTGATTGCAAGAAAAATTGATTTTTAAGTCAATTTGGGCTTTAAATTAGAAGAAATTTAAGTTCTGGGGCCAAACTATATTTTTTAGGAATTTATTAGGTCAAATCAGGGGCCTAATTGCATAAATATTGAAGTTTAAGGGCCAATTGGGGACTTAATTAAGAAAATTCGAAACCAGGGACCAAATTGGGAAGAGGCGCGTAAATGGAGGGGCTGAAATTAATTGATTCAGGGGCCTAATTGAAGAATTAGAAGTTTTTGATCAATTAAGGGCTCAATTGCATAATTCAGAGGCCCAGGACCAAAGTGAAAAACGCGGCCAAATATAGGGACGGGGTTCGAATTCGGCAGGGATGCAATTGAAGGGACAAAAGATAATTGAGGGCTGATTTGAGATTTAGCGCATTTTTGGCGCCACATTTAAATGAACGGCGCGTATTTCGCCAAAACGACGTCGTTTCATGCATTAAAAAAAAAAAAAAGAAGAAAGAGCAGAAACGGTGTCGTTTTGAACGACACTGTTCATCTTCTTCCCCCGATCACGCAGCGGGGAAGAAGGGAAAAAGGGTTGCTTTTTTTTGAATTTTGCCGGCCACTCTCGCCTGGAGCCCACCGACCGGACACAATGGCCGACCAACCACCGCGCACCACCCACCGAACCTCGGCAGCCGCGCCCCAATGGCCGACCAGCCGGCTGCCCCCCATGAGAGCTGTAAAAAACAGCGTCCTTGGCCTCTATAAATAGAGGCCAAGAACGCTGAGAGTGGGGGGAAGAAAAGAGAGGAAGAAAGGAGAGAAGAGAGACCGGGAAGAAGGAGAAAAAAACAAAAAAAAAACAGAGGAGAGAGAGAGGAAGAACCGACAGAAGAGAGAAACCGAGAGGAGAGAAAAACGTAAAAAAAAACAGGGGAGGGAAAACAGACTGAGAGAAGAGAGGGAGGGGAAGAAAAAGAAAAGACCGAAACATAGAAAAAAAAAGGAAACGGACGTCCGGAACAGCTGCAGCGCCGCCTGTAGCCGCCGTCCGTGGGCTACGCCACCCGCCAACAGCCTCCGCCAGAAACGACAGCGCCACCACCTCCTCCGCGCCAGGTACCCTTCTCCCTCCCCTATTCTGACGTTTCCTTATTTCCTTCTCTGCATGCAGAACGAATAGCGTTCTGCATGCAGGGGCGGGGGAGAAATTAATTCTCCCCCCGCCCGTTTTGTTGCTGGGCCAGGCGGGTCCTGGCCCAGCCCAGTCTTCTGGGCCGGGTTTGGCCCAGAAGAGAATTGTTTTTTGGGCCGAGATCGGCCCAATACGTTTTTGGGCCGACCTCGGCCCATCATTGTCCAGCCCAGTCTTCTGGGCCAGGTCTGGCCCAGAAAAGATTTTTTGGGCCGACCTCGGCCCATCATGGTTTTGGGCTGAGTCCGGCCCAGTGGTTTGGGCCGGCCCAGCCCGATTTAATATTTATTATATATATATATATATATTATATTTTGTATTATTTATATATATATATATATATATATATATTTATATATATATATAAAAAATTATAAAAATTTGCAAAAATTATAGAAAAATATATGTGATTTTGTTTGTAATTTTATTATTATATTTTGATTAATATTGGTTGGTATTTTATTTTGTAAAGATACAAAACTCGGTATTAAAATACCCGGTTTCCATCAAAACATCAAAGATTTTCAAAAACAAAAATGTCTTTTGCTTTCAAAAATTTTCTAAAAATATCTTTGAAAATATTGTTGATTTTTCGGCATTTATTTTATCAAAGTGGATTAATATTTGGTTGTATTTTTTACAAACCCAGTATTAAAATACCCGATTCGCGTCAAAGCGTACAAAAATACATATTTTTTTAAAAAATGTTTTGTTTTAAAATATGGCCTAGTCTCTCCAATATATATATATAAATATTATAACATCATATTTTCACAACAAAAGAAATTTCAAAACAATATATGTATTAGCACGCATTTTGGCTTTAATAACCAGTTTATTCAAGTCATGAGAACTAGGCCAATATTTCAAAAATTCTAAAAAAAAATCTTTTTGTCCTTGGGATTACTAATTTATACATAAAACGTTTTCCTGATATTAAAAATGTTTTTTTTACAACGGTTAGGTTTTATCCGATAAGATAAGGACCTCCTTATTGAGGAGGACTTTTCTTGAACCATAGACGGACCAACAACTAGGAAACACAACGAAACCTTAAATTTTATCAGACAATAAAACGATGCAGCTTACCTTAGGTAGGGCGTATTTGGGGTGCTAATACCTTCCCTTTACGCAACCAGTCCCCGTACCCGATCTCTGAGACCAGTTAGGGTTCCTAGTGACCAAAATACTAGGTGGCGACTCCCACACCATTTTTCACTGCTAAGAGACAACGAATTCCTTGTCTCCCCACATTGACCAGATATATATATCCCCCATATTATTTATAATACATTTTTGGGTGGACGATCGCCGCAACGTCGCTCACGTGTGACAGAATGGCGACTCCACTGGGGAGCTTGTGGACTAAGCTTCGTTTTTGTCTGATTTGTTTTTGTTTTCGTGTTTTTATTGTTAATATGCCTTTCCTTTTGTTACCTGCTTATACGCTTTAAATATTTCTACACATATTGTTCATACATTTATAGAACTGTCTCATACATCTTATAGAACTGTCACATGCATCACATACTTTGATTATTGAGAGCACACACAAACTTTAAGTTAAGTGGGGGACTAGCAGCTTACCTTATGACTGTTAGTCAAGGTTTAAGTTTGTGTAAACCCCAACTCTTCGCTGAGTGCTTAGACTGGTAATAGTTGGTACATGTGACCATCTCATTGCCTACAAGCCCCCATATTGCCTCCACGAGGGTAATCACTGGGACAGCAAGAGACCCTTTTTAGAGACTGAATAGCCAACCTACCCTCGTCAAACACAAAAGATTTAGAACCAGGCTATAGGGTGTATGCCCCCACAAAATACATTTTTGCATAACACAACCTAAACCATCAAGTATTTGGTTTTCAGGTCATTTTGAAACGATAAGATGGCCATCATTACCAAATTTACTACTGTGGAATATGGGCAGAATTCTGAATTGTCACAACTATCAGAGGGAGATTGCTCTAGATATGATGCAAGGAAGCTTCCAGTAGTCAAAGACCTGAATTGCGTAGTATACGAGATGAAGAGAATATTGGGCCATAGTCAGAATATTGATGAGGCGGCATTTTTTGGGAAGTATGGACGATTATTGGAAATTGCAAAGATAGGAGTATTGAACCCAGCAATTAAAGCTTTGATTAACTTTTGGGATCCCGATTACAGATGCTTTTCCTTTGGAAATGTGGATTTGTGTCCCACTATAGAGGAATATGGAATGTTGTTGGAGTTTCCCAAACACTTGCACCAAGTTTATTTTCCTTTGAGAAATGACAAGGTGATTCCTGAGTTGTCAAAATTATTGAAGATTCCACATCTGAGCAGATTTTTAGAGAAGAATGGCAGCGGTTTAAAGTGGAAATTTTTGGAGGTTGAACTAGAAAAGAAAAAGGAGCAGTACGTCTCAGTGCTAGAAAGAGACAGGTTAATCGCTCTGGGGATCTATGGTCTCGTGTTATTTCCAAGCTTAAAAGGGGTTATAAGTCTAGAAGCTGCTGCTGCATTCGTGGAATATGAAAATACTCATGTCAACCCTACAACTGCCATATTAGCTGAGACCTTGCTGACCCTCAACCATTTTAGAAAAACAGGGAAAGGCGCAGTAAGATGTTGTACTCAGTTATTGTATATCTGGATGGTAAGCCATGTTGAAACCAAAAAGCCGATCTTTAATAATTTTTGGTGGTTTAACCAAAAACCCTTGAAGATAGTAGAGGAAGAAGAATGGGGAATCCTAGGTGATCAGGGTTGGATGAAAAAACTCCAAGAGTTACCTAGTAGCAACTTTAGTTGGAAGGCCCCTTGGGTTAAATCAGTTGATGTCATAGTAAGTTGTGGACAAAAATGCTGGGTACCTTTAATTGGGATCACAGGTTATGTCAGCTACGCTCCGGCTCTGGTGATAAGACAATTAGGTGGCATACAACACATCCCAAGAATTGTGGGACTTGCTGAATTTTCCGGATTTTTCAAGGATCAATCCGCGCGAGAAGTTCTTGAAACCATCAAACAAGATTGGAGCCAGTTGACTCTAATTCAGAAGGAGTCAGAAAGTTTGAGAGACCCTAGCTCAAGTGAAGGATATGAAAAGTGGAGGAATTTGACCCCGATTGCCACTCCGAAAAAGCCATGTTCTGAAGATGGGCCTTCACGAATTGAAGAAGGGTCCTTGAAAAGAAAAAAGGTCAGTAATGAAGAAGACCTTATGGAGCAAATAGAAAGGCTACAAATAGAATTGGGAAAGAGTAAGGGAGATAAAGCAGCATTAGAAAGGATGATGATGGAAGGAGATAAAAGCAGAGTGTTTCTAAACGAACAGCTCGAATCCAAAGATGCGAAAATAGGGATGTTGGAGCTGCAATTGAGCAAAGGAAAGGCCGTAATAGAAGAGTCTGAGAAAGAAAGAGGAAGACTGATTTTGGATTGGATGCAAAGCAGCTCTGAGTTGGAAGCATTGAAAGCCGACTTCGATGGCTATCAAGAGAATGTTGAGTACAATAAGGACAAATTCTTGCATGTTAAAGCAGAGTTGTTAGACCGAATTGAGAAGTATGATGAGTTAAACAAGAAATATATGATGATAGAAAGTCGGCTAGCTGAATTACAAGAGTTCGAAAGAAAGGGGAATGAAGAGGAGGTTTTGAAGGCAGATTTGGCAGCTAAGAAAATTGAAATTAGAATGTTGAAGGTGAAGTTTGACAAAGAACGAGAAAAGGTGAAACAGTTGACCAACAGGTTGGAAGTTTCAGAAAAACATAAAGAACAGATCGACACCAACAACAATACCTTGAATCAGAATAACATGTTGCTTATAGAGAAGATGGCCAAGGTAGATGAGCAAATGGATGAAGCTGCCATTCACGCACGAATTATTAGAGCCAATGCTCGAAGGGTGGGAAGGGACATCTTTCGTTATCGACAAAGCTTGGCTGAGACAGATGCCTTTTTAGAGAAAATTGAGAATCGAGGCCTCGCTTTCCTACCAGTGGCTAGAGATATGGATGAAGAGGAAGATTGATATATTTCTCTTTTTATTATTTTGTACCCTCTCTTCAAGAGATGTATTAGCCAATATTAATGAAAAGGGGCTTTGACCCATCTTTTATAAATATAAGCCTACCAAAGCAGCAGCTTGAGCACAACTACTCCTGATAAGGAACGTGACAAAAAGAGTCCATGCCCATTACACAAGAGGAATGTTGGCCATCGATCGTTTTTTTTTTTAAAAAAACAAGTTTCTAAGAGTATTCATGCATTGTTTCTTTATCATACATTCATTTACATTTTTTCATGCATCCCAGACCGTGAAACATAGGTCCCACATCCAAAATCCACAACACCCGGTCTCGAGCGAGAATGGAGAACGAAGAAAGAGCTCACTTAGAGTCACATTATCAGACCGAGTTGGAGTCTGTAAAGAATGAAGTTTCTCGGCTAACCGACTTACTTGAGCAGCTTCTAAGGGCTAAGAATGGGGAGGGAACATCAGCACGACAGCTTGAAGGAGCGCCAGCAGTTCACATTCCTCAAGCATCTCAAAACCAGGGGGCAAACTCGGCCAATGAACAACAGTTTGTGCCTATTACTCCTATCCTACCACCTCATACTCCAGTCACTGTTGACCTAACAACGGAGGGAGTCCCGGATAATAGGTCTCCCAGTTTGATAGACCAAGACAAGCTATTTGCTCTGGAAGAAAGATTAAGGGCAGTTGAGGGTAATGACTGGTTTGACCCTATGCGAGCAGCCGAAGTATGTTTGGTACCAAACATCGTGGTACCAAAAGATTTTCGCATACCAGAGTTCATTAAGTATACCGGTTTGGAATGCCCAAACACTCACCTTCGATCCTACTGCAACAAAATGGCGGAAGTAATCCGTGATGATAAAATGCTAATCTATTTCTTTCAAGATAGCCTAGCAGGATCCGCTTTAAGCTGGTACATGAGGTTAGACAGCATCAGGATAAAGAGCTGGAGAGACTTGGTGGAGGCTTTCCTCAAACAGTACAAGTTTAACATGGAAATCGCTCCTGATCGAACAAGTCTAATGGCAATGGAGAAAAGGAGCCAGGAGTCAGTAAGGGCTTATGCGCAAAGATGGAGAGATGAGGCAATGCATGTCCAACCCCCTTTGATAGAAACGGAAATGGTGAGCTTGTTTGCCAATACCTTCAAAGCACCTTATTATGAGCACCTAATGGGTAGCTCCTCTCAACATTTCTATGATGCGGTACGCATAGCTGAGAGAATAGAACAAGGGATTAAAGCTGGGCGAATAACGATGCCAGTGGAAAAGAAGGGTTTTATTGGAAGGAAGAGAGAAGGCGATGTTAACAATTTGGAAGACGGGTATAAGGGCAAGAAAGTAGATTCCCACAATCCACAAGTACCTACCTCTCAATTCTCACGCATAAACTTTAACCAATCTTTTTCCCTTAATCGAACAAATAACCAATCAAACTACCAAAATCACTACCAAAGACCCCATACGAGATACCCTTCAGAACAACTGCCACCGCTACCCATGCCTTTGAAGGACATGTACGTCAAACTGTTGAGCATTGGGCACATAGCTCCTATCCCTACACTACCATTACAACCACCATTCCCAATTTGGTACAAGCCCGAGTTAACTTGTGAGTACCATGCGGGTAATCCCGGGCATGGGATTGAAACCTGTTACGCTTTCAAGAAAAGATTGCTGGAGCTTATTAAGATAGGATGGGTATCCTTTGAGGACAAGCCCAATATTAATTCAAACCCGTTGCCTAAACATGCCTCAAGTAGTAGTGGAATAGGCATGATAGAAGTTGGAAATCAATGCAAGGTGCTGAAGGTGTCTATGGAAAAGATGTACTACATGTTAGTACGATCAGGATTTCTAGAGGCAAATATGGAAGGCCATTCGGAGGGAGGTAGTTATTGTGAGTTCCATGGAAGAGATGGACATTATATTGAGGATTGCATCGAGTTTTGCGAAAAGATTGCAAAAATGTTAAAAATGGGGCAATTGAGAATTGAACCCATGGAGAACAGGGGTGAGGTGAGTATGATGGAAGATCAGATGGAGATGACAGGAGTATGCAGGGTCCAACAAACAGCTAATGGTCCCCCAAGGCTAATCTTGGTTAAACCGTCCTACACAAAAGGGAATCACAATGTCATGCCTTATAATTATGGTTATGCCTCCAACGTTCAAGCTCCTCTTCCTTTGTTCCAGACTGAGATAAGTGGGTTGACCAGGAGTGGTCGTTGCTTTACTTCCGAGGAGTTGAGGAAGGCAAAGGGCAAAGAAGTGGTAGATCTGGACCAAGCACTAGAAGTTAATAAGCCCGTAACGGAAGAGGAGTCGAATGAATTCCTGAAGTTGATCAAGCATAGTGAATATTGCATAGTAGATCAACTAAAGAAGACTCCAGCTAGGATCTCCCTTATGTCCTTGATACTCAGCTCTGAGCCGCATCGAAACGCCTTGCAAAAGGTATTGAATGAGGCATATGTACCCCAAGACATTGAGCATAAAACCATGGAGCATCTAGTGGGGAGGATCCATGCAACTAATTACCTATACTTCACAGCAGATGAGCTCGATACTGAAGGTACCGGACATAACAAGCCCTTATACATTACGGTTAGGTGCAAGGACTGCCTCATAGGAAAAGTACTCATTGATAACGGCTCGGCCCTTAATGTGTTGCCAAAGCACATGTTGGAAGAAATGCCGATCGATGAATCCCATATAAAGCCAAGTACTATGATGGCCAGAGCGTATGATGGCTCACCTAGGCCAATAATTGGGACTCTAGAAGTGGAGCTATATGTGGGACCACAAATGTTCCTAGTAACACTTCAAGTTATGGATATCCATCCTTTCTATAGTATGTTGTTAGGAAGACCTTGGATTCATGCAGCGGGGGCAGTAGCTTCATCATTGCACCAATGCCTGAAATATATCATGAATGGGATGTTGGTAACTGTCAAGGCTGAGGAGACAGTATCCATGATAAAGAATGTAGCTGTGCCTTTTATCGAAGCGAATGATTGCAAGGATAACAATATCCATGCCTTTGAAATTGTGAACACTGACTGGGTGCCGGAGAACACAGTGCTAAGAAGGCCAAGGATCTCAGAAGCAGCAAGGATGGCAAGTCTATGCTTTTTGAACCGCGGGATCCCATTTCAGTATAACTTTATTATCAGGATACCAGAAGGGGTTAATCTGGCAAGGATGAAAAGTGCTGCTCAAAAATTTGGGTTAGGGTACCAACCTAACCAAAAGGATTATCAGTGGGCTGCTGGTCGGAGAAGGGCAAGAAGGATGGCTAGAATTAAAGGAAGAGAGCCTGATGAAGAAAAGCTAGAAATCCCTCCCCTTAGCGTGTCATTCCCAAAAGCTGCATACATAATGCAACATGATAAAGAAGCCGAAAGCCTTGATCAAGAGCTGTCAAGCATGAGCATAAATACCTTGGGGGAAAACAAGGTGGAAGGAGATGACATGAAGACAGTAGCAAGAAAGGGAGACGAAGCACTCCCACAACTGACGGTCTACACCATAGAAGAAGTCTCCGCCAAGACCTTTGTGCGCAAGTTGGCTCAAGACGAGAAGTTTCAGAATTGGGTGACCCAAGAAGCTCCAGTGGTTTTCAAAATGTAAACCAATTTTGTTTGTCTTAACATGCTTTTGTCATTGCTTTGTTTGGTTTTCATTTATTTTCACTAGTCGACAATCAAGGCTCAATTGTCGGTTAGACTTTATGTTTGTCATGGAGCCCACTTTTTCTTTAAATAAATTGTGAGATCATGCACTTTTCACAAATTGCCTTCTTTTTTTTATGCATTTACACCAAACACTTCCCGCTTTCAGGAATCCTGAAAGCGGATCTCCTACAACATCACATATATTTAGCATCAAGAATAAATGGCCAAACTTGAACGAGCATGTGGTAGCTATGGAAGAAGAAGAATGGGATGAAAGCAATATTAGTGAATTCACCAGGCTAGTAGAACAACAGGAACAAACTTGGAAACCTGCTGCAGAGGAACTCGAAACCATCAATGTGGGTAATGATCAGCTCAAGAAAGAGTTGAAAATAGGTACCTTAGTTACTTCTGAACAAAGGACAAAAATGATCGCCCTGTTACAAGAATATGCAGATGTCTTTGCTTGGTCTTATGAAGATATGCCCGGTTTGGACACAAATATTGTAGTACACAAGATACCGTTGGAAGAAGGTTGTAAACCAGTCAAGCAGAAGCTGAGGAGGGCCCACCCGGATGTCTGGATCAAGGTTAAGGTAGAACTCGAGAAGCAATGGGATGCTGGCTTTCTAGAAGTAGTTAGATATCCACAATGGGTATCTAACATTGTTGTGGTGCCTAAGAAGGAGGGGAAGATTAGAGTGTGCGTGGATTTTCAGAATTTGAATAAAGTTAGCCCCAAGGATGATTTTCCTCTACCACACATAGATGTTTTGGTGGACAACGCGGCCCGGAGTTCCATATATTCCTTTATGGATGGTTTTTTCAGGATACAACCAGATAAAAATGGCTCCGGAGGATAAGACGAAAACAACTTTTGTCACACCGTGGGGAACATTCTGCTATAAGGTCATGCCATTTGGATTGAAGAATGCAGGAGCAACCTATCAAAGAGCAATGGTGACTTTGTTCCACGACATGATGCACAAGGAAATTGAGGTGTATGTAGACGACATGATTGCCAAGTCTAAAAGAGGAGAGGATCATGTTGAAGTTTTGAGGAAGTTGTTTGAGAGATTGAGGAAGTATGAATTAAGGCTCAATCCTGCAAAATGTTCATTCGGGGTTAAATCGGGTAAGCTGTTAGGATTTGTGGTAAGTGATAGAGGTATAGAGGTGGATCCAGATAAAGTAAAGGTCATCCAAGCTATGTCATCCCCTAAGACAGAGAAGGAAGTAAGAGGATTCTTGGGAAGGATAAACTACATTGCTCGGTTCATAGCTCAGTTAACAACGACGTGTGAACCAATATTCCGACTACTAAGGAAAAAGAATCCCGGAACCTGGAATGAGGAGTGTGAGGAGGCATTCAATAAAATCAAGTATTATTTGCAAAATCCACCTTTACTGGTCCCTCCGGTATCGGGAAAACCTCTAGTATTGTATCTAACAGTGACTGAAGCAGCTATGGGATGTGTATTGGGTCAGCATGATGAAACCGGGAGGAAGGAAAGAGCTATTTATTACTTAAGTAAGAAATTCACTGAATGTGAGTCTAGATACACGGAGATAGAAAGGCTTTGTTGTGCATTGGTGTGGGCAGCAAAGAGGTTGCGGCATTATATGTTATACTATACCACTTGGTTGATTTCAAAAGTAGATCCTCTGAGGTACATTTGTAACAAGCCATTTCTCTCAAGTCGAATTGCAAGGTGGCAAGTTCTATTAGCAGAATATGACATTGTATACATGACAAGGAAAGCTGTAAAAGGAAGTGCAATCGCGGACCATCTGGCCGATAATGCTGTTGAAGATTACGAACCTTTGGATTTTGACTTCCCTGATGAAGATATATTGTTAATAGAGAAAGAAGAAGAGAAGACAGATTGGTGGACAATGTTTTTTGATGGTGCAGTGAATGTATATGGTAACGGGGCTGGTGCGGTAATAATCTCTCCTAATAAGAAACAGTATCCAGTTTCGGTAAAACTACATTTCGAGTGCACCAACAACACAGCTGAGTATGAAGCTTGTATCCTTGGTCTAGAAGCGGCATTAGAGCTGAAGATAAAGAAGTTAGATGTGTACGGAGATTCAATGTTGATTATCTGTCAGGTTAAGGGGGAATGGCAGACCAAAGAGGAAAAGTTGAGGTCGTACCAGGAATACCTGTCCACACTAGCAAAGGAATTTGAAGAAATTAGATTCACCCATCTGGGAAGGGAGGGGAACCATTTTGCAGATGCTTTGGCCACGCTAGCTGCTATGACTACCATTGATCTCAAGTGCAAGGTACAACCGCTACACATTGATATTAGAAACGACCCAGCTCACTGTTGCTTAGTTGAAGGAGAGATGGACGGACAACCTTGGTATTATGATATCAAGAACCTTGTGCAAAATCATGTATATCCGGTGGGAGCTTCCAAAACGGATAAGAAAACCTTGAGAAGGTTAGCTGTAGACTTCTATCTAGATGGAGAGATTTTGTACAAAAGATCATTTGATGGAACCCTGCTAAGGTGTTTGAATGAGGAAGATGCTAGAAAGGCATTACGGGAGGTCCATGAGGGGATTTGCTCAACCCATGCTAGCGGGCATATGATAGCAAGGAAAATCCAAAGGGCTGGTTATTTTTGGATGACACTAGAGAAAGACTGTATCGACTATGTCAGGAAATGTCATAAATGTCAAGTTTACAGTGACAAGGTCAATATGCCACCAGCTCCGCTGTTTAATCTAATATCTCCTTGGCCATTTGCAATGTGGGGAATTGATGTAATTGGTCCGGTTAACCCAAAAGCTAGCAATGGGCATAGATTCATCCTTGTGGCTATTGACTACTTCACCAAATGGGTGGAAGCTAATTCGTATGCCCATGTAACACAGAAGGTAGTGAAGAGGTTCATAGAAAAGGATTTGATTTGTCGATATGGTCCTCCGGAAAAGATAGTGACAGATAATGCACAGAATTTCAATGGCAAAATGATAGTGGAGCTGTGTACTAAATGGAAAATCAAGCATTCGAATTCCTCACCATACCGACCAAAAATGAATGGCGCAGTAGAAGCCGCCAACAAGAACATCAAGAAGATTATTCAGAAAATGGTAGTCACATACAGAGATTGGCATGAGATGTTGTCATTCGCTCTTCACGCATACCGCACTACAGTTAGGACCTCGACGGGAACCACTCCATATTCTCTGGTGTACGGTATGGAAGCAGTGATGCCTTTGGAAGTAGAAATCCCGTCGTTAAGAGTATTGATGGACTCCGAATTAGAAGAGGCCGAGTGGGCCAAAGTGAGATATGAGCAACTGAACCTGATCAGTGAAAAGAGGATGGCCGCAATATGTCATCACCAACTGTACCAGAAACGAATGGCCAAGGCATATGATAAGAAGGTTAGACCACGGTTGTTTCAAGAAGGGGATCTAGTATTGAAGAAAATATTGTCACTACCTGGAGACGATCAAAGCAAATGGGCACCGAATTACGAAGGTCCTTACATAGTAAAGAAGGCATTCTCAGGAGGAGCACTGAAGTTGGCTAGAATGGATGGAGAAGACCTAGCTCGACCTGTGAATTCTGACTCTGTAAAAAGATATTATGCTTGATGTAGGCTCCTAAATCAATAAAGCAAAGTTTGGCCATTGACTTCTTTCTCTTTTGCATTGATCTCACAACAGTCATTTTTGCATTAATCCCAACAGTGCATGTCTTGTGTTATCTCATTTAAAAAGTTTAGCATCGGCTGAACGAATTTCTTCTCTCTATAAAAGCCTAGACTAGAATCACACCCCTACACTGGGGGCAATAAGAGATATTTTCATGTACGAAAGCCTATAAATTTTAAAAACCAAGCTAAAACATTTGACAAAAGCATGACAAAGAGGCAATGACAAGTCATACATTTTGGAAAAAAGACTATTTGAAGAAAGTCAGAGATTTCTTCTCCAAGAATATGATCGGAGGCAACACGAGAGAGGAATCCAGCATACGACTTCAAAAGCAAGCTCATGTTAAGAGGGAGTCTCATGAACTCGAAGAAGATGATGGGGCCTATGTTTCAAAACCAGGTACGAATGCATGCATGGCATCTAATCATAAATCATTGCATATATGTTTTTTTTTTATCGTTACAGGAGGAGACCTTAATACATTCCAACAAAATTGGAGACGAAGAAAGAATCATTGAGTTGATTCTAGAACAACAAGAAGAGAAGATAATAATGTTCAAACCCTGCCATCGGGAAGAGCGACATCGAGCAATCGGTAAAAGGGAATCGCTAGAAGGGATTCCAGGTTAACAGATTTACAAGATAGATTTTTTGGTTTTTGATTAAAGGAGATCGCCAGAAGGGATCTCATTATTTCAGCTTCGAATAAAAGGAATCGCCAGATGGGATTCCAAGTTGATGGAGATCGCCATAAGGGATCTCATACTTCGCTATTTGGAGGTCGCCAGATGGGACCTCATATTACCTGTTGAGATAAAAGGAATCGCCAGATGGGATTCCAAGTTGACTAAAGGAGATCGCCAGAAGAGATCTCGTGTTTCACTATTTGGAGGTCGCTAGATGGGACCTCGTATTACCTGTTGAATAAAAGGAATCGCCAGATGGGATTCCAAGTTGATTTAAGGAGATCGCCAGAAGGGATCTCGTGTTTCATTATTTGGAGGTCGCCAGATGGGACCTCGTTTTTCATTGAATAAAAGGAATCGCCAGATGGGATTCCAAGTTGATTAAAGGAGATCGCCAGAAGGGATCTCGTGTTTCACTATTTGGAGTTCCGTTTAGGGTTTATCTTTATAAAACTTACTGCGCAAAACCTTTGCTCCGTAAGCATTATAAAGAGGGGGCATCTGTTGTAACCCATTTTTGGGTCCCCACAAAATATATATAAAAATATGTATATAGCCAAAGGAGGTTAAGAAAAAATAACAGGAGGCAGAAGCGCTCAGAAAATGATTGGAAAATCGATCAATAAGGTTAAAAATACAAAGATTGGATTTTTGACAGTATATTCTTGAAGGGGGAGAGCCCTGTTGAGAAGGAAAATTTGAAATTTGAGGAGAAAAGCCCAAATTTGGATGTTTATGGACTTAATTTGATTTTTAAAATGAATTTATAGGGGATTTGATTGCAAGAAAAATTGATTTTTAAGTCAATTTGGGCTTTAATTAGAAGAAATTTAAGTTCTGGGGCCAAAATATATTTTTTAGGAATTTATTAGGTCAAATCAGGGGCCTAATTGCATAAATATTGAAGTTTAAGGGCCAATTGGGGACTTAATTAAGAAAATTCGAAACCAGGGACCAAATTGGAAGAGGCGCGTAAATGGAGGGGCTGAAATTAATTGATTCAGGGGCCTAATTGAAGAAATTAGAAGTTTTTGATCAATTAAGGGCTCAATTGCATAATTCAGAGGCCAAGGACCAAAGTGAAAAACGCGGCCAAATATAGGGACGGGGTTCGAATTCGGCAGGGATGCAATTGAAGGGACAAAAGATAATTGAGGGCTGATTTGAGATTTAGCGCATTTTTGGCGCCACATTTAAATGAAACGGCGCGTTTTCGCCAAAACGACGTCGTTTCATGCATTAAAAAAAAAAAAAAAGAAGAAAGAGCAGAAACGGTGTCGTTTTGAACGACACTGTTCATCTTCTTCCCCCGATCACGCAGCGGGGAAGAAGGGAAAAAGGGTTGCTTTTTTTTGAATTTTTTGCCGGCCACTCTCGCCTGGAGCCCACCGACCGGACACAATGGCCGACCAACCACCGCGCACCACCCACCGAACCTCGGCAGCCGCGCCCAATGGCCGACCAGCCGGCTGCCCCCCATGAGAGCTGTAAAAAACAGCGTCCTTGGCCTCTATAAATAGAGGCCAAGAACGCTGAGAGTGGGGGGAAGAAAAGAGAGGAAGAAAGGAGAGAAGAGAGACCGGGAAGAAGGAGAAAAAAACAAAAAAAAAACAGAGGAGAGAGAGAGGAAGAACCGACAGAAGAGAGAAACCGAGAGGAGAGAAAAACGTAAAAAAAAACAGGGGAGGGAAAACAGACTGAGAGAAGAGAGGGAGGGGAAGAAAAAGAAAAGACCGAAACATAGAAAAAAAAAGGAAACGGACGTCCGGAACAGCTGCAGCGCCGCCTGGAGCCGCCGTCCGTGGGCTACGCCACCGCCACAGCCTCCGCCAGAAACGACAGCGCCACCACCTCCTCCGCGCCAGGTACCCTTCTCCCTCCCCTATTCTGACGTTTCCTTATTTCCTTCTCTGCATGCAGAACGAATAGCGTTCTGCATGCAGGGGCGGGGGAGAAATTAATTCTCCCCCCGCCCGTTTTGTTGCTGGGCCAGGCGGGTCCTGGCCCAGCCCAGTCTTCTGGGCCGGGTTTGGCCCAGAAGAGAATTGTTTTTTGGGCCGAGATCGGCCCAATACGTTTTTGGGCCGACCTCGGCCCATCATTGTCCAGCCCAGTCTTCTGGGCCAGGTCTGGCCCAGAAAAGATTTTTTGGGCCGACCTCGGCCCATCATGGTTTTGGGCTGAGTCCGGCCCAGTGGTTTGGGCCGGCCCAGCCCGATTTAATATTTATTATATATATATATATATATATATATTATATTTTGTATTATTTATATATATATATATATATATATATATATATTTATATATATATATAAAAAATTATAAAAATTTGCAAAAATTATAGAAAAATATATGTGATTTTGTTGTAATTTTATTATTATATTTTGATTAATATTGGTTGGTATTTTATTTTGTAAAGATACAAAACTCGGTATTAAAATACCCGGTTTCCATCAAAACATCAAAGATTTTCAAAAACAAAAAATGTCTTTTGCTTTCAAAAATTTTCTAAAAATATCTTTGAAAATATTGTTGATTTTTCGGCATTTATTTTATCAAAGTGGATTAATATTTGGTTGTATTTTTTACAAACCCAGTATTAAAATACCCGATTCGCGTCAAAGCGTACAAAAATACATATTTTTTAAAAAAATGTTTTGTTTTAAAATACGGCCTAGTCTCTCCAATATATATATATAAATATTATAACATCATATTTTCACAACAAAAGAAATTTCAAAACAATATATGTATTAGCACGCATTTTGGCTTTAATAACCAGTTTATTCAAGTCATGAGAACTAGGCCAATATTTCAAAAATTCTAAAAAAAAATCTTTTTGTCCTTGGGATTACTAATTTATACATAAAACGTTTTCCTGATATTAAAAATGTTTTTTTACATAGACATTAGAACGGTTAGGTTTTACCCGATAAGATAAGGACCTCCTTATTGAGGAGGACTTTTCTTGAACCATAGACGGACCAACAACTAGGAAACACAACGAAACCTTAAATTTTATCAGACAATAAAACGATGCAGCTTACCTTAGGTAGGGCGTATTTGAGGTGCTAATACCTTCCCTTTACGCAACCAGTCCCCGTACCCGATCTCTGAGACCAGTTAGGGTTCCTAGTGACCAAAATACTAGGTGGCGACTCCCACACCATTTTTCACTGCTAAGAGACAACGAATTCCTTGTCTCCCCACATTGACCAGATATATATATCCCCCATATTATTTATAATACATTTTTGGGTGGACGATCGCCGCAACGTCGCTCACGTGTGACAACGTGCGACAGTAGTCTATATCAAAACTGCCTTCATAAGAATATTTTGTTTTGTCGATACATCATAAATCAAAACCCCAGAGAACTACAACTGTGTCAAGTTATCAATCAACGGTCGAATAAAAACATCTATATTTTGGCCCAGACTATTAGGCATAGTTTTTAAACCCGACCCGGTGGCCGGCCCTGTCCAAGGCCCGGGTTCCGGGTTTTGACCGGGTCCCGGGTCGGCCGGGTCAATCCCTATTTTAAAAAAATTCAAAACGTCATCATTTTAATAAAAAAAAACAAAAGTCAACAGGTTGCAACTGGGTTTGGCCGGGTCACCAGGTCAACCCGCCGGGTTGGCCGGGTCACATCGGGTCATGACTTTTCCTATTTTTTATCAACCTGACTCGGTTCCAGCCCCGGGTCGACCCGCCAGGCCAGGCAGGGTTTCAAAACTATGCTATTAGGACCAGGTATGACCATAGAAAAAAACATGAACTTTAGCCTCACACACATAACTTTGGTTCTGGTTAAAGGTGACCGCCAGATGGGATCTCAGATTAACCCAACCATGCATCGATTTAGCTTTGGTTAAAAGGAGTCGCCATATTAGATTTCAAGTTATTCGAGCTACACATAGACAGATTATGATTCTGGTTAAAGGAGATTGCCAGATAAGATCTCAGGTTAACCCAACCACACCATAAAATTTAGCTTTGGTTAAAGGAAGTCGCCAGATGAGATTTCAGGTTGACCGAGCTGTACATAAAATTTCGGTTCTGGTTAAAAGAGGTCGCCAGATGAGATCTCATGTTAACCCAACCACACATAGAATTTAGCTTTGGTAAAAGGGAATCACTAGATGAGATTTGTTTTGGAGTTTGTATATAGCACATTGGAAAGCCGACCTTTCAATGTAAGTTTGTTTTGGAGTTTGTTTTGATTTGAGTTGGTTTGTGTTTAACAATTTGTGAACAACTAATATTTAATTAATTGTATTGATTTTCAGGTTCATAAACATTGAGGCCGCCTGAGTAATAACATCGGTGTTTAAATTGTCGATAGAAATTCTATTGTTTCAATTGAGCCAGGTTTGCAGGCATCCTAATTGGAAACCTTATATTGATGCATGGTTTAGAAGATTTAAGGTTAGTGTTAACTTAAAATTTTAACTATTTTTTATGTTATATTGAAATTATTGATTTATTTTTTATAAATTTTTTATACACAGAACAAATTCGAGTGGGATAACATAAATGATAATCTTGCGAGGACAATGTGGGAGAATCACGCTGCAACTCGGTAACATAAAAAACAATACAATATATTTTTTTTAAACAATTTATATATTAAAATCTAATTTGTCATTAACTTATATAAAATACATTTGTATCATGTAGGTTGCATGACTTTTGGTATAAAGCGCAAAAAAAGCTAAAAAATATGCTAGAGATAATGCTCTACCAGACTGGAATAACGTGGTGGTTTGGAGGAATTTTAGGTTGCCATATATCTCGGAGGATATATGGGCGTAGTATATTTAGCACATGATGTCCGAGCGGTTCACAAGACTCTTACAGTCTAGTGCCGAGAACCAGAACCAAAAAATTCACGGTTCGGTTACCACACACACCAACAACTTCGTTCCATTCATTGCACATGTGAAACGGATAGTAAGATTAATTTTAATGACATCCTAGATATTTGCTCCTGGGTATATTTGTTTATTTTTTAAGATAAATATCTTATAATTATAAGATATTTAATACATCCTAGATATTTATAAAAATATGTATAACGTACAAAATACCATATAGGCTTAATTGGACTTGATATTAGAGTGCTGTTGATTTTATCAATAATTTAGGCTGATCAAGGAAAAGAGAAGTGGAGAAATTACAGTGCTGTTGATATAAGATGTTTCTGATGCTTCAGCCTCCGCATGGACTTCTTCAGTTTTGCAGAGTGAAAACATTTTACATTCACAAAGTATTTTCTGAAAAATAACATTCGACTATTTTTTTATAATACATGCGCAACTCACTGGTAGGTAGGTAGACAACTATAATTATTATTAATTTTTATAATACATGCACAATCCACGTGTCACGAGACTAGATTATTTTTGTGTTATAACGAGAGTGTGTCACAGTGATATTCAAAGCAAATGATGACTAACAGAGGCATTAAAACCGAAGTATGAAGTGTTTTTTAAAATATTTTTTATTTAAAAATATATTAAATTAATATTTTTTATTTTTTAAAAATTATTTTTAATTTAACAACATCAAAAAAAATCTAAAAAAACATAAAAAATAATTTAAAACAAAAAAAAATAAAAAATATACTAATGGGCACGAATATATTTCTCAGTACTCTTTACAGCAGTATGGAATGGACTTCAAGCAATGTGGGTCTCTTTGAGTAATCACTTCTGTACAATAAATTGACTTTTCCCATGAAAATGCTTTTTAGCAGCCGACGCTATAGTGATATTAATCATTCAACATAATAGCTTGTAGTCAATAAATTTGTGGCTCAAATGCCTCTATACGTGCCTGCCTCCTTATCTTTTAAATTTCAACATCTTGCAACCTGCAACTAACTAGGAGAACCCAAGAAAATACGAGGTGAAGATTTATATGAGAATTATTATTTTGATTTTCAAAAAAAATTTGAATATTTGAATATATTACATTTAGTAATTAATCAAGTAAATCTAATAATATTTCATTTAAAAAAAATTCAAAGTTAAAAACTATTTATGAGATAATCATCCACCAAATCAATACCTCTCTGTAAATTTTAGAGTGGTTTTTTATACTTGTCAGACAATATATATTAATGTAGTGATTAATTACACTAGTTGGGCCTGCTTTCTTCTCACATTTCTTCCTCCCTTTCCTTCTCCCCTTCTCTCATTTATCATCTCTTCGAGTTTGGACCTCTCTTCTCCTCTCTTTTCTTTCTCATTTCCTCTCCTCTTTCTCTCATTCTTCCTTGTTTGAGCTCGGTTGAACCTGCCTTCTTCTCTCATTTCTTTCTCTCTTTCCTCCTTTTTGAAATATTATTAATGGAGTATTTTTGCTAACATTCATTGAGAAAGTGAATGTAGGGTTTTCTATTCTGTGTAGATTTCTTAAATAAATATAGGGTTTTTGTCAAAACATTAATGTGTTCAATTATTAAGTATAAAAATAAATAAAATTAGAAGAGGATAAAAATAAAATCAGAATAAAATAACTAAGAAAGGTTTAGTGAGAGAGTGAACGAAATTAGTTGCTTACTGGGACTCAATTGATTGTGATTTTAAATTTGAATCTGGGTAATTGCGTGATATTATTATTTCTTTTTATTTATTTATTATTATTATTTTGAAAAATAAATTATGTTTTTTATTTGTCTTTTGATGTGATTGTTTATTTGTAAGTGTCTTCTAAACTTTTTAATAGGTAAGAACAATAATTTAGCTAGTATCTAGCTGAAATTGTTTAGCTAGAAATATTCAAAATGATATTTTTTTTTGTAAATATTAAGAAAAAAAATATTAGATTGATTTGGATTAACTCGGATTAACTTGTCAAATTCCCGTCCCGGGTCATGAGATCGTGATAACCCCATAAAAATAAAAATAAAATAAACTCAATTCTTAATCAGCTCAATCTTGAATGATGAAATTGAAAACAAGAGTCAATAAAAAAAATAACAATTTTTTTCTGCTATATGCTCAATCTGTGGACCATTACTCTTAAATGCAAATATGTTGTGTAATGCTTTTTATTTATTTATTTATTGTTGCTAAATAGAGTAAATAATAAAAGGGTAAACAAAAAGAAAAAGGCATAGAAAAATTGGTTCTTCTTCATTAAAAATTCAAAATTTCACGAACTTATTCATTGACGTCAAAGTTAGGAATATCATATTTTTTTTGGGTTTGTGCAATATTTACCAATCCCAGAGTTGGAAATATTTGCGGGCACTATTTATTGACGCTAGAGTCAGGAACATGATAGGAAAAACGAAAAAAAAAAGGAGGACAAAACACTTAGCAATTTTAGACAAAACCAGCAATGCAGTCTGCCTCAAGGAGATACTTAAAGGGTGATAGCATCTTCTCTTTCGCATAACTAGTCCTGGATCATAGAATCTCTGTTAACCAATTAGGGTTTCTAATGATCATAATACTAGGTGGCGACTCCTTAAACGAGATCGTTTTTCTAAAAGAACAAGATGCTAGATATTTATTCTTTTTCCATGAAAAATTGTAATGGTCGCTGCGATGTCCGGGTGATACAAAAGTTGTTTGTGGGTGTAGCTTTGGGGCATAGCCATAGACATAGGGCATCATCGTGGGTGTTTCCTTGGGTGTAGCCACTAGCATAGCCATATGGGGCGTAATCTATGGGCTTAACCGCTGGTTTAGCTGTTGGCATCACATGTCATTGGCTTAGCTACTAGCATCATGTGTTGTTGGCGTAGCCATAAATATATTGTCAGCTATGAAAAAAGTTTTTAAAAAACATGAATGAATTGACTTTTTATTTATTTTTCACAGACGATGCCAATTGATGAGGCTGGAAAAATCCTCAAGAGAAATATTGTGGACGCTTTTCATGGGCTAATAAAACTAGATCCGGAGGACTTGGTGGGCCTGGTGACACCTACAAGAAAACATTTTAATGCTTAAGTCAGTATAGTGTTTGTACAGGTGACGTGCAGGAAGAGTGAGTATTCTCTAGACTGGAATGTTCCTTAAACTTTATTTAAGTTTTATATTAGAGTTATGTTGTCTAGAGAGATTGGCTCTGGCCTTCTAGCCTCTTTTGTTATGCTTCTAGGGATATTTGTTTATATAAACTTTCTTAAGATAAATATTTTATAATTATAAAATATTTAATATAAATACCTTAAAAATATCCTAGATATTTATAGAAATATTTATGAAAGTATAGATATTGTATAAAATATATACCATAAGCTTGATTGGACTCGGCCAAAGAATTATTATTACCGTGTTGTTAATATTTATTCTTTTTCCATGAAAAATTGTAACGGTCACTGCGATGTCCGAGTGATACAAAAGTTGTTTGTGGGTGTAGCTTTGGGGCATAGCCATGAAGCATAGCCATAGACATAGTTGTGGGCATCATCGTGGGTGTTTCCTTGGATGTAGCCACTAGCATAGCCATATAGGGCGTAATCTATGAGCTTAACTGCTGGTTTAGCTGTTAGCATCACATATTGGCATAACTGCTAGTATCACATGTTGTTGGCATAGCTGTAGATGTATTGTCGGTCATGAAAAAAGTTTTTAAAAAACATGAATGAATTGATTTTTTATTTATTTTTTATAAACAATGTCAATTGATAAGGCTGGAAAAATCCTCATAGAAACATAATTAATTACCTGTTGGGCCTGAGGACACCTTAAAAAAAAACATTCTAATAAAATTAAACTTATCCAACTCATAGTTAATTACCTGTTGCGATATTTACCGGTTGGTAACTTCTAATCAACCCTAATCGGTTCGGAGAGATAGAAATGAAAAGGAATCAAATCTAGTGGCGAAAGGTCATTCTCACCAATTTAAGAATTTGTCCCCACGTACGTCCAGTATAAATCAAGTACGTACCTCATAAAATGAAAACTTATTCAAGCTTCTTTCCTACTCCTGCATGGACTTCTTCAGTTATGCCGAGTAATGGTGGTCGTGATCACTCTTTTCAGTTCAGCTACTTTGGTTGTCTCATATCAGTTACATCCAGACGAAGGTAAGAGAGTAAGCTTTGTTTTTATTGCAATAATGGAGTGTTGTAATTAATAATCTGAGCTAATTAATTTCCACGACTTTCCATTCATTGGCGTGCTAAGTCACATATCCACAGATTTGCTTACAGCTACAACCTCATAATTTAAGATTAAGAAATTCATTAATGTAAATTTATAGTTCATTGCTTATTAATTACTTTATTGGAGAATCATTTCATCACTTTACAGTACAGCTACAGAAAAACAACTCATGGGGTAAGAACATAAAAGGAAATTCTGGAAAAAAAAGGGCTCAAATCCGTACATTCACTCTCAACTGTGCATCCAACAGGAAGTAGCTCATGTGGGGATGATATTAAAGATGAATAAATTATTTAATGTGTATCAGATTTCTTTTTTCTACAAATTACAATAATTCTCGAGGTATTTGGAAACTACAAAGAGTATGAAAAAAAGTTTGAATATTTAATAAAACGTCTCACTTTTAAGAAAATATTACAAAAACCCTTTTTATACCAAAAAAATGCCCTTAATTATTATTGAACTAAAAAAAAAGACTTAAGAGAAAACGAATATAAGAAAATGGGGCATGATTTTTCAATATATGAATAATATTAATATTATTATTTAGTTCAAGTTAGTTTTTAATTTTTGAGTTTCCTTGTTAGTATTTTGTCCTCTAATTTTTAAAATTCCCTTATTTAACTATTGTTATTTATTTATTTATTATTACTACCTTTAATAGGTTAGTGTTTTCGTAGGTAAATTATTTCCTTCCTCGTATACACAATCTCACAAGTCTCTCGTCTGTTGTTTTTTTAAAATAACTTAAAAACGAGAGTTTTCAACCCTTTCATGAAACCCTTTTTATTTATAGGTTTTCTAATTATTAAAGTTTAAGTGATTTTTTATTTTTGTGTTTTAATAAAAAATATTATTTTAATATATTTCTAAAATAAAAACACTTCAAAAAATAACCGTTATCACACTTTAAAACATTATCCTAACTTCTTACTTCTTCAAGCTTATATCATCCTTAAAAAGACTATAATATTAGGAGGTTTTCAATAAGATAAACCTAAAATTTAATCTAAATTAAAAATTTATATTTAAAAATGTAAATAACAGTGTTTAGAAGGATTGTATCACATTAAAATACTCAATCAAAAGGGAAAAAATTTTATACATGAAATTTAACAATAACAGTGTTTAGAAGGATTTTATCACATTAAAATACTCAATCACAATCAAAAGGGAAAAAATTTTATACATGAAATTTAACCCTAATCCTTAAATTTTTTATGATTTTTCCTTTGAAACTCCTGATTATATATATATATATCAATCGGCTATATTTCAGAACTTAAACAAAATGTTAAATATTTTGTTAATATTTGTTATATCTAAAAAAAAAATCCTAACTTTTCTAGAGTTGATTGGGTTTGATTTGAACCCAATGTAAACAACAAAAATTATTATTTTTTACATAATAATTTGAGTAAATAAAACTTAATTTTGATGATTTAATGTTTGATTTTGAAAATTCTAATTGAGAAAAAATTGGTTGGTTATAAATTTGTAGTGCGTGCTATCCATCAATGGGAATTTCTAATTTCTAATTGATTTTATTAATATAAGTTAATTTTGTAGGTTTTCATCAAATAAAATGGAGTCATGCTCACTAATTCGTTCTGCTCTCTTTGTATATCTTGCTGCATAATCATGATTCAATTATAATCCGGAATTTGGCTTATGATCATAAATTTTGGTCCAACACTAATGGGTATACTCCACTCATGTATTTTTTTTTAAAATTAATTTTAGTTTCTTGTTTTAACTTTTTTAGTCTTTTGTTTTTTATGTATCTCAAACATACATATGTATATATGTTTTTAATTAAACAAAGTGGTAATGTGGTCATAAATAGCTTTTATCTTTATAAAAAAAATTCCAAAAATATGGAATGTTAAGTGAAGTTATATATACAAATTACAGGAATACATGATATTCAAGGTAATTTATCTTGCATTTAATCATGTTATGACATTTGCCCTCGACTGATGGTAAATAAAAATATTCTACTACTAATATTATTGTTAACGGAAACAGACGGAGTGACCATGTTAATTTTTAACATTACGGTGGGCATGGATTGTCCTAAAAAAAGAATTACAGATCATATAGAGAAAAACCCTGAATTCGGAATATTAGATTTTTCAAGTTGTTTTTTTTTAATGTATTAAAATAATATTTTTTAAAATTATTTTTGATATTATTATATTAAAATGATATAAAAACATAAAAAAATAATAATTTTTTAAAAACTTTTAAAATACAAAATAAATCAGGCTCCAAAGCACACTTGTCGAATCACACCTCTTATCTTTTTAACCCGAAATGGCTGTTGAAAACAAGGTTGCCATTCATTTGATAGCCACAATATGGCCATACCTCTATGAAATATAAAATTGCTTTTACAATTTTGGATCCAATATTAAAAGAAAAACAAACAATACGTATTTGATATTAAGAGTAAACAAACAAAATTAATTTAAAATAATAAGTGGGATTAAAAAAATTAAAACATATAAATGAGTTAATAAAAAAGTGTTTTTTGATTTCCAATTCTCCTAAAATACATGCAACAAATTGAAAAGGAGAACTTTGAATTATTTATAATTAAATTGTGGAGTTAATATACAATCCGTTTACTTTATTTATATATTTTCATTATTTATATCTATTTTTACTGGATTTGTGCTCAAGATTCCGACCATTTTATTGTGTTAGAATACCACTTGAAAACGATTAGTTTTTTTTTTGGGTGATATGAGTTAACATTAACCGATGTTATGTTATGGATATGGATATTTTGATAAAATTTTCCGTGGATTGATCCTTCGAGGTGGGCGATGCTTGCAACCAACCAGGAACTCTGCACGATATGAATCTGTCGAAAGATTCACAAGCCAATGGCACCGTCATGTGCAATTGCACCCTCAACCTCAATAATGATGGTTATTGTCATATCACGTCACTGTAAGATTTTTCTTCTTCTTTTTTTTTTTTTTTTTTTTTTGTCTTCTATGTCTATTTGAATACTTGATGTTAAAATATATAAATGTTTTGGTGTTGAATTAGTTGCAGTATGCAATAGATTGGATACATTGCTCATACATTGCTCCTATGTTTAAATTAATTGTCTGAAAATATCTCTAATCTTAAAGTTGTGTTTGGTATTGGATGAAAATTAATTGTTTAAATTTTAAATCTGAAATGTTATTACGCCAACCCTTCGAGGGTTGTAGTTTTGAGTTTGTTTTTCAATCATCTAAATATTTGTTTATATATTGATGGTGTTTTTTTCTTTCAATAACAGATATCTAAAAACGCTCAGTTTTTCAGGCGAGCTCCCGCCTGAAATAACCAACCTTACATATCTTGAAATTCTGTAAGAACCTTTTCAGGATATATTTTATTTGTGTTTCTATGTGTATTGATTTTAGAATCTCAAAGTAACTTTTATCAACTAATTTATAAATTGTGGAATGGAAATACCTTAATAATAATAAAAAAAAAGGAAGCATATTTGACGTAGCTGAACCTAACAAATAAGAATAAAAAAAATATATAATTTTTTAAAGACATGATCACACATAAATCTTAATTCATTGTTTTATTATTGAATAATTTCTTTCTAATAATCTTAATAATTAAAAACTCAATATTACAACTCTTAAGGCTATTTGTATACTAAGAAAAATAATTAAAGAGTTAAACATTAATAGGTTAAAAAATTCTAAATTAACTAAAAAAATATAGTAAATCTTGAAAAATAATGTTTAGGTTTACTATGTTGTAAAAGAAACTTTACTTTCAACAAGCAAGGTTTATACTCCAAAGCAATGTCTACTTGACGTTTTATAAAGTTGAACAAGTTAAATTCTCAAGTATTGATGCTAAATTATCTGTTACAGTGACCTAACTCGCAACTACATTTCTGGCAATATTCCTGAGGAATGGGCTTCAATGAAACATTTGACATACCTGTAAGTTCATTCACCTCATCTTTGCTTACCAGTTCATACACAAGGCAGAATTCACCATAACTAGATAACATTTTATGCATGCAGCTCACTTACATCCAATCGCTTGTCAGGAAATATTCCTGGGTACTTGGGAAGTTTTCGTAGCCTGACTTACTTGTATGTATTGAAGTCATAAATATATGTTCTGCCGATTTATCGTTTGTTTGTTTTCTGTTTCTGTTTTTGACAATGCTAGCTTACTTTGTTCACTAATTTTATTTTTGTCAATTAATCAAATACAAATACATGAAGGTCCCTTGAAGCAAATCAGTTTTCTGGTACTATTCCTTCTCAGCTTGGTAATCTTGTCAACTTAACAGACCTGTAAGACATTTACCTGCTCATCATTATTAAACCAACGCAAGCTAGGCATTTTAGTTGCAATCTTTGATGCTGTGCTTTGAATTAATGGTTGCAGGATACTTTCCTCCAATCAGTTGGAGGGAACCTTGCCAGAGACTCTCGCTAATCTAAACTTGACTAATTTGTAAGCAATCAATTCCTTTCTTCTTTAAACACATGCAGTTTTTGATAATTCAATAGCATCTGGTTTCCTTAATTTGGTTTTGCAATGTGCAGTCGTGCAAGTGATAATAATCTTAGTGGCAGAATACCTGATTTCATTGGTAACTGGAGTAATCTTGATAGACTGTGAGGATCTTTATCTGCATGAGATTTTCATTTCTCTGCTACATGTTGCACAATCTGATATTTTGTTTTTCCTCTTTGGACTAACGAAGTGAATTATACGCAAGTGGACTAGAAGGGCCCATACCTACTGCCATTCTTTCTTTAGAGAAGTTGACAGACTTGTGAGTCAAACTACTTCCTCAGATGCATAGCAATATATAAATACAATAATTTTGGTGTTTCCTCTTTGAAGAAGACAGAAAGAATAAAGGGAACTATAACACATTCTTTTCTTTTCAATGTACAGGAGGATCACTGATATGTCTGGACCAGAGTTTAATTTAACCAACATCCCTCCCATAGTGAAAAAATTGTTCGTCAACTGTCCGTAAAATGTCTAAAATAAACTTGAGAACATGTTCTATTGAGAACTAATTAAGCCTATCTTTAATTTCTTTGAAGGGTTTTGCGAAACATCAATTTAACTGGAGTGATCCCAAGAGATGTGTGGACATCGGGTTCTCTGACAACGCTCTAAGTCTTAACACCTTCACTCATCACTTTATATGTGGTGCAATGTGATACAAGTTAAAAACATGAATATATTTTAATAACACCGCAAAATTTGCCTCACTACCTGGTTATGATCTCCATGCACTGTATGGGAAGCAAATTTCTACGGAAATCCTCTCATAACTTGCTCAAAGGTAAGAAACAAGCAGAAATCTATTCGTCGGGATATGTTACTGATGGGTTTGAAATTCTAATACACTAACCATCTACTACGAGACATGTGGCATTAATTCTCATAGCAGGAAGTTTGAGAGAGCTCCATACGACTATACTCTCTATCCTAACCAAATGCTCTTCTGGACTATAGCCAGCCACCATGACCAACAGTCCTGTGATCATTTTTTTCCCCCTTTTGATAATTGCCTGTGAATCATATTTACTACACTGAAAAGGGCTTAATTCATGAAACATGTTTCTCAGACCAACACTCGTACATAAATATATAGTTTCTTGAAGCACAATCCCGATACCCTTTGCACCTCTGAAATTCCATTCTGTTTCTTTAAGAAACCACCATCAAATTCTCGTAGGTGGTCTATTGCATTTCGTTGATCAAGTTACTCAGCCTACTGGAGATTAATTAGAATCAGGACCTATTTCAATCCAACCCTGGTTGCATGCATCGGCTAAAGTGCTACAAGTGGCCTAAAGGGTATTCACTTAATAATCGCCCCCCCATTTCATCAAATTCTTTTTTTTCCTGGTCTGGGACTATCATCTCCTCAAGTTTATCCTCTCTGTCACTCCTATTCACTAAATGGAAAGAAATTGCTGAACAATTTTATCTTCTTGTATTACAAAGATTTTGAAAAGAAAATTGTGGTTTAGTGTTGAAAGTAAAACATCTGTGGAATAGGATCAATGCAAGATCAAAAACTCAAGAACAAGAAGAAAATTGAGAGGAAGAAAAACTTTTTGTTTAATGTGTCTCTCTATGTTCTTTTAGTTATTCTCAATACAGTAATGCAATCTTGTAATGCATGTGTGGTATAGGATCAATATAGTAATGCAATCTTGTAGATAATGAATTCTTATGTCAATATGTTTACTTTTATCATGAAATATTAGATTCTTTGTCAATGCAATAACTAATGAGTTATTCACATAAATTTCAGTAAGCTTCTCTTATGGCATTCACAATTCCTTCAATAATCTCCTTAGCTATATGGAATGACAATGACATGTTGTAGTAGCTACATATTCATCTTCACGTGTTAACAAAATTACTATAGATTGCTTCTTTGAATTCCATGTGAATGTTGTATCTCCCATGTAGAAAAAAAAAACTCGTAATGCTATTTCTATCATCCACATCTCTAGCCCAATCACTATCACTATAATCTTTTAAGTTCAAAGCTATTAGAATAATCATAAAATAAGTCAAAATCAACAACACCTTTGATATACCAAAGAATTCACTTAAAAGCTTTGAAGTGTGTTATGGTAGGTGTCCTCATAAACCTTCTTACAAGTCATACTCCAAAAAAAATATTCGGATGAATGCATGCCAAATATCTCAAACTCCCAACTAGGCTTTTGAATGTTGTAAAATTTATCATCTCATCTTCATCATTATTTGAAATTTTTACTCCATACTCAACTGGAGTATTCATTTTTGTACAATCCTCCACCCTGAACTTCTTAAGAACCTCTCTTACAAACTTCTTCTAATTTATAAAGATTCAATCTTTTTCTTGTTTGATATCAATCCCTAAGTAGTAGGACATGAGACTAATATACGTCATCTCAAACTCCTTGATCATTGCTTGTTTAAATTCTTCAAACATCATTGGATTATTTGCAATAAAGATTATATCATTTACATACAAACATACAATAAGAGTATCACCATTTTCTTTGATCTTTACATAGATATCATATTCATTAGGGAATTTAACAAATCCACTTTCTAAGAAATATCCATCAATGCGACTATAGCAAGCCCTTGGGGCTTTAATCCATACAAGACTTTGTTCAATTTTAAAACCTTATTTTCATGTTCCTTTACTTCATAACTCATAGGTTGCTTAATGTAGATCTCTTTCTCAAGAAAACCATTGAGGTTAATTTGACATATATTTGATAAATTCTTCTTTTTTGTTGGGCAGCAATGACAATGATTAATCGAATGGTCTTCAATCTAACAACGAGGGCAAATACCTCATCCTAGTCAATCTCATGCTCTTACCTATAGCCTTTTATCACTAACCTTGCCTTGTAACTCTTCACCTCTACTTTGACGATCTTCTTTTCTTTGTAGATTCACTTGACACCTATTAGCTTTTCCTATTTGGTCTAGGAACCAATCTACATGTGTCATTCTTCTCAATTAAGAAAATCTCCTTATCCATAATAATTATTCATTATATATCATTTATTGCTTCTTCAAACACTATAAGATTAAATTTAGCAAAGTGACAATATAGTTTTATATAATCAATAGGATTGACTACCTCATATAAGTCATCAAGCTCCTCATCTTTCTTGGTGGACTTGGTGGAGAGTCGCTACTTGAGCTTCCACTAGAGGAAGAAGAACAAGGACAAGTTCAGCTCGTTGGTGTTTGTAGAGGTGTGACTATAGATTCTTGATGATCTTCATATCTTTTCTCCTATTCATCAAGAATCAGTAAGAAGTCATATTACTCACCATCATTTATCTTCCAATAACATGCTCTATTTTCATTAAACTTAACATCTCTACTAATCACTATATTTCCTTTATTAGGGCTGTAAAGCTTATATTCTTTGGACTTTTGATCATAGCCCACAAAGATCATCTTTTTACTCTTGTCATCTAGCTTGGTTTTTACTTGATAATCTATATGCACATAACCAATGCTCCCAAAAACTTTCAAGTGAGAAACACTTGGCTATCTTCCACTCCATACTTTTTGTGGAGTTATGGCATTCAAGCCTTTAATAGGACACCTATTTAAAAAGAAGATAACACAATCTATAGCTTCGACTCAAAACTCTTTAGGCATCTTCTTGGTTTTAAGCATGTTTTTTGCTATGTTGAGGATGCTTCTATTCTTTCTATTCACCATACTATTTTGTTGTGGAGATCTAGGCACTGTTAGGAGTCTCTTAATATCATGATCTTCACAAAACTCATTAAAATCATTAGAACAAAATTCACCTCATATCTATCTTAAGTGATTTTATAGAATAACCATTTTTTTCAATTAATGTCTTAAACTACTTAAAACAACTAAAAACATTAGACTTTTCTTTTAATAAGTATACCTAAGTTGTTCTACTATAATCATCAATCAAAAATAAAAAAATATAAATTTTTACCAAATAAACATGGTTTGATAAGACCATAAACATTGACATGTATTTCTTATAAGGGTTAACTTCCTCTTAATGTAGATTTCTTTAGAAAACTTTTATGAAATTTCTAGCCCACTAAACATCATTCACACAATTGATTTGGATGTATAATGAATGGTAGACCTTTCAACATCTTTTTTTGTGTCATCATTTTCAAGATATGACAGTTTACATGCCCAAGTCTTATATGTCAAAGTCAAGTTTCATCCTTCACACATGTATTTAAGCATTTAGGCACATCTGTCTCTATGTTTAGCAAGAACATTATATTCTTTGTCATGGCTACCTTTACAATCATAGCTTCTTTAGTATTAAGTAATGTCAAAGTACGATATTTCATCTTTATCTCATACCCATTCTTCAACAATTGCCCTAAGCTCAATATGTTGTTTTTCACCATTGGTATATAATAGACATCATCAATAAATTGATTACTTCAATATTTCAATTTAATTAAAATTCTACCTTTTCCTTTGATGACAACTTTTAAATGATCCGCAAAGTTGACATTGCTTCATCAAGCTTTATGAACTTGTCTTTGTCTTCACACATGTGGTTGCTAGCTCTATTTTTTAGATACCATCTGTTCTATTTGTCTTGTATTCTCTCATTATGCACTTATAGTAGAGTGGCTTGCTTCTTTTCTTCTATTATAAGATTTGCATTCTCCTCAACCCTCTTGGTTGGACTCTAGCAATCCCTAGTATAATGACTTGCTTTTTGACAATAATGTATTTAACTTTTGATTTGTCAAACCTAGATCTTGGATTGCCATTATTAGTGTAACCGATCGACTAATTTGTTTTTTGGGGTCGAGCGATTTACCTGTTGAAGCTGCCTCGACCTTCTTTTTCCAAATCTGTCTCTTACTCCTTTTCTTTTGCTTTGTCAACATTCTCTACCCCCTTGGAAAAATCCAGAATTATCTTGCTTTGAAATAAGTGCTTGTGCACTCACATCCTTTTAAATCTTATTGACTTTTTCCTCATGGGCTTGTAATTTTCCTATGAGACCTTGTATTGAGAGAGCATCCATATTTTCCTATTCCTCTATCGCGATAACCACATAATAGAACTTTTTTCGTAGTGAGAGTAGGATCTTCTCTACCACACGTGTCTCTTCCATCTTCTCTTTATACCTCTTCATTTGATTGTATATGGTCAATACTCTTGCAAAGTATTCTGAAATATTCTCTGATTTAAGCATATGTAACTTTTCAAAGTCACCACGTAGCTTTTGGAAACGTAACTTTCTTGCCTTATTAACTTCTTGATTTAATTCTTGCAAAACTTCACATGCATGCTTGGTGGTGGTTGCCTAGGCCACTATCTTAAAAATGGCATCATCCAGACAGTGGTGGGTGATTGTGAGTGCTTGTTGATTCTTTCTTCGTGTCTTTTGCATGACCTTCCTCTAGGTTGAAGTCAACGTTGTTCAATCTATAGGCTCCTCAAAGCCTTTTTCAACTGTCTCTTATACATCTTGGGAACCTAACCAAGTTTTTACTCGAATACATCAAGTTTCATAGTTGTCCTTTGTCAACCTAATTAAAGTGAGAAGTTTGGATAGACCATGTCAAATAATCAAACCTAAGATCTGAAATCACTTATTGGAAGTCAAACAGGTGTGTTATAAGATCAACACAATAATGCAAGGCTAAAAACTCAAGAACAAGAAGAAGCTTGAGAGGAAGGGATATTTTTATTAAGTGGTTCTCTTTAAGCTCTCTTAGTTATTCTCTCTCTTTCTGTACTTATAATAATGATGAATTACAAGCCTTTTTATTGGTATAAAGTCCTAAACAATCAAGGAATTAAACTAATACAAGGAAATCCTAATCTGAACAGGAATTGTATTCTACCGACTAAACTGGTTGACCATCTTTCAAACCGGTCAACTGATTCATTTAATCCAACCAGTCGCTCTGTCTCAACCGGTCAACCGGTTCAACTAATTTCCAGCAATTAGTTTACTTTCAACATTTAGAATCTTATCTCTAAACTTTCTTCCTAACATTCTACACACTTTTACATCCTTGACATTTAACTTGGTTTGTGTTTAACCATGAACCAAATGAAACCTAAGTAAAAATAATGCAGGTATTTGCATTTCGCAGAAGCTCCGGCTTGTCTATTGCAAAACTACTTACAAAGGTGCAAGGGATATTCTGAAAACTAAAGCTGGAAAGTCTTTTACTGTAATCTTTTGCAGGGATTTAACTTTCAACAAGTTGGAAGGAGAAATTCCTCGAAATGCAAAAACACATAAATTTATGTAAGTATTTAAATTTGAATATTTGAAATCTGACCATGGATGGAGTGAATTATGCTGAAAGAATCTATCTGGCTTTTGAAAACCAGGTTTTTGAGTGGAAACAATCTGACTGGAAGTGTCCCAGACTCATTTCTCAAAAAAGGCAAAAATATGTACGTATGTCTCTGAAATGTATCACTGGTTTCAGTTATTTCAGTTTAGATATTCTGTTCAACTTCTCTGCTCTCTTGTGAAGATATAACTGCTGATGATTGATCAACCATTAATATTTATAAAGTGGTCTTCTGAGTGAATCTTGATAATCTAAGGCTACATATATATTCATGCCATATATAGGGCCTCAACGAAAGCCTAGTTTCTGAAAATATGTGGGTTTTTTTAATCTTGCTTAGCATTTCATTTGTTCCACTTATTTTTAATTTTTTTGAGGTTCATATTCATATTTATGATTCCCTTGGCTTCTTGCAGTGATGTTTCCTACAATAACTTTTCATGGCTGCCAAGCTGTCGCGATGCCCTGTAAGGATATCTATGTTCTTAAATTTGGGATACTCCTTATTGCTGCGAAACTTAATGATTTGAATCTATAAACCAGGCGTATAAACACGTACAGGAGTTCATTCATCAAGAATAACTTGTAAGGCTCCTCTTATACACTCTGGAGAGCGATATTTTTGGTATTTCATGTTGTTGGAGATCCAATCTGGTAGTTGTCAAACCAAGTCCAATAATCTTGTTCCAAGGAAAAAGAACCACAACTGATACAACCTAAAAGAGGTGTCTATATGCTTAGCAGAAATCTAGGATGAAATGAGGTCCCCATGGATAACCTTAATTTGGAAATGGAGCTCTTACAGGATATTTTAAAGGAATTTCTTAAATGCAGACAGGGATACCTGCGTTAACAGAATATGCTGCTAATCATGTAATCCATGTCATGTTCATATATAGTTTTCAGGGGAAAAAAATACATTATATATCAGATGCTAAGCAGGATTTTAACTGAATATCTTTGGAGTTGAATCTGCAATTTATATTTATATCTTTAAATCCTATCCAGATTTTCTTTCTCAGCACAAACATGGTATCCTAGGATCAGATATACCAGGCCATGTCCTTGTAGCTTTTATGCTCAAAATATTTTTACTATTTCAAATCAGTTATGCAAATTTTATATGTTTTTAAATGCATGTAGGAGTGAAACATATATATGCTAACTTGTGCATTTTGAACTTTTTAATTTAGATCTTCCAGCATATATCCAATAGAAAATCATCAATTATATACGTTGCTGATTAATGCTGAATGAATGAAGAACATAAGAATGTGACATGCTTTATTATTCATTTACCCCAAGATATAAGCACAAACACTCATGAAGAGGGAACAGCCATGCACCGATTTTCTCAATGAGCAAACATAAAATGAATATTTTACTTGAATAGTATGATATTTTTTATGGTGGTGAAATAATGCTAATAATATGATAAAGTTTTGATATCTGATTCTTATATTGCAGTTTGCAGAACCATTTGAAATTCTTACTAAAATTTCCATGTCTTACAGAAGCGGACTTCTTCCATGCTCAAGCATACATGAGTGCCCCAAAAGTATGATATTCCTTTCCCTCCTTAAATGAGAAGTAACGAAGTTCTTTAAAATCAAAGCACATCTGTTTCAAATTTATCAACATACCGAAATCAGTAATCTACGATAATATCAGTGTCTGTGTATTTATTTGAGCACGAGTACTAATTTCAATGTAGATTTTTTTGCCTTAATTCTACATTCTATTCTGCACACAGATTTATTAAGGATGTATTCATTCTCAGTTTCGTTGGACAAGTAAGGATTTATCTGTAACCAAAACATGGCCTCCTCACGTTTTCACCATCAATATCACTAATCGGAAACCAAAGGTTGATAGAACAGCCTCCATCGACTCGAGTGGAACACTGATTGTGACAAGCCACTTGGAAAAGTATTAGCCAATGACTAATCGATTTGAAGCTATATAGTAGAGTAATAGCTCTTGTTGTAGAGCAAAGGGATCCAAAAATTTCAACACTTACACGCCCCTACGATATGAGAAGAATATTTGCAACTGTTCTAATGGTGTACTGATTTGAGCATTGTAGATTGGTGTATTAATTTGACGTATTGCAGGTTATCGTTCATTCCATATAAACTGCGGTGGACCGGATTTAACCAGTGAGAGTATCTTGTATGAAGGTGACGGAAGCTTTGAAAGCACTGATGCTGCTACGATTTATTCCAAAGAAGGATCAAACTGGGGATTCAGCAACACAGGAGATTTTATGGATGATAATGAAGAAGGCCCCGGATATATACTTCGTTCAAACTACTCGACTGAACCGTTGTTTTCATGAGCAGAAGATTGTAAAGCGAAATGGAGATAAGGCCATCGAGCATGCCTTACAAGCAAAGTTGTCTCTCAAAAACAGATATGAGCAAGGGGAGACTTCAACAAGTGGATATACCACTCAAGCAGGAAGTCAACAATCCAGAGGAGGATTCCAGAGATTCCAAGGAAGAGGTTCTTGGAATACAAGCTTTAGAGGAAGAGGTGGTAGAAACACCACCAGAGGAGGTAGAGGACAACAAGCATTCACTCCTAGAGGAAGAGGAGGCGGTTACAATAACCGTGACAAGAGGAATATCCAATGTTATAGTTGCAATCAATTTGGGCACTATAGCACTGAATGCAGAAGGAAAGCTCCGTTGGAGATACGTGAGCAAGCCAACTATGCAGAGAAGGATGACATAGAAGCTGCATTTCTTGTCCAACAAGAACTTGGCGAGAAACAGGAAAATATATGGTATCTAGATACTGGAGCCAGCAATCGCATGTGTGGCTACCGAGAGTTATTTAGTGATCTAGATGAGACCAAGCAAGGTCTAGTTACTTTTGGAGATACCACAAAGGTTCCATTCAAAGGTAAAGGCAGCATCCCAATCAAGTTGAAGAACGGCGATTCCAGCTACATCGCCAATGTCTATTATGTCCCAGCCATAAAGCAGAACCTGATCAGCTTAGGTCAACTTTTGGAGAGAGGATATACTTTTTACTCGAAGAATTGTCATCTGACAATTAGAGACAACAATTGGAGATTAATGGCCTATGTGAAAATGTCCAAGAATAGGATGTTTCCTTTGAACATCCAGTATGATGCAGCAAGGTGTTTGAGTGCCATCACCAACAGTGAAGAATGGCTTTGGCACCTGAGGCTTGGACATCTGAATTTCACGAGCTTGAAGATGCTAGCAAGCAAGAAGATGGTCAAAGGTATGCCTCACATTGATCATCCAGATGAAGTCTGTGAAAGTTGTGTCCTCAGCAAACATCACAGATCCAGTTTTGCCAAAGAAGTCAACTGGAAAGCAAAGAGGCCACTGGAGTTAGTACACACAGATGTGTGTGGCCCAATAACGTCTATGTCGACTGGACAAAATAGGTACTTCCTCACTTTTATTGATGATTTTAGTAGAAAGACGTGGATATACTTTCTGAAGAGGAAGTCAGAAGTATTCAATTGTTTTAAAGATTTTAAAGCAATTGTGGAGAAGCAAAGTGGCTACATGATCAGAACAGTGAGATCTGATCAAGGTGGAGAATATACAGCAAATGACTTTGAAGCCTATTGTACACAACAAGGCATCAGACATCAGACAACACCAGCTTATACACCACAGCTGAATGGTGTAGCTGAAAGGAAGAATCGCACGATTCTTGACATGGCAAGAAGTCTGCTCAAAGCAAAGAAGTTGCCCAAGCAATACTGGGCTGAAGCTGTATCATGTGCAGTGTATCTACTGAATCGCTGCCCAACCAGAAGTTTGCAAGGAGTCATTCCAGAAGAAGCATGGAGTGGTCACAAACCAAGTGTTACTCATCTACGAGTCTTTGGTTGTGTGGCATACGCAAAGATCCCAGATGCAAGAAGGAGAAAACTCGATGATAAAAGCGAGAGATGCATCTTTGTGGGATATAGTGAGAGAAGGATGGGATACAAGCTGTATAATCCCATCACGAAGAAGGTGATTATGAGTAGAGATGTTATCTTTGAAGAAGATAAATCTTGGGAATGGACTGATAATAAAGAAGCAGTCAAATGGATCACCACTGATTTGATCCTTGAAGGTGAAGAAGTACCAACAGTACTTGCAGAAGAACAGATTGTGCCAGCAGCTGAACCACAAAGTCCGGTACACAGATTCCCTGTATTCAACAGGAGGAACACACCAGGAGCATCATCATCAACACCACCATCAACATCCTCATCAGAAGGACCAAGAAGGATGAGGAATCTTGAAGAGTTGTACGATACCACTCAGGTCATGGAAGATACAACTCTGTTTTGTTTCTTTGCAGATAGTGACCCACTAAGCTTCGATGAAGCTATCACAGAAGAGAAGTGGATAGAAGCAATGGATGAAGAAATACATGCCATTGAGAAGAATGATACCTGGAAGCTGACTTATCTACTAGAAAACAAGAAAGCAATAGGTGTCAAATGGGTCTACAAGACGAAGAAGAACGCCAAAGGAGAAGTGCAAAGATACAAAGCCAGATTAGTGGCTAAAGGCTACAAACAGAGAGAAGGCATTGACTATGGAGAAGTATTTGCTCCAGTAGCCCGGCTAGAGACAATCAGACTGATGATCTCACTAGCTGCACAACATAGATGGAAGATCTATCAACTCGATGTGAAGTCAGCATTTCTGAATGGCTTCCTAGAAGAAGAGATCTATGTTGAACAACCACTTGGATACATTGATGCTGAAAATGAAGGCAAAGTATACAAGTTAAAGAAGGCTCTCTATGGTTTGAAGCAAGCTCCGCGTGCTTGGAATACCAGAATTGACATGTATTTTCAAGATAATGGATTTGAGAAATGTCCATATGAACACGCCATATATGTGAAGAAAGGAGCAAATGGCAGCATCTTATTTGCGTGCCTGTATGTTGATGATATTCACCGGCAACAACCCTACCATGTTTGACGACTTCAAACAAAACATGGTACATGAGTTTGAGATGACTGACATTGGTCTAATGTCACATTTTCTTGGCTTGGAAGTAACGCAGAAAGAAGAAGGGATTTTTGTATCCCAAAGCGGTTACGCCAAAGATATTCTTGAAAGGTTCAAGATGGAAAGTTGCAATCCGGTATCAACTCCAGTTGAGAATGGAGTGGAATTGAGGAAAAGTAAGGTTGGAAATGTTGATCCAACTTACTTCAAAAGCTTAGTAGGAAGCTTAAGGTACTTGACATGTACCAGACCGGATATACTCTACGGAGTCGGACTCGTTAGCAGATACATGGAGACGCTAGACCAGTCTCACTTGAATGCAGCCAAGAGAATTCTTCGCTACATCAAAGGCACAATGAATGAAGGTATGTTTTATACCTCAAGTAAAGACTTTAATCTTGTAGGCTACTCGGATAGTGATTGGGGTAGAGATTTGGATGAAAGGAAAAGCACAACAGGGTTTGTCTTTTTCATGGGAGACACATCTTTCACATGGTCATCCAAGAAGCAATCGATTGTAACATTATCAAGCTGTGAAGCTGAGTATGTTGCTGCCAACTCAGTCGTATGCCACTCAATATGGTTAAGGAATATGCTGAAGTTTTTGGGATTTCCTCAAGAAAATCCTACGGAGATTTATATTGACAATCGATCAGCAATCGCATTGGCAAAGAACCCAGTGTATCATGAGAGGAGCAAACACATTGATACACGTCATCACTTTATCCGGGAACATGTGAAGAATGAAGAAGTCCAACTGATATCTTGCAACACAAATGATCAAGTTGCTGACATCTTCACAAAGCCATTAAAAGGAGAAGTATTTATCCGATTAAAGTTCATGCTTGGCATGACATCCCTCGATTGAGTTTAAAGGGGAGATTTGTTGAATATTAAACTCAATCTAGATGGTCAAGGAAGGCAGCCACCAGCTGTCACCGCCCAGCCACCAACCGGCCAGCCGCCAGCCGCCAGCCACCAGCTGTTTTCCGCCACAGCCGCCAGCCGCCTTCACACTTGAAGGTTGAATTTTCTTGTTTCGAATTCGTGTATAAATAGCAAGCTAAGCTTATGTTATTCTGTGTGGAGAGAGTAGAGAGAAACACTAGAGAGAAAGAGAGAGGGCATGTATTGTGTTAAGCTTTTGTGTTAATTGTTTGTAAGCTTTTGTTCTTGAAATAAAACAGTGTGTTTTATCCCCTCCGAGTGTTTCAAAGCCACCACCAGTGGTTTCTCCCACCAACACCTTTTAACTTGGGATTTGTTTTCCAGGGGAAACTAGAGGAAAAAGATTTTAATATTGAGGAGGCTGCTACTGGATCTAACAAAGCTTCTATAGTATTCAATGCCAATGTAACAGACACTACCTTGGAGATCCGTTTATACTGGAATGGAAAAGGGACTACTTGCATTCCAAAAAGAGGAAATTACGGTCCTCTTATTTCTGCAATAACTGTATGCTCAGGCATGTTTTATATATATATTCCCAGAATTTCATTTGAAAGTAACTGACTTTGCGATTTCATTCATATACAATGACCTTTATCAATTAAGTTAAAATGAAAACCGAGCAATGATATCATAGCTTTGTTGATCAAGAACTTATGAATTCAAATCTCATCACCCCTTAGACTTAGCCTTGGTCATTTCCCCCACCGGTTACATAATTAACAAACAAATTCTTCCTTGTGAACCAGGCTTTGATTTTCATCATAACTGTATGTAAGCTTCTACTCAGTTCATTATACCATCTAAGAAGCACTTTATGGTTTGTTGTTTTCAGGCCAGAGAACTTATTGTCCAGGTGAGAAGTAAACTGCTGCCCTACAGTGATTTATTGTCCCATTGGCTTTCTGTGTTTGTACGTGTAACTTTGTTTAATTTCAGAACCTGGAGAAGCAAGTAAAAGACCTATCGTGGTTGGAGTTGTCACTTCAGCCTTACTCCTTGTTTTCTTGGTAATGGGTGTCATTTGTTGGAAATTCTATTTTAGAGACAAGTTCATGAGAGAACGAGGTACATTGAAATCAATCATCTGCGTGCTAAAGCCTTTTCCTTAATTAGTTAATTAGCAGCTATTACACACGCAAACATCTAGAATATAACACATCCGCGCATTGATGATGTTGAAGCATTTCCCTTGTGTCACCAACAATTATGTGCAGATCTCAAGGGGCTAGATCTGAAAACTGGTTCCTTCACTTTGAGGCAGCTGAGAGCTGCCACTAACAATTTTGATTCTGCTGGCAAAATTGGAGAAGGTGGATTTGGCTCCGTATACAAGGTCTGTCACTCTAATATTCTCTTGCATATTATCCCAGTTGATCATTGGACCCTTTGTTTTATCATGCAAAATGTCTACGATAAATTCAATGCAGGGTAAATTGTCAGATGGAACTTTCATTGCTGTTAAGCAGCTATCTCCTAAATCCAGGCAAGGAAACCGAGAATTTGTGAATGAAATAGGCATGATATCTGGTTTACAGCATCCCAATCTTGTAAAGCTTTATGGATGCTGTATTGAAGGAGATCAGTTGCTTCTAGTGTACGAATACATGGAAAACAACTCCCTCGCCAAAGCACTTTTTGGTAACCATAATGGCATCTGATTAATTTCCAGTAAAATCTTCTTCTTTTTTCAATAATAGCATCGACTAGCAAAGTTGAAGTCATTTTATTTAGTGCACCTCCTTTACTGGATTAGCTACAGGTTCAGAAACAAGTTTTCTGATGCTGGATTGGCCAACAAGATATAAGATATGTGTTGGAATAGCCAGAGCTTTAGCATTTCTCCATGAAGAATCTGCAATCAGGATTGTTCACAGAGACATCAAAGGTACAAATGTATTACTGGACAAAGATCTAAGTGCCAAGATATCAGACTTTGGACTAGCTAAGCTCAATGAAGAGGAGAACACTCACATGAGCACTCGTGTTGCTGGAACCATGTAAGTTTTAATCAGACTTAATTTGCAGCTTCCTTTATTCAGTGATCGCAATATACTCCGTTAGAGTCACTAATCTGGCATGGTTCTTATTTCAGAGGATATATGGCTCCAGAATATGCGCTGTGGGGTTATTTAACAGACAAAGCAGATGTTTATAGTTTTGGAGTTGTTGCTTTAGAAATTGTCAGTGGAAGAAGCAATTCGAGCTACAGAACAACAAATGAATTCGTATGTCTTCTTGACTGGGTAAGTTACGAGTATGTTCTTGTTGCTATCTTGAATCCATGATGCATTAGGCACTACTCCTCTCTGCAAATACTTTACTTTTTGCTTTCACAGGCCCATGTACTGCAAAAAAAGGGAAATTTAATGGAGATAGTGGACCCAAAGCTGCAGTCTGAATTCAACAAGGAAGAGGCTGAGAGGATGATCAAATTGGCTCTCTTATGCACCAATGCATCTCCATCTCTAAGGCCTGCAATGTCAGAAGTGGTGAGCATGCTTGAAGGACAGACCAGCATCCAGGAGATGATCTCAGATCCTAGCATTTATGGTGATGATTTACACTCCAAACTTCTCAAAGGCCACTATCAGCAGGTCATAGACCAGAGTTTAAACAGCACACAAGACCTCTTTCCTCCATCTGATAAATCATGGATTGGAAATTCCTCTGCATCTGCCCATGATCTTTACCCCATCAATCCCGAGTCCATAAATTTAAACATCAGTGAAACCTCGACTTTAATTGAATAAAGCCAAAGACATGCTTGGAGCTTCGTTTGTAATCATATAATGATGATGCTGAGGATCAAGATTTAGACGTGTACACAACGTCTTGTTGCTTACCATCCATCTTGGTATGCTTATGGATTTATAATTCTATATAATGTAAACGGTCTATGGAAGCTATCTCCGTGGTTGTGAGAATTCAGGACACTTTTCCTGGCCAGTGATTATTACTTCCGATTTATGGGGATGGATATTATGAATATTTTTAATAAAATTTAAATTTAAAGAAGGAATCAGCTTGTTTTTGTATGAGATTTTTGAATTTCATATGACTACGGACTCTTGAATTATAAATATAGACTTCTGTATAAAGCTTGGGGGCCAGAAAGAAATACGCATAAATTATGTCCAGCATTTAATTCCAGCCCCTTTCTTGCCGAATCAGCCCTTCCTCACAAACACAGCCCTCCCCACCAGCACCATCATCTTGCCTCCTCCATTCACTTCCTCTCACCAAAACCTGCCGTAGCCAGCCATTAACCCACACTGTACACTCATCTTCTCCACAAATGGTGATTTCTTATCCATTTTTACATTCTAAACTTCATTCGTAATGTCGGGTGCGAAATCGACATTAATTGAAATTGAAAAAATTACACTTTATTAAAAAATTTGGAAAAATTAAATTAATAAAAGAGACAATTGGATGCGAGCCATAATGGGGTCAGAGGGGCAATTGCCCCCTTAATTTTTTTTTAAAGTATTTATTTACATTAAAATATTATTATAATAGCTTTTCAAGGTTAATTTTTTTTTTTTGTTAACTACTAATTAAGCTATACTCATTTTCTTTTTTTACTATTGCATATTTTTTCTTTTCTACAAAATTTCTCTTCATTACTTAAGCTATTAATTAGTTAAGCAAGCAACCTCTTATGCTTTATGCTTTAGGGAAGTTTCCTTCATCTTTTCTATTTGTTTCATTATCTAATTTTAGTTTTATTTTTTTATAATTAGTTATTGAAAATGTTGGAGTTTATAATAATTTATGGGTTTGTTGAATTAATATGTGTATAGGTAATATTATATGCTAATGGATATGAATTGAAATGAGTTTTGATGAATTGATAATTATTTTGCTATGAATTTCATATGAAAAATAATAATGATGAATTTACTAATTATTAAAAATAAAGTACAAGAAAAATTAAAAAATTAGGGACATAATAGATAAATTAAAAAAAATACATTTAATAATTATATTTAATCCACTTGTACAAAACAACAAGTCAGCAAGAATAATATCAATTTGCATAGAATTGTTGCAAAAACTTTCTTAGTCCTTGGAAGATTTAGAAATAGATAAATAAAAGTTTGTTGTATATATTGAGAAAGATAATTTTAATGAGATTAAAAATAAAATCATTATGAAACAGTTTTAAAATATAAAATCTCGAAGAGAACAATTATAATATAAATTTTTTTTATTTTAAAAGTATTCTTAAATTAATTTTACTTGACTTGAGTTGGTACATATATTTTAAATTAATTTATTTATGTAACACATGTTTGTATAGTATATAATATCAATATTTGTTAGTAATTTGTTCTTTTATTTAAAAAATTATGGCTCCACTATTTATTCGATAAATAATAAAAAAAATTATATTCACAAAAAAAAATTACACTTTATTGAGAGTGTGTTCATCTGATAAAAAATTTACATTCACAAAGTATTTTCTGAAAAATAACGAGACTATTTTTTATAATACATGCACAACCCGCAGGTAGGTACGTAGACAATTACAATTATTAATTATTATTATTTATAATAAATGCACCATCCACGTGTCACGAGACTATTTTTGTGATATAACAAAAGTGTTCGTTTGAGAAATAAATTTGCTCACGGTGATAGTGTAGGAAAAAAACTCAATATATATTCAATTAGCAAATGATGGCTAGCAGAAGTATTAAAACCGGCGGCTTTATAAGATATAAACAAATGATGGTTTTGTTTAAAAATATATTAAAATAATATTTTTGATATAAATATATTAAAATGATATAAAAATTTCAAAAAATATTAATTTAAAATAATAAATAAATAAATAAAATTTTAATTTTTTTCTAAAACCATTCTTCAAACATAAAAATAATTGCAAGTATGAAACTGTCAATTATGCACCAACCAGCTATATAATGGAGTCTATCATAAACTTCAAATAGCTTGTCGTTCTTTAGGACCAGGTGGAAAAGAGATTGGTCATCAGTAAGTATTTGCGAAAAGAAAAGGAAAAAAGAAGAGCAGAAAATTCTACTTTGAATTAGTGAACAATTGATGATGAAGTCCTTAGTGCACTTTACAGCATTGAAAGAAAAAAAACCTTTCTGTTCTTAGTGCACTTTATAGCCAGTGGTCAACAATCACGGATTATAATTTAATTGTGGCTTTGCAGGGTGCTTTTTACAGCTTTTGATTATTCCTCTGCTTTTTCTTTAAGTTGCTTATATATATATATATATATATTAAAATGCAAGGGAAAATGATGAAAACCTCGTGAACACATGGTCTCGCAACCCACACGCAAAGACATCAATTCCTGAAAAACTAAGTAAATCAGGTTTTATAGGAATGTGACACAAAGATAACTCGTACTTAGGCATTAATACTATTGAAAATGGAAAACCCTCACCCAACGAATATTGATTCGTAAACGAGAAGTATAAGGATGACGCCACGAAACCAGTTGTTCTTCAATAAGTTATTTTCAGTTCTTTAGAGAACCATGAAAAGAAGATTATCTCACCAACACATACACACAAAGTGCGGCAAACAAGAAGTTTTATTAATCTGAATTGTCTAACTTACATGTCTGATTATGCCTTTATTTATACTAACTCTAGACTTAAATAAACCATAACGGACCCCTCTTAGGTGGACTTATATGAGGCCTACTTTCAATTGACCCAAATAAGTAATAATAACTCAAATATTCAGATGAAAATAATAAAAATCTGAAAATTATTATCCTAAATATGCTAGAATCAGATTTGTCACCAATAAAAAGTTCCAAATAGACTAGGAAATCTAAATATGAAGGTACAATTAATTATGAAGTCTTCTTTCCTTGTTGTAGCTAGGATGAATAAGGAATCCTTATAAGAAAAGGATTTTGAAATATTTATGAATCCTTACCACACTTGGAAACTATATTGCGTCCCATTAAAGATCTTTGTAGAACTAGAAGATTCCCAAAACAAGCTGCCACATCCTTTTAGAAAAAGAATACTAGCCAAATAGAAAGTCCACAAGTCAAAGGAAGTAAATAACAAAATTCATACAGCCTCTGTTTACCAGTATTGCGGTGCCTTTCCGAACTCCGATTGATATGATATTTTAACCCAAGGTAGGATAATATGTTAGGAGACTCCACATAAAATTTCAGCCTGATTCAACGATCGGATTGAGAATTATGACTCTTGCGTTAAATTGCATAGTTGCACATTTTACATCAAAATCCGAATTTGACCTTGTCTGGATCGTATCAGAAAAATATTGTGCATTTATTATGGGCACAAACTTATTGCATCGTGGACGACAATATAGACATAGATTGTTTGCATTGTAGCGCGTTTGCATTGTAGCGCCTATGGGGAGCATTGTTTTTTATGTTTGTAAGTCAGAAAGGGTTTCTAGGTCGTTGTAGCAAAACTCAATAGTGTTGGGTCCTGCTGCCACCAGGATCCAATGGAGTTGGGTCCTGCTGAACCCATTAGAGTTGGGTCCTGCTCAAGACTTTAATTTTTTTTTTACTTTCTCATATGGTAAAGAGAAAATAAATAGATGATAATTTTTTTTTTGCATTTGAGGTTGGGTTGAATTTCGTTATTGAAGCATGTTTGCTTTTTCCTTTAAAAAATGCTTCTAAAAATGAAAAAAATATTTTTTTCTTTACTTCAAATTAAGATTTTTATTTTTTTTCCTCTTGAATTTTTTTTAAAATAAAAGCATTTAGAAAAATTATAATTATAATATTGTCATATTAAAGTTGATGAATCTCAATTCCTAATAAATTCAATGCTGAATGATAAAATTAAAATAAAATAATTAAAAAAAATATTTTGAGTCAACCCGAATTAATCTTTCAAACTTGTGTCACAAGGTTTGCATAACTCCATAAAATATAAAATAAATTATGAAATCTAATTCCAATTAACCTAGTGTTGAAGGAGAAACTGAAAAAAAAATATTCAATGAAAACAATGACAAAAATAAAAAATAAATCAAGTTAATCATATTAATCTGCAAAACTCATGTTTCAGGTCATAAGAATAGAATAACCTCATAAAAAAAATTAAAACAATTATAAAACTCAATATCTAATAAATCTAATGTTGAAAAATAAAATTTAAAATTAAATAAAAAAAATCATCATTCCAATTAACTATGAATTCTAAGGAGAGGTTAGTGAAGAACCCTCCTTTTTTTTAGTACTTGTTAATTATTATTATTATATAAAATAATATGAATATATAACTTTTACAAATAAAGTTTACTAATGGTGTGTTTCTTGCATTAAACTTGAAGAGATTAGTCTATCGTACAATTAAATAACATTAACCAAAACTTTAAAATGTATGGTGAATTCACTATAATAATAGATTCAGTTTATTATAAATTGCTATAATGAATTTATCTTTATATCCCTCGTTGGAAAAGTTTGAAGACTAGAAGACAGAAATATTTTGATCTTTTTAAATTAATTCATTAGTCATTAAAAAATTAAACATAGATATTATTATATTTACAAATTATTTTGTATAATAAAAATATTTTTCTATTTCTAGAATCAATAAAATTTAAACTCGTTAACCAAAAATATTTTTGACTTTACACAAACTTGAAAATCAATAAAATACATCTCCTGTAGGTTAAGATAAAATAGCATCTATGCGAAATTTTATTTTATATAATTAGGTTCATTTATAGGCATCTGAATTTTTTAGCATCTAAAAAGTTGTGATTTTGTTTTGTATCTAATTCTTTTTCAAGAAATGACATCCTCACTGTAGAATTTGAACTCATGATTCCTTTCTTTCGTTTGATCATAAACCAATTAAGATACATCTACCGGTACAATTAACAATAAAATACTATTTATACATAACAAATTCTTGTCATCATTCACTTACTTATAGTAATAATCCACCAATTCTAAAATATAGTTTTTAAACACCATTTTATTAAGGAGTTAACCTGGTAATCAATAACTACAACATTTTATAATTTTATTGATATAATTTTTTTATTGGCATAAAATTATCATTTTATTAATAAAAATTTTACTAACTAATTTACTGATGGAATAACATTCATCAATAATTTTATTATTTGTCACTAATTCTATCAGTTAAAAACAAAATTCAATTTCTTTCTAAAAATATTTTTCAAACATAAAAATAAACCTCTGCAAGTGTTTAACTGTCAATCATGCACCAACTAGCTATATAATTGAGTCTATCATAAACTCCAGATAGCTTGTTGTCCTTTAGCACCTGGTGGAAAAGAGATTGGTCTCTGTCTACATCAATCAGTATTTGCAAAAAAAGCAAAAAGAAGAGCAGAAAATTCTACTTGCAATTAGTGAACAAATTGATGATGAAGTTCTTAGTGCAGTTTACAGCAGTATTGAAACAATGTATACAAGGATAAATCCTTTTTCTTTCTCTCTTTTCTGATTGGAATCTCTCTCGTTTTCAGTACGTTCTTAGCAGGTTTCAAGTGAATAAACTGACAAGTCGGGTTTAAATATCTGAGACGTTTTCCATGAAAATGCTTTTTGGCAGCCGACGGCGCTAGTGATGTGAATTGTGAATCATTCAACATAATAGCTTGTAGTCAATAAATTTGTGGCTCAAATGCCTCTATATGCGCCTGCCTCCTTATCTTTTAAATTTCAACATCTTGCAACCTGCAACTAATGAATTCAAATATCACCCAAGTAATAACGTAGGATACAAGTACGCGCGTAGGCACATGGATAGTGACGTTTTAAGATTTGGCAAGTATAAATCAAATTAAGTAACCTCTCCTTCCCTGCCTGTCTCATCACAAATACAAAAACTTATTCGAGCTTTTCTAGCCAATTTTCAGCACAAGATGTTAATGATGTTTCAGCTTTGCCAAGTTATGGTGATATTGATCAGTTTCTCGAGCTCTATTACTTTGCTTGCTTCTGCTCAGCTACATCCAGGAGAAGGTAAGAACAACCTACCTAGCACTGTTCTTTGTTTTCACAGTAATATATATATTGAGATCAGATCAGTGAGGTCTTATAAGTATACAGCAAGTCTTTCAAACTTTTCAACTCATCTGATCAAAACCAAGTCTCAGGACCATTAATTAAATATCACTATAAATTTTATTATTTTAATACTTTATTATTGTTTTATGATGCGATGACTTTACTATTAAAGATATGTGTTAGGAACTAAAAAGTACTGTAATTATAGATATTAATCTTAGTTTGATAATTTAGATTCTTCAAAATATAATATTTAAGAAAATATATATAGTAAATTTTAAAAAAATACAAATATTAAAGATAAAATACAATCCTTAAAATATAGGTTTTCTTTGTTACTTCTTCTTTTTTGTAATTTTTTTTCTTATTATTATTATTTTGAGAGTAGTATTAAAAGGAATTTCTTAGAAGTTAAAATTAAAGAGTAATTAAGACATATATTTAATTATTATATTTTAGACTTTAGTAAATGGAACCAGAATAACATAAAAAAGGGTGAAAACCAGAGTTTTTAAACCCGGCCTGGTCCAAGGCCCGGGGTTTCGGGTTTTGACCGGGTTGCCCGGGTCAATTTCAATTTTTTTAAAAAATCAAAATGACATCATTTTAGTTTTAAAAAAAAAGCAAAAATCAACGGGTTGCAACCGGGTTTTTGACCAGGTCTTGTCGGGTCACCAGGTCAACCAGGTCACCCCGGGTTTTGACTTTCCCTATTTTTTCTTAAACCAGACCCAATTTCAACCTCAGATCGGCCGGGTCCCGGGTTGACCCGCCAGACCAGGCCGAGTTTTAAAACTATGGTGAAAACTAGGCTTTTGGCCAGATGAAAGTTCCCCCTTCACTTCCAACTATCATCTTTGTTTGAATTTGGATAACTAGGTTAACAATATTTGGGGTCCATTGGGCTTAGTCATATCTAATTTTTGTAACCCTTTCTAACTATGCAATATATAGGCTTTTTATTGTTAGAGAAGCTCAAATTATTTATTTATTATTAGTTTTTTGAAAAAATATTATGTTTTCTTTTTATTTATTTATTATTAATTTTTTGAAAAAAAGATTATGTTTTCCTTTTGTCTTTAATTTGAGATGATTGTTTATTTGTACGCGTCTTCTAAATTTTTTAATAGGTAAGGACAGTTAGCTAGTATTTGGTTGTAATTGTCAAAGCTAGATTGAATGAGATCCAACCCAATTTAGTTCAGGCAATATGCACCTTGACTCAATAGTTTATTATCATATTATCATCTCTCGTTACACTGCAAGTAAAAAAAAAAAAAAAATTGAATGTAAAAAAATACTCACACATTACTTACATTTTTTTAAGGAAAAAAAAATTAATCACGTGTAGATTGACTAGATGTGATCCGATCTAATAAAAAAATAGTTTAACTTAAAAACTTAAGATGATATTTTTTTTTTAAATATTGAGAAGAAAATATATTAGATTGACTTGGATTAACTCGGGTTAACTTGTCGAATCTTCATCCTGGGTCATGAGACCATGATAACCCCATAAAAAGTAAATAAAAAAATGAAGCTTAATTATTAATCACCCTAATGTTGAAGGATGAAATTGAAAATAAAATTTAATAACAAAAGAACAAAAATATAATTTGAGTCAATCTGGATTAATCTGTTGAACGGGTCATGAGACTGAATAACCTCATAGAAATTGAATTGAGAAAATTTATAAAGATCAATTCTTATTATTGAAGGATGTAATTAAAAAAAATCAATTAAAAAAAGTAAAGTAAAATCCAAGACACATGTCATAAGGCCATAATAACCCTATAGATAATAAATAGAAAACACATTATGAATTCCAATTCCTAATAAATTCAATGTTGGAGGATAAAATTAAAAAAAATAACTTGAGTCAACTCGAGTTAACCTTTCAAACTTGTGTCACGAGGTTAGAATAACTTCATAAAAAATGAAACAAATTATGAAATCTAATTTCAATTAACTCAATGTTAATGAAGAAACTGAAAAAAAATATTCAATTAAAAAAATAACAAAAACAATCAAGTTAATTAAATTAATCTACAAAACCTATGATCCAAGTCATAAGAATAAAATAACCCCATAGAGAAAAATTAAATTTTTTTTTATAAAACTCAATCTCTAATAAATCTAATGTTGAAAAATAAAATTAAATTATTAAAAAAAATCATTATTCCAATTAAAATTGATTTGTGAGGAGAGGTTAGTGAAGTACTCTCCTTTTTTTTTTAAGTTCTTGTTAATTATTATTATATCAAATAATGTGAATATATAACTTTTACAAATAAAGTTTACTAATTGTATTTCTTGCATTAAACTTCAAGAGATTAATTAGCTGAATGTTGAAGGATGAAAATGAAAATAAAATTTAATAACAAAAAAACAACTTGAGTTAATATAGATTAACCTGTCGAACTTGGGTTATGACACCAAATAACTTTATAAAAAGCAAATTGAGAAAAATTATAAAGATCAATTCTCGATATTGAAGGATGTAATTATAAAAAAAGAAATTCAATTAAAAAAAAGAAAAGTAAAATCTAAGACACATGTCATAAGGTCATGATAACCCTATAGAAAGTAAATAGAAAAATAATTATGAATTTTAGTTCCTAATAAATTCAATGTTGGAGAATAAAATTAAAAAAAAAAGAAAAAAAATAATTTGAGTCAATTCGAGTTAACCTTCAAAATTTGTGTCACGAGGTTAGGATAACTTCATAAAAAAATAAAACAAATTATAAAATTTAATTTCAATTAACTCAATGTTGATGGATAAATTAAAAAACAAATTCAATTAAAAAAATGAAACAAAATCAAGTTAATCAAATTAATTTGCAAAATCAATGACCTATATTATAAGAATAGAATAATCCAATTGAAAAAAATTAAAAAATTTATAAAACTCAATCTCTAATAAATCTAATGTTGAAAAATAAAAATAAAATTATATATAAAAAAACAAATCATTATTCCAATTATCAATGATTTATGAGGAGGGGTTAGTGAATTACCCTCATTTTATTTTATAATTTTTGTTAAATATATAACTTTTACAAATAAAGTTTACTAATTGCATTTCTTGCATTAAACTTCAAGACTTTGCAAATGCTTGAAAAACTGTAAAATATATCTTTGGCCGTATATAAAACAAAATAGCTTCTACGTGGTGTTTTGTTTTTTTTTAATTAGAGTCATTTATAGGCATCTAAAAAGTTGTGATTTTGTTTTGTATCTAATTCTTTTTCAAGAAATGACATCCTCACTGTAGAATTTGAACTCATGATTTCTTTCTTTCGTTTGATCATAAACCAATTAAGATACATCTACTATCATCATAAGGTAATTAACAATAAAGTATTTAAACTTAACAATTGAGTTAATTTAGATTGCTTTTTATTTTAAACTGATTTAAAAGTTAATATAGTTAAATTTAAGTTAACCCAATTGAGTTAACAAATAATATTTTGTTTTTAATTTTTATTTAAAATAATATCGTTTTAGAGTTAACCTGCAATTAATCTAGAATTTGATTTAAACTGCGTTTTATTTTAAATAGTGCACATTCCTCATTAATTAATTTTTTTTTTTAAAAAAAAAACCCCACCAGTTGAAGCGTTAAGACAAATCGGTAAGACAGTAAACGAGGATGGCCAACTATCCTTGAAGTTCGTCGATCGTTGTCAACAGAGTGGAGTCGTTGATACAGAACTGACTTCTGCTCCACCAAACTTAGAACAGAACGGCACCATCGAATGTAACTGCAGCATCACTGATGATAATTACTGTCACATTACTTCATTGTAAGCCTCTTAATTACTTTACATTCTTATGTTTTTCTTTGTTATATATATATCTTAGCTTTCCTAAACAGTGACCAATGACGTCTCTCTCCTGCTTGCAATAAAGCCAGCTCAAAGATTACAGTCTTCCAGGCAGGCTTCCTCCGGAATTGGCCAACCTTACTTATGTCCAAAAAATGTAAGAACCCTTAATTAAGGACATATATATTTGGCTCATGCTTCTGCTTCGAGGCCTCAATTCTGAAATGATTATGAATCTTGAGATGCCTCGATGATAATTAATACTCATTAGATGTTATGTGATTATGAGTTTGCCATTCTGTCACAGTTTATATTAAAATTTCAAGCGTTTATATTATTTTTTGGAGCAATTTTCAAGATGGAAAATAATTTTTATACAACAACATTGTCTATGACAGAGATTTCACTCGCAACTATCTATTCGGCACAATTCCGGTGGAATGGGCTTCGATGAAAAATCTGTCTTTCATGTAAGCTCATTAATAAATTCACCCCTCTTCTTGGTTTATCTTATTTTCTATGTGAGAGTGAGCTTAAAACTTCCTTCCTAACTAACCTCTTGTGCAGCTCGCTTACTGCAAATCGCTTGTCAGGAAATATTCCTGGACATTTGGGAAGTTTTACTGCCCTCACCTACTTGTATGGCTTGAATCTGTTATAGTGCTCTACCTCTAGTTTGAGTTATTCGAATATTGCAAGCAATGCTAGTTTACTTTGTTCTCTAATGGTTATTTCACTTTATCAAATACAATTATAAAATATAGGAGCCTTGAATCAAATCAGTTTTCTGGTGTTGTCCCACCTGAGCTTGGCAAGCTTATCAACTTAAAAACTCTGTAAGACATTTAACTAAATTCTTCATTGTGAAGACTTGCTAGAGATTTCGTTTTCATTAGTTGAAATCTTTGCTTTGATGCCGTGAATTATCAATTGCAGGATACTCTCCGGCAATAAGTTAGTGGGGACCTTGCCAGAGGCACTTGCTCAGATTAAAGACTTGGAGGATTTGTAAGCCCTCACTTATTTTCCTTAAACACTTTATTTATTTATTTATAATTTAACATATTCATTGTGCAGTCGCGTAAGTGATAATAATCTTAATGGCACCGTACCCGAGTTCATGGGGAACTGGACTCAACTTCGAAAGCTGTGAGATGTTTATCTTCACAAGATCTTAATTCATTCTAATGCAACATGTTGCCCTTTATTGAGTTCTTTTCGTGACTAATGAAGTGAATTGTACGCGACTGGATTGCAAGGACCCATACCTCTTGCGATTTTTCAGTTGGAAAAGTTGTCTGATTTGTGAGTAAAACCACTTTCTTGTGCTGCATACCTCCTGCTGTATTAATTATTGAAGAATTCTCTTTGTGTGTGAGGGATAGGGAGAGATAAATGAACGGAATTGAACATTTAACTTGTATTCAAGGTCTCTTACTGTTATGCAGGAGGATTGCTGATATGCCTGGACCAGAGTTTCAGTTACCTAACTGGCCGATTGAAAGGCAATTCTTGTATGTGAACTGCTTCATGCATAACTTTTCATAGTACAGTTGAGGATATGTTCTGTTCAGAACTGTTTAACCAACCTGTAACTTGTTGCAAGGGTTCTGAGGAACATCAATTTAACTGGAACAATCCCAGAAAACGCATGGAAAGTGGAAAAAACACTGTAAGTGTGAACTTCACTCATCGCCTTACATCTGCTGCTAAGCAACATAGAATTTCCTTTTATACATTTCAATTCTGCCACATTTTTCCATTATGATCTCCAAGTACAGCTGGTGCGTGGGATCTGCCTGAATCATCAGGTCGTTAGGATAAGTTCAAAATCCTACATTAATATATAATCCTGGGTATATAATAACTAAAGTCCTGCTAGAGTGAGTAGAAGAATCACAACTAGCTTCTAACATAACATTGGCTTGTTTGCATAACCGATGAGCTCCTATGAGAAGGTAGTGATTTCAAGCAACTGCAACTCTCCAAGGAAGAATATAAATAGAGGATTACTTCAAAGAATTTAATAACCTTTAATTATGAGACATATATATATATTCACCTGTTTATTGCCATTATATTTACAAAGATGTAAAATCTTCTTCAGAGACTGAGCCTAAAATTTTGTTTGCTGTAATTTCTTGCAGCGACTTAACTTTTAACAAGTTGGTTGGGGAGATTCCTCCTAATACAATACAACGACAGTTTACGTGAGCAATGTTAAAGTCTGATAATTTGGAATTTGGTTATTGAAATCTTATCAACGATGGCGCAATAAATTATGCTGAAAGTTTGAGTGTGGTTCTTACCAGGTTTTTGAGTGGCAACAAGCTGACTGGAACAGTGCAAGACTCATTCCTCCAAAATAGCCCAAATCTGTAGGTTCCTAAATTACACCCATCATTGGATTCAGTACTTAATTTCTATGGGTGATTTTATTAGGAAAAAATAAATAGTCAAAAAATCATTAATTATCACCGCATTAAAAAGTAAACACTAGCAATCTATCGATCCGTATGTTACCGAAAGACTCACGGATAGAAATGGTCTATCGAAAAAACTATTGTCGGTAATTTATAGATTGTCGGTGAGTCTATCGGTAATAAATATATCGATGAATTTACAGACGGATAAAGCATATAATTTTTTTTTAACAATCGAATACAATAAATCTAAAATAAAGACAGCAATGGATGAGGAGGAGGAGGTAGGTTGTCACCGGGAACGTAGGGGCAATTAAGGGGTGCACATGAACTAGGGGTGATCATTTTCAGTTCGGTTCAGTTTCTACCTATAAAAACAATCAAACTGAAATTTTGTAAAAGAAAAAAAAACAAAAATCGAACCGAGACCGGTCTCGGTTCATTTTGGTTATTTTAAGTTAAAAACTGAAACTCAACTGAACGGTTTCGGTTCAATCTGATTTGATTCGGTTTCGGTTCGGTTTGGTTATTTGATATTAAAAACTGAAAATTATATTGTTTTTTGGGTTTTTTTGGACTTTCTAATGAGTTTCTTCGGTTCAGTTCGGTTTTTTGGTTTGGTTTGGTTTATTTTTTAACTAAACTGTTTCGATTCAGTTTTTAAATTTCAAGCTTATGAAACTGAAACCAAACCGAATTTTTTTAAAATATTCTAATTGGTGTAATCAGTTTTTTTTCAGGCTTCGGTTTTTTTGGTTGTTTGTTTTCTGATTTTCTCGGTTTAATCAGTTCGTTGGTTTTTTTGCTCACTCCTAACATGAACCATCCATCTGTGATCTCATCTCCATTACCAATCAACAAAATTCTCCATAACCAGTAGTGAGTCATCATATTTATCATTAAGATAGGTTGTCTGATCTTGTACCTGTTGGTCTAACATCACTGTGAACTCCAGAGTTTGATTGTTTAGAATTGATTGCGTGCATCCAAAAGTACTACAGGTCGTTCATAAATTCTCAGTCATAGTGTCAGAGAGTCCATACATTCGATTTCTATCAGGTCCACCAAATAATTCTCCCTCCAACCACAAATCCGGACCGATATCCAAATGGGTTGAAGGCTCATCCTTGTATCTCTCCTTCAATCGGCTGTTATATGTATCCTATAAAGAAGAAATAAATTCATCAAATTCAAGGACATAATAACTTAAGAAAAAAATAATTAAAAACCAACATACCACAAAATATTGAGCTCGGCTATTAACAAACTGCTGCACCCTTTTTTGACGATCATCACTCCACACATGCATTTTAACAAAAAGTTTCATCAAGCTTGGCTCGCATACAAAAACTATAGCATGCAATAAAAAATGTTGTCAATTCAATATATTTATAAAAAACAACTAATAAAAAAATGGATATGGTAAAAAAAATCGTATCATCAAGTGAAATGTGTGGACGTCATATACTGAATGTATTCTGTCAATACAGCCTCTGAGATGTATGACAATCCAAAATCTTTCCAAACTATCACGTCATTCTAGCTTGGAAGCTCTCTTTCTTTCACATATTTTTGGTTTTCTTTTGTGCCTCATACCAAAAATCATGCAACCTATATGGTACAAATTAATTATCTGTTAGTAAATGAAAAATAAAATTTTAATATTTAGAATAAAAAATAATTTTGGATTGGATCTTTCATAATTGGAGCGTGATTCTCTCAAATCTTCCTCGTAAAATTATTATAAGCTCTCTCCCATTCAAAATTTTCCTTGAAATAAAAATTTATAAAAGAAAATTTTCAATAATTTCAATAAATGGTCCAAATTAACATTAAAAAATATTTTAGTTAATACTATCCTTAAACCTTGAAATTCATGCATCGACCTGTGGTTTACATTTAAGATGTTTGGAAACTTGACTTCATTGAAACAATGAAATTTTCATAAATGATTTGAAAGCTAATGTTATTGTCTATGTATATATATAGAATACTGGTATGTGTATTATGTAAAGTTTGCAATATAATTGTTCTTTAGAAAATAAACAATATGTGCAACAACTACTCTCATTATATATTTGAAAGAAGTTGGAGTTGCAAGTGGAGGTGGGAAGGGGAGGGGGAGGAAAATCTTTTAAAGATTCAAGACATATCCAAGGGAAGAGAAAAAAAGAAAGCCAAAAGGAAAAAAAAAAAATGGTTTTCATCCCTAATGTGTATAGCTCGAATGGAAGAACTATATTTGAGAGATAAAATAACATTTCTATATTGGGGAGCTATTCCTACATATTGATCAAAAGAGTTAAAAGTTAATTTAATATACTTTTATGCAAAAGAGAGATTTTGATTGGAGTTGTATTAGTTAATTATAATTAATAAATAGTTGTATCAATTTTAAATATATTAAAATATAATTTGCCTTTCTAAATGATTTTTTTTTTCATTGGAGTGCATATATAAAAAAATATCATATTTACATTATCAATTTGGCTCTTCTAAACAGTTTCTTTCCTTAGAGATGCTCTTTTAAGAAGGAAGATAATGAGTTGACATGTATATCATCATCTTCTCCTATTGCTTCCTATTTCATTCTTCATATTGCGCCTCTATTTGGGCCCTTAGATTGGCCGTCACAACAATAATTTCTTATTGAACCAACTCCTAATTGACTGTTGATTTGCTGGCTCGAGCTAGATCGTAGGATATTTATGATAGAGACACTACAGTCTGCTCTCATATCTCATACTCTATACCTGATTCCTATCGGGTATACCGGTTGCATCAATTTATTCAATCTAAATTAATACAATTTAATTGTCATCAATTCTATAAAAAAAAAAATCAATATTTTTTAAAATTTTCAACCTAACAATAAAATTGACAAACTATGATTGATACCCCTTAAATAATCCATCAATTCTAAAAGAAATTAAGAAACCATTTCCCTTGAAAACAATTAAATCTTAGTCATCCAAGCCATCACCATCAATAAGAGAAAAACCATTATATGAAAGCGAGTGCATTTCTAGCGCTTGCATCGTGAAGTTTATATACTCTTTATTTGTTAACCTTGTGGAAGTTTGTATTTAGATTTATGGTTTTCTTGATCTTTTCCAGCGATGTTTCGTACAATAACTTTTCACGGTCACCAAGATGCAGCAGCAGTAACGAGTAAGGATGTTCATAAATATTTGAAATGGGATATGATATGGACAAACAGCCCATCATGCATACCTGCGCCATGCAAAGGGTCGTGGGGGGGAAGTAACCACAACTGGTCGTGGGTTGTGGGGATTAATTAGTTGCAGTTACTTTTCTTAGATGTCTGTTATGCGGGGAATTCATGGGCATTCATGACCACGTGTGAAGTGGAACAGCCATGATCACTTAGTGGCGCATATTCCTCTTTTATTGTTTTTAATCTGCTTGTAACTTCCAGAACCAAAGGCCTATAAAAGCTGTGGCCTACGGGAGAGAAGATATCATGAAATAAACTGTTCTTCTTTAAACTCTTCTTTCCCTATTCCTTTCTCTCAAATTCTGTTGTGTCAAGTACACATCAGGATATTCTTGGTGATTTTGAAACTGAATGATTTGAGTTTATAAATCAGGAATAATATAAACTGGTTTCGAAGCTCGTCCAGCAATAATAAATTGTAAGGCTCTTCTTTTATACTCTGTGGACTGCAATGTTTTTCGTATTTATATTTCTGAAGATGAAATTTAGCAATAGAGATTCTGCTGTATGTGATTTCAAAAAATCCCACAGGGTGAAAAGAATTACTAGCAAGATCTTGTACCTATTTGCGATAACAACATATGCTATCATGAGTACAGAGTTGCAGAGACAGATACAATTACTTCAGATGAACGTGGAATTCAGACAAAACATATTATGATATTGTAACTAAATAATAAACTATACTACATCTTTAAATCCTACCTAACAGAATAGATAGATATCCAGAATTAATTTATGCTCAGAGTATAATGCTTATCATTTTTTCAAAGAGCAAACACATCTTGAATATTTTCCTTGGGTGATACAGTTTTTTTAAGCATGTTTTGATTCTGATTCCGAGGCTTTTTTCTCATACCAGATTCTTAGAATTCATTCTACTAAACCATTATTATTCTAACATACTATAATTTCCATGATATACAGAAGCGATCTTCTTCCATGCTCAGGGATATCTCGGTGCCCAAAATGTATGGTTTTTTATTTTATTTATTTTCATAAAATCCGAGTGTGCCATTAAAGTTTATCGATGTACCATATTTATTTGTGTGCGTGTACTTCAATGTTTGAATGACATTGATGATTGTTAGCTTTTTAATTAGATTCTATCTCGAAAAACTAATAAGGTCAATTCATGGTCACTTTGTTGGAAAATTTATACATCAGAACGTGGTTTGAAGTAGAACTTGACCACTGGTTTCACCGTCAGAAACCAAAAGTTGACAGAAGGAATTCATTGAGTTGAACTAATCTGACAATGGCAAGCCACTTGATGAAGTGTTGACCAGTGACTAATCATAGTTTTGAAGCTTTGTAGTAAAGTAAACTCATTCCCCATTGATATGCTTCTATAAGTATGACAAAACGGAAAATTGAAACATGTCTAATGGTATACTAGTTTTATGTGCTGCAGATTATCGTTCATTCCATATAAACTGTGGTGGACAAGATGTAAAGAATGGGAAAATCTTGTATGAAGGTGATCAAGGTGGTGGAAGTAATGCTGCTGCAAGGAGTTATAATAGATCAGGATCAAACTGGGGATTCAGCAGCACAGGAGATTTCATGGATGATGAAAGTTTCTATGATAACAAATATACGCTTCAATCAAATTCTAATATTTCTGTAGTTGACTTAGAATTGTATGCAACAGCACGTAAAACTCCCCTGTCTATCACTTATTATGGATATTGTCTAGAAAATGGGAATTACACTGTCAGACTCCACTTTGCTGAGATAGAATTCACATATGAAAAACTGTACAACAAAGTTGCAAGGCGCGTTTTTGATATTTACATTCAGGTAATTAATTATCTTTTCCTTCCGAAGAGATTGTGGATGTCTTTTTTTTTTCTTTTTCAAAGGAACCCTTTTGAGTAGGAAACTTTGTTCCAGGGAATACAAGTGCAAAAGGATTTTAACTTTACAAAGGAAGCCCAGGGATCGAGCAGAAGTTTCACAAGAGCATACTGTTAGCTATTTGGAGACAAGCAATGTCCCACCTCCACTATGTGCTTAGTGGGAATACCTAATCTCCACTTAGCACAAGTGGAGGCAAACGGTGGGCATAAATCATGGCATGATTTATGCCCTTCACTCCTAGCTTTATATATATGTATGCTCAGTGAAGAGCTGGTGTGTGGGTGAGTGAAGAACGCAGAGAAGAGTGAAAACACAGAGAGAAAAACGTGAGAGAGAGAGCTTGAGTTGAGTAGAGAAGATTTTCTCCTCCTCCTTGTTTTGTTGTTTGTATTGTTTCTAAGCTTGATTAATACAAACCAGTAGCTCCGTGGAGTAGGCAAGTTGCCGAACCACGTAAATTTGTGTGTGTTTGAGTTCTGGAATTACCCAACAACTGGTATCAGAGCTTGTTCTTGAAAAAGAGGGTGTTTGATCCAAACTCAAAAATCAAAGTTCTCAAAACGTGTTTTTGACATTACCATCGCGTAGAGGAAGTAGAGACGCATTCACTGGTGAAAATCCGGCGAAGAACCGACGTCCTGCATGACCGCACGCTCCAACACGCGCCGACGACAGCACTGCCCACGCGCGACCACTCGCGCCACGCTCTCCACGCGTCGTCTTCACCCGATTGTCTGCAACTGAACCGGGTTGACCCGCCACGCAAGCAGCCAGTCATCAGCCACGCCAGCCATTCTGCACAGTCATCCGACACGTCATCAGACCAGTCAGCAAACACGTCATCACCTGCCACGTCAGCCAAAAAAGTGCGTGCATTTGCCACGTCATCTAAGGTGGGTCCGGATTTCTGACGTGGATGACACGTCATCTATCCACGTCATCATAGTGGGTTTTGATTCAGTGTTTCGCAGACACTATTTCCGCCTGACACGTGGCTTCATCAGCACCGTCTGTTGACCTAAAACTTTGACTGTTAAGATCTGAGCCATCCGAAGTCCGATTGGGGTGATCTCAGTGTCGTTTCCAATAGTTTTGGCCGTTCCGGACACATCTGTAAGGTCAGATTTGACAGATTTAAATCCGAGACATATTAAAATGGCAGATGAAATAAAAGCTGCGGGAATTGAAAAATTTGATGGAACAGATTTTGGATATTGGAAAATGCAAATTGAAGACTATTTATATGGGAAGAAACTTCATCTTCCTCTGTTGGGGAGCAAACCAGAAAATATGCCAGAAGAAGATTGGCAACTTCTTGATAGACAGGTTTTGGGCATTATCCGGCTATCCTTATCGAGAAGAGTTGCTCACAATGTTACAAAAGAAAGATCCACTGCAAGACTAATGGAAGCTTTGTCTGGGATGTATGAGAAGCCCTCAGCAAATAACAAAGTGCACCTGATGAAGAAGTTGTTCAACTTGAAGATGACAGAAAGCACCTCTGTGACACAACATCTCAACAACTTCAATACCATTACAAATCAATTGTCATCTGTTGAGATTGAGTTTGATGATGAGATCCGTGCACTCATTTTGCTAGCTTCACTTCCAAGCAGTTGGGAAGGTATGAGGACAGCCGTGAGCAATTCAGCTGGAAAATCCAAACTGAAATATGATGACATCCGAGACTTGATTTTAGCTGAAGAAGTGCGAAGGAAAGACTCAGGTGAAAGTTCAAGTTCAGGATCAGCTCTCAACATTAACACTCGAGGGAGGAGACAGGATAGAGGCTTATCCAGAGGCAGATCCAAATCAAGATACAGAAGTAAAAGCAAGTTCGGACCCAGAAAGCAGGTTGAATGTTGGAATTGTGGCAAACCTGGTCATTTCATGAGGAATTGCACAAAACCGAAAAAACCTGAAGCTGACTCTGCAAACGCCACTACAGACGAGGTACAAGATGCTTTGATTCTTGCTGTGCATAGTCCTGTTGATGATTGGGTTCTTGATTCTGGTGCTTCATTTCACTGTACACCACACCATGAAATGATGCAAAACTATATTGCTGGAGATCACGGTGTAGTCTATCTGGCCGATGGACAACCATTGGATATTGTGGGTTTAGGAGATGTACAAATCAAGACAATGAATGGATCTATATGGACCTTGCAAAATGTAAGGCATGTTCCTGATCTAAAGAAGAAGCTGATCTCGGTCGGACAACTTGATGATAGTGGTCATTCAATCCTTTTTTCTGGAGGTATGTGGAAGGTATCAAAGGGAGCAATGGTTTTGGCTCGTGGAAAGAAAACCGGCACCCTGTATATGACCACAAGATTTGCAGACATTATTGCCTCTACTGAAGTAGAAAATCAAGCACATCTATGGCACTGTAGACTCGGCCATATGAGTCAAAAGGGGATGAAGATACTTCAGTCGAAGGGAAAGCTGGCAGAATTAAAAAATGTCGATCTAGACATTTGTGAAAGCTGTGTTCTTGGAAAACAGAAAAAGCTCAGTTTCTTGAAGGTTGGCAGGACTTTAAGACCAAGAAAGCTAGAGCTGGTACACACAGATTTATGGGGACCGTCTCCAGTAGCATCTCTTGGAGGTTCTCGGTATTACGTGACTTTCATTGATGATTTCAGCAGGAAGGTATGGGTTTACTTTCTGAAAAATAAATCTGATGTGTTTGAAACATTCAAGAAATGGAAGGCTATGGTTGAGACTGAATCAGGTCTAAAGTTGAAATGCTTAAGATCTGATAATGGAGGAGAATACATTGATGGAGGTTTCAAGGAGTATTGTGCTGTCAATGGTATCAGAATGGAAAAGACCGTTCCAGGCACACCGCAACAGAATGGCGTTGCTGAACGGATGAACAGGACCATCAATGAACGAGCTAGAAGCATGAGGTTGCATTCAGGGTTACCTCAAACATTCTGGGCCGACGCAGTTCATACCGCAGTTTACTTGATCAACCGTGGACCATCAGTTCCTTTGGAGTTCAGACTGCCCGAGGAAGTATGGAGAGGAAAAGAGGTACAACTCTCTCATTTAAAGGTCTTTGGGTGTGTTTCCTATGTTCATATAGATTCTGATGCTCGCAACAAGTTGGATGCCAAATCCAAGAAATGTTTCTTCATCGGCTATGGAGATGAAGAATTTGGCTTTCGGTTCTGGGATGATCAGAATAGAAAGATTATCAGAAGCAGGAACGTGATCTTCAATGAGAAAGTTCTGTACAAAGACAGATCAAGTGCAGAAACAGATAAGGCTGATTCAGATACAAGGCCACAAGGATCTGAATTCATAAGATTAGAAGGCCTTCCCGATGTTACTGAGCAGAACAACAATCAAGAGTCTTTACAAGAAGACTCAATCATATCTGTACCCGCTACTACACAAGAAGATGCGGAGCAAATTGAACCAGCTGTTCGCAGGTCTTCGAGGACGATAAAGCCCCCGCAACGGTTCACACTTTTACTGAATTACATTTTGTTGACAGATGGTGGTGAACCGCTAACTTATGAAGAATCCTTACAAGATGGAAACTCAAGCAAGTGGGAGTTAGCCATGAAGGATGAGATGAGTTCGTTGCTGAAGAACAAGACTTGGGAGCTAACCACACTGCCTGAAGGAAAGAAGGCTTTACAAAACAAGTGGGTTTACAGAGTGAAGACTGAGCATGACGGAAGTAAACGGTTCAAGGCAAGACTTGTTGTCAAAGGGTTTCAACAAAAGAAAGGCATTGACTACTCTGAGATATTTTCTCCAGTTGTGAAGCTCACAACAATCAGAGTTGTTCTGGGGATAGTAGCTGCAGAAAATTTACATCTTGAACAGTTAGATGTAAAAACAGCATTCCTTCATGGTGACTTGGAGGAAGATATTTATATGCAACAACCAGAGGGGTTTGCAATGCAAGGAAAGGAGAATCAAGTCTGCAAGCTACAGAAAAGCCTATACGGTTTGAAGCAAGCTCCAAGACAGTGGTACAAGAAGTTTGACAACTTCATGTGCAGTTCCGGATATACAAGATGCCAAGCTGATCATTGTTGCTATGTCAAACATTTTGACAACTCCTACATCATTCTACTATTATATGTAGATGATATGTTGATTGCAGGATCCAGCATTGAGGAGATTGATAAGCTGAAACAGCAGTTGTCAAAACAGTTTGAAATGAAGGATCTGGGAGCTGCTAAACAAATACTTGGCATGAGAATCATCAGAGATAAAGACAAAGGCATACTAAAGCTCTCACAAACAGAGTATGTCAAGAAGGTTCTCAGCAGGTTTAGTATGGATAATGCTAAACCAGTAAGTACACCTCTGGGGAATCATTTCAAGCTCAGCAAAGACCAGTCACCACAAACTGAGCTAGAATGTGGATACATGGATAAGATTCCATACGCCTCAGCTATCGGCTCTTTGATGTATGCTATGGTCTGTACCAGACCAGACATTGCCCATGCAGTGGGAGTTGTAAGCCGATATATAAGCAATCCTGGAAAGCAGCATTGGGAGGCGGTCAAATGGATCATGAGGTACTTAAAAGGTTCATCGGAAACTTGTCTTAGTTTCACAGCTGGTGGTTTGAAACTTGAAGGTTTTGTAGATGCTGATCTAGCAGGAGATGTTGATAGCAGAAAGAGCACTACAGGATATGTTTATACTCTAGGAGGTACTGCTGTTTCCTGGAGTTCTACCTTGCAAAAGATCGTTGCTCTTTCAACAACAGAAGCTGAATATGTTGCAATCTCAGAATCTGCAAAAGAGATAGTATGGTTGCAGAGTTTCCTGAAGGAATTGGGCAAGTTGAATGGAAAAGGTACTTTGTATAGCGACAGTCAGAGTGCAATCTTCCTTGCCAAGAATCCAGCATTTCACTCCAGGACGAAGCATATTCAGATCAAATATCACTTCATCCGACAATTGCTAGACGATGAACAACTGATGCTAGAAAAGGTCTGTGGAAGCAAGAATCCAGCTGACATGTTAACCAAAGGAGTTACACTTGATAAACTGAAGTTGTGTAAAACTTCAGTTGGTCTTCAAGGATAAATGATGATTTCATTGTTTGTCTCCAAGTGGGAGATTGTTAGCTATTTGGAGACAAGCAATGTCCCACCTCCACTATGTGCTTAGTGGGAATACCTAATCTCCACTTAGCACAAGTGGAGGCAAACGGTGGGCATAAATCATGGCATGATTTATGCCCTTCACTCCTAGCTTTATATATATGTATGCTCAGTGAAGAGCTGGTGTGTGGGTGAGTGAAGAACGCAGAGAAGAGTGAAAACACAGAGAGAAAAACGTGAGAGAGAGAGCTTGAGTTGAGTAGAGAAGATTTTCTCCTCCTCCTTGTTTTGTTGTTTGTATTGTTTCTAAGCTTGATTAATACAAACCAGTAGCTCCGTGGAGTAGGCAAGTTGCCGAACCACGTAAATTTGTGTGTGTTTGAGTTCTGGAATTACCCAACACATACAACACCACCGTGACAGACCGTACCCTGGAGATCCGATTATACTGGGCTGGAAAAGGCACTACTGTCATTCGAATAAGAGGAAATTATGGTCCTATAATTTCTGCTATATCCGTATGTTCAGGTATGTTGCATGTTCTTTTTCTGCCTCTCATTTCAAACTTACAGACTTCAAGGAGTTTAATTTATACAATAGAATGACACCATTGAATTCATTTCTATTTCAATTTTCTGAGCTTTCTGGGTTTTTTTTTTCCCTCCCCTAACTGATAAGATTAAACACATTTAATGTTTCTCATAAACCAATCTGCATAAGTGATTAGCCTGATTTTTGTTGTCACTGTAACTGTAAGCTTCTTCCACTCACTTCATTATCCCATCTAAGAATCTTTCCGTGATCTGTGGTTTTTCAGGTTACAGAACTCATTGTTAATGTTTATTATCCATTTGATGGGATGTTTAGCCTTCTTTGCGTTTGCAATTTTATTTAATATCAGAACCTGAGGAAGCAAGTAAGAAACCTATTGTGATCGGAGTTGTCACTTCAGCAGTATTCCTTATTTTCTTGGTAATGGGTGTCATTTATTGGAAGCTCTGCTACGGAGACAAATACACAAGAGAACGAGGTATTGTAAAATCAGTCATTTCCGCACACTGAGTCTACTCTTAATTTTCTAAATAATGGCGAATCACACTAAAGAATGCGCGTAGTGCATGGATATATGATTTTCAAGGATTTGTATTATTTCACGATATGTCTCCTGACTGTCATCCTCCCATACCAACTGGTACGTGCAGAGCTTAAAGGGCTGGATTTGAAAACTGGTTCCTTCACCTTGAGGCAGCTAAAAGCGGCCACTGACAATTTCATTTCAGAAAACAAGATTGGAGAGGGTGGTTTTGGATCCTTATACAAGGTTTGTCATCTAATGAATTTTTTATATTATCACAATTTTATTATTGGAATCATGTATGGGTGAATCCGCCCCAAAAACACTATAGCATTTAGATGCGTGATTGACTTCCAATGCAGGGTGAATTAGCAGATGGTACTATTATTGCTGTTAAGCAGCTATCTCCAAAATCCAGGCTAGGAAACCGTGAATTTATGAACGAAATAGGCATGATATCTTGTTTACAGCATCCCAATCTTGTAAGGCTTTATGGATGCTTTATTGAAGGAGACCAGTTGCTTCTGGTGTACGAGTACATGGAAAACAACTCCCTCTCTCGTGCACTTTTTGGTAACCATAGTAGCATTTGTTGATAAATTTCCAGTAAAATATATTTTTTATAACACTGCATCAACTAGCAAACATGATCTTATCAACAATCCTATTAGGAGCAGGTTCCGGAACAAGTGCTCTGATGCTGGATTGGCCAACAAGGTATAAGATATGTGTTGGAATAGCCAGAGGTTTAGCATTTCTCCATGAAGGATCAGCAATCAGGATCGTTCACAGGGACATCCAAGGTACAAATGTATTACTGGACAAAGATCTAAATGCCAAGATATCAGACTTCGGACTAGCTAAGCTCAATGAAGAGGAGAACACTCATATTAGCACTCGAGTTGCTGGAACTATGTAAGTTGTATTGAGACTAATTTAATTCCTGAAGTTTATTGATAGTAATACTCCTCAAGACTCTGAAGGGCACTAATTCTGCATTTTTTTTTAAAATAAAATATTTCAGAGGATATATGGCTCCAGAATATGCACTGTGGGGCTATCTAACAGATAAAGCAGATGTTTATAGTTTTGGGGTTGTGGCCTTAGAAATTTTCAGTGTAAAGAGCAACTCAAGTTACTGGCCAGAGAACGAAAATGTTTGTCTTCTTGACTGGGTAAATCATCGTCAGTCTGTTTCTGTTGCTATCCTGAATTAATGACGCATGAGGCATCAGTTCTCAATGCAAAACATGGTATATTTGGTCAAATATCTTAGCTTCCTTCTTATTTGTCTTAGAAATTGTCGTCACCGGCCCATGTTTTGCAAAAAACAGGGAAATTTAATGGAGATAGTGGACCCAAAGCTGCAGTCTGAATTCAACAAGGAAGAGGCTGAGAGGATGATCAAATTGGCTCTCTTATGCACCAATGCATCTCCATCTCTAAGGCCTGCAATGTCAGAAGTGGTGAGCATGCTTGAAGGACAGACCAGCATCCCGGAGGTGACCTTAGATCCTAGCATTTATGGTGATGATTTACACTCCAAACGTGTCAAAGGCCACTATCAGCAGGTCACAGACCAGAGTTTAAACAGCACACAAGGCCCTCTTTCCTCCATCTGATAAATCATGGATTGGAAATTCCTCTACAATATCTGCCCCTGATCTCTACCCCATCAATCCCGAGTCCATAAGTTTAAACCTCAGTGAAACCTCGTCTTTATTTGAATAAAGCCAAAGAAATGCTTGGAGCTGTTGGGGATTCCGGCTCCCCTATGCGCGGACCGGTGGTGTATTGATCTGCCCATTGGAGGCTAAGCACACTAATACACAATATTTAACGTGGTTCGGCAAATCGCCTATATCCACGGGAGAGGTTCATATTATTAGAGATAGAGAAAAGATACAAAACAAATACATGGAGGAGGAGGATCACTTCACTCAAACTCAACTCCCAGCTCTCATTGCTGCACTTGCAGCTGCTGCCCTTGCAGCTGCTGCCCTTGACAGCCCCTCTTTCTCTCTTGGTCTCTTACATTCTGCCCTCACACTCTCAAACTTTGTTGCCCTCTCTCGGTGCTCATTTATAGGCAAGAATGGTGCCACCAGCTTCAGCTCATCTTCAACAATGGTGGCTGCCAGCTCTATCTCTTCTTCAACAATGATGACTGCCAAAGTCAATAGTTGGTGCCATCTATTTGCTACACATTAATGGCAACAAACCCAACAGGAGCTTCATCTGTAATCAAGATTTAGACGTCTACACAACGTTTTATTGCTTACCATCCATCTTGGTATGATTATGGATTTATAATTCTATATATGTAAACGGTCTCTGAAAGCTATCTCCGTGGTTGTGAGACTTCAGAGCCCAAGGCACTTTTCCTGGCCAGTGGTTATTACTCCCGATTTATGGGGATGGATATTTTGAATATTTTTAATAAAATTTAAATTTAAAGAAGGAATCAGCTTGTTTTTGTATGAGATTTTTTAAAAATGAGTTTATTTAAATTTAAATTTATTACTCCCGATATATTGTACTAAAATGAAAAAAAAAAGGAGTTTATTTACTTGACTGATGAAAACTGAAAGTTGGTATATCAATGTTGCAATTTTTTTTAATAAATGCCAAAGTACACGTAAACAAAAAAAGGAGTAACTAACAGAGTTTGGATGAAAGTGCTTGATTAGAATTCTTAATTGAGATGTAAAATAAAATAAAATTCATGCATTTGATTGATAAAAAGGTGTAAAATTGGTGTTATAATTTTTCTTTTATTTGATTTTTGAGATTTTACACAGCTTGGATGTTAGTGAACAATGATGATATACAATTTAGACCTTAAAAGTTACATTACGTGCCTATAGTATCGATGTTGTTCGCATATTAAATGGTAGGACAATTTTGTATAATTTAATTTCTAATTATTAGTATCAAAATTGGCATTGATAAAAATCAGTGAGTGCATGAATACTCATTATAACATTATGTTGACTGTAAGGCAAGAAAGTTTTGAAATTTAAAGATAGTTTTGGAAATCAAGTTGTTAGTTTTGGAAATCAATGTCAAAAATATTAGCATATTAATAAATAAAATTAAAGATTTGGGAATGAGTTAAATAAAATAAATAATACTTTCACTAAAAGAGAAATGAGCTAGTAATTATTGTTGTGTAATAACGTCAATATAAGAGTTACATGTCAAGTTAACGGTAAACTTTGATGTTTGCATTTCCTCTTTTTTTTATATATATAAAGAAAGGCCCCAGTAATTGGATCATTAACATAAGGAGCAATTATTTTCGGCTTTTGCAAGTGGTCGGCCCCACCACTTGTCCGAGACTGGAGCTCGGTTATGGAAAGGCAATTATTTTCTGCTTTTGCAATTTGGAACACAGGTTTAACATTCTAAGAGGGTGCTTGGTATTGCGGTAGGTGTTGCGGTTATAGTTTAAAAAAAGTTGTTTTATAAAAAGTACTTTTAGTTGTGGTTGATTTGAAAAAATAGGTGTTTGGTTAAAACTGTGGTTGAAATTGAGGTTGAAGAAAAAGTAGTTTAATGTGTTTGGTTAAGAATGTTTTTGAAATTGAGGTTATAAAATAATTTTAAAAAATATAAATTAATATTGATGGTTTTTAATTTAAATATTGTGGATTTAACTATTGCGGTAACATTATGAAATAAATCATACTTTATATATAAAAAAATTTATTGTTCTATTAAACTATCTACAATTCTATTACGTACAAAATTTATCTGACAAGAATTAGAGTTTCCATAATTTTTTAGCGTGTAATAAAATTAGATAAAATATTATCATGTATAAAATTCACTCTAAACTAGTTTTTTTTAAAAAAAAAATTAACAAAAAAAAAACTTAACACACTAAAAAAAAATAAAAAAAATAAAAAAATAAAAAATAAAAAAATCCACGCAGTGCAAGTGAACAGTGCAAGAGAATTGCACTGTTCACTATTTTTAACATGAACAGTGCAATTTTCGTGCACTGTTCATGAACAGTGCATCATTTTGCACTGTTCATGTTACTTGCACTGTTCATTGCACAGTGCAATTACATGAACAGTGCAAAAAAAAGCAAGCAACTCTTGCTTTGCAAATATTGTGTTTCCAACACAGAAAAAGGTGGGACCCAGTGAACAGTATACCATATTTTTTGGTAACCAAACGGCTGCGACTGCGTTTTAAAAAAAATACAGCCGCAGCCGCAGCCGCAGAGCCAAACGGGCTCGAATCTGCTAAACAAACACCCTCTTCTCTTTCTCTTCTCGATCATTTTCAATTCACATTCATTACATTCAATTCACCCTAACTGTAATAAGTCTCACAGTACAATCATCATTTTTTTCTATCGTAACATTTTTTTCTTCTCATTTACTTGTTATTGATTTCTCCTTAACAACAAAAAAACAAAAAAAAAAACAAAAATAACCTTATAATCAACAACCTCAAAACATAAACTAAATCCGGTTTCATTCAGACACCAAAGCTATAATTTATAATGGGTTAGTGCTAACCGGTCTGCTGGTTGTTGGTTGTTAAGGTAATTTTTGTTTTTTGGTTCCAATCCTAGATCTGTTTATTTCTCTTTATAAATCACTGTTTTGTTGCTCTAGTATGAGATTAATGCTCATTGTTTTCAAATTCTTATTTTATGTCAACTTGTATTTTGAGTTATTAATGGTTAGACTAATAGGATGTTAAATTAATTGAGACCAAATAAATAATACCCGTTGCACTGTCAATTAATAATAATTTTCAAGCCGCTTGAAAATAAATGACACCCACACTGTAAACTCACCTTCTCCACAAATGGTGATTTCTTATCTATTTGTATATTTGGGTGCGAAATCAATATTGAAATTGAAAAATATACACTTTATCAAAAAAATTTGAAAAATAAAATAGAATAGACCATTGGATAAGTAATAAAAAAACAAAATACACTTTATCGAGAGCGTGTTCATTTGAAAAAAAATTTACATTCACAAAGTATTTTCTGAAAAATAACGGGATTTATTTTTTATAATACATGCACAACCCATACAGGTCACGAGACTATTTTTGTGTTATAACGAGAGTGTGTTCATTTATATAAAAACCGATGGCAGCTTTATTTCATAGTATTTTTTAATTAAAATATATTAAAATAATTTTTTTTTTAAATAAAAAAAATATTTTAAACATAATAACTTCAAAACAATTTAAAAATATAAAAAATTAATTTAAAATAAAAAATAAATAAAATTTCAATTTTTCACTAAAAACATTTTTAAAACATAAAAATAAACCTGCTCTAAGTTTTAAACTGTCAATTATGCACCAACTATCTATATAATTGAGTCTATCATAAACTCCAGATAGCTTGTTGTCCTTTAGGACCAGGTGGAAAAGAGATTGGTCTATGTCTACATCAATCAGTATTTGCAAAAAAAAAAAAAAAAAGCAGAAAATTCTACTTGGAATCTCTCTCCTTTCTTATCTTTTAAATTTCAACATCTTGCAACCTGCAACTAGGAGAACCAAAGAAAATACCAGGTGAAGATTCATACCACTATTATTATCCTCTTGATTTACATAAAATACCGAATATTTTAAGATATTATGTTTAACTATAATGATATTTCACTTAGAAAAAATTTAAAGCCAAAAATTATATATATAAAATAGTGATCTATCAAATCAATACTTCTCTACAAGTTTTAGAGTCGTTTTTAATTTTTGCAGACAATTTATATTTATATAGAAGATTATTGGAATTTTATTTATAATATAGGTATATTTTAGACTAGATTAAAAGCAGAGTCCAATTATTTTTTAAAGAAAAGTTTTATTAAAATTTAATCTTTAACATAAATTTTTTAATATAGAATATTAATATGATTTTAAATAAATTATGTGTGATGGTAAAATTAGACGTGTTATGGAAAAACCAATAACTCTTTAAAAAGAAATAAATTTTCTTATAATGATAGTAAAAAGTTAAAATTGAATTCAAATATCGCTCCAGAGAAATGACTTAGGATATAAGTAGTACGCTCATGGATGTGACGTTTTAAGATGTGACAAGTATAAATCAAATTAACCTCTCCTTCCCTGCCTGTCTCATGACGACAAATAAAAAACTTATTCGAGCTTTTGCAGCCAATTTTCAGCACAATATGTTAATGATGTTTCAGCTTTGCCAAGTCGTGGTGATGATCAGTTTCTGGAGCTCTATTACTTTGCTTGCTTCTGATCAGCTACATCCAGGAGAAGGTAAGAACAACCTTGCTACCTACTTAATAATTAATTGCCTGTGGAATGAACTTCAAGCAATGTATAAAAGGATAAATCCTTTTTCTTTCTCTCTTTTCTGATGGGAATCTCTCTCGTTTTCAGTACGTTCTTAGCAAGTTTCAAGTCAACATCTGAGAGTTTTAGCAGCCGACGGCGCTAGTGATGTGAATTGTGAATCATTCAACATAATAGCTTGTAGTCAATAAATTTGTGGCTCAAATGCCTCTATATGGGCCTGCCTCCTTATCTTTTAAATTTCAACATCTTGCAACCTGCAACTAACTAGGAGAACCAAAGAAAATACCAGGTGAAGATTTATACGATTTTCAAAAACAATTTGAATATTTCAATATATTACATTTACTAATTAGTGAAGTAAATCTATTATTATTATTAATATTATTATTATTAAATTGAATCTGGGTAATTGCGTGATATTATTATTTCTTTTTATTTATTTATTATCATTTTTTTGAAAAATAAATTATGTTTTTTATTTACCTTTTGAGGTGATTGTACGTGTCTTCTAAACTTTTTAATAGGGAAGACGAATCATTTAGCTAGTATCTAGCTATAATTGTCAAGTTAGAAAAATTCAAGATGATATTTTTTTTGTAAATATTAAGGAAAAAACATATTAGTTTGACTCGAATTAACTCGGGTCAACTTGTCGAATCCACGTTCCAAGTCATGAGACCATGATAACCCTATAAAAAATAAATAAGAAAAAAATAATACTCAATTCTTAATCAGCTCAATGTTGAATGATGAAATTGAAAACAAAAGTCAATTAAAAAAAGAACAATTTGAATCAACCTCGGTTAACCTGTCGAACTTGGATCATGAGACCAGGATAATCCTATAAAAAAACAAATCGAGAAATATTATAAAGATCAATTCCCAATAACGAAGGATGTAATTGAAAAAAAATCAATTAAAAAAAGAAAAGTAAAATCCAAGACACATGTCATGAGACTATGATAACCCTATAAAAAACAAATAGAAAAATAATTATGAATCCCAATTCTTAATGAATTCAATGCTGAAGAATAAATTTTTTTAAACAAATCAATTAAAAAAAGAAAACAATGACATGAATCAACCCGAATTAATATGTCAAACTTGTGTCATAAGGTTAGGATAACTCCATACAAATTATGAAATTTAATTACAATTAACCCAATGTTAAAGAAGAAACTAAAAAAAATTATTCAATTAAAAAGAGACAAAAAAATTAAGTTAATTAAATTAATTTGCAAAACTCATAACTTGGATCATGAGAATAGAATAACCATATAGAAAACAAATTTAAAAAATTCAATCTCTAGTAATCTAATGTTGAAAAATAAAAATAAAATTATATTAAAAAAATAAAAATAAATCATTAATTATTCCAATTAACAATGATTTGTGAGAGGAAGGGTTAGTGAAGTACCATTGTTTTTTTTTAGTTCTTGTTAATTATTATTATAAAATAATATGGATTTATAAATTTAGGATTCACTTTTGATAGAAATTGAAAGAATTAATAAGTCGTGGATTTAATTAAGCTTAGAATTAGTTTAATTAATTAAACCAATGGGCTTAATTGAAGAAATATTAAAATTCAGAACTGATTTAGGTTAAAAATGCAAGAAATTAAAGTCCAAGGACCATTTTGTAAACAGTGCTGCAATGTAGGTGTTCAATTACAATTTGGCCCAAGGGTCCGATTAAAACAAATGTTAAAACTTAGAGGACCAAATTGAAAAACGGCCACCCTAGTCCAGAAATGGCGTCGTTTTTTCATTTCTATTTATCGTCTTCTTCTTCTGGAAACGGAGGAGTCACCCTGCAAAGGAAAAGGCCGATTACCACAGACAACCCACAAACGCAAGGCAATCCCCACAACTTCCATCACTGTTTTCTCAGGTCATCTCCTACGAGACGCCATTGGAGGCGTGAAGAAAGCCACCACCAACAGCCCTATAGTGGCAGGATTCCTGGAATCCGAGACCCAGCAGGATACTAACACCCCAGCGAGCTTTATCCTCCTCCCAAGAAGGAAGAGGCGTGCTGGAAGACTACCACACAAGCCCCTATTTAAAGATGAGAGTGTGTTTGGCAAAACAAGCCGTCTTTTCAATATATTTTATTTCTCTTTTATTTTAAAATCTGGTTGAACAAGCCCTTTTTTAATATTAGAAAATTTTAAAATATATGAAGATTTTCGTGAATTTATTTGTGGACCCCTTGTGTTTTATTTTATTTTTTTTTCTTTCACGTTTTGTTTATTTTTTTTTTTGCAATATACTCAATTTGTGGACCATTACTGTTAAATGCAAATATGTTGTTTAATGCTTTTTTTTTTCATTGTTGTCTAAATAGAGTAAATAATAAAACGGTAAAAAAAAAGAAGAAAAAAACATAGAAAATTGTTTCTTCTTCATTCAAAATTCAAAATTTTAAGAACTTATTCACTAGCGTCAAAGTCAAGAATATCATTTTTTTTTGGGTTTGTGCAATATTTACCAATGCCAAAGTTGGAAATATTCGCAGGCACTATTTATTGACGCTAGAGTCAAGAACATGATAGTAAAATTAAAAAAGAGAGGACAAAACACTTCGCAATTTTAGACTAGGTGGCAACTCCTTAAACTAGACCGTTTCCCCGAAGAACAAGATGCTAGATATTTATTCTTTTTCCATGAAAACTTTTAACGGTCGCCGCGATATCCGGGTGATACAAAAGTTGTTTGTGGGTGTAGCATTAGGGCATAGCCATATACGTAGTTGTGGGCATCATCGTGGGTGTTTCCTTGGGTATAGCCACTAGCATAGCCATATGGGGTGATCAATGGGCTTAACCGTTGGTTTAGTTGTTGGTATCACATGTCATTGCACTACACCATTAAACAGTTTTATCGACGAAATAATTCCGTCGGTCTAAGGCATGCAATATGTCGGTGAAATTATTAGCGTCGCTCTAAGGCATGCAATACGTCGTCGATAATACCCCTTTCTGTCGCTACTTCTGTTGGAAATAAAAAAAACATCCACCGATGGAACACCGACGGTCTTACAGACGGATACGTGCGGCAAAAAAAACTTTTCCCGTGGGAACATTACCGACGGACTAAACCTGTTTGAGTTTTCAACGGTAATTACCGACGGTTAGTCCGTTGGTAATAAAATTTTCCCGCGAGAAAATTACTGACGGACTACACCCGTGTGAATTTTCAACGGTAAGTACCGACGGATAGTCCGTTGGTAATAGTTGTAGTAAACACCGAACGGAAATATTCCGTCGGTAATTATGGCATGGGTGGTAATTGTTTGGCAACTCTTTGTGAAATACCGACGGAAATTATCCATCGGTAGGTATTTAAAAAATATATATATATATAAATAATTTATTAATAGTAAAAAAGCTTAATAAACAAATAAAATTGGATTAAACATTAAAAATATAAAAATAATGTTAAATAATATTCATCCAAATATTCATTGCAAATTTAATGTGTTTAAAAAATAAAATTAAACTAGAATAGCGGCGGAGCTGGAGGAGGAGGAGGAGGAGGCTGGTTGTTCCCGGGACCGTACGGCCAAAAAGGAGCTGCACATGTATCATCATCCATCTTTGATCTCATCTCCATGACCATTTGACGGAGCTGATCATAATTCATCGAGAGTTGTTGATATTATTGTTTTAAGGCAATGAACTCCTCAGACTGGGTGCTCGATATTGATGGAGAGCTTCCAACGGTTGAGACACTACGGGCCGACCGTAGTGTTGGAGAGGCCATAAACCCGATTTTTTTCGGGTCCACCAGACGATCCCACCTCCATCCACATATCTGGATCGAAATCTGGATGGGTCGAAGGATTTTCCCCATATCTCTCCCTCAACCGGCTATTATAGGTCTCCTGAAAATTTTAAAAAAAATCATCATATTCAATTCAAGAAAATAATAACTTACAAAATAAAATGAATGAATGAACATACCACGAAGTGCTGAGCATGGTTGTCCACGAACTGTTGCACCCCCTTTTGGCGGTCTTGACTCCGCACATGCGTCTCTACAAACAGCTCCATTGGACTCGGCTCACGTCCAAGAGACGCAGCCTGTAAGGAAAAAATAGGTTGCAAGTTAAATATATTATAAGGAACGACAAATTAATTAACGATATATTTCATTAAAATTAATCTTACCATCCGTTTTGCATGTGCCCTGAATGGGACAAATTCGCCAGTGTGCGTGGTCACCGAACCATGAATTTGCCGGTTCCGGTTATTGGCGCCGGACTGTGAGCGCCGTGAGAACCGCTCTGAGGTCACGTGCTCAATATATGCCGTCCATATTTCCCCCGAGATGAATGGCGGTTTGAATTCCCGCCAAACCGCCACCTCATTTCATCCTTCAAGACTGTTATCCCTCGCATGTCTTTTTGATTTTTTTTGGGTGTCATACCAAAAATCACACAACCTACTTCCATAGTAACAAATTAGAATTTAGAACATAAAATTATAAAAATAAATAAATATTATTTTCGATGTTACCTAGTTGCCGCGTGATTCTCTCATACCCTCCTCACAACATTGTTGTCCGCGCTATCTCACTCAAATTTGTTCTGTGTATATAAATAATTCATATAAAATAAAAATAGTACAAGATATAAAATTATAAAAATAATTTATTAAAAATAAGCTAGAAATTAAAAGTTAACACCGACCTGAAATCGCTTAAACCATGCATCGATATTAGGTTTCCACTTAGGATGTCTGGAAACCTAGCTCCATTGAAACAATGGAATCTCCATCGACTATTTAAACACCAATGTTATAGCCCTTGCAACCTCAATGTTTGTGAACCTGAAATTAAATAAAATTAATAATATTAATTAGTTGTTCATAAATTATGTTATAAGTATATAAAAAAACCTAAAACCTAAACAAACTTACATTGAGAGGTCATCCTTCCATTGTGCCTGGTACTTGCGGGTGAATTGACCCCGCTGTGAAGGCACACCGCTTCTGCGCTGTGAAACCGCGCTAGAAGAGGTAGCATCACAAGTTGGCGCAGATTCCTCGCCGTGATCAGCACCTAAGGATACGTCCTCCTCACTACTAGAAGAACTAGCTGCAACCGTCTGCTGACGACGTGCTGTAGATTTTATTCTACGCATCTACATAATTTATACGAATAATTACATAATTAACTTCGATTATTTAAAAACAATTCGGCAGCACCTCCCCTATACTAAGACTACCCACAGTTTTCAAACCTGCAAATCTTTACAATAACCACAAACCAATTGACTTGAGCAACATCATATATACAACCTAACATCTATAGAAATTCAATCATTTAAAAAAATTTGACAGCACCTCCCATATATTAGAGACTACCCACAGTTTTCATACCTACAAATATTGCAAAATCAACTCTATACAACCTAACATATACACCCTAACATCTGTAGAAATTCAACATCTATATATTTTCAACTAAAATCAATACAAATTCATAAGTAATAATTAAAATTAAAAAATGCTTATTTTAATAGTGTGTTGATTTTAAGATTCTATCTACAAACAATACACAAAACAAAGAACACCAAAAAAAATAATCATAATTAAAAAACAAATACAAAGATAAAGAAAAAAGAATACATACCTTTTAATATGTTTAAAACTACCACCAAAACAATAAAATATCTTCCAAAAATTAAATAGAAACGGAGAGGAGAAGAGAAATGGAGATGAAGAGCCAAGAGAAAAAATAAACCAAATAGGGGGAGGGGGGGTTTTATATAGCAATTTTTCCAACAGTATTACCGACGGACATTTATTGTTGTCGGTGGCATTAAATTCCATCGGTAATACCGTCGGAATTAATTGATATTCGCACCAAAAAAATTCAAAAATCCCGCCAGACTTTTCGATACGTTGGCCAATCCGTCGGTAATTGTGCCTCTAACACGCGTGCGCTTCGGGATGTGCATAAACCGTCGGTGATTGTGGCACAATCCCTTAAATGTTTTTCAACTCTCTATGAAATACCGACGGGTTTCAGTCCGTTGGTGATTGTGGCACAATCCCGTAAATGTTTTTCAACTCTCTGTGAAATACCGACGGGTTATAGTCCGTCGGTGTAGCCGTCTGTGAAACCGTCAATATTTCTTATTTTTTTGTGTATCCCCTTCACAAAATCTTGAATTGCAAACTTACAGCACACACAACACAATAACAAGAGCTGAAAATTAAAGAAGAATAAATATTTAATGTTCCAAAATATTACATTATAAAAATAAGGCTTTACAACATGTTTACATAGTCAGAATTTTCATCTTCGTCTTCAATTGAATTGTTATCATCTTCTTCAACAACATTCTCTTTTCCACTAGTAGAGCTCAAAACAGCATTCAACTCCTATGCGTCAACATCAACAAGACAATCGTTGAAAACACAAAAAATTGAATTTTCTTCTAAGTCAATCAAAGGAGCAACTCGGTATGGTTCAACCAACTCACTAGCTTGAAAGACTTCATCTATCACACTTGTGTCTTCGTTCTCATCCTGAACAACCTCGACACGACCCTTGGGTTTTGTTTGTAAAACGGATAACCAATCAACTCTTGATCGGTCCTTTCTAAAGGAAGGGGTGTATGTGTAATAAACTTGTTGGCATTGCTTTGCGAAAACAAAGACGTCGTTTACGTTGCGGTGTCTAGCTTTTGAATTGATTTCAACGAGACCATAGTGAGGATCTACTCTGATTCCTCTGTCAGTTGTGTCATACCAATAGCATTTGAATAAAAACACTCTATTTTGCTCACTATGATATTGCAGTTCGATGACCTCTTCCAATCTACCGTAGTAGTCAACTTCAAACTCACTAGAAGTCGATCCCTTAATACAAACACCGTTGTTGTATGTCTTTCTTCCATGCCCGTATTCTTTAGTATGAAAGACATATCCATTGACAAAATATCCATTATAGCACTTGACTTTTCTTTCAGGGCCCAGACATAGTAAAGACAGTGAAATAGCAGCACTACCTCCCATTTGATAAACCTAGCTTGTAAATTAAATACAACAATAATCAATAAACGGATATTATGTAACATTGACTACAATTAATTACATTGCAAGAGATAATGAGTTTGTGATAGGACTTACATGTGTTCTAAACCATGTGGCAAATTGTTCATCTTATAATTGAAAGATCTGGGATTCGGTCAGCTGTGAGTTATTGGACAATAAGTATCGTCGATGTTGCCTGCAAGGTTGTTCCAAATTATATGAGTGTATGGTATCACAAAACATAAATAGTACACTCTTGTCAAAGTTTAAGTCGAACATCTACTTACTTAATAAAAGGTCTCAGCTCATCACAGTTAAATAAGACATAATTGTGTGCTTGTCTGAACTCTATTTCAGACAAATATCTTCCCCTCACGACATTTTTAGGTGTGGGTCGTCCAAGATTGGAGAATATTGACAAGTTCCCACTTGAAGGCACTTCACCACCATCATCATGTCGTGGAACACAATTGATCCTCGTTCTCAAATGAGGTTCGAAATAGTATGAGATAAATGTTAAGATCTCCTCAACAATATAGGCCTTGCATATTGACGCCTCAACATGCGCCTTGTTCTTAACCTTTTTTTAAGATTGAACAAGTACCTATATATATATATAATTAATAAAAAATTATCAATTAAAAAAAATAAAAAAAATTTAATTATGAATTACATAGCTCCTGTAATATCTAACCTCTCGAATGGATACATCCATCTGTACTGGACCGGTCCTCCAACTTTTACCTCAAACAGTAGATGTACGGGTAGATGCTCCATTGAGTGAAAAAATGATGGAGGGAATATCATCTCAAGTTTACATATTGTCTCGACGATATTCGTTTCAAGCCTTTCAATGTGATCAACATTCAACTTGCTGGAGCATATATCTCTGAAGAAATGATTGATCTCTGTTAGTGCATCCCATATCCCCTTTGGCAACAAATCACGAAAAGCTGATGGGATGAGTGTTTGCATAAACACATGGCAGTCATGACTCTTCATTTCATATAATCTGAATTTCTCCGTATTAACCACCCTTGATATGTTCGAGGCATGTCCATCGGGGAAACGCGGAATCTTAAGCCATTTGTAGACTAGTAGTTGTGCGTTTTTCTCTAACAAGAAGCTTGCTCTAGGTTTTGCGACCCGTGACCCATCACAAACCAACTCCATATTTTTACGGTTACAGAACACCGCTACATCCAATCTAGCCTTGATGTTGTCCTTTGTCTTCCCCTTCACATCCATGACGGTGTTGAGAATGTTCTCAAACACGTTATTTTCAATGTGCATGACGTCAAGGTTATGGCGGAGAAGATTGGTCTTCCAATAAGAAAGCTCCCAAAAGATACTTCGCTTCACCCAATTATGGGTCAAACCAAAATCAGGAAACTTCTGCTTACCTGATTGGAGACCAAACACAATGTCACCGTACTCTTACACAACATCAAACAATTCTTCACCGGAAAGATGCGGGGGTGCAACATCCTTTTCAACTCTGCCAACAAAGAAATCATTTGTGTTCTTTCTGTACCTGTGATTCGGCGACAAGAAATGACGGTGACAGTAAAAAAAAGAAGCTTTACCCCCGTTTGTTAGCGTGAATGCCTTGTTGTTCTCCATACAGTATGGACATGCTAGCTTTCCATGCGTGCTCCAACCAGAAATCATTCCATAAGCTGGGAAATCATTGATAGTCCACATCAAAGCCGCTCTCATAACAAAATTCTGTTTCCTCGAGATGTCATAAGTCAAAGCTCTAGAGGACCACAACTGCGTCAACTCATCAATGAACGGACGAAGACAAACATAGAAGTTCTCTTTCAGCCTGTTCCCTTCAGGTAAAATGCTTCTCGCCCATTCGATAATCTTGTTATAACCGGCCTCACTCAACTCGTGATCTGACTTGATGGTGAACACCTGTGCTACGGCTGATAATTTATTGTGGTTCGTGCAGCCATCCCATAATGGTTCGTCAGAATCTTTCAACAGATCAAAAAACCTTGTTGCATCTGCATTAGGTTCTTCTTCTACGATTGGACATTCCCTAACATTACCTTCACTTATTCTCATTGCATCCATAACCATATTCCTATAAGGATTACTATTCTCATTTCCAACTTCATGCATGTTGCTAGCACTAGAAGTTGACTCAACCACCTGTTTTTCCATGCTCTCATTAAGAACAAATAGTTCTCCGTGTGCATACCAACACAGGTAATCCTCCATGAACCCTTTGGTTAGAAGATGCATCGTTACAACATCTTGATGCAGAAACTTTAAATTTTTACACTTCCTGCATGGACACTTAATACCGCCATCAGTAAAATTCCTCGGAATAAATGTTGTGAAATTAATAAAACCCTGAACACCGTTACAATAATCCATCCTTCGCAATCCTTGGGGTGAGTCCCGATACATTCATGAACGATCATCCATGACTTCTATTGAACCTCTATAAAACATAACAAAAATATTGGTTTTCCCCGACATTATCCAACAAACTAAAAAAACACTGATATTAAATATTCATTATCAATTATCAATTATCAACTATCAACGTTCATACATACAAATTTATACATATATAAATTTACCGAAATCACAACATCGCAATAGAATTGATAACAATTAAAACAGACACGTTAAACAAGCTATTATTTATTTCATAACAAATTTAATGGTGTAATTCAAACAAAATTTCAACAATTTACAAACAAATATAATTTGACAAAATCTAAAACAAACTATAACAACTATAAAATTATACATTCATACTACAAGTTTCTTTGACAAATAACAATCAAACAAGTACATACGTTAACAAAATACATATACTAAAAAAACAATAAAATTCACATTTAAATGTTAAAACTAAAAAGGATAGATTTACTTACAAAAAATGATAAAATCCACAAGAATGAATATTGTGACCACGTATAAAAGTATAAGAAACTTGAGTGCTTGTGTTGAGAAGAGTGGAGAGTTGGGTTGGGTGGTTGGCTGCAGTTTGGGAGGGGAGAGGTGAGATGGGAAAGAAGAAGGGGAAGAAGAAGAAACAGAGGAAGAGAGTACTGTCAGCAGAGTGGGTATATAATGGCTTTTACTGATGAACTCACCGACGGAATGTATCCGTCGGTGAAAGTGCCACGTCACTGTACGACTATCTTGGTTTAAATCCGCCGGTCATTCCATCGGTAAAATCATCTTACAAAAATCCACGTCACCGCACCGTTGCAACTTTCCAAACAAACTGTATAGGCCATCAGCGATACGGTCGGTATATACCGACAGAGTTGGAGATGGAATTATTTCCATCGGTAAAAATTACCGACGAAAAAATTCCGTCGGTAATTCCGTTGGTTTTTGCCGGTTTTATGGTAGTGTTGGCTTAGTTGCTAGCATCATATGTTGTTGGCGTAGCCGTAGATATATTGTCAGCCATGAAAAAAGTTTTAAAAAACATTAATGAATTGACTTTTTGTTTATTTTCCACAAATGATGTCAATTGATGAGGCTGGAAAAATTCTCAAGAGAAAGATTGTGGGCGCTTTTCATAGGTTAATAAAACTAGATCCGGAGGACCTGGTGGGCCTGGTAACACCTACAAAAAAAAACATTCTAATACTTAAGTCAATATAGTATTTGTACAGGTGACGTGAAGAGTGAGTATTTTTTAGACTTGAATGCTCCTTAAACCTTATTTAAATTTTATATTAGACTTGTGTTATCCAGAGAGAGGAGCTTTGGCCTTCTAACTTTTTTCTTTATGCTTCTAAAAATATTGGTTTATATAGATTTTTTAAGATAAATATCTTATAATTATAAGATATTTAATATAAATATCTTAAAAATATCCTAGATATTTATAAAGATATTTATAAAAATATATTTATTGTATAAAATATCATATAATTCTTACTAGACTCGGCCCAAGAATTAGTATTACCGTGTTGTAGTTAATTTTATCAATAATTTAGGCTGATGAAGGAAAAGAGAAGGGGAGAAATTAATGGCTGGAGAGATGAGCAGCTTAAACTTGTCCAACTCATAATTAATTACCTGTTGCGATATTAATTTACCAGTTGGTAACTTGTAATCAACCCTTGTCGTTTTAGAGAGATAGAAATGAAAAGGAGTCAAATCTAGTGGCTAAAGATCATTCTAACCAATTTACGAATTTGTCCCCACGTCCAGTATAAATCAAGTACGTACGTACCTCATAAAATGAAAACTTATTCAAAGCTTCTTTCCTACTCCTACACCCAACATGTTCACGATGCTTCAGCCTCCGCATGGACTTCTTCAGTTTTGCCGAGTTATGGTGGTCGTGATCACTCTTTTCAGTTCTGCTACTTTGGTTGTCTCATATCAGTTACATCCAGACGAAGGTAAGAGAGTAAGCTTTGTTTTTATTGCAATAATATATGGAGTGTTGTAATAATCTGAGCTAATTAATTTCCACGACTTTCCATTCCATTGGTGTGCTAAGTCACATATCGACAGATTTGCTTACAACTTATACTTTAACATTAAGAAATTCATTAATATAAATTTATAGTTCATTGCTTATGAATTACTTTATTGGAGAATCATTTCTTCACTTTACACTGCAGCTACAGAAAAATAACTAATGGGGTAAGAACATAAAAGGAAATTCTGAAAAAAAAGGGCTCAAATCCGTACATTCACTCTCAACTGTGCATCCAACAGGAAGTAGCTCATGCGGGGATGATATTAAAGATGAATAAATTATTTAATGTGTATCAGATTTCTTTTTTCTACCAATTACAATAATTCTCGAGGTATTTGGAAACTACAAAGAGTATGAAAAAAAGTTTGAATATCTAATTAATAAAACCTCTCTCACTTTTAAGAAAATATTACAAAAACCTTTTTTATACCAAAAAAATGCCCTTAATTATTATTTTTAAGAGATATTTAAATCAAGAACTAAAAAAAAAGACTTAGAGAAAAAGATTATAAGAAAATGGGGCATGATTTTTCAATATATGAATAATATTAATATTATTATTTAATTCAAGTTAGTTTTTATTTTTTGAGTTTCCTTTTTAGTATTTTTTCCTCTAATTTAAGTGGATCTTGGGTATAATAAGGAGTTTTTTCTTTATCACTTTTGGATGATTTTTGTTATTTCATGATTATTGTAATTTTCTTCAATTATATAAATGTTATCACATGGTGGATGCATTAAAAAGAAGGAAAGCTAGTTATTGTCTCTCGTATATCATTTGATAACCGATGTTATGTTATGGATATGCATATTTTGATAAAATTTTCCGGGGATGCATGATCCTTAAACTAGAGACGGCGTTAAAACAAATTGTCCAGACACTGGCACAGGGTGGGCAACCCTTGGAGGTGGGCGATGCTTGCAACCAATCAGGAACTCTGCATGATATGAATCTGTCGGAACAAGATTCGGAAGCCAATAGCACCCTCGTATGCAATTGCACCCTCAACCTCAATAATGATAGTTATTGTCATATCACGTCATTGTAAGATTTTTTTTTGTTTTCTATATTTATTTGAATACATTAATTGTATCTCTAATCTTAAAGTTGTGTTTGGAATTGGATACTTTGCTCCGATGTTTAAATTACTTATCTGAAAATATCTCTAATCTTAAAGTTGTGTTTGGAATTGGATGTAAATTAGCACAAGTAAATTTTTGACTTTGTTTTCCAATCATCTAATCTTAAATTTGAGTTTATGTACTGATGGTATTTTTCTCTTTCAATAGCAGATTTATCAAAACGCTCAGTCTTCGAGGCAAGCTCCCACTTGAAATGGCCAACCTTACGTATCTTGAAAATCTGTAAAACAATTTTCAGGATATATTTTATTTCTGTTTCTATGTTGTATTGATTGAAGAATCTCAAAGTAACCTTTATCGACTAATTTATAAATTGTGGAATGGAAATACCTTAATAATAATAATAAAAAAGAAGCATTTTTGACACAGCTAACCTAACAAATGAGAATTAAAAAAATATATAATTTTTTAAAGATGTGATCACACATAAACCTTAATTCATTTTTATTATTATTGAATATTGATTTCTTTCTAGTAATTTTAATAATCAAAAACTTAATATTACAACTCTTAAAGCTATTTGGATACCAAGAAAAATAATTAAAGAGTTATATATTAAATAGGTTAAAGAATTTTAAATTAACTATAAAAATATAGTAAATCTTGAACAATAATGTTTAGGTTTAATCACGTAAAAATATATTGGTAAAATTTTAACTTAATTTAATAATTAAATAAAAAATTATACTCGTTAGTATAATTTCTAAGGGTGAACGTCTTGAGAATATTTTCTGCATGAGCATTCACTAATCTGCATATACTTCAACTGCTTAGAGGTATTGACTGCACCTATGAAGTATTTGGTAATGATATGTGCATTCAAAATCTAACATGCACGATTTGCATCATAGACACAACCTTAACAGAAACTAAAGTATCGTCTAATTCAAATTATGTTGTAAAAGAAACTTTATTTTCAACAAGCAAGGTTTATACTCCAAAGCAATGTTTACTTGACGTTTTATAAAGTGGAACAAGTTAAATTCTCAAGTATATATTGATGCTAACCAATATATTATCTGTTACAGTGACCTAACTCGCAACTACATTTCTGGCAATATTCCTGAGGAATGGGCTTCAATGAAACATTTGACATACCTGTAAGTTCATTCACCTCATCTTTGCTTACCAGTTCATACACAAGGCAGAATTTACCATAACTAGATAACATTTTATGCATGCAGCTCACTTACATCCAATCGCTTGTCAGGAAATATTCCTGGGTACTTGGGAAACTTTCGCAGCCTGACTTACTTGTATGTATTGAAGTCATAAATATATGTTCTGCCGATTTATCATTTGTTTTGTTTTCTGTTTCTGTTTTTGACAATGCTAGCTTACTTGGTTCACTATTATTACTTTTTTTGTCAATTAATAAAAAACAAATACATGAAGGTCCCTTGAAGCAAATCAGTTTTCTGGTACCATTCCTTTTCAGCTTGGTGATCTTGTCAACTTAACAGACCTGTAAGACATTTAACTGCTCATCATTATTAAACCAACGTAAGCTAGGCATTTTAGTTGCAATCTTTGATGCTGTGCTATGAATTAATGGTTGCAGGATACTTTCCTCCAATCAGTTGGAGGGAAACTTGCCAAATACTCTCGCTAAGCTAAACTTGACTGATTTGTAAGTAATGAATTCCTTTCTTCTTTAAACACAGTTTTTGATAATGCAATAGCATCTGGTTTCCTTAATTCGGTTTTGCAATGTGCAGTCGTGCAAGTGATAATAATCTTGGTGGCAGAATACCTGATTTCATTGGGAACTGGAGTAATCTTGATAGACTGTGAGGATCTCTATCTGCATGAGATTTTCATTTCATTTCTCTGCTACATGTTGCACAATATTCTGATATTTTGTTTTTCCTCTTTGGACAAACGAAGTGAATTATACGCAAGTGGACTAGAAGGGCCCATACCTCCTGCCATTCTTTCTGTAGAGAAGTTGACAGACTTGTGAGTCAAACTACTTCCTGAGATGCACAGCAATAAATACAATGATTTTGGTGTTTCCTCTTTGAAGAAGACAGAAAGAATAAAGGGAACTATAACACATTCTTTTCTTTTCAATGTACTGCAGGAGGATCACTGATATGTCTGGACCAGAGTTTAATTTAACCAACATCCCCCCCAGAGTGAAAAAATTGTTCGTCAACTGTCCGTAAAATGTCTAAAATAATCTTGAGAACATGTTCTATTGAGAACTAATTAAGCATATCTTTAATTTCTTTGAAGGGTTTTGAGAAACATCAATTTAGCTGGAGTGATCCCAAGAGATGTGTGGACATCGGGTTCTCTGAAAACGCTGTAAGTCTTAACACCTTCACTCATCTGCTGAAAGTCATTTAAGGACTTATATGTGCATACATCAATTTAGCTGTAAGTCATTTAAGGACTTATATGTGCTGCAATGTGAATGAAGTTAAAAACATCGCAAAATTTGCCTTTCTACCGGGTTATGATCTCCATGTACTGTATGGGAAGCAAAATTTCTACGGAAATCCTCTCATAACTTGCTCAAAGGTGAGAAACAAGCAGAAATCTATTCGTCGGGATATGTTACTGATGGGTTTGAAATTCTAGTACACTAACCATCTACTACGAGACATATTCTCATAGCAGGAAGTTTGAGAGAGTTCCATATGACTATACTCTCTATCCTAACCAAATGCTCTTCTGGACTACTGCCAGCCACCAAGACCAACAGTACTGTGATCATTTTTTCCCCCTTTTGATAATTGCCTGTGAATCATATTTACTACACTGAAAAGGGCTTACTTCATGAAACATGTTTCTCAGACCAACACTCGTACATAAATATATAGTTTGTAGAAGCACAATCCCGATTCCCTCCCATTCTGTTTCTTTAAGAAACCACCATCAAAATTCTCACAGGTGGTCTATTGCATTTCGTTGATCAGGTTACTCAGCCTACTGGAGATTAATTAGAATCAGGACCTATTTCAATCCAACCCTGGTTGCATGCATCGGCTAAAGTGCTACAAGTGGCCTAAAGGGAATTCACTTAATTATCGCCCTCCCATTTCATCAAATTCTGTTTTTTTTCCTGATCTGGGACTATCATCTCCTTGAGTTCAGCCACTCTGTCACTCCAATCGAATTAAATTGAAAGAAATTGCTGAACAATTTTATCTTCTTGTATTACAAAGATTTTGAAAAAAAATTGTGGTTTAGTGTTGGAAGTAAAACAGGTGTGGTATAAGATCAACACAGTAATGCAAGGTCAAAAACAAGAAGAAGATTGAGAGGAAGGAATACTTTTGTTAAGTGTTTCTCTCTAAGCTTCCTTAGTTATTCTCTCTCTTTTTGTACTTATAATAATGTTGAATTACAAGCCTTTTTATAGGCATAAAGTCCTAAATAATTAAGGAATTAAACTAATACAAGAAAATTCTAATCTGAACAAGAATTGTATTTTGCTGACTGAACCAGTCGACCGATTCATTTAATCCAACCACTCACTCTGTCGCAATCGGTCGACCTGTTCCAAACCAGTCGATCTGTTTAACTAATTTCCAGAAATTAGTTTACTTTCAACATCCTCCCTTAAACTTGATTTCTTCATAACTCCCAACACATCTCTCATCTTGATAAAAACATCATATTTGAGTGGCTTTGTAAATATATCTGCAACTTGATCTTGTGTCTTCATATACTTGACTTCAACTTCCTTATTTGCAATGCAATCTTGTAGGTAATGAAATCTTGTGTCAATATGCTTACTCCTATCATGAAATACTGGATTCTTTGCTAATGCAATGACTAATGAGTTATCAATATAAGTTTTAGTAGGCTTTTCTAATGGCATTCGCATTTTCTTTAATAATCTCATTAGCCGTATGGAATGACAAATACATGATGTAGTAGCTACATATTCATCTTCTTATAGATGCTTCTTTGAACTCCATGTGAATGTTGTATCTCCCATGTAGAAAAAACAACTCGCAGTGCTCTTTCCATATCTCCAGCCCAATCACTATCACTATAACCTATAAGTTTAAAGCTATTAGAATAACCATAGAATAAGCCAAAATCAACAGTACCTTTGATATACCAAAGAATTCACTTCAAAGTTTTGAAATGTATTATAGTAGGTGTCTTCATAAACCTTCTTACAAGTCCTGCTCCAAAAAGAATATTTAGATGAGTGCATGTCCAATATCTTAAACTCCCAACTAGGTTTTTTTTTAATGTTGTAGAGTTTATTGTCCCCCCTTCATCATTCTTTGACATCTTTACTTCATACTCAATTGGAGTGTTCACTTTTGCACAATCCTTCATCCTGAAGTTCTTAAAAACCTCTCCTACAAACTTCTCTTGATTTACAAAGATTCAATCTTCTCTTGTTTGAACTCAATCCCTAAGTAGTAAAACATGAGACCAGTATCCATCATCTCAAACTCCTTGGTCATTGCTTGCTTGAAGTCTTCAAACATCATTGGATTATTTCCTGTAAAGATTAAGTCATCCACATACAAACATACAATAAGAGTATTACCACTCTCTTTGATCTTTACATAGATAACATATTCATTGGGGCATTTAATAAATCTATTTTGTAAGAAATAGCCATCAATGCAACTATACCAAGCCAATAGGGCTTGGTTCAATCTATACAAGACTTTGTTCAACTTTAAAACCTTGTTTTCATGTCCATTTACTTCATAACTTATAGATTCCTTAATGTAGACCTTCTTCTCAATAAAACCATTAAAGTTGATTTGACATCTATTTGATAGATTCTCCATTTATTTTGGGCATCGATGACAATGATTAAGTGAATAGTCTCCAATCTAGCAACGAGAGCAAATACCTCATCATAGTCAATCTCATGCTTTTGACTATAACCTTTTGCCACTAACCTTGCCTTGTAACTCTCGATCTTTCTTTTGACATTCTTCTTTTCCTTGTAGATCCACTTGAAATCTATTGGTTTTTTTTTTTCTTTTAGGTCTAGGAACCAATCTACATGTGTCATTCTTCTCAATTAAAGCAATCTCCTCATCCATAGTAATTCTCCATTTTATATCCTTTATTGCTTCTTCAAACACTATAGGATTAAATGTAGCAAGGTGACAATATAGTTTTATATCATCAATAGGATTAGTTACCTCATATAAGTCATCAAGGCTTCTCATCTTTCTTGGTGGACCTGGTGGAGTGCCACTATTTGAGTTTCCATTAGAAGAAAAATAAGTTAAACTCATTAGTGTTTATAGAGGTGTGACTACAGGTTCTCGATGATCTTCATAGCTTTCCTCTTATTCATCAAGAATCAGTAGGAAGTCATATTTCTTACAATCATTTATCTTCCAATCCCATGCTAATTCTTCATTAAACTCAACATCTCTACTAATCATCATATTTCTTTCATTAGGGTTGTAAAGCTTGTATCCTTTGGACTTTTGATCATAACCTATAAAGATCATCTTTTTGATCTTGTCATCTTACTTGGTTCTTACTTGATCATCTACATGTACATAGCCAATGCTCCCAAAAACTTTAAAAGTGAGAAACACTTGGCTTTCTTTCACTTCATGCCTCTTATAGAGTTATGACATTCTAGCCTTTAGTAGGACACTTATTTGAAAAGAAGATAGCACAATCTACAACTTCAACCTAAAACTCTTTGGGCATCTTCTTAGTTTTGAGCATGCTTCTTGCCATGTTGAAGATGCTTCTATTCTTTCTCTTCACCATACTATTTTATTATGGGGATCTAGGCATCGTTAGGAGTCTCTTTATACCATGATCTTCACAAAACTTATTAAAATCATTAGAACAAAATTCACCCCTTATCCATCCTAAATGATTTTATAGAATAACTATTTTTTTTTCAATTAATGCCTTAAACTTTTTAAAACAACTAAACACATTAGACTTTTCTTTTAAGAAGTATACCCAAGTTTTTCTACTATAATCATTAATATAAATTAAAAAATATAAATTTTTACCTAACAAACATGGTTTGATAAGACCACAAACATCAACATGTATTTCTTGTAGGGGTTGACTTGCTCTTGATGTAGACTTTTTCAAAAAACTCTTACGAAATTGTTTGCTCACTAAACATCCTTCACACATCTGATTTGGATGTATAATGGATGGTAGACCCTTCAACATCTTTTTTTGTGCCATCATCTTCAAGCTATCGAAGTTTACATGCCAAAGTTTCATATGTCAAAGCCAAGTTTCATCCTTCACATATGTATTTAGGCATTTAGGCACATCTGTCTCTATGCATAGCAAGAACATTATATTTCTTGTCATGGCTACCTCTGCAACCATAGCTCATTTAGTGTCAAGTAATGTCAAAGTACGATCTTTCATCTTAATCTCATACCCCTTCTCCAACAATTATCCTAAGCTCAATATGTTGGTTTTCATCGTTGGTATATAATAGACATTACCAATAAATTGATGACTTTCATCTTTCAATTTAATCAAAATCGTACATTTTTCCTTTGATGGAAACTTTTGAATGATCCACAAATATGACATTGTCTGTAATTGCTTCATCAAGCTCTATGAACTTGTGTTTGTCTTCACACATGTGGTTGCTAGCTCTATTTTCTAGATACCACCTATTTTCTTTGTCTTGCATTCTCTCATTATACATTTATAGTAGGGTGGTTTCCTTCTCTTCTTCTATTATAAGATTTGAATTCTCCTCAACCCTTTTCATTAGACTCCAACAATCTCTAGCGTAATGACCTTGCCTTTTAACAATTATAGCATTTAGCTTTTGATTTGTCAAACCTAGATCTTGAATTGTCATTGTCAGTGTAACCGATCAACCGGATTGTTTCATACAGTCGACCGATTGACTTGTTGAGGCTGCTTCAACCTCATTTTCAAAATCGCCTCTTACTCCTCTTCATTTGCTTTATCCATGTCCTCTACCCCCATGGAAATATCCAGAATAATCTTGCTTTGAAATAATTAAGTGTTTATGCATCCATATTCTTTTGAATCTCATTGACTCTTTTCTCATGAGCTTGTAATTTTTCCATGAGACCTTGTATTAAGAGAACATCCATATTTTGTGATTCTTCTATCGCGATAACCACATAATGAAACTTCTTTTGTAGTGAGCATAGGATCTCCTCTACCACATGTGTCTCTTCTATCTTCTTTCCATATCTCTTCATTTGATTATATATGACTAATACTCTTGCAAAGTATTCTAAAATATTCTCTAATTCAAGCATATATAACTTTTCAAAGTTACCACGTAGCTTTTGTAAATGTACCTTTCTCATATTATCAACTCCTTGATTTGATTCTTGTAAAACTTTTTATGCATGTTTGGCCATGGTTGCGTTGGCCAGTATCTCAAAAGTGGCATCATCCAAACATTGATGGTGATTGTGAGTTTTTGTTGATTCTTCCTTTGTGTCTTTTGCACGACCTTCCTTTAGGCTGAAGTCAACGTTGCTCCATCTATAGGCTTCTCAAAGCTTTTTTCAACCGTCTCCCATACATCTTGGGAACATAGTCAAGCTATTACTCGAATACACAAGTTTCATAGTTGTCCTTTGACAACCTAGGACATTGAAGTGAGAATTTTGGATTGATCATGTCTAATAATCAAACCTAAGCTCTAATACCACTTGTTGTAAGTAAAATAGGTGTGGTATAGGATCTACATAATAATGCAAGGCCAAAAACTCAATAACAAGAAGAAGACTGAGAGGAAGGAATACTTTTGTTAAGTGTTTCTTTTTAAGCTCCCTTAGTTATTCTCTCTTTTTTTGTACTTCTAATAATGCTAAATTACATGTCTTTTTATAGGCATAAAGTCCTAAACAATCAAGGAATTAAACTAATATAAGAATCTTAACAGGAATTGTATTATGTCGACTAAACCAGTCGCTCTGTCTCAATCGGTTGACCTGTTCCCAACCGGTCGACCGGTTCAACTAATTTTCATAGATCGGTTTACTTTCAACATTTAGAACCTTATTTCTAAACTTTCTTCCAAACATTCTAGACACTTTTACATCATTGACATTTAATTTGGTTTGTGTTTAACCATGAACCAAATGAAACCTAAGTAAAAATAATGCAGGTATTTGCATTTCGCAGAAGCTCCAGCTTGTCTATTGCAAAACTACTTACAAAGGTGCAAGGGATATTCTGAAAACTAAAGCTGGAAAATCTTTTACTGTAATCTTTTGCAGGGATTTAACTTTCAACAAGTTGGAAGGAGAAATTCCTCCAGATGCAAAAACAAATGAATTTATGTAAGTATTTAAATTTGAATATTTGAAATCAGAATGTTGAAATCTGAGCATGGATGGAGGAGTGAATTATGCTAAAAGAATCAATCTGGCTTTTGAAAACCAGGTTTTTGAGTGGAAACAATCTGACTGGAAGTGTCCCAGACTCATTTTTCAGAAAAGGCAAAAATATGTATGTTTCTGAAATGTATCACTGGTTTCAGTTATTTCAGTTTAGATATTCTGTTCAACTTCTCTGCTCTCTTGTGAAGATATAACTGCTGATGATTGATCAACCATTAATATCTTTAAAGTGGTCTTCTGAGTGAATCTTGATAATCTAAGGCTACATATATATATTCATGCCATATATAGGGCCTCAACGAAAGCCTAGTTTCTGAAAATATGTGGTTTTTTTTAATCTTGCTTAGCATTTCTTTTGTTCCACTTATTTTTAATTTTGTTGAGGTTCATATTCATATTTACGATTCCCTTGGCTTCTTGCAGTGATTTTTCCTACAATAACTTTTCACGGCTGCCAATCTGTCAAGATGCCCTGTAAGGATATCTATTTTCTTAAATTTGGGATACTCCTGGTTGCTGCGAAACTTAATGATTTGAATCTATAAACCAGGGGTACAAACACGTACAGGAGTTCATTCATCAAGAATAACTTGTAAGGCTCCTCTTATACACTCTGGAGAGCGATATTTTTGGTATTTCATGTTGTTTGAGATCCAATCTGGTAGTTGTCATACCAAGTCCAATAATCTTGTTCCAAGGAAAAAGCGCCACAACTGATAAAAGAGGTGTATTTATGTTCGTACATATAAAACTCATATATGCTTAGCAGAAATCTAGGATGAAATGAGTGTTGGTGGGAGAAACCACTGGTGGTGGCTTTGAAACACTCAGAGGGGATAAAACACAAAGTTTTATTTCAAGAACAAATAGCTTACAACAACTTGAAAAGCTTACAATACACTCCCTCTCTCTTTCTCTCTAGTGTTTCTTTCTTCTCTTTCCACACAGAATAGCATAAGCTCAGCTTGCTATTTATACACGAATTCAAAACAAGATATTTCAACCTTCAAGTGTGAAGGCAGCTGGCGGCTGGCGGCATACAGCTGGTTGCTGGTGGCTGGGCGGTTGTAAGTGGTGGCTGGGCGGTGATAGCTGGTGGCTGCAAGTGGTGGTTTCCTTCCTTGACCTTCTAGATGGATTGAGTTTAATACAACAAATCTCCCCTTTAAACTCAATCGAGGGATGTTATGCCAAGCATGAACTTCATTCTGATAAATGTTTCCCTCTTCAATGGCTTTGTATTTTTGCACTTCTTCTTTTGCATTCTTCTTTGTCTTATAGACCCATTTGACACCTATTGCTTTCTTGCTTTCTGGTGGATAAGTCAGCTTCCAGGTATCATTCTTTTCAATGGCATGTATTTCTTCATCCATTGCTTCTATCCACTTCTCTTCTATGATAGCTTCATTGAAGCTAAGTGGGTCACTATCTGCAAAGAAAGAAAATAGAGTTGTATCTTCCATGACTTGAGTGGCATCGTACAAGTCGTCTAGATTTCTCATCCTTCTTGGTCCTTCTGACGATGAGGATGTTGATGCTGGTGTTGATGATGATTCTGGTATGTTTCTCCTGTTGAATACAGGGAATCTGTGTTCCAGACTTTGTGGCTCTGCTGGTACTATTGGACCTTCTGCAAGTACTGTTGGTACTTCCACTTCATCTTCAAGGATCAAATCAGTGTTGATCCATCTAACTGCTTCTTGATCATCAGTCCATTGCCAAGATTTATCTTCTTCAAAGATAACATCTCTACTCATAATTACCTTCTTTGTGATGGGATTATACAGCTTGTATCCCATCCTTCTCTCACCATATCCGACAAAGATGCATTTCTCGCTTTTATCATCGAGTTTGGTCCTTCTTGCATCTGGGATCTTTGCATATGCCACACAACCAAAGACTCGTAGATGAGTAACACTTGGTTTGTGACCACTCCATGCTTCTTCTGGAGTGACAACTTGCAAACTTCTGGTTGGGCAGCGATTCAGTAGATACACTGCACATGATACAGCTTCAGCCTAGTATTGTTTGGGCAGCTTCTTTGCTTTGAGTAGACTTCTCGCCATGTCAAGAATCGTTCGATTCTTCCTTTCAGCTACACCATTCAACTGTGGTGTATAAGCTGGTGTTGTCTGATGTCTGATGCCTTGTTGTGTACAATAGGCTTCAAAGTCATTTGCTGTATATTCTCCACCTTGATCAGATCTCACGGTTCTGATCATGTAGCCACTTTGCTTCTCCACAATTGCTTTAAAATCTTTAAAACAATTGAATACTTCTGACTTCCTCTTCAGAAAGTATATCCACGTCTTTCTACTAAAATCATCAATAAAAGTGAGGAAGTACCTATTTTGTCCAGTCGACATAGGCTTTATGGGACCACACACATCTGTGTGTACTAACTCCAGTGGCCTCTTTGCTTTCCAGTTGACTTCTTTGGCAAAACTGGATCTGTGATGTTTGCTGAGGACACAACTCTCACAGACTTCATCTGGATGATCAATATGGGGCATACCTTTGACCATCTTCTTGCTTGTTAGCATCTTCAAGCTCGTGAAATTCAGATGTCCAAGCCTCAGGTGCCAGAGCCATTCTTCACTGTTGGTGATGACACTCAAACACTTTGTTGCATCATATTGGATGTTTAACGGAAACATCCTATTCTTGGACATTCTCATATAGGCAATTAATCTCCCATTGTAGTCTGTAACTGTCAGATGACAATTCTTCATGAAAAGTGTATAACCTTTCTCCAGAAGTTGACCTATGCTCACCAAGTTCTGCTTTATGGCTGGGACATAGTAGACATCGGCGATGTAGCTATGATCACCATTCTTCAACTTGATTGGGATGCTGCCTTTACCTTTGAATGGAACCTTTGAGGTATCTCCAAAAGTAACTAGACCTTGCTTGGTCTCATCTAGATCACTAAATAACTCTCGTTGGCCACACATATGATTGCTGGCTCCAGAATCAAGATACCAAATATTCTCTTGATTCTCATCTAGTCCTTGTTGGACAAATAATGCAGGTGCTCCTCTGTTGTTGGCATCCTCCTCTGCATAGTTGGCATGCTCACGTACCTCTAATGGAGCTTTCCCTTGACATTCAGTGCTATAGTGCCCAAATTGATTGCATCTATAATGCTGGATATTTCTTTTGTCGCGGTTATTGTAACCGCCTCCTCTTCCTCTAGGAGTAAATGCTTGTTGTCCTCGACCTCCTCTTGTGGTGTTTCTACCACCTCTTCCTCTGAAACCTGTATTCCAAGATCCTCTTCCTTGGAATTGCTGAAATCCTCCTTGTCTTTGTGGACTTCTTCCTTGAGTAGTATATCCACTTGTTGAGGTCTCCCCTTGCTCATATCTGTCTTTGAGCGACAACTTTGCTTGTAAGGCATGCTCAATTGCCTTATCTCCATTTCTTTTGACAATCTTTTGCTCATGAGCTTGCAAAGAAGTCATAAGCTCATCCACTGTCAACTTGTCCACTTCCTTGGACTCTTCAATGGCGACAACAACAAAATTAAATTTTGGATCTAGGGATCTCAAAATTTTCTCAGTAATTCGAGAATCGACGATGGCTTCTCCATTTCTCCTCATCTGATTGACTATCACCATAATCCTTGTGTGATAATCAGAAATAGATTCCGAGGACTTCATCTGCAATAATTCAAATTCACCTCGCAAAGATTGAAGACGAATCTTCTTGATTCTGTCAGCACCTTTGTATTTTTGTTGGAGAGCCTCCCATATATCATGTGATGTTTCAGCAGAAGCAATAATCTCGAATATAGCTTCATCAAGACCTTGATAGATGATGGTCTTTGCTTTGTTGTCCTTCTTTCTATTTGCTTTGAGGACTTGCTTTTCTGCCTCTTGTAGAGTATCTTCTGCTTCTTTAGACTCTGGTTCATCATAACCATATTGCACAATCTCTATACACTCTTGAGAACCAAGAAATGCCTTCAATCTGATGCACCAACTATCATAGTTGTCCTTGGTTAGCTTCGGGATGAGTGTATGTGCATTTGTTTTAGTCATTTTGCTCCTTGAATGACTATATCACCTTCTGGGAATTCAATTTGGCAAAACGGACACTGTAGATCGATCCAGAATGCTTCAAAACGTAGGGACCCGATCTAACTTTGTTGAAAATGGGTCCAAAATGGGGTGAACCGGTCAAAACACCAATTCTGGGCGTTGGGCGGTTCGCTGGGGTTGAACCGGGAATATTCTGCGGAATATTCTATCGGCTCGGCTGCGGCTATCGAGCGGCTCGGCTTTGAAGTCGGCTTAGAGGCTCGGCGCGGCTTGAATATGGCGCGCATGTGTCTCAGTCGTCGTCTACCTCTGGGCGCGTGGGATGCGTGTGGTCAAACAGTGCAGAATATTCAGGTGGCGCGTGTGGGCTACCTCCGTATCCGATCAAGCTGATTGTTGCACCCGTGAGTTCGTATGGATTATCTCTACATTGTGGAATGATCAAAACTTGTTTTGGACAACTTTGAAAATTCAGATATCTCCCAAAACACTTCTGTTTTCTGACGAACGGGGCTCTGATACCAATTGTTGGTGGGAGAAACCACTGGTGGTGGCTTTGAAACACTCAGAGGGGATAAAACACAGTTTCATTTCAAGAACAAATAGCTTACAACAACTTGAAAAGCTTACAATACACTCACTCTCTCTTTCTCTCTAGTGTTTCTTTCTTCTCTTTCCACACAGAATAGTATAAGCTCAGCTTGCTATTTATACACGAATTCAAAACAAGATATTTCAACCTTCAAGTGTGAAGGCGGCTGGCGGCATACAGCTGGCGGCTGGGCAGTTGCAAGTGGTAGCTGGGCGGTGACAGCTGGTGGCTGCAAGTGGTGGTTGCCTTCCTTGACCTTCTAGATGAATTGAGTTTAATACAACAATGAGGTCCCCATGGATAACCTTAATTTGGAAATGGAGCTCTTGAAAGATAAAATTTCAAAATTCCCTGTTGGGATATTTTAAAGGGATTTCTTAAATGCGGACAGGTAGGTTAATATCCCTTATAAAAACTCACTCCCGTAGACTAAAAACATCTTTGCAATGTTGGAACCTGCGTTAACAGAATATGCTGCTAATCATATAAACCATGTTCATATATAGTTTTCAGGGGAGAAAATACATTATAAATCAGATGCTAAGCAGGATTTTAACTGAATATCTTTGGAGTTAAATCTGCAATTTATATTTATATCTTTAAATCCTATCCAGATTTTCTCTCTCAGCACAAACTTGGTATCCTAGGATCAGATATACCAGGCCATGTCCTTGTAGCTTTTAAAATAAATAGAAATCATCAATTATAGACGTTATTGATTAATGCTGAATGAATGAATGAAGAACATAAGAATGTGACATGCTTTATTATTCATTTACCCCAAGATATAAGCACAAACACTCATGAAGAAGGAACAGCCATGCACCGATTTTCTTTCTTGAGGCATGGTTTCGATATCTGATTCTTACATTGCAGTTTGCAGAACCATTTGAAATTCTTACTATAATTTCCATGTCTTACAGAAGCGGACTTCTTCCATGCTCAAGCATACATGAATGCCCCAAAAGTATGATATTCTTTCCCCTCCTTAAATGAGAAGTAACGAAGTTCTTTAAAATCAAAGCAAATCTGTTTCAAATTTATTAGCATACCGAAATCAGTGATCTACTATAATATCAGTGTCTGTGTACGTATTTATTTGAGCACGAGTACTAATTTCAACGTAGATTTTTTTGCCTAAATTATACGTTCTATTCTGCACACAGATCTATTAAGGATGTATTCATTCTCAGTTTTGTTGGACAAGTAAGGATTTATCTGTAACCAAAACATGGCCTCAAGCAGAACTTGAGCACCACACGTTTTCACCGACTCGAGTTGAACACTGATTGTGACTAGCCACTTGGAAAAGTATTAGCCAATGACTAATCGATTTCAAGCTATATAGTAGAGTAATAGCTCTTGTTGTAGAGCAAAGGGATCCAAAAATCTCAACACTTACACGCCCCTACAAAGGGAATATTTGCATCTGTACTAATTTGACGTATTGCAGGTTATCGTTCATTCCATGTAAACTGTGGTGGACCGGATGTAACCAGTGGGAGTATCTTGTATGAAGGTGACGTAAGCATTGAAAGTGATGCTGCTATGATTTATTCCAAACAAGGATCAAACTGGGGATTCAGCAACACAGGAGATTTTATGGATGATGATGGCCAAGGCCCCGGATATACACTTCCTTCAAACTACTCTTATTTCCCAACGGATACGGTGTATTCTACAGCACGCAGAGCTGCCATCTCTCTCACTTATTATGGATATTGTCTAGAAAATGGGATGTACACTGTTAAACTCGACTTTGCTGAGATACAATTCACAGATGACGAATCGTACAAAAGAGTTGGAAAACGCTTTTTTGACATTTATATTCAGGTAATTGAGATTAAGTTATCCAAAAAGATGATTTTTTTTTCTTTCAAAAAGATCCTTTTAACTTGGGATTTGTTTTCCAGGGGAAACTAGAGATAAAAGATTTTAATATCAAGGAGGCTGCTAAAGGATCTAACAAAACTTATTCTATAGAATTCAAAGCCAATGTGACAGACAATACCTTGGAGATCCGTTTATACTGGAATGGAAAAGGGACTACTTGCATTCCACAAAGAGGAAATTACGGTCCTATTATTTCTGCAATAACTGTATGCTCAGGCATGTTTTATATATATATATTCCCAGCATCTCATTTGAAAGTCACTGACTTTGCGAATTTCATTCATATACAATGACCTTTATTGATTAAGTTAAAATGAAAACCGAGCAATGGTATTAGAATTTTATTTAACAAGCAGTTATGAGTTCAAATCTCATCATTCTCTTAGACCCACTAGTTGCATAATTAACAAACAAATTCTTCCTTATGAACCTGGCTTTGATTTTCATCTTAACTTTATGTAAGCTTCTACTCAGTTCATTATACCATCTAAGAAGCATTTTATGGTTTGTCGTTTTCAGGCCAGAGTACTTATTGTCCAGGTGAGAAGTGAACTGCTGCCCTACAGTGATTTATTGTCCCATTGGCTTTCTGTGTTTGTACGTGTAACTTTGTATAATTTCAGAACCTGGAGAAGCAAGTAAAATACCTATCGTGGTTGGAGTTGTCACTTCAGCCTTACTCCTTGTTTTCTTGGTAATGGGTGTCATTTGTTGGAAATTCTATTTTAGAGACAAGTTCATGAGAGAACAAGGTACATTGAAATCAATCATCTGCGTGCTAAAGCCTTTTCCTTATTTAGTTAATTAACAGCTATTACACGCGCAAACATCTAGAATATAACACATCCGCGCATTGATGATGTTGAAGCATTTCCCTTGTGTCACCAACAATTATGTGCAGATCTCAAGGGGCTAGATCTGAAAACGGGTTCCTTCACTTTGAGGCAGCTGAGAGCTGCCACTAACAATTTTGATTCTGCTGACAAAATAGGAGAAGGTGGATTTGGCTCCGTATACAAGGTCTGTCACTCTAATATTCTCTTGCATATTATCCCAGTTGAGCATTGGACCCTTTGTTTGATCATGCAAAATGTCTACGATAAATTCAATGCAGGGTAAATTGTCAGATGGAACTCTCATTGCTGTTAGTTGAAGTTAAGGGAGAAGGAGTATTGGAAAATATTATGGAGGCTGTGATATGTAATGTGCAGCACTCCCCTTCTGTAATATATATATATAGATGTAGGGTTGTACATGATACTAACTATGTAGTCTAATACACATGATCAGAAACTTATATAAGGTAAATACAAGATAAATATATATACATAATAACATTCCATAATATGCCCCCTCAAGCTGAAGGAGGAGAATCCACATGAAGCTTGGACTGAAAATAAGTGAAGGACGCATGAGGAAGAGGTTTGGTAAGCACATCAGCAAGTTGATCCTGGGAGGAGATGAACCGAACTGCAATTTCCTTTTTAGCAACGCGATCACGAACAAAGTGATAATCGACCTCAACATGCTTAGTGCGAGCATGAAAGATAGGATTAACAGACAAGTAGGTAGCACCCAAATTATCACACCAAAGGATAGTCATAGGATCAGAGGAAAAATGAAGATCTGACAGCAGAGCCCAAATCCACAAAATCTCAGCGGTACCATCCGCAAGAGCCTTATATTCTGCTTCAGTCGATGAACGAGCCACTGTGCATTGTTTTCCAGATTTCCAAGAAATAGGGGTGCTGCCGAGATATACCAAGTAGCCACCGGTGGATTTTCTGTCATCAAGAGTACCAGCCCAATCAGTATTTGTAAAACCATGTAAGGAAAGAGAGGACCCCCGAGTGATGTGTAGACCATAAGATGTCGTTCCTTGAAGGTACCGGACAATTCTTTTAACAAGAGACCAATGACCATCGGTAGGCGAGTGCATAAACTGACAGACTTTATTTACAACATAACATATATCCGGGCAAGTAAAAGTGAGATACTGCAAAGCACCAACAATCTGTCGGTAACTGGTAGGATCAGAGTATAGAGTATCCGAGGTTTGCAATAGCTTAGACGAGGATGAAGCAGGCGTGTCAACAGCTTTACACAAAGACATACCGGCTAGCCTAATGATATCGAGAGTATATTTATGTTGTGAGAGCATAAGTCCCATGGCAGTTTTGGTGACTTCAATCCCCAAGAAATAATGCACAGAGCCTAAATCCCTGATTTTGAATTCAGAATTCAGTAAGATAATCAAGTGACATAGCAGAGTTGAATTGTTCCCAGTAAGCAGAATGTCATCCACATACACAAGCAAGTAAATGAGATCATGGCCATCAGAGTGAATAAACAGAGAGGTGTCAGCAGTAGAGGCACGAAAACCAAGAGAAATGAGATAATCACTGAGTCTGGTATACCATGCCCGGGGAGCCTGTTTTAAACCATAGATAGATTTATGCAGGTGACAAACATGAGGTGAAAGAGTAGGGTGAGAAAAACCAGGTGGTTGCTCCATATACACCTCTTCTTGAAGAATCCCATTCAAGAATGCATTGTGAACATCAAGCTGATGAATAAACCACTCATGGGTCACAGCAATAGTAAGTACTAATCTCACAGTCACAAGCTTAACAACTGGACTGAAAGTCTCAAGGTAGTCTATTCCTTCTTGTTGAGTGAACCCTCTAGCCATAAGACGGGCTTTATACCTGTCAATACTACCATCCGCTCGCAGCTTGATTTTATAAACTCAGCGACTGCCAACAACATTCATAGAGGAACAATAAGGAACTAGAGTCCATGTACCATTTGATTGCAAAGCCCGAAGCTCATCTTGCATAGCTTGCTGCCATGCCGAATGTTGAGAGGCGTCTTTGAACGTGAGAGGTTCATGTTCAGGAGAAGAAGAACTCACGGTAGCAGGGGACTGAACAGGACACACATTAGCAGATGACTAAGATACACTAAGATGCGCCTGTTTGGGCTGGCGAGGACAAAGTGTCATGTGGTGGCTGCGAGAGGAGTCAGCTGGCAAAGTTGAGGAACTATGAGAAACCTGCTGAAGATCAAAATTAGATAAATCAACTACCAGACGCAGGCAGGAGGAGAGCCAGAGGAAGAGCTCGATGTGGGACTGCCAGGAGGCCGAGAGGAAACCACAATAGGAGAGGAGGTCGTTGACAATGGGATCACCGTACCTGGAGAAACAGACACCATACTTGGAGAGTGATCAGTAGTAGAGTAAAGTGGAGATGAAGTAGAGGGACTGTTACTCACGGGACCAGGTGGAGGAGAGGAGGCAACAACCCTGTGAGCAGGCGTTGGAGAAGGTGGCAGAAATGGGGTAGATGGAGAAGGCATGGGAGTAGGAAAAACGATGAAGGCGGGGAGGGCTGTTTGTAGAGATGGAGAAGGCAAGGCAGTTGTCTGTTCAGAACATGCAAAAAGAAATGTATTTTCATGAAATTTAACATGCCGTGCAATATACATACGAGATGATGACAAATCAAAACAACGATAACCCAAATGAGAGGAACTATAGCCAAGAAACACACATGGGGAAGTGCGAAAATCTAGTTTATGTCGGTTATAAGGACGAAGTAAAGGAAAACATAAACACCCAAAAATACAAAGAAAATTGTAATTAGGGGAAGATTTAAACAAACGTTCAAAAGGTGTACAACCATTTAGAACAGCAGTAGGCATACGATTTATGAGATAGACAGCTGTTTCAAAAGCATAACTCCAAAATTTTAACGGAGCCTTACACTGACCAAGAAGCGTAAGACCAGTTTCAACAATATGACGATGACGACGCTCAACAGTACCATTTGGTTCATGCGTGTGAGGACAGATTAGACGGTGATGAATGCCAATGGTTTTAAAATATGTGTTTAACTTCCTATATTCACCACCCCAATCTGTTTGGACGGATTTAATTTTGGTGGTGAATTGTCGTTCAACAAGAGCTTGAAATTGAAGAAAAATTTTAAACACATCAGACTTAGTGGCTAAAGGAAAAAACCAGATATACTTAGTATAAGCATCCACAAAAATCACAAAATACCGATAACCATCAGTAGATAACATAGGGGAAGGTCCCCAAACATCACTGAAAACAAGCTTAAGAGGAGCACAAGTTTTATGACCAGTAAGGCCTAACGACAGACGCGATGTCTTTCCTAAAGGACAAGATGAACAATTAAAATTAAAAACTCTGGAAGTACATGCAACTTTATTATTTGATACTAGAGACCCTAAAATACAAGAGCTAGGATGCCCAAGGCGACGATGCCAAACATCAGCAGTGGAGGACACAGACGTTGATAGGAAAGCTTGAGGTACGGACGTTGCAGAAGACTCGGATAAGACATATAGACCATCGCTACTCTGACCGGAAAGGAGCACCTCCTTGGTTATTAGATCCTTAACATAAAACACAGATGAATGAAATTCAAAAAATACATTATTCTCAATGCAAAATTTCTGAACAGACAATAGCGGTTTTTTAATATGTGGTACATGCAGAACATTTGATAGGATAAAAGTGCGTTTGGGAGTATAGAGTTTAGATTGAGCAATATGTGATATAACCAGTCCCTTACCATCACCGACATGTAATTGATCACTGCCAAGATAGGGCTCTGAACTCGTCATACTGGCGAGGTCCGGTGTCACATGCTGATTAGCACCCGTATCAGGAAACCAACCTGCAGAGGAGAGCTGAGGATTCTGAAATGCCAAGTTAGCAGTAGCCTGCAAATGCTGTGAGGTAAATTGAGAACAATATTTGGCTGAATGCCCAAAACCATAACACAACTGACATTTAACATTTCGAAAATTTTGGTTGGAGTTAGAAACTCCACGGGAATGTTGCTGCCAACCAGTCCCAGACTCACGGGAACCATGATGAAAACTAGACCCAGACATTTGCTGCCAACCAGATCCAGAGGTGCCATGGTTACCACCACGGTAGCCTCTCCATCCACCTCGATGGCGCCCACGCCCATGATAGGAATGGCCAGAAGAACCACCAAAACTACCACATTGAACTGAGAATACTGAAGCTGTGGAATGTGAAGGTGAGGGCAACAGAGGTGCTGTCATAGGAGAGCCAAGAGTGGATTGAAGGGAGCTCTTATTCAGGTATTCGTGAGTGAGCAAGTAACTGTGAAGATCAGAGTATGATAAGGGTTCTGCTCGTGTAGACAAACTTGTCACTAAGTCTTTGAAATCACTGCGCAAGCCCCGAAATACATAAAGATTAAAATCCTCTAAGGAGAGAGGCCGACCAGCAGCAGCCAACTCATCAAAGAGAACCTTAGCTCGCTGCAGATAAGTGCTAACTGAATCATCTCCCTGACGCAAATCCTGAAAGGAACCATGTAACTGCATAATCCTTGAATGTGACGGTGAAGCAAAGGATTTTTCAAGTGTCTACCATATGCTATGAGATGTGTCACAGTCAACCACAAGATGTAGAATTTCAGTAGATAAAGAAGAGAGGAGTGCACTCATAATTAACTGGTCTTGTTGCTTCCATGAGAGAAAGAATGGGTTTATACCAGGAGCTGCTGTATCGGTGGCAGTAACATAGGGTGCAGGACAAGGATAAGATCCATCAACAAAAGCATACACACCCTGACCCAACAAATATGGTTTTATTTTCATTCTCCGGTACAAATAGTTATTGGTGGTCAGTTTCAAGGAGATAACCTGATGAGTATTTGAGAGAGGGACTACAGCAGCACCATGAAGATGTGTGTTGGGAACAATTGATGTTGCAGAGGGGAGTCCTGGCAGTACCGAAACAATCGGTGTAGAGGAAGGTGTTGCTGCCATTGTTAGAGGAAAGCTGCAACCAATAGAAGGAATAGGTGCAGACACAAAAAATCCAGGAGGAGCCATTGAAAAACCTGACGCAGGTTGCATAAGTGAAGAATTAGCAGGGAGAACAGGGAATGCTGCAGCTGGCATGTTTGTTGTAAGAAGAGAGGAAGATTGAGCTGTAGTAGAATCCATGAGAAGAAGAGGGAGGCGCCGATGGAAGCTCTTTTGAATATAATGCTCTGATACCAAGTTGAAGTTAAGGGAGAAGGAGTATTGGAAAATATTATGGAGGCTGTGATATGTAATGTGCAGCACTCCCCTTCTGTAATATATATATAGATGTAGGGTTGTACATGATACTAACCATGTAGTCTAATACACATGATCAGAAACCTAAATAAGGTAAATACAAGATAAATATATATACATAATAACATTCCATAATACTATTAAGCAGCTATCTCCTAAATCCAGGCAAGGAAACCGAGAATTTGTGAATGAAATAGGCATGATATCTGGTTTACAGCATCCCAATCTTGTAAAGCTTTATGGATGCTGTATTGAAGGAGATCAGTTGCTTCTGGTGTACGAATACATGGAAAACAACTCCCTCGCCAAAGCACTTTTTGGTAACCATAATGGCATCTGATTAATTTCCAGTAAAATCTTCTTCTTCTTTTTTCAATAATAGCATCGACTAGCAAAGTTGAAGTCATTTTATTTAGTGAACCTCCTTTACTGGATTAGCTACAGGTTCAGAAACAAGTTTTCTGATGCTGGATTGGCCAACAAGAGATAAGATATGTGTTGGAATAGCCAGAGGTTTAGCATTTCTCCATGAAGAATCTGCAATCAGGATTGTTCACAGAGACATCAAAGGTACAAATGTATTACTGGACAAAGATCTAAGTGCCAAGATATCAGACATTGGACTAGCTAAGCTCAAAGAAGAGGAGAACACTCACTTTAGCACTCGTGTTGCTGGAACCATGTAAGTTTTAATCAGACTTAATTTGCAGCTTCCTTTATTCAGTGATCGCAATATACTCCGTTAGAGTCACTAATCTGGCATGGTTCTGATTTCAGAGGATATATGGCTCCAGAATATGCGCTGTGGGGTTATTTAACAGACAAAGCAGATGTTTATAGTTTTGGAGTTGTTGCTTTAGAAATTGTCAGTGGAAGAAGCAATTCGAGTTACAGGACAACAAATGAATTCGTATGTCTTCTTGACTGGGTAAGTTACAAGTCTGTTCTTGTTCCTATCTTGAATTCATGATGCATTAGGCACTACTCCTCTCTCCAAATACTTTACCTTTTGCTTTCACAGGCCCATGTAGTGCAAAAAAAGGGAAATTTAATGGAGATGGTGGACCCAAAGCTGCAGTCTGAATTCAACAAGGAAGAGGCTGAGAGGATGATCAAATTGGCTCTCTTATGCACCAATGCATCTCCATCTCTAAGGCCTGCAATGTCAGAAGTGGTGAGCATGCTTGAAGGACAGACCAGCATCCAGGAGATGATCTCAGATCCTAGCATTTATGGTGATGATTTACACTCCAAACTTCTCAAAGGCCACTATCAGCAGGTCATGGACCAGAGTTTAAACAGAAAACAAGACCTCTTTCCTCCATCTGATAAATCATGGATTGGAAATTCCTCTACATCTGCCCATGATCTTTACCCCATCAATCCCGAGTCCATAAATTTAAACATCAGTGAAACCTCGTCTTTAATTGAATAAAGCCAAAGACATGCTTGGAGCTTCGTTTGTAATCATATAATGATCAATATTTAGACGTCTACACAACGTCTTGTTGCTTACCATCCATCTTGGTATGCTTATGGATTTATAATTCTATATAATGTAAACGGTCTATGGAAGCTATCTCCGTGGTTGTGAGAATTCAGAGCCCCAGACACTTTTCCTGGCCAATGATTATTACTCCCGATTTATGGGGATGGATATTATGAATATTTTTAATAAAATTTAAATTTAAAGAAGGAATCAGCTTGTTTTTGTATGAGATTCTTGAATTTCATATGACTACGGACTGTTGAATTATAAATATAGACAGACCTGTGTATAAAGCTTGGGGGCCAGAAAGAAATACGCATAAATTATGTCCAGCATTTAACCAGGATCTTACCCAAAAATTCCAGCCCCTTTCTTGCCGAATCAGCCCTTCCTCACAAACACAGCCGGACCAGCACCATCATCTTGCCTCCTCCATTCACTTCCTCTCACCAAAACCTCCCGCAGCCAGCCATTAACCCACACTGTAAACTCATCTTCTCCACAAATGGTGATTTCTTATCCATTTTTACATTCTAAACTTCATTCGTAATGTCGGGTGCGAAATCGACATTGAAATTGAAAAAATTACACTTTATTAAAAAATTTGGAAAAATAAAATAGAAGAGACCATTGGATAAGTAATAAAAAAAAATTACATTCACAAAAAAAAAAAAAACACTTTATTGAGAGTGTGTTCATCTGATAAAAAATTTACGTTCACAAAGTATTTTCTAAAAAATAACGAGATTATTTTTTATAATACATGCACAACCCAGGAGTAGGTACGTAGACAATTACAATTATTATTTATTATTTTTTATAATAAATGCACAGAAGCATTAAAACCGAGGGCGGCTTCATGAGATATATAAATAGTTGTTTATTAAAGTATTTTGTTTTAAAAATGTATTAAAATATTATTTTTTTATTTAAATTTTTTTTAATATAAATATATTAAAACGATATAAAAAAATTAAAAAATCTTAAGTTTTAAAAAATAAATAAAATTTTAATTTTTTTGTAAACCCATTCTTCAAACATAAAAATAATTGCAAGTACGAAACTGTCAAATGTCAATTATGCACCAACTAGCTATATAATTGAGTCTATCATAAACTTCAAATAGCTTGTCGTTCTTTAGGACCAGCTGGAAAAGAGATTGGTTAAGGCCTATTTATTGTTTTTGTATTTAAAAAAAAAATTATTTTAAATTAATATTTTTTAGTGTATTTAAATTATTTTGATGCACTGATATTAAAAATAATTTTTTAAAAATAAAAAATATTATTTTGATACATTTTTAAATGAAAAAATACTTTGAAAAACAACTGCAACCACACTCATAAAGATGCTTAATTCTATATCAATCAATATTTGCAAAAAGAAAAAGAAAAAAGAAATGAAGAAAAGTAAGAATCAGATATCGAAACCTTTGTGTTTACAGCAGTGTGGAATGAACTTCAAGCGACGTGGGTCTCTTTTATTAATCTTGAAACAATGTATACAAGGATAAATCATTTTTCCTTCTTTCTTTTCTGATTGGTCTAAGTCAATAAATTGACATGTCGGGTTTACATATCTGAGAGTTTTTCCATGAAATATGTGAACCAGATATGAGATATGTTTATATTATATATTTATTGTGTATTATGGATTATGAGATCGGGATAATTTAATAATTTTTTTTTAACAAAGCTATAAAGTTTTTTTTTCTAAAAACATAATATCTAACAACGATATAAAAAAACAAAAAATAATATCAATTTCTAATAATTTTCCAAACATGTGACTCAGTTCATATGCTACAATTAATTTGAGGGTAGACACTACCAGAAAACCGGAGAAAAGCAACGGAATTACCGACGGAAAAATTCCGTCGGTAAGTTATACCGACGGACATAATTTCGTCTCAAAATCTGTCGGTATATACCGACGGAATCATTCCGTCGGTATATACCGTCGGTTTCACCGACGGAATATACATTTCGTCTGGAAATACGCAACGGCATGGTGACGTCAGGCGATTTTACCGACGGAAAGTACCGAGGGATTCAAACTGTGATAGCCGTACAGTGATGTGGGGCTGTCACCGACGGAATCACCGACGGAAAGAATCCGTCGGAAAAAACCATTATATGCACCCATCTGCCGACACTCTCATCCTCTGTTTCTCCTTCTTCTTCTTTCCCATCCCACCTCTCCCCTCCCAAACTCCTCCCAAACTGCAGCCAAACACCCATCCCAAACTCTCCACTATTCTCAACACGAGCTTTCAAGTTTCTTATATCTTGTACGTGGTCACAATATCCGTTTCTTGTAGATTTTATCATTTTTTTGTAAGTAAATCTATCCTTTTTAGTTTTAATATTTAATTGTGAATTTTATTGTTTTAGTATATGTATTTTGTTAACGTTTGTACTTGTTTAATTGTTATTTGTCAAAGAAACTTGTAGTATGAATGTATAATTTTGTAGTTGTTATAGGTTGTTTTAGATTTTGTCAAATTATATTTGTTTGTAAATTGTTGAAATTTTGTTTGAATTACACCGAATTAAATGTGTCGTTGTGATGAAATAAATAATTAATAGCTTGTTTAAGTGTCTTGTTTAATTGTTATCAATTATATTTTGAAGTTGTGATTAATTCTGTAAATTTATATATGTATAAATTTGTATGTATGAACGTTGATAGTTGATAATTGATAATGAATATTTAACATAAGTGTTGTTTTAGTTTGTTGGATAATGTCGGGTGTTGTAACCTATTTTTGGATCCCCACAAAAATAAAAAATATAAAAAGAAAAAAAGAAAAAAAACCAAAATAGTGTAGACAACGTGCCTCCCATGTGCATGCCGCCGCCTGAGACCCTCAGGAGTGGGGAGCAGCGCAGGCGTGGGAGCAGCGCAGGCTGCCCTGGCTTGGTGTCCCCTGCTCCCCATGCGCACGCTGCTGCCCCGCTCCACTTATGCCTATGAATACCGCTCACAATTAATTTACCGGAGGGAGAGTTTTTGAAAGGAGGGGGAAGAGTTTTTGAAAATGGGAGAGAGGGCTGGAAAACTGAAAGAGGGGGAAAGTTTTGAATGAGAGAAAATGGCAGTTAAAGGAGGAAAACAGAGGGGAAGAGAAGAACGGCAACCTCTCTCTGCTCTCTCCCTCCACTGTTTGGAAGTACACCGCCACCTTCCTGACCACCGTGAGGCATCGCCAGCTTCCTCCCAACACCACCAGATTCTCCCCCACGATCCAGCAGCTTCTCTTAAGACCAGCCTCCACCGAACCCCACAGCAGCAGCAACCATTTTCTTCTCAGCAGTTCCTTCTCCTCCAGCGGTGCAACGAAGCAGCAGCCCACGGGAAAACAGAGAAGGAGCAGGAACAAAAACAGAGGGAAGAACGCCATCGCCAGCTCATCATATTCTTCATCCCAGCAGCCACGCCAAGAACTGTTGAGAGGGGAATACAGAAGAGAAGAACAGGAAGGAAACGGAGAAGGGAGGAGAACATGAAAAATAAAAAGGAATGGAGGGAGACATGAAGGGGAATTGGGCAGCGTAGGAAGAAAGAAACAGAGAGTTGGGAAACCTTTCGAAAAAAACGAAAAAAGAGACAGACAGGGTTCGTAAGGAAGCAGAGGAGAGATTGACAAATAGTGAGAGAGCAACAGGAAGAGGAGGAAACAGTTCCAGCTGCTGATTATGCACTCCCTCCCACTGACTACGGGATTTCTGCTAGGGAATGGAGTAGCACTATAGCCGATAGCCAATGGACAACTGATGTAGCCCAACAATCCATTCCTGCTGCCGACTTATGCCCAGAGCAAGGTGGACTTTCTGTTTGATTGGGGTGCAGCTCCCGCTCCTGCACCGGCCCTTCACTCTCCCTTCCTCTTCGCTGCTAACAGCAGCTCATTACAGAGATGGAGAAGTAAGAGGGGAGGCCAAAGGACAGTAAAGGAGCAGAAAACCGAGACTCCAAGGGCGCCGATCCTTTGCCATGCCAGCAGAAGACTTTCTTCCACCCGTGAAGGAGACGACCACTGTGAGCAGCCATAAGCAAGAGCAGCAGCCACACTAGAGAGGAGGAAAAGCAGTGGCAGCAACACCACCAACCGCACCAGCTCATCATTCCTTCGTCCCAGCAGCCACACCAGGAGGAAGAGCAGCCGCAGCAACACCACCAACCGCACCCGCAGCTGCACAAACGAGGAGGAAGGGCAGCCGCAGCAACACCACCAACCGCACCAGCTCATCATCTTTTTTGGTCTTTGCTTTCATTTTCTTGCATATAAAACCTGCAGAAACAGGGAAGAAGAAGTGCAGAAAACCAGAAGAAAGAGAGAGGACTGAAGATTGTAGAGGAGGAAACTCAGAAGAAGAACGCCAACAGAGAATAAAGGGGGGAAAGTTGAAGCGGACGGCAGCACTGATCGACCAGCCAGCAAGCCTTCGTCACCGTTATCCGTTTGTTCCCAGGTCTGTTCTCTTCACCTCCCGCACCGTGAGCATTCTTTGCTTTGTGTTTGCACTGTTCAAGTGAAATTTAATTCACTTGAACAGTAACGTGGTCTTTTGCATGCAGTTTGCTTTGTTAAGGTGAGAATAATAATTACCCGGGTACTGTGCATGTGCACAGTAACTGGAAAATTAATTAACGTGTTACAGTGAACAGTAACCAGTCATGTGTTTTGGGCTGGGCTGAGTCCAGCCCTGTAGAAAGTAGGCCCATTTTATTTTTGGGCTGATTTCGGCCCATTTTCCTTTTGGGCCGGGTCTGGCCCATTCAAAAAGTTTTCTTCAAAGATGTATTTAAAAAATCTGTGATTTTCTGCAAGGTTGTATTTTTGTACTATAAAGATACAAGTCCGGTATGAAAATACCCGGTTTTCGTCGAGACATCAAAAAAAATATAAAATAAAAAATGTTTTGTTTTCCTGCATACGGCCAATACCCTAACATTGTTTTTATGTTTTTTTATATAAAAAACAAATATTTGAAGCTTTGAAAATGTGTTTTCGCATGGATTTCTTAAACACAACAAAAATCATTTTTCTTGCATTTCTGGATTTTACAACATGTTTGTAAAACTCCAAAGGGTATTGGCCAATATTCCAAAAAATATAAAAATCTTATTTTGGGGAAATTCATCTATTATTCACCGCTAATGTTTGGATAAAGAAATCCTTAAAGGACGAATATCCAAAATATTATTGGGAATAATTTGTTATTATTCACTGTTAATATTTGGATAAAGAAACCCGGAGTGGTAAATATCCAAAATAATTTTCTAGGAATAATAAATCCGCACAAATCCTTGAAAGAAGCCTTGATTATAATCGAGGACATTTCAATTTTTTTTTACTCCACGGTTTACGAGACAAAAAAATAGGTTTAAAGCACCCTAGATTTCGTTCATCAGAGCAGACTTATCCTAGGAAACTGATGGGATTAGAGAACATCAACACCATAACAATTATAAGGCAAATCAAACACCAAGCAGCTTACCTTAGGTAGGGCGTACTAGGGGTGCTAAAACCTTCCCTTTACGCAACCAGTCCCCTGCCTTAGAATCTCTGAAAGACCAGTTAGGTTTCCTAGTGACCATAATACTAGGTGGCGACTCCCTTTTTCACAACAGAAAGACCCCAACATCGAATCCCCGCTACGGAGGAAGTGTCGTTGCGACGTCGAGCTCTCGGGAGGGTGCGACATCGGGGAAAACCAATATTTTTGTTATGTTTTATAGAGGTTCAATAGAAGTCATGGATGATCGTTCATGGATGTATCGGGACTCACCCCAAGGATTGCGGAGGATGGATTATTGTAACGGTGTCCAGGGTTTTATTAATTTCGCAACATCTATTCCGAGGAATTTTACTGATGGCGGTATTAGGTGTCCATGCAGGAAGTGTAAAAATTTAAAGTTTCTGCATCAAGATGTTGTAACGATGCATCTTCTAACCAAAGGGTTCATGGAAGATTACCTGTGTTGGTATGCTCACGGAGAACTATTTGTTCCTGATGAGAGCATGGAAGAACAGGTGGTTGGGTCAACTTCTAGTGCTAGTAACATGCATGAAGTTGGAAATGAGAACAGTAATCCTTACAGGAATATGGTTATGGATGCAATGAGAATGAGTGAAGATAATGTCAGGGGATGTCCAATCGTAGAAGAAGAACCTAATGCAGATGCAGCAAGGTTTTTTGATTTGTTGAGAGATTCTGACGAACCATTATGGGATGGCTGCACGAACCACAGTAAATTATCAGCCGTAGCACAGGTGTTCACCATCAAGTCAGATCACGGGTTGAGTGAGGCCGGTTATGACAAGATTATTGAATGGGCGAGAAGCATTTTACCTGAAGGAAATAGGCTGAAAGAGAACTTCTATGCTGCCAAGTCCATGATGAAACCCCTCGGTTTAGGATACCAGAAAATTGATATATGCCCTAACTTCTGCATGTTATACTACCTTGAAAATGCCGAGATGACCGAGTGCATGACGTGCGGGCATTCCCGTTACAAACCCAGAACTGGTAGAGGGAAGACTCTCGTGGCATATAAAAAACTTAGATACTTCCCAATCACACCTAGACTGCAGAGGTTATTCATGTCACCAAGGACTGCTGAGCACATGACATGGCACCAATCACACCATGCGGTTGATGGAGTGATGGTTCATCCTTCTGACGGTGAAGCCTGGAAACACTTTAACAGTATGCATCCTCCATTTTCAGCTGAATCAAGGAACGTGCGTCTTGGGTTGTGTATAGACGGATTCAATCCATTCAGGTCATTTGCTGCTCCTTATTCTTGTTGGCCGGTCATACTGACGGTTTATAACTTGCCACCGGGGATGTGTGTCGCACGTGAGCGACGTCGCGGCGATCGTCCACCCTAAAAAAAGTAAATGGGGGGGATATATATATCTGGTAAATATGGGGAGACAAGGAATTCTTTGTCTCTTAGCAGTGAGAGATGGTGTGGGAGTCGCCACATAGTATTTTGGTCACTAGGAACCCTAACTGGTCTCAAAGATCGAGCACGGGGACTGGTTGCGTAAAGGGAAGGTATTAGCACCCCAAATACGCCCTACCTAAGGTAAGCTGCATTGTTTATTTGTCTGATAAAATTGAAGGTCTCGTTGTGTTTCCTAGTTGTTGGTCCGTCTATGGTTCAAGAAAAGTCCTCCTCAATAAGGAGGTCCTTATCTTATCGGGTAAAAACTAACCGTTCTAACGTCTATGTATGTTGGTCAGTCTATGGTTCAAGAAAAGTCCTCCTCAATAAGGAGGTCCTTATCTTATCGGGTAAAACCTAACCATTCTAATGTCTATGTATGTTGGTCAGTCTATGGTTCAAGAAAAGTCCTCCTCAATAAGGAGGTCCTTATCTTATCGGGTAAAACCTAACCATTCTAATGTCTATATATGTTGGTCCTTCTATGGTTCAAGAAAAGTCCTCCTCAATAAGGAGGTCCTTATCTTATCGGGTAAAACCTAACCATTCTAATGTCTATGTATGTTGGTCAGTCTATGGTTCAAGAAAAGTCCTCCTCAATAAGGAGGTCCTTATCTTATCGGGTAAAACCTAACCATTCTAATGTCTATATATGTTGGTCCTTCTATGGTTCAAGAAAAGTCCTCCTCAATAAGGAGGTCCTTATCTTATCGGGTAAAACCTAACCATTCTAATGTCTATGTATGTTGGTCAGTCTATGGTTCAAGAAAAGTCCTCCTCAATAAGGAGGTCCTTATCTTATCGGGTAAAACCTAACCATTCTAATGTCTATATATGTTGGTCCTTCTATGGTTCAAGAAAAGTCCTCCTCAATAAGGAGGTCCTTATCTTATCGGGTAAAACCTAACCGTTCTAATATCTATAAAAAAAACATATTTTTAATATCAGGAATACGTTTTATGTATAAATTCGTAATCCCAAATACTAAAAGAAGACAAAAAGATTTTTTTAGAATTTTTGAAATATTGGCCTAGTTCTCATGGCTTGAATAAACTGGTTATTAAAGCCAAAATGCATGCTAATACATATATTGTTTTGAAATTTCTTTTGTTGTGTAAAAAATATGATGTTATAATATTTATATATATATATATTGGAGAGACTAGGCCGTATGCATGAAAACAAAACATTTTTTTTGTAATTATATATTTTTTGATGTTTTGACGAAAACCGGGTATTTTAATACCGGATTTACAATATAAAAATACAAACCGATATTGATCAAAATACAGTAATAAAATTACAACAAAATCGCATATTTTTGAAATGATTTTTGAAGAACTTTTTTGATTTTTTGATTTTAAAACATGCATACATATATAAATAATACAAAACAATATAATATATAATATATAATATTAAATGGGCTGGGCTGGACTCAACCCAAAAGTGTTGGGCCGATTTCGGCCCAAAAATGGATTGGGCTAATTTCGGCCCAAATACTATTATCCTCTTCTGGGCCAGACCCGGCCCAGAAGACAGGTCTGGGCCAGGATCCGCCTGGCCCAAGCCAAAACGGGCGTGGGGAATTATTTTCCCCCCACCCCTGCATGCAGAACGCTATTCGTTCTGCATGCAGAGAAGGAAAAGAAAAAAATAAACGCGAGAATGAGGGGGAAGAAGAGTTACCTGGCGCGGAGGCGGTGGCTTGCTGCGTTTCTGGCGGTGCTGTGGCGGAGGCTGGTGGCGGCGTCTTGGCTCACGGACGGTGGCTCCAAGCAGCAGCGGCGGTGCTCTGTTTTTTCAGTGTTTTCCCGTGACCCTCCCGGTTTGGTTTTCCTCAAGTTTTCAACTCTTCCTTCCTCTTCCTATGTTTTCGTCTTCTTTTCTTTTTTCTTCCCTTCCCTCTCTTCTCTCGGTCTGTTTTTTTTTTCCTCTATTTTTTTTTTGTTTTCTCTCCTCTCGGTTCTCTCTTCTTTCGGGTCTGCCTCCTCCTTTTTCCTCCCTGTTTCAGTTTTATTGGCTCTATTTATAGAGCCGAGGGGTGGGGCTTTTTATGGTTGAACATGGGGAGCAAGGGCTGCGGCGGTTGGTCGGCCATTTGGGTGCAGCTGTCGAGGTACGGCTTCCCTGTTTTTTCTGGTAGGCGCGCGGCGGGTGGTCGGCCAGTGGGCGTGGCTGGCGAGGAGCGGCTCCCTCGGTTTTCTGGCAAGGCATGCGGTCCAGAGGGAGGTAGCACACTTGCAGAAGAAAAACCAACCATTTTTCTTTCTTCCCCTGCTGCACGTCCAGGGGAGGAAGAAAGAGGAACAATGTCGTTCAAAACGACACCGTTCTGATCCCTTTTTTTTTTTTTACATGAAACGACGTCGTTTTAGGCAAAACGCGCCGTTTCATTTAAGTCCTGCAAGACGCCAAAACGCGTCAATTTGCAAGGCAGCCCTCAATTATCTTTTGTTTATTTCAATTGTGTCCCTGCCAATTTCGGTCTTCGCCCCTCTTGTTGGCCGCGTTTTTCACTTTAGTCCTTGGCCTCTGATTTATGCAATTGAGCCCTTAATTGATCAAAAAACTTCCAATTTCTTCAATTAGGCCCCTAAATCAATTAATTCCAGCCCCTCCATTTACGCGCCTCTTCCAATTTGGTCCCTGGTTTCAGATTTTCTCAATTAAGTCCCCAATTGGCCCTTAAACTTCAATATTTATGCAATTAAGCCCCTGATTTGACCTAATAAATTCCTAAAAAATATATTTTGGCCCCAGAACTTAAATTTCTTCCAATTAAGGCCTAAATTGACTTAAAAATCAATTTTCCTTGCAATCAAAACCTCTATAAATTCAACTAAACCTTCAATAAAATCCAATTGAGTCCATAAATATCCAATTTTGGCCTTTTCTCTTCAAATTAAATTTTCTCTCCACAGGGCTCTCCTCGAATATACTGTCAAAAATCCAATCTTTGTATTTTTAACCTCATTGACCAATTTTCCGACCATTTTCTGAGCGCTTCTACCTCCTGTTATTTTTTTAACCTCCTTTGGCTATATATATATATATATATATATATATATATATATATATATATATTTTTATATATATATATTTTGTGGGGACCCAAAAATGGGTTACAACAGATGCCCCCTCTTTATAATACTTACGGAGCAGGGGTTTTGCGCAGTAAGTTTTATAAAGATAAATCCCAAAACGGAACTCCCGAAACCGATCTGGTTGAAGCTTGATTGATCTGAAACTTGTCTTTTACAGCAATCTCAACTTCAACTTGGAATCCCATCTGGCGATTCCTTTTAACCAACATGAAATATGAGGTCCCTTCTGGCGACCTCCTTTAACCAAAATTGAAATACGAGATCCTTTCTGGCGATCTCTTTTAACAAAAAATCTTAGAATCCCATCTGGTGATTCCTTGTAATCAATGTTGAAATATGAGGTCCCTTCTGGCGACCTCCTTGGATGAATATCGAAATACGAGATCCCTTCTGGCGATCTCCTTTAATCAACTTGGAATCCCATCTGGCGATTCCTTTTTTAATCAACATGAAAAACGAGGTCCCATCTTGCGACCTCCAAATAGTGAAACACGAGATCCCTTTTGGCGATCTCCTTTATTCAACTTGGAATCCCATCTGGCGATTCCTTTTAACAAACATGAAATATGAGGTCCCATCTGGCGACCTTCAAATAGCGAAATACGAGATCCCTTCTGGCGATCTCCTTCAACTTGGAATCCCATCTGGCGATTCCTTTTATTCAACAGGTAATACGAGGTCCCATCTGGCGACCTCCAAATAGCGAAAGACGAGATCCCTTCTGGCGATCTCCTTTATTCAACTTGGAATCCCATCTGGCAATTCCTTTTAACAAACATGAAATATGAGGTCCCATCTGGCGACCTTCAAATAGCGAAATACGAGATCCCTTCTGGCGATCTCCATCAACTTGGAATCCCATTTGGCGATTCCTTTTATTTTAACCAATATGAAAAACAAGGTCCCATCTGGCGACCTTCAAGTAGCGAAACACGAGATCCCTTCTAGTGATCTCCTTTAACCAACTTGGAATCTCATCTGGCGATTCCTTTTAACAAACATGAAATATGAGGTCCCATCTGGCGACCTTCAAATAGCGAAATACGAGATCCCTTCCGGCGATCTCCATCAACTTGGAATCCCATCTGGCGATCCCTTTTATTGAAAGCTGAAATACGAGGTCCCTTCTGGCGACCTCCTTTGACCAATATCGAAATACGAGATCCCATCTGGCGATCTCAAACAACTTGGAATCCCATCTGGCGATTCCTTTTATTCGAAGCTGAAATAATGAGATCCCTTCTGGCGATCTCCCAAAAAATCTATTTTGTAAATCGGTCAACCTGGAATCCCATCTGGCGATTTCCTTTTATCGATTGCTCGATGTCGTTCTTCATGATGGCAGGGTTTGAAAATTATTATCTTCTCTTCTTATTGTTCTAGAATCAACTCAATGATTCTTTCTTCGTCTCCAATTTTATTGGAATGTATTAAGGTCTCCTCCTGTAATGACCCAAAAAACATATATGCAATGATTTATGATTAGATGCCATGCATGCATTCGTACCTGGTTTTGAAACATAGGCCCCATCCTCTTCTTCTAGTTCCTGAGACTCCCTCTTAACATAAGCTTGCTTTTGAAGTCGTATGCTGGATTCATCTCTCGTGTTGCCTCCTATCATATTCTTGGAGACGAAGTCTCTGACTTTCTTCAAGTAGTCCTTTTCTCAAAATGTATGACTTGTCATTGCCTCTTTGTCATGCTTTTGTCAAATGCTTTAGCTTGGTTTTCAAATCTATAGGCTTCCGTCCGATTTTAAACACGTAAGACTTTTCATAAAAACATCTCGTATTGCCCCCAGTGTAGGGGTGTGATCCTAGTCTGGGATTTTGTATAGAGAAGCAATTCGTTCAGCCGATGCTAAACTTTTTAAGTGCGATAACAACAAGACATGCACTGTTGGGATTAATGCAAAAAATGATTGTTGTGAGATCAATGCAAAAGAGAAAGAAGTCAATGGCCAAACTTTGCTTTATTGATTTAGGAGCCTACATCAAGCATAATATCTTTTTACAGAGTCAGAATTCACAGGTCGAGCTAGGTCTTCTCCATCCATTCTAGCCAACTTCAGCGCTCCTCCTGAGAATGCCTTCTTTACCACGTAAGGACCCTCGTAATTCGGTGCCCATTTACTTTGATCGTCTCCAGGTAGTGACAATATTTTCTTCAATACTAGATCCCCTTCTCGAAACAACCGCGGTCTAACCTTCTTATCATATGCCTTGGCTATTCGTTTCTGGTAAAGTTGGTGATGACATATTGCAGCCATCCTCTTTTCACTGATCAGGTTCAGTTGCTCGTGCCTCACTTTGGCCCACTCGACCTCTTCTAATTCGGAGTCCATCAACACTCTTAACGACGGGATTTCTACTTTCAAAGGTATCACTGCTTCCATACCATACACCAGAGAATACGGAGTAGTTCCTGTCGAGGACCTGATGGTAGTGCGGTATGCATGAAGAGCAAACGGCAACATCTCATGCCAATCTCTATATGTGACTACCATTTTCTGAATAATCTTTTTGATGTTCTTGTTGGCGGCTTCTACTGCGCCATTCATTTTTGGCCGGTATGGCGAGGAGTTCGAATGCTTGATCTTCCACTTGGTACACAACTCCACTATCATTTTGCCATTGAAATTCTGTGCATTATCAGTCACTATCTTTTCCAGAGGACCATATCGACAAATCAGGTCCTTTTCTATAAACCTCTTCACTACCTTCTGTGTTACATAGGCATACGAATTAGCTTCCACCCATTTGGTGAAGTAGTCAATAGCCACGAGGATGAATCTATGACCGTTGCTAGCTTTTGGGTTAACAGGTCCGATCACGTCGATTCCCCACATTGCAAATGGCCAAGGAGATATTAGATTAAATAGAGGAGCTGGTGGCATATTGACTTTGTCACTGTAAACTTGACATTTATGACATTTCCTGACATAGTCGATACAGTCTTTCTCTAGTGTCATCCAAAAATAACCAGCCCTCTGGATTTTCCTCGCTATCATATGCCCGCTAGCATGGGTTGACCAAATCCCCTCATGGACCTCCCGTAATGCCTTCCTAGCATCTGCCTCATTCAAACACCTTAGCAGGGTTCCATCAAATGATCTTTTGTACAAAATCTCTCCATCTAAATAGAAGTCTATAGCTAACCTTCTCAAGGTTTTCTTATCTGTTTTGGAAGCTCCCACCGGATATTCATGATTTTGCACAAGGTTCTTGATATCATAATACCAAGGCTGTCATGCAGGGAAAGAATTTACACCAAACTTTCGAATTAGAAGACTCAGCCCAAAATTTATGGGCCGATTTCGGCCCAAAATGGGTTGGGCCGATCTCTGCCCAAAAACAAAAAAACACATTATCTTCTGGGCCAAACCCGGCCCAGAAGACAGGGCTGGGCCAGGATCCGCCTGGCCCAAGCCAAAACGGGGCGGGGGGGAATTATTTTCCCCCCACCCCTGCATGCAGAACGCTACTCGTTCTGCATGCAGGGAAAGAAACGAGAAAATAAACGCGAGGGAGAAGGGAAGAAAGGTTACCTGGCGCGGAGGCGGAAGCGGTGGCTGGCTGCGTTTCTGGCGGTGCTGTGGTGGAGGCTGGTAGCAGTGTCGCTGCTCCCTGGCGGCGACTCCAAGCAGCGGCGCTGCTGTCTCAAGCGGCGGAAAGAGGGCTTCTTCCTCTTTCCTTCACCTCTGTTTCCTTCCCTTTTCTTCTCCTTCTTTGGTTTTCTTTCCCCCTGTTTTCCCTTCTTTCGGTTCTCTTCTTCCTCTCCCCTTTCTCTCTCTTTCGGTTTTTTCGTTCTCCTCTCTCTCTCCTCTGTTTTTTCCGTTTTCTCCTTCTTTCCCCCGTCCGTTCTCTTCTCTCCCTTTTTCCTCTGTTTTTCCTCCTTTTTTTCTCAGCGTTCTTGGCCTCTATTTATAGAGGCCAAGGACGCTGTTTTTTACAGCTCTCATGGGGAGCAGCCGGTTGGTCGGCCATTGGGCGCGGCTGCCGAGGTTCGGTGGGTGGTGCGCGGTGGATGGTCGGCCATTGTGTCCGGTCGGTGGGCTCCAGGCGAGAGAGTGGCCGGCAAAATTCAAAAAAAAAACTTCCCTTTTTCCTTCTTCCCCGCTGTGTGATCGGGGGAAGAAGATGAACAGTGTCGTTCAAAACGACACCGTTCTGCTCTTTTTTTTTTTTTGTGAATGCATGAAACGGCGTCGTTTTGGAGAAAACGTGCCGTTTCATTTAAATGTGGCGCCAAAACGCGCCAAATTTCAAATCAGCCCTCAATCATCGTTTTTTTCTTCAATTGCATCCCTGCCAATTTCGGTCTCCATCCCTCTTGTTGGCCGCGTTTTTCACTTTAGTCCTTGGTCTCTGATTTATGCAATTGAGCCCTTAATTGATCAAAAAACTTCTAATTTCTTCAATTAGGCCCCTGAATCAATTAATTCCAGCCCCTATACTTGCGCGCCTTCTTCAATTTGGTCCTTGGTTTCGAATTTTCTTAATTAAGTCCCCAATTGGCCCTTAAACTTCAATATTTATGCAATTAGGCCCCTGATTTGACCTAATAAATTCCCAAAAAATATATTTTGGCCCCAGAACTTAAATTTCTTCTAATTAAAGCCCAAATTGACTTAAAAATCAATTTTTCTTGCAATCAAATCCCCTATAAATTCATTTAAAAATCAAATTAAGTCCATAAACATCCAAATTTGGGCTTTTCTCCTCAAATTTCAAATTTTCCTTCTCAACAGGGCTCTCCTCCTTCAAGAATATACTGTCAAAAAAATCCAATCTTTGTATTTTTAACCTTATTGATCGATTTTCCAACCATTTTCTGAGCGCTTCTGCCTCCTGTTATTTTCTTAACCTCCTTTGGCTATATACATATTTTTTTTTTATATTTTGTGGGGACCCAAAAATGGGTTACAACACCGATAATAAGGTTATACTGAAATGGGATCCCGCGGTTCAAGAAGCATAGACTTGCCATCCTTGCTGCCTCTGAGATCCTTGGCCTTCTTAGCACTGTGTTCTCTGGCACCCAGTCGGTGTTCACAATCTCAAAGGCATGGATATTGTTATCCTTGCAATCATCCGCTTTGATAAAAGGCACAGCCACATTCTTTATCATGGATATTGTCTCCTCGGCCTTGACAGTTACCAACATCCCATTCATGATATACTTCAGGCATTGGTGCAATGACGAAGCTACTGCCCCCGCTGCATGAATCCAAGGTCTTCCTAACAACATACTATAGGAAGGGTGGATATCCATAACCTGAAGTGTTACTAGGAACATTTGTGGTCCCACATATAGCTCCACTTCTAAAGTCCCAATGATTGGCCTAGGCGAGCCATCATACGCTCTGGCCATCATAGTACTTGGCTTTATATGGGATTCATCGATCGGCATTTCTTCCAGCATGTGCTTTGGCAACACGTTAAGGGCCGAGCCATTATCAATGAGTACTTTTCCTATGAGGCAGTCCTTGCACCTAACCGTAATGTATAAAGGCTTGTTATGTCCGGTACCTTCAGCATCGAGCTCATCAGCTGTGAAGTACAGGTAATTAGTTGCATGGATCCTCCCCACTAGATGCTCCATGGTTTTATGTTCAATGTCTTGGGGTACATATGCCTCATTCAATACCTTTTGCAAGGCGTTTCGATGCGGCTCAAAGCTGAGTATCAAGGACATAAGGGAGATCCTAGCTGGAGTCTTCTTTAGTTGATCTACTATGCAATATTCGCTATGCTTGATCAACTTCACGAATTCATTCGACTCCTCTTCCGTTACCGGCTTATTAACTTCTAGTGCTTTGTCCAGATCTACCATTTCTTTACCCTTTTCCTTCCTCAATTCCTCAGGCGTAAAGCAACGACCACTCCTGGTCAAACCACTTATCTCAGTCTGGAACAAAGGAAGAGGAGCTCGAACGTTGGAGGCATAACCATAATTATAAGGCATGGCATTGTGATTCCCTTTTGTGTAGGACGGTTTAACCAAGATTAGCCTTGGGGGACCATTAGCTGTTTGTTGGATCCTACATACTCCTGTCATCTCATCTTGACCTTCCATCATACTCACCTCACCGCTGCTCTTCATGGGTTCAATCCTCAACTCCCCTATTTTTAGCATTTTCGCAATCTTTTCGCAAAACTCGACGCAATCCTCAATATGATGTCCATCTCTTCCATGGTATTCGCAGTAATCATATCCCTCCAAATGGCTCTCCCCCTTTGTCTTTAGAAATCCTGATTGTACTAACATGTAGTACATATTTTCCATAGACACCTTCAACACCTTGCATTGATTTCCAACTTCTATCATGCCTATTCCACTACTACTTGAGGCATGTTTAGGCAATGGGTTTGAATTAACATTGGGCTTGTCTTCAAAGGATACCCATCCCATCTTAATAAGCTCCAACAATCTTTTCTTGAAAGCGTAACAGGTTTCAATCCCATGCCCGGGATTACCCCCATGGTACTCGCAAGCCAACTCGGGCTTGTACCAAATTGGGAATGGTGGTTGTAGTGGTAATGTAGGGATAAGAGCTATTTGTCCAATGCTCAACAGTTTGGCGTACATGTCCTTCAAAGGCATGGGTAACGGTGGCAGCTGTTCTGAAGTGTATCTTGTATGGGGTCTTTGGTAGTGATTTTGGTAGTTTGACTGGTTATTTGTTCGATTAGGGGAAAAAGGTTGGTTAAAGTTTATGCATGAGAATTGAGAGGTAGGTACTTGAGGATTATGGAAATCTACTCTCTTGCCCTTGTACCCACCTTCCAGATTGTTAACATCGCCTTCTCTCTTTCTTCCAATAAAACCCTTCTTTTCCACTGGCATCGCTATTCGCCCAGCTTTAATCCCTTGTTCTATCCTTTCAGCTATGCGTACCGCATCATAGAAATGTTGAGAGGAGCTACCCATTAGGTGCTCATAATAAGGTGCTTTGAAGGTATTGGCAAACAAGCTCACCATCTCCGTTTCTATCAAAGGGGGTTGGACATGCATTGCCTCATCCCTCCATCTTTGCGCATAAGCCCTTACTGACTCCTGGCTCCTTTTCTCCATTGCCATTAGACTTGTTCGATCAGGAGCGATTTCCATGTTAAACTTGTACTGTTTGAGGAAAGCCTCCACCAAGTCTCTCCAGCTCTTGATCCTGATGCTGTCTAACCTCATGTACCAGCTTAAAGCGGATCCTGCTAGGCTATCTTGAAAGAAATAGATTAGCAATTTATCATCACGGATTACTTCCGCTATTTTGTTGCAGTAGGATCGAAGGTGAGTGTTTGGGCATTCCAAACCGGTATACTTAATGAACTCTGGTATTCGAAAATCTTTTGGCACCACAATGTTTGGTACCAAACATACTTCGGCTGCTCGCATAGGGTCAAACCAATCATTACCCTCAACTGCCCTTAATCTTTCTTCCAGAGCAAATAGCTTGTCTTGGTCTATCACACTGGGAGACCTATTATCCGGGCCTCCCTCCGTTGTTAAATCCACAGTGATTGGAGCGTGAGTTGGCTGAATAGGGGTGATAGGCACAAAATGTTGTTCATTGGCCGAGTTTGCCCCCTGGTTTTGAGATGCTTGAGGGATGTGAGCTGCTGGCGCTCCTTCAGGCTGTTGTGCTGATGTTCCCTCCCCATTCTTAGCTCTTAGAAGCTGCTCAAGTAAGTCGGTTAGCCGAGAAACTTCATTTTTTACGGACTCCAACTCGGTCTGATAATGTGACTCTAAGTGAGCTCTCTCTTCGTTCTCCATTCTCGCTCTAGACCGGGTGTTGTGGACTTTGGATGTGGGACCTATGTTTCACGGTCTGGGATGCATGGAAAAATGTAAATGAATGTATGATAAAGAAACAATGCATGAATGCATGAGCTTGTTTTTTTCAAAAAAAAGATCGATGGCCAACATTCCTCTTGTGTAATGGGCATGGACTCCTTTTGTCACGTTCCTTATCTGAAGTAGTTTTGCTCAAGCTGCTGCTTTGGTAGGCTTATATATATATTTTTTTACAAAAGATGGGTCAAAGCCCCTTTTCATTAATATTGGCTAATACATCTCTTGAAAAGAGGGTACAAAATAATAAAAAGAAAAATACATCAATCTTCCTCTTCATCCATATCTCTAGCCCCTGGTAGGAAAGTGAGGCCGCGATTCTCAATCTTCTCTAAGAAGGCATCTGTCTCAGCCAAGCTTTGTCGATAACGAAAGATATCCCTTCCCACCCTTTGAGCATTGGCTCTAATAATTCGTGCGTGAATGGCAGCTTCATCCATTTGCTCATCTACTTTGGCCATCTTCTCTATAAGCAACATGTTGTTCCGATTCAAGGTATTGTTGTTGGTGTCGATCTGTTCTTTATGTTTTTCTGAAACTTCCAACCTTTTGGTCAACTGTTTCATCTTTTCTCATTCTTTGTCAAACTTCAACTTCAGCGTCCTAATTTCAATTTTCTTAGCTGCCAAATCTGCTTTAAAAACCTCCTTTTCCTTCCCCTTTCTTTCGAACTCTTGCAATTCAGCTAGCCGACTTTCTATCATCATATATTTCTTGTTTAACTCTTCATACTTCTCAATTCGGTCCAACAACTCTGCTCGAACATGCAAGAATTTGTCCTGATTGTACTCAACATTCTCTCGATAGCCATCGAAGTCGGCTTTCAACACTTCCAACTCAGAACTGCTTTGCATACAATCAAAAATCAATCTTCCTCTTTCTTTCTCGGACTCTTCTATTACAGCCTTTCCCTTGCTCAATTGCAGCTCTAACATCACTATTTTCGCATCTCTAGATTCGAGCTGTTCGTTTAGAAACACTCTGCTTTTATCCCCTTCCATCATCATCCTTTCTAATGCTGCTTTATCTCCCTTACTCTTTCCCAATTCTATTTGGAGCCTTTCTAATTGCTTCATAAGGTCTTCCTCATTACTGACCTTTTTTCTTTTCAATGACCCTTCTCCAATTCGTGAAAGCCCATCTCCAGAACATGGCTTTTTCGAAGCTGCCATCGGGGTCAAATTCCTCCACTTTTCATATCCTTCACTTCAGCTAGGGTCTCTCAATCTTTCCGACTCCTTCTGAATCAGAGTCAACTGGCTCCAATCTTGTTTGATGGTTTCAAGAACTTCTCGCGCGGATTGATCCTTGAAAAATCCGGAAAATTCAGCAAGTCCCACAGTTCTTGGGATGTGTTGTATGCCACCTAATTGTCTTATCACCAGAGCCGGAGCATAGCTAACATAACCTGTGATCCCAATTAAAGGTACCCAACATTTTTGTCCACAACTTACTATGACATCAACTGATTTAACCCAAAGGGCCTTCCAACTAAAGTTGCTACTAGGTAACTCTTGCAGTTTTTTCATCCAACCTTGATCACCTAGGATTCCCCATTCTTCTTCCTCCATTATCTTCAAGGGTTTTTGGTTAAACCACCAAAAATTATTAAAGATCGGCTTCTTGGTTTCAACATGGCTTACCATCCAGATGTATAACATCTGAGTACAACATCGCACTGCGCCTTTCCCCGTCTTTCTAAAATGGTTGAGGGTCAGAAAGGTCTCAGCTAATATGGCAGTTGTGGGGTTGACATGAGTATTTTCATATTCCACCAATGCAGCAGCAGCTTCTAGGCTTATAACCCCTATTAAGCTTGGAAATAACACGAGACCATAGATCCCCAGAGCGATTAACCTGTCTCTTTCTAGTATTGATCCGTATTGCTCCTTTTTCTTTTCTAGTTCAACCTCCAGAAATTTCCACTTTAAACCGCTGCCATTCTTCTCTAAAAATCTGCTCAGATGTGGAATCTTCAGCAATTTTGACAACTCGGGAATCACCTTGTCATTTCCCAAAGGAAAATAAACACTGTGTAGGAGTTTGGGAAATTCCGTCAACATTCCATACTCCTCTATAGTGGGACACAAATCCACATTTCCAAAGGAAAAACATCTGTAATCGGGATCCCAAAAGTTAATCAAAGCTTTGATTGCCGGGTTCAATACTTCTATCTTTGCAATTTCCAACAATCGCCCATACTTCCCGCAAAATGCCGCTTCATCAATGTTCTGATTATGGCCCAATATTTTCTTCATCTCATATACTGTGCAATTCAGGTCTTTGACTACTGGAAGCTTCCTTGCATCATATCTAGAGCAGTCTCCCTCTGATAGTTGTGACAATTCAGAATCCTGCCCATATTCCACAGTAGTAAATTTGGTAATGATGGCCATCTTATCGTTTCAAAAGACCTGAAAACCAAATGCTTTATGGTTTAGGTTGTTTTATGCAAAATGTACTTTATGGAACATACACCCTATAGCCGGTTCTAAATCTTTTGTGCTTGACGAGGGTAGGTTGGCTATTCAGTCTCTAAAAAGGGTCTCTTGCTGTCCCAGTGATTGCCCTCGTGGAGGCAATATGGGGGCTTGTAGGCAATAAGATGGCACAGGTACCAACTATTGCCAGTCTAAGCACTCAGCGAAGAGTTGGGGTTTACACAAACTTAAACCTTGACTAACAGTCGTAAGGTAAGCTGCTAGTCCCCCACTTAACTTAAAGTTTGTGTGTGCTCTCAATAATCAAAGTATGTGATGCATGAGACAGTTCTATAAGATGTATGAGACAGTTCTATACAAATACATGAACAATATGTGTAAAAATATTTAAAGCATATAAGCAGATAACAAAAGGAAAGGCATATTAACAATAAACACACGAAAACAAAAACAAATCAGACAAAAACAAAGCTTAGTCCACAAGGTCCCCAGTGGAGTCGCCATTCTGTCGCACGTGAGCGACGTCGCGGCGATCGTCCACCCTAAAAAAAGTAAATGGGGGGGATATATATATCTGGTAAATATGGGGAGACAAGGAATTCTTTGTCTCTTAGCAGTGAGAGATGGTGTGGGAGTCGCCACCTAGTATTTTGGTCACTAGGAACCCTAACTGGTCTCAGAGATCGAGCACGGGGACTGGTTGCGTAAAGGGAAGGTATTAGCACCCCAAATACGCCCTACCTAAGGTAAGCTGCATTGTTTATTTGTCTGATAAAATTCAAGGTCTCGTTGTGTTTCCTAGTTGTTGGTCCGTCTATGGTTCAAGAAAAGTCCTCCTCAATAAGGAGGTCCTTATCTTATCGGGTAAAACCTAACCATTCTAATGTCTATATATGTTGGTCCTTCTATGGTTCAAGAAAAGTCCTCCTCAATAAGGAGGTCCTTATCTTATCGGGTAAAACCTAACCGTTCTAATATCTATAAAAAAAACCATATTTTTAATATCAGGAATACGTTTTATGTATAAATTCGTAATCCCAAATACTAAAAGAAGACAAAAAGATTTTTTTAGAATTTTTGAAATATTGGCCTAGTTCTCATGGCTTGAATAAACTGGTTATTAAAGCCAAAATGCATGCTAATACTTATATTGTTTTGAAATTTCTTTTGTTGTGTAAAAAATATGATGTTATAATATTTATATATATATATTGGAGAGACTAGGTCGTATGCATGAAAACAAAACATTTTTTTTGTAATTATATATTTTTTGATGTTTTGACGAAAACCGGGTATTTTAATACCGGATTTACAATATAAAAATACAAACCGATATTGATCAAAATACAGTAATAAAATTACAACAAAATCGCATATTTTTGAAATGATTTTTGAAGAACTTTTTTGATTTTTTGGTTTTAAAACATGCATACATATATAAATAATACAAAACAATATAATATATAATATATAATATTAAATGGGTTGGGCTGGTCCGGCCCAACCAACTGGGCTAGACTCAGCCCAAAAGTGTTGGGCCGATTTCGGCCCAAAAATGGATTGGGCTGATTTCGGCCCAAATACTATTATCCTCTTCTGGGCCAGGATCCGCCTGGCCCAAGCCAAAACGGGTGGGGGGAATTATTTTCCCCCCACCCCTGCATGCAGAACGCTATTCGTTCTGCATGCAGAGAAGGAAAAGAAAAAAATAAACGCGAGAATGAGGGGGAAGAAGAGTTACCTGGCGCGGAGGCGGTGGCTTGCTGCGTTTCTGGCGGTGCTGTGGCGGAGGCTGGTAGCGGCGTCTTGGCTCACGGACGGCGGCTCCAAGCAGCAGCGGCGGTGCTCTGTTTTTTCAGTGTTTTCCCGTGACCCTCCCGGTTTGGTTTTCCTCAAGTTTTCAACTCTTCCTTCCTCTTCCTATGTTTTGGTCTTCTTTTCTTTTTTCTTCCCTTCCCTCTCTTCTCTCGGTCTGTTTTTTTTTCCTCTATTTTTTTTTTGTTTTCTCTCCTCTCGGTTCTCTCTTCTTTCGGGTCTGCCTCCTCCTTTTTCCTCCCTGTTTCAGTTTTATTGGCTCTATTTATAGAGCCGAGGGGTGGGGCTTTTTATGGTTGCACATGGGGAGCAAGGGCTACGGCGGTTGGTCGGCCATTTGGGTGCAGCTGTCGAGGTACGACTTCCCCGTTTTTTCTGGTAGGCGCGCGGCGGGTGGTCGGCCAGTGGCCGTGGCTGGCGAGGAGCGGCTCCCTCGGTTTTCTGGCAAGGCATGCGGTCCAGAGGGAGGTAGCACACTTGCAGAAGAAAAACCAACCATTTTTCTTTCTTCCCCTGCTGCACGTCCAGGGGAGGAAGAAAGAGGAACAATGTCGTTCAAAACGACACCGTTCTGATCCCTTTTTTTTTTTTTTACATGAAACGGCGTCGTTTTAGGCAAAACGCGCCGTTTCATTTAAGTCCTGCAAGACGCCAAAACGCGTCAATTTGCAAGGCAGCCCTCAATTATCTTTTGTTTATTTCAATTGTGTCCCTGCCAATTTCGGTCTTCGCCCCTCTTGTTGGCCGCGTTTTTCACTTTAGTCCTTGGCCTCTGATTTATGCAATTGAGCCCTTAATTGATCAAAAAACTTACAATTTCTTCAATTAGGCCCCTAAATCAATTAATTCCAGCCCCTCCATTTACGCGTCTCTTCCAATTTGGTCCCTGGTTTCAGATTTTCTCAATTAAGTCCCCAATTGGCCCTTAAACTTCAATATTTATGCAATTAAGCCCCTGATTTGACCTAATAAATTCCTAAAAAATATATTTTGGCCCCAGAACTTAAATTTCTTCCAATTAAGGCCTAAATTGACTTAAAAATCAATTTTCCTTGCAATCAAAACCTCTATAAATTCAACTAAACCTTCAATAAAATCCAATTGAGTCCATAAATATCCAATTTTGGCCTTTTCTCTTCAAATTAAATTTTCTCTCCACAGGGCTCTCCTCGAATATACTGTCAAAAATCCAATCTTTGTATTTTTAACCTCATTGACCAATTTTCCGACCATTTTCTGAGCGCTTCTGCCTCCTGTTATTTTTCTAACCTCCTTTGGCTATATATATATATATATATATTTTTATATATATATTTTGTGGGGACCCAAAAATGGGTTACAACAATGTGTATGAGGCCGGAGTTCATGTTTTTATCTATGGTCATACCAGGTCCGAGCAGTCCGGGGCGGAATATAGATGTTTGTCTTCATCCGTTGATTGATGAGTTGACGCAGTTGTGGTCCTCTGGAGCTTTGACTTATGACATCTCGAGGAAACAAAATTTTGTTATGAGAGCGGCTTTGATGTGGACTATCAATGATTTCCCAGCTTATGGAATGGTTTCTAGTTGGAGCACGCATGGAAAGCTAGCATGTCCATATTGTATGGAGAACAACAAGGCATTCACGCTAACAAACGGGGGTAAAGCTTCTTTTTTTGACTGTCACCGTCGTTTCTTGCCACATAACCACAGGTACAGAAAGAACAGAAATGATTTCTTTGTTGGCAGGGTTGAAAATGAAGAATTGTTTGATGTTGTGTCAGAGTACGGTGAAATTGTGTTTGGTCTCCAATCAGGTAAGCAGAAGTTTCCTGGTTTTGGTTTGACCCATAATTGGGTGAAGCGAAGTATATTTTGGGAGCTTCCTTATTGGAAGACCAATCTTCTCCGCCATAACCTTGACGTCATGCACATTGAAAAGAACGTGTTTGAGAACATTTTCAACACCGTCATGGATGTGAAGGGGAAGACAAAGGACAACATCAAGGCTAGATTGGATGTAGCGTTGTTCTGTAACCGTAAAAATATGGAGTTGGTTTGTGATGGGTCACGGGTCGCAAAACCAAGAGCAAGCTTCGTGCTAGAGAAAAACGCACAACTACTAGTCTACAAATGGCTTAAGAGTCTGCGTTTCCCCGATGGACATGCCTCGAACATATCAAGGCTGGTTAATAAGGAGGAATGCAGATTATATGGAATGAAGAGTCATGACTGCCATGTGTTTATGCAAACACTCATCCCATTAGCTTTTCGTGATTTGTTGCCAAAGGGGATATGGGATGCACTAACGGAGATTAGTCATTTCTTCAGAGATATATGCTCCAGCAAGTTGAATGTTGATCACATTGAGAGGCTTGAAAAGAATATCATCGAGACAATATGCAAACTTGAGATGATATTCCCTCCATCATTTTTTGACTCAATGGAGCATCTACCCGTACATTTACCGTTTGAGGTAAAAGTTGGAGGACCGGTCCAGTACAGATGGATGTATCCATTCGAGAGGTTAGATATTACAGTTGCTATGACATTTATAATTAAATGTTTTTATTTTTATTTTAATGTTTTTAATTGATAATTTTTTTATTAATATATATATATATATATATGCAGGTACTTGTTCAATCTTAAAAAAAAGGTTAAGAACAAGGCGCATGTTGAGGCGTCAATATGTGAGGCGTATATTGTTGAGGAGATCTCAACATTTATCTCATACTATTTCGAACCTCATTTGAGAACGAGGATAAACCGTGTTCCACGACATGATGATGGTGGTGAAGTGCATTCAAGTGGGAACTTGTCAATATTCTCCAATCCTGGACGACCCACACCTAAACATGCTGTGAGGGGAAGATATTTGTCTGAAATAGAGTTCAGACAAACACACAATTATGTCCTATTTAACTGTGATGAGCTGAGACCTTTTATTAAGTAAGTAGATGTTCGACTTAAACTTTGTCAAGAGTGTACTATTTATGTTTTGTGATACCATACACTCATATACTTTGGAACAACCTTGCAGGCAACATCGACGATACTTACTGTCCAATAACTCACAGCTGACCGAATCCCAGATCTTTCAATTACAAGATGAACAATTTGCCACATGGTTTAGAACACATGTAAGTCCTAGCACAAACTCATTATCTCTTGCAATGTAATTAATTGTAGTCAATGTTACATAATATCCGTTTATTGATTATTGTTGTATTTAATTTACAAGCTAGGTTTATCAAATGGGAGGTAGTGCTGCTATTTCACTGTCTTTACTATGTCTGGGCCCTGAAAGAAAAGTCAAGTGCTATAATGGATATTTTGTCAATGATTATGTCTTTCATACTGAAGAATACGGGCATGGAAGAAAGACATACAACAACGGTGTTTGTATTAAGGGATCGACTTCTAGTGAGTTTGAAGTTGACTACTACGGTAGATTGGAAGAGGTCATCGAACTGCAATATCATAGCGAGCAAAATAGAGTGTTTTTATTCAAATGTTATTGGTATGACACAACTGACAGAGGAATCAGAGTAGATCCTCACTATGGTCTCGTTGAAATCAATTCAAAAGCTAGACACCGCAACGTAAACGACGTCTTTGTTTTCGCAAAGCAATGCCAACAAGTTTATTACACATACACCCCTTCCTTTAGAAAGGACCGATCAAGAGTTGATTGGTTATCCGTTTTAAAAACAAAACCCAAGGGTCGTGTCGAGGTTGTTCAGGATGAGAACGAAGACACAAGTGTGATAGATGAAGTCTTTCAAGCTAGTGAGTTGGTTGAACCATACCGAGTTGCTCCGTCGATTGACTTAGAAGAAAATTCGAATTTTCGCGTTTTCAATGATAGTCTTGTTGATGTTGACGCAGAGGAGTTGAATGTTGTTCTGAGCTCCACTAGTGGAAAAAAGAATGTTGTTGAAGAAGATGATAACGAAATTGAAGAGTGCGATGAAGCTGATGATAACAATTCAATGGAGGACGAAGATGAAAATTCCGACTAACTAAACATGTTATAAATCCTTATTTTTATAATGTAATAATTTGAAACATGAAATATTTATTCTTCTTTAAGGGTCAGCCGTTGTTATTGTGTTGTGTGTGTTTTTTAGTTTGCAATTCAAGATTTTTTGAGAGGGTTACATATAAAACATAAGAAAAATTTACCTTTTCACCGACGGACTATAACCCGTCGGTATTTCACAGAGAGTTTCAAAAAAATTACGGGATTTTGCCACATTCACCGACGTCTTTCCGACGGATTTTTCGACGCTAATACCGACGGCATCACCGACGGGTTTTCCGCACGCATGTCTGACATGTGTCCGTCTGCACCATCACCGATGGAATTTCCGACGGATCGAAAAGTTTGGCGGGATTTTCGAACTTTTTTGGTGCGCATTTCAATTAATTTCCGACGGAATTACAGACGGAATTACCGACGGAAATTAATTGCACCGACAACAATTAAGTGCCGTCGGTAATTCCGTCGGAATTTACCTATATATACCGCCACCCCCACCCCCCCCCCCGCACCGTCTCCTCCCTCTCCCCCTCGTCTCCCCCTCTTCTCCCCTCCTCTTCTCTCCTCTTCTCCTCCCTCTTCTCCTCTTCTCCTCTTCTCCCCCTCTTCTCCTCCCTCTTCTCCTCTTCTCCTCTTCTCCCCCTCTTCTCCCTTCCTCTTCTCCTTTTCTCTTCTCCTCTTCTCCCCCTCTTCTCCATTTCACTTCTCCCTTCCTCTTCTCCCTTTCTCTTCTCCTCTTCTCCCTTTCTCCTCTCCCTTTCTCTTCTTCTCTCATTTAGTTTTAAAAGGTATGTATTTTTTTTCTTTATCTTTGTATTTTTTTATTTTAATTATGATTATTTTTTTGGTGTTCTTTGTTTTGTATATTGTTTGTAGATAAAATCTTAAATTCAACACATTATTAAGGTAAGCATTTTTTATTCCCAAATTTATTTTGAATTGATATAATGTTTTTTAATTTTGTGTGTTGTGTAGTGTTTTTTAGTTTTTTAATTTTATTTATTAATTTTAGTTTTTTAGTTTTGATATTATTGTTTGTATTGCTATAATTGTTATTGTTGAATTTATGTTAAAAATGTTAATTTATAAATATAATTGTTATTGTTGATTTATTTTAAAAATGTTAATTTATATATATAGAATTGCATTTAATTATTAGTTTATCTTAATTTAGGATATTATTGTTTGTATTGCTATAATTGTTATTGTTGAATTTATGTTAAAAATGTTAGTTTATAAATATAATTGTTATTGTTGATTTATTTTAAAAATGTTAATTTATATATATAGAATTGCATTTAATTATTAGTTTATCTTAATTTAGGATATTATTGTTTGTATTGCTATAATTGTTATTGTTGAATTTATGTTAAAAATGTTAGTTTATAAATATAATTGTTATTGTTGATTTATTTTAAAAATGTTAATTTATATATATAGAATTGCATTTAATTATTAGTTTATCTTAATTTAGGATAAAATAATTAAATGAATGTTCATAGTTGTAATGCTATATGATGTTATTGAATAAAATGTTGTGTTGATGATGATGAGTTGGGTTGAGATCCAGGATGATTGGTTCGGGATGTGAAATAAAATTGGAAGTGTAATATGATTTTGTCGACAACTTGGGACCCCCCAGTACAGGGGAGACTCTGTCGATTTTTTTTTAAATAATCGAAGTTAATTATTCGTATACATGTGTGTAGATGCGTAGAATGAAATCTACAGCACGTCGTCAGAAGACGGTTGCAGCTAGTTCTTCTAGCAGCGAGGAGGACGTATCCTTAGGTGCTGATCACGGCGAGGAATCTACACCAACTTGTGATGCTGCCTCTTCTAGCGCGGTTTCACAGCGCAGAAGCGGTGTGCCTTCACAGCGGGGTCAATTAGCCTGCAAGTACCAGGCACAATGGAAGGATGACCTCTCAATGTAAGTTTGTTTAGATTTTAGTTTTTTTTTATATACTTATAACATAATTTATGAACAACTAATTAATATTAATTACTACTTTTATTTAATTTCAGGTTTACAAACATTGAGGCTGCAAGGACTATAACATTGGCGTTTAAATCGTCGATGGAGATTCCATTGTTTCAATGGAGCCAGGTTTCCAAACATCCTGAGTGGAAACCTAATATCGATGCATGGTTTAAGCGATTTCAGGTCGGTGTTAATTTTTAATTTCCAGCTTATTTTTAATAAATGATTTTTATAATTTTATATCTTGTACTATTTTTATTTTATATGAATTATTTATATACACAGAACAAATTTGTGTGGGATAGGGCGGACAACAATGTTGTGAGGAGGGTATGGGAGAATCACGCGGCAACTAGGTAACATCAAAAATAATATTTATTTTTGTTTTATAATTTAATGTTTTAAATTCTAATTTGTTACTATGGAAGTAGGTTGCGTGATTTTTGGTATGACACCCAAAAAAAATCAAAAAGACATGCGAGGGATAACGGTCTTGAAGGATGGAATGAGGTGGCGATTTGGCAGGAATTCAAACCGCCATTCATCTCGGGGGAAATATGGATGGCATATATTGAGCACGTGACCTCAGAGCGGTTCTCACGGCGCTCATAGTCTGGCGCCGACAACCGGAACTAGCAAATTTATGGTTCGGTGACCACGCACACTGGCGGATTCGTCCCATTCAGCGCACATGCAAAGCGGATTGTAAGATTAATTTTATTGAAATATATCGTTAATTAATTTGTCGTTCCTTATAATATATTTAACTTTCAACCTATTTTTTCCTTACAGGCTGCGTCTCTTGGACGTGAACCGAGTCCAATGGAGCTGTTTCTAGAGACGCATGTGCGGAGTCAAGACCGCCAAAAAGGGGTGCAGCAGTTCGTGGACAACCGTGCTCAGCACTTCATGGTATGTTCGTTCATTCATTTTATTTTGTAAGTTATTATTTTCTTGAATTGCATCTTGAATTGCATTTGATGATTTTTTTACCGATGGAATTTTCAGGAGACCTATAATAGCCGGTTGAGGGAGAGATATGGGGACAATCCGTCGACCCATCCAGATTTCGATCTAGATTTGTGGATGGAGGCGGGATCGTCTGGTGGACCTGATAAAAACAGGGTCTACGGGCTCTCCAACACTACGGCTGACAACTTGCGTTCGACTCGTAGTGTCTCAACTGTTGGAAGCTCTCCATCAGTATCGAACACCCAGTCTAAGGAGTTCATTGCGTTGAAACAACAATATCAACAACTTTCGACGAATTATGATGAGCTCCGTCAAATAGTCATGGAGATGAGATCAAAGATGGGTGACGATACTTGTGCAGCTTCTTTTTGGCCGTTTGGTCCCGGGAACAACCAGCCTCCTCCTCCTCCTCCGCCTCCTCCTCCAGCTCCGCCGCTATTCTAGTTTAATTTTGTTTTTTAAACACATTAAATTTGTAATGAATATTATTACTTTTACATTTTTAATGTTTAATGCATTTTTATTTGTTTATTAAGGTTTTTTACAATTAATAAATTATTTTTTTATATATATTTCAAATACCTACCGACGGATATACCGACGGATACTATCTGTCGGTATTTAACAGAGAGTTGCCGAACAATTACCATCCATGCCATCTTTACCGACGGCATCACCGACGGATAATATCCGTCGGTGATTAACTTCCGACGGCATTACCGACGGATAATATCCGTCGGTATTACACAGAGAGTTGCAACAAAATTACAAGCCATGCCATAATTACCGACGGACAAGCCGTCGGTAAATCCGTCGGTCATTACCCTTAACATTACCGACGGAAAATCCGTCGGTAATTTTCCCGTGGGGAATTTTTTTTGGCGCGCGCGTATCCGTCTGTATTACCGTCGGTGTTTCCGTCGGTGGGTGGGTTTTTTTATTTGCGACAGAATTAGCGACGGAAATGGGATTTACCGACGACTGTTATACCGACGGATCACGTCCGTCGGTGATTCTGTCGGTATGGTTTTCACCGACGGATTTCATTGCTGTCACCACGGAATTAATCCGTCGGTAAAACTGGATAATGTTGTAGTGAGAAAATCATTAGTCATGGGTTAATGTTTGATAATGTGAGTATTAAAGTCATGGGTCCTACTTAATGTTCTTCTCAGATTGGAATTGGAGGTTGAGAGGAAGATAATATACAGTTATGATTCGTTTGTATTATTAGCATGAAGATGCTTCTTGAGGCTTTTATTTGGACTGCCAAACTACACTGAATTTCCTTCACACAATTTTGCAAGCAATTTCATATCTATTTCACTTTCTTTGTAGTGGCCCATTAAAATAAAGAACAATATATATAATAAATCTTTCACAATCGATGGTGCTATCCCTGTCTTTTACATGGATTCCGATTAATGTTCAACACTTTCTTTCCTTTTCTTTCTTAGGTGTCTTCAGCGAGAAAGCCAAGAGAAAAACAAAAAACAAAAACTATTTTTTCAGTTCTTCTTTATTGATTTTGCAGGGAAAACCAAGTCATGAGCCTAAATGACTTTTTTTTTCCAAAGAAAAATCATTCCTATTTATCTATTAAAAGAGTCAAAACATTAAAATAGATTATCTAAAATTCTTTTTTTTTTCAATAACTTTTCTAAAAAAACAAAAAAATATTACTATTAAACATATTAAAATACAAATGGGTTGTTAAAATGATTTTTTTTCATTGGAATGCATATAAAAAAACTATATTTATACTATTTAAAAAAACCATATCAATAATTTAACTCTTCTAAATAATTTTTACCATTGAAGATGCTCCTAGACAAGATTTCTGGAATTTTGCTGCATGCAGTGCTAATAAGTTGTGTGATCGGCCGGCCATATCACTTCTCTCCATAACGAGAGTACTCGCGGATCATTTTAATGATAGAAATTATCTTCACTAATATCTTGTTTCTTTGTGTGATCGGCCATATCCTTTGACATTAATACTTATATACTGTTTTCAAATTACAACTTTTGTTGCGTGTTACTTACTTGACTTGGCGTATTTTTGTTAGTTTTCATGAAGAATGTTAGAGAATAATATAAATCATATCCTGGGACCTCACCTAACAGCTTAAGCTATTGGGTTGAGATGGTTCTTTGACATGGTATCAGAGCCTTGATGACCAAGCGGTCATGAGTTCGAATCTCACCATCCCCATTTATTTGATAAAAATTAAGCACAAGGTAATGTGGGCCTGTGCAAGTTTCAAGCCCAAAGGGCTTTCACTTGAGGGGGTGTGTTAGAGAATAATATAAATCATATCTATTGGGTTGAGATGGTTCTTTGACAAAGAAACTATGACAAAAGAATAGATTAAAGACATAATAACTTTTTAAGAATAGGTTGGATATAATTAAACGTATATTAATTTGAATTCGAGCAATATTTCACTATTTATCATTTGTCACTTCCATTTGTATGGATTCTTAGTAGAAGGAATCTTAGTATCAGTTGCTTTAGTGTTTTTTTTTTTATAAATAATTTATGACAAAAATGAGCTAAAATAAATTGAAGTTAGAAAAATATATTTAAGTAAAAATGACTCGAAACAACTTTTTTAAATAAAGAATATAATATAAGTTAGAATCGTTAAAGTTGAGAATATAACTTCGGTTTAAACAAAAGTTTCATAATGAACTTTTGATTTAGGTCAAAAGTTATGATCTCTAATGGAATATTGATTGATTTACTACAATTAAGATTTACTACAATTAGCTTTTAGATATAGCACAGTGGTAAAATATATATTTTGCCTTTTAAGCTAGCAGTCGTGAGTTGCAATCTTAATCCTTTTAGGACTTGCCAGTTGCCCAATTCTTTTCTTCTTCTTCTTCATGTTAAAACTACTTGAGTCAACCAAATAATTTTTAATATTTGAGCCAAATTAACCAAGATTTAAAGTACCAATGTACAGAAAAGAAGAAGAAGAAGAAGAAAGGAAGCAATAAATCAGAAAGACGGGAATGGGAATTACTAAAATTAATCAACACTTCAACCTATCAATGTACTATCTATATTGATTGATCGATCCATGCATCTTTTTCATCAAGTCCATGAGATTAACAGGACCCAACGTGGAAAAAAGAAGTCATGTCTGCATCGATCAACCTATCAGCATTTAAAAGCAGCAAGTTCTTTCGACCTATGTCTTTATTACAGAGAGAAAAACTAGCATCAATATTGATTGATCCATGCATCCATGAGATTACTTGAGTTCACATTGCAACTTCCAAGAATGAATTGAAGTTGTGAAAAGTCTTTGCGGAAAATTCTATGCCCTTTCGTTTTGCTGCTTGAACAATTAGATATATCAAAAATAAAAAGAAGGAAAGATTACTTGTACCTGTTGAAAGCAATTATATATATTTTAATAAATTACACTTTACTAGGTTTTGTTTGGATTGTTGCATGTAGAATAATACTTTTCTGGGTTGGTGGTTGCTGTTTTGTTAAAAGGCCAATAAATACTTTTCTGGGTTTTCATTCTGTTAAATGGGTTATGATTTTTTTTTTTAACATTATTGTTTAGAATCTTGAGATTGAGACCTGTAAAAATGGTGGCAGAAGAAGCACAAATTATAACGACACTTAGGATATATAAAAAAAAAAACAATAACATTTAAGCACAAATTATATAATATTTAAGTTTTTATTTCATTCACTAAATCGGTAGATTAATGATTTATTATGTAAAGTAAAATCAATTATATAAAATTGATCTTTGTAAAGCACAGTTTACTAAAATATGATTACAAGGTATAATTTATAAGAGATTTTTAATAATTTTCCCCAAAAGTTTTTTTAAAACGTGGACAAATAAATTAATCAGCATCTCATCTTATCAAATATGTTCGCTTTTTCTAATTTTCAATGATAAAAGCTTTTTTGCAATAACTTAAAGTATTAAATATAATTAATCAAACAACACAAGGGTTGCTACTATACATTAAGTTAGTAAAATTAATGGAGATAGTGGATCCAAAGCTGCAGTCTAAATTCAACAAGGAAGAGGCTGAGAGGATGATCAAATTGGCTCTCTAAGGCCTGCAATGTCAGAAGTGGTAAGCATGCTTGAAGGACAGACGTCGACCAACATCCAGGAGATGATCTCAGATCCTAGCATTTATGGTGATACATCAAATTTGTTGTAGATGCATAGAAAAAATTCAACTATACATCCTAAACAAATTATCATAGCTAGTTTTTATAGCAGCGATGATGACGTGTTATTAGGTTCCAACCAAGAAGAGGCACCTGCATCGACTCATGACGCTGTCTCTTCCAGCACGGTTCCAAAACGTAGAGGTGGTGTCCCTTCATAGCAAGGTCAATGCCCCCGCAAGTATATAGCACATTGAAAGATGACCTTTTAATGTAAGTTTGATTTGATTTGACTTGGTTTGTGTTTAACAATTTGAGAACAATTACTATTTCATTAATTTTATTGATTTTCAAGTTCATAAACATTGAGGCCGCCCGAGTAATAACATCGGTGTTTAAATTGTTGATAGAAATTTCATTGTTTCAATGGAGCCAGGTTTGCAGACATCCTGATTGGAAACTTTATATCAATGCATGATTTAGAAGATTTGAGGTTAGTGTTAACTTAAAAATTTAACTATTTTTTATGTTATATTGAAATTATTGATTTAATTTATATAAATTTTTTATACACATAACAAATTCAAGTGGGATAGCATAAATGATAATGTTGCGAGGACAATGTGGGAGAATCACGCTGCAACTAGGTAACATAAAAAACAATACGATATTTTTTTAAAAATCAATTTATATATTAAAATCTAATTTGTCATTAACTCATATAAAATACTATAATGTAGGTTGTGTGACTTTTGGTATAAAACGTAAAAAAAGCTAAAAAATATGCTAGAGATAATGCTCTACCAGACTGGAATAATGTGACGGTTTGGAGGGATTTTAGGCCGCCATACATCTCAGAGGATATATGGGCGTAGTATATTCATCACATGATGTCCGAGCGGTTCACACGACGTTTACAGTCTAGTGCCGAGAACCAGAACTAAAAAATTCACGGTTCGGTTACCACACACACCAACAACTTCGTTCCATTCATTGCACATGTGAAGCGGATGGTAAGATTAATTTTAATGATATCTATCTTTAATGAATTTGTTGTTATTTATAAATATATTTAACTTGCAATATTTTTTTTCTTACAAGCTACGACTCTTGGACGTGAGCCGAGCCCAATGAAGCTTTTTATGGAGACGCACATGCGAAGTGAAGACTGTCAAAATAGAGTGCAACAGTTCGTCGACAATCGCGCTCAACACTTCGTGGTATGTTCGTTTAACTAGTTTTTTTTTTGTAAGTTATTGTTTTCTTGAATTGAATTTGATGATTTCTTTTTTAATTTTAAGGAGACATATAATAGCCGGTTGAGGGAGAGATACGGGGACGTCCTTCGACCCACCCGGATTTCGATCTGGATTTGTGGATGAAGGCAGGATCATCTAGTGGACCCAATAGAAATCGGGTTGCATTCTCTAAGCTTAAATGTTCCTTAAGTATTGTTCAAGTCTTACATTAGATTTGTGTTGTCTAGAGAGAAGAGCTCTGGCCTTTTGACCTCTTTCTTTATGCTTCTAAAGATATTTATTTATATAGATCTTTTTAAGATAAATATCTAAGTTTTAATATATTTTATATAAATATCTTATAAATATCTAAGTTATAAGATATTTAATATTAATATCTTAAAATATCCAAGATATTTATAAATATATTTACGAAGATGTGTACATTGTATAAAACATCGTGTAGGCCCGATTGGACTTGGCCCAAGAATTAATATTACTTTGTATTTTTTTCATACATGTACCAGGTCTTGCAAATAGATGTTTTTGGAAGACTTGACCTAGCAAGAGTGGGGGAGAAAATACTTATAGGGGGTAATGTTACCTTTAGTGTATCAACAGAGCTCCCAAGTCTTGATGACACCTTTTATATGTACAAGCCGCCAGAAACGTTGTTTGTGGGTGTAGCCTTAGGGCATAGCCATGGAGTGTAGTCATAGACATAGTCGTGAGTGTTGCCTTGGGTGTCTGGCGTAGCCATATTAGGTGTAATCGCTGGCGTAGTCATGTTGGGCATAGTCGAGCGCTTAACCGTTGGTTTAACTATTGGCATCACATGTCATTGGCTTAGCTGCTGGCATCATATGTCATTGGCGTAGCCGTAGATGTATTGCCAACCATGAAAATAATTTTTAAGAAACATGAATGAACTGACTTTTTGTTTATTTTCCATAGACAATGCCAATTGATAAGGCTGAAAAAATCATGAAGAGAAAGATTGTGAGTGGTTTTCATGGGCTGATAAAATTGGATCCGAAGGACTGAAAAAATCCACAAGAGAAAGATTATGGACAATTTTTATGGGCTGATAAAATTGGATCCGAAGGACTTGGTGAGCCGGTGATACTTGCAAGAAAAACATTCTAATGCTTAAGTCAGTATAATATTTAAACAAGTGACGGGGCCAATCCAGTGATCTATTGCCTTGGGTGTCTGGCGTAGCCATATCAGGCGTAATCGCTGGCGTATTTATGTGGGGCATAGTCAAGCGCTTAACCGCTGGTTTAGATGTTGGCATCACATGTCATTGGCTTAGCTGCTGACATCATGTGTTGTTGGTGTAGCCGTAGATGTATTGCCAACCATGAAATTAATTTTTAAGAAACATGAATGAACTAACTTTTTGTTTATTTTCCACAAACAATGCCAATTGATAAGGCTGAAAAAATCATCAAGAGAAAGATTGCTAGTGGTTTTCATGGGTTGATAAAATTGAATCCGAAGGACTGAAAAAATCCACAAGATAAAGATTGTGGCGGTTTTTATGGGCTGATAAAATTGGATCCGAAAGACTTGGTGGGCCAATGACACTTGCAAGAAAACCATTCTAATGCTTAAGTCAATATAATATTTAAACAAGTGACGGGGAGAATGATTATTTTCTAATCTTAAATATTCTTTACACCTTGTTTAAGTTTTATAGTAGATTTGTGTTATCTAGAGAGAAGAGCTATGGCCTTCTAGGCTCTCTTTTTATGCTCTGGATATATTTATTTATTTATTAAGATTAATATCTTATAATTATAAGATATTTAATATAAATATTTTATAAACATCCTAGATATTTATAAAAATATGTATAATGTACAAGATACCATATAGGCTTAATTGGACTTAGTATTACAGTGTTGTTGATTTTATCAATAATTTAGGCTGATCAAGGAAGAGAGAAGTGGAGAAATTAATTACCTGTTGCGATATTTTACCGAGTTAAAACATTTTACATTCACAAAGTATTTTCGGAAAAATAACGAGACTATTATTTATAATACATGCACAACTCAACTCACTGGTAGGTAGGTAGACAACTATAATTATTATTATTAATTATTAATTTTTATAATACATGCACAACCCACGTGTCACGAGACTAGACTATTTTTTTTGTTATAAGGAGAGTGTGTCACAGTGATATTCAAAGCAAATGATGACTAACAGAAGCATTAAAACTGAGGGGGTATTTAGTGTTTTTTAAAATATTTTTTATTTAAAAATATATTAAATTAATATTTTTTTATTTTTTTAAAATTATTTTTAATTTAACAATATCAAAACAATCTAAAAAAACAAAAAAAATAATTTAAAACAAAAAAAATAAAAAATTTCAATATTTTTCTAAAAACATTCCTAAAACATAAAAATAAACTAGCTATATAATTGAGTCTATTATAAACTTCAAATAGCTTGTCGTTCTTTAGGACCAGGTGGAAGAGAGATTGTTCTTGGCCTCAACAATTGATGATGAAGTTCTCAGTACACTTTACAGCAATATGGAATGGACTTCAAGCAATGTGGGTCTCTTTGAGTAATCACTTCTGTACAATAAATTGACTTTTCCCATGAAAATGCTTTTTAGCAGCCGACGCTATAGGATGTGAATCATTCAACATAGCTTGTAGTCATTAAATTTGTAGCTTGTAGTCTATATGCGCCTGCCTCCTTATCTTTTAAATTTCAACATCTTGCAACCTGCAACTACGAGAGCCAAAGAAAATACGAGGTGAAGATTTATAAGAGTACTATTATTTTGATTTAAATAAAAAACCCTCGTATTCTTCGTGCACTTTTACAGCAGTATGGAATGAACTTCAAGCAAAGTGGGTCTCTTTTATTAATACCTGAAACAAAGTGGATCAATCCTTTTTCTTTCTCTCTTTTCTGATGGGAATCTCTCTCGTTTTCAGTACGTTCTTAGCAAGTTTCAATCAATATCTGAGAGTTTTAGCAGTCGACGGCGCTAGTGATACGAATCATTCAACATTATAGCTTGAAGCCTTGTAGTCAATAAATTTGTGGCTCAAATGCCTCTCTATATGTGCCTGCCTCCTTATCTTTTAAATTTCAACATCTTTCAACTAATGAATCAAGTAAATATAATAATACTTTATTTAAAAAAGTTCAAAGTTAAAAATATTTATGAGATAACCATCCACCAAATCAATACCTCTCTACAAATTTTAGAGTGATTTTTTAAACTTGTCAGACAATTTATATTAATGTAGTGATTAATTACACTGGTTGGGCCTGCTTTCTTCTCACATTTCTTCCTCCCTTTCCTTTTCCCCTTCTCTCATTTATCCTCTCTTCGAGTTTGGACCTCTCTTCTCCTCTTCTTTTTTTCTCATTTCCTCTCCTCTTTCTCCCATTCTTCCTCTGTTTGACCTCGGTTGAACCTGCCTTCTTCTCTCATTTCTTTCTCTCTTTCCTCCTTTTTGAAATGTTATTAATGGAGTATTTTTGCTAACATTCATTGACAAAGTGATGACGTGTTTTCTATTCTGTGTAGATTTCATAAATAAATATTGGGTTTTTGTCAAAACATTAATATGTTCAATTATTAAGTATAAAAATAAACAAAATTAGAAGAGGATAAAAATAAAATCAGAATAAAATAACTAAGAAAGGTTTAGTGAGAGAGAGAGAGTGAATGAAATTAGTTGCTTACTGGGACTCAATTGATTGCGATTTTAAATTTGAATCTGGGTAATTGCGTGATATTATTATTTCTTTTTATTTATTTATTATCATTTTTTTGAAAAATAAATTATGTTTTTTATTTGTCTTTTGATGTGATTGTTTATTTGTAAATGTCTTCTAAACTTTTTAATTGCTAAGAACAATAATTTAGCTAGTATCTAGCTGTCGTCAAGCTAGAAAAATTTAAAATGATTTTTTTTGTTGTAAATATTGAGAAAAAAACATATTAGATTGAATCGAATTAACTTGAATTAATTTATTAAATTATTATCTCCGGTCATGAGATCGTGATAACCTCATAAAAAATAAATAAGAAAAAAATAAAACTTAATTTTTAATCCGCTCAATGTTGAATGATGAAATTGAAAACAAAAGTCAATAAAAAAAGAACAATTTGAATCAACCTGGATTAACCTGTCGAACTTGAATTATGAGACCGGGATAATCCTATAAAAAGTAAATCAAGAAATATTATAAAGATCAATTCCCAATAAAAAAGGATGTAATTGAAAAAAAAAATCAATTAAAAAAGAAGTAAAATCCAAGACACATGTTATGAGACCATGATAACCCTATAAAAAGCAAATAGAAAAATAATTATGAATCCTAATTTCTAATGAATTCAATGCTGAAGAATAAAATAAGAAAATATCAATTAAAAAAAATGATCTGAATCAACCCAAATTAACCTTCCAAACTTGTGTCACAAGGTTAGGATAACTCCATACAAATTATGAAATTTAATTACAATTACCCAATGTTGAAGGAGAAACTAAAAAAAAATATTCAATTAAAAAAGATACAAAAAAATTAAGTTAATTAAATTAATCTGCAAAACTCATGACTTCGGTCATGAGAATAAAATAACTCTATAGAAAAAAAAATTAAAAAAATTTAATCTCTAATAAATTTAATGTTGAAAAATAAAAAAATATATATTAAAAAAAATTATTATTTCAATTAACAGTGATTTGTGAGGACGTGTTAGTAAAGTTTAGTTCTTGTTAATTATTATTATAAAATAATATGGATTTATAAATTTAAGATTCATTTTTGATAAAAATTAAAAGAATTGATAAATTAAAGGATTTAATTAAATTTAAAATTAATTTAATTAATGAAATCAATAGTTTTAATTGAAGAAATATTAAAATTCAGAACTGTTATTTACCAGTTGGTAACTTGTAATCAACCCGTATCGGTTTGGAGAGATAGAAATGAAAAGGAATCAAATCTAGTGGCTAGAGGTCATTCTCACCATTTTAAGAATTTGTCCCCGCGTCCAGTATAAATCAAGTACGTACCTCATAAAATGAAAACTTATTCAAAGCTTCTTTCCTACTCCTGCACCCAACATGTTCACGACGCTTCAGCCTCCGCATGGACTTCTTCAGTTATGCCGAGTTATGGTGGTCGTGATCACTCTTTTCAGTTCTGCTACTTTCAGTTCAGTTATACCATATCAGTTACATCCAGACGAAGGTAAGAGAGTAAGCTTTGTTTTTATTGCAATAATGGAGTGTTGTAATAATCTGAGCTAATTAATTTCCACGACTTTCCATTCCATTGGTGTGCTAAGTCACATATCCACAGATTTGCTTACAACTACGTACAACCTCATACTTTAAGATTAAGAAATTCATTAATATAAATTTATAGTTCATTGCTCATGAATTACTTCATTGGAGAATCATTTCTTCACTTCACACTGCAGCTACAGAAAAATAAGTAAAGGGGTAAGATCCGTACATTCACTCTCAACTGTGCATCCAACAGGAAGTAGCTCATGTGGGGATGATATTAAAGATGAATAAATTATTTAATGTGTATCAGATTTCTTTTTTCTACAAATTACAATAATTCTCGAGGTATTTGGAAACTACAAAGAGTATGAAAAAAAGTTTGAATAACTAATTAATAAAACGTCTCACTTTTAAGAAAATATTACAAAAACCCTTTTTATACCAAAAAAATGCCCTTAATTATTATTGAACTAAAAAAAAAAGACTCAGAGAAAAAGAATATAAGAAAACGGGGCATGATTTTTCAATATATGAATAATATGAATATTATTATTTAGTTCAAGTTAGTTTTTAATTTTTGAGTTTCCTTGTTAGTATTTTGTCCTCTAATTTTTAAAATTCCCTTATTTAACTATTGTTTTTTTTATTACTATATAGTAATTAAGTGGATCTTGGGTATAATTAGGAGTTTTTTTTTTCACTTTTGGATGATTTTTGTTATTTCATGATTATTGTAATTTTCTTCAATTCTATAAATGTTATCACATGGTCGATACATTAACAAGAAGGAAAGCTAATTGTTGTCTCTCGTATATCATTTGATAGCATGTGTAAATACACATAATATGGCCTATAAAATTTTAAATACCCGGATTTTACAATTTTGGATCCAATATTAAAAGAAAAACACTTAAAAATGTTATAAAAAATATATTTATTTTTATGTGAAAGCTGTTGATTAAGATTTGAAACTTATTTTATGTTCTAACACTATGTCAAAGCATTATTCATTTAAAAAAATTAAGAATATGTTTGGCCTCCTTTTTTTATATTTTATATTAAGAGTAAACAAACAAAATTAATTTAAAATAATAAGTGGGATTAAAAAATTAAAACATATAAATGAGTTAATAAAAAAAGTTTTTGTTTTACTTTCAATTCTCCTAAAATACATGCAACAAATTGAAAAGGAGAACTTTGAATTATTTATACTTAAATTGTGGAGTTAATATACAATCCGTTTACTTTATTTATATATTTTCATTATTTATATCTATTTTTACTGGATTTGTGCTCAAGATTCCGACCATTTTATTGTGTTGGAATACCTCTTGAAAACTATTAGTGTTTTTTTTTTGGGTGATATGAGTTAATATTAACCGACGTTTTGTTATGGATATGGATATTTTGATAAAAATTTCCGTGGATCCTTGAACTAGTGACGGCGTTAAGACAAATTGGCAAGACACTGACGCCGGGTGGGCAACCCTTCGAGGTGGGCGATGCTTGCAACCAACCAGGAACTCTGCACGATATGAATCTGTTGAAACAAGATCCAAAAGCCAATAGCACCATCATATGCAGTTGCACCCTCATCCTCAATAATGATAGTTATTGTCATATCACGTCATTGTAAGATTTTTTTTTGTCTTCTATATTTATTTGAATACTTCTTGTTAAAATGTTTTGGTCTTGAATTAATTAGTTGTAGTTGAATTAATTAGTTGTAGTATGTTAAAATGTTTTTTAAATAGATTGGATTCGTTTGTTTATGTACTCATGATGTTTTTTTTCAATAACAGATCACTCAAAACGCTCAATCTTCAAGGCAAGCTCCCGTCTAAAATGGTCAACCTTGCATATCTTGAATTTCTGTAAGAATCTTTTCAGGATATATTTTATTTGTGTTTCTACTTGTATTAATTTTAGAATCTCAAAGTAACTTTTATGGACTAATTTATATTGTGGAATGGAAATACCTTAATAATAATAATAATAAAAAGAAGCATATTTGTCGCAGCTAAACCTAACAAATGAGAATAAAAAATATATAATTTTATTATTATTGAATGATTTCTTTCTAGTAATCTTAATAATCAAAAACTCAATATTACAACTCTTAAAGCTATTTGGATACCAAGAAAAATAATTAAAGAGTTATACAATATTAAATAGATTAAACAATTTTAAATTAATTAGAAAAATATAATAAATCTTGAACAATAATGTTTAGGTTTAATGTGGAGGCATACCAATCTTAGATGACTATGAAAATCTTAGCTGACTATGAAAATTTAACACTGTAAAAATCTATTAATAAAATTTTAATTCAATCCAATAGTTAAATAAAAAAACTATACCCGTTAGCATTTATGTGCTAAGGGTGAGCGTCTTGAGAATATTTTCTGCTTACTTCAACTGCTTGAGCATCATAGACACAACCTTAACAGAAACTAAAGTATCGTCTAATTCAAATTATGTTGTAAGAGAAACTTTATTTTCAACAAGCAAGGACGTTTATACTCCAAAGCATTGTCTACTTGACGTTTTATAAAGTTGAACAAGTTAAATTCTCAAGTATTGATGCTAAATTATCTGTCACAGTGACCTAACTCGCAACTACATTTCTGGCAATATTCCTGAGGAATGGGCTTCAATGAAACATTTGACATACCTGTAAGTTCATTCACCTCATCTTTGCTTACCAGTTCATACACAAGGCAGAATTCACCATAACTAGATAACATTTTATGCATGCAGCTCCCTTACATCCAATCGCTTGTCAGGAAATATTCCTGGGTACTTGGGAAACTATCGCAGCCTGACTTACTTGTATGTATTGAAGTCATAAATATATGTTCTGCCGATTTATCATTTGTTTTGTTTTCTGTTTCTGTTTTTGACAATGCTAGCTTACTTGGTTCACGAAATTTATTTTTGTCGATTAATCAAATACAAATACATGAAGGTCCCTTGAAGCAAATCAGTTTTCTGGTACTATTCCTTATCAGCTTGGTGATCTTGTCAACTTAACAGACCTGTAAGCCATTTACCTGCTCATCATTATTAAACCAACGCAAGCTAGGCATTTTAGTTGCAATCTTTGATGCTGTGCTATGAATTAATGGTTGCAGGATACTTTCCTCCAATCAGTTGGAGGGAAACTTGCCAAATACTCTCACTAAGCTAAACTTGACTGATTTGTAAGTAATCAATTCCTTTCTTCTTTAAACACAGTTTTTGATAATGCAATAGCATCTGGTTTCCTTAATTCAGTTTTGCAATGTGCAGTCGTGCAAGTGATAATAATCTTAGTGGCAGAATACCTGATTTCATTGGGAACTGGAGTAATCTTGTTAGACTGTGAGGATCTCTATCTGCATGATATTTTCGTTAATTCATTTCTCTGCTACATGTTGCACAATATTCTGATATTTTGTTTTTCCTAACGAAGTGAATTATACGCAAGTGGACTAGAAGGACCCATACCTTGTGCCATTCTTTCTTTAGAGAAGTTGAGAGACTTGTGAGTCAAACTAATTCCTGAGATGCACAGCAATAAATACAATGATTTTGGTGTTTCCTCTTTGAAGAAGACAGAAAGAATAAAGGGAACTATAACACATTCTTTTCTTTTCAATGTACTGCAGGAGGATCACTGATATGTCTGGACCAGAGTCTAATTTACCCAACATCCCCCCCATAGTGAAAAATTTGTTCGTCAACTGTCCGTAAAATGTCTAAAATAAACTTGAGAACATGTTCTATTGAGAACTAATTAAGCCTATCTTTAATTTCTTTGAAGGGTTTTGCGAAACATCAATTTAACTGGAGTGATCCCAGGAGATGTGTGGACATCGGATTCTCTGAAAGTTCTGTAAGTACTCTTAACACCCTCGCTCATCACCTTATATGTGCTGTAATGTGATAGAAGTTAAAAACATGAATATATTTTAATAACACCGCAAAATTTGCCACACTACCGGGTTATGATCTCCATGTACTGTATGGGAAGCAAAATTTCTACGGAAATCCTCTCATAACTTGCTCAAAGGTAAGAAACAAGCAGAAATCTCGTCGGGATATGTTGCTGATGGGTTTTAAATTCTAGTACACTAACCATCTACTACGAGACATATGGCATTAATTCTCATAGCAGGAAGTTTGAGAGAGCTCCATATGACTATACTCTCAATCCTAACCAAATGCTCTTCTGGACTACTGCCAGCCACCAAGACCAACAGTCCTGTGATCATTTTTTTTCCCCTTTTGATAATTGCCTGTGAATCATATTTACTTCACTGAAAAGGGCTTAATTCATGAAACATGTTTCTCAGACCAACACTCGTATATAAATATATAGTTCGTAAAAGCACAATCCCGATTCCCTTTGCACCTCTTAAATCCCATTCTGTTTCTTTAAGAAACCACCATCAAAATTCTCACAGGTGGTCTATTGCATTTCATTGATCAGGTTACTCAGCCTACTGGAGATTAATTAGAATCAGGACCTATTTCAATCCAACCCTGGTTGCATGCATCGGCTAAAGTGCTACAAGTGGCCTAAAGGGAATTCAATTAATTATCGCCCTCCCCTTTCCTCAAATTCTTTTCTTTTCTTTTTCTCTTTTTTTTTTTGGATCTGCGACTATCATCTCCTCAAGTTCAGCCACTCTGTCACTCCTATCGAATTAAACTGAAAGAAATTGCTGAACAATTTTATCTTCTTGTATTACATAGATTTTGAAAAAAAAAATGGTGGTTTAGTGTCGGAAGTAAAACAGGTGTGGTATAAGATCAACACAGTAATGCAAAGTCAAAAACTCTAAAAAAAAATTGAGAGAAAGAAATACTTTTGTTAAGTGTTTCTCTTTAAGCTCTTTTAGCTATTCTCTCTTTTTTGTACTTATAATAATGCTGAATTATAATTTTTTTTATAAGCATAAAATCCTAAATAATGAAGAAATTAAACTAATACAAGGAAATTCTAATCTGAACAAGAAATGTATTCTGCCGACTGAACCGATTGACATATTCATTTAATCCAACCAGTCACTTTATTGCAACCGATCGACCTTTTCCTAACCGGTCGACCGGTTCAACTAATTTCCAGAAATCAGTTTACTTTCAACATCCCTCTTTAAACTTGATTTCTTCATAACTCTCAACACATCTCTCATCTTGATAAAAACATCATATTTGAGTGGCTTTATGAATATATTTGCAACTTGATCTTGTATCTTCACATACTTCAACTTCCTTGTTTGCAATGCAATCTTGTAGGTAATGAAATCTTGTGTCAATATGCTTACTTTTATCATGAAATATTGGGTTCTTTGCTAATGCAATGACTAATGAGTTACCCACATAAGTTTCAGTACGCTTCTTTTGTGGCATTCACAATTCCTTCAATAATTTCCTTAGACATATGGAATGACAAACATATGAGGTAATAGCTACATATTCGTCTTCACATGTTGACAAAGTAACTGTAGATTGCTTGTTTGAACTTTATTTCAATATTGTATCTCCCATGTAGAAAAAAAAAAAACTCGTTGTGCTCTTTCTATATCTCCAGCTCAATCACTATCACTATAACCCACAAGTTCAAAGCTATTAGAATAATCATTGAATAAGCCAAAATCAACAGTACCTTTGATATACCGATGAATTCGCTTTAAAGTTTTGAAGTGTGTTATAATAGGTGTCTTTATAAACCTTCCTACAAGTCCTACTCCAAAAAAAATATTTAGATGAATGCATGTTCAATATCTTAAACTCCCAACTAGGTTTTTGAATGTTATAGAGATCATTGTCCCTCTTTTATCATTCTTTGACATCTTTACTCCACACTCAACTGGAGTATTCACTTTTGCACAATCCTCCATCCTGAACTTATTAAAAACCTCTCCTACAAACTTTTCTTCATTTACAAAGATTCCATCTTCTCCTTGTTTGAACTCAATCCCTAAGTAGTAAGACATGAGACCAATATCCGTCATCTCAAACTCCTTGACCATTGCTTGCTTGAAGTCATCCACATACAAACATACAATAAGAGTATCACCACTTTCTTTGATCTTTATATAGATAGCATATTCATTGAGGCATTTAACAAATCTATTTTCTAAGAAATAGCCATCAATGCGACTACACCAAGCCCTCAAGGTTTGGTTCAATCCATACAAGACTTTTTTCAACTTTAAAACCTTGTTTTCATGTCTCTTTACTTCATAACTCATAGATTGCTTAATGTAGGCCTTCTTCTCAAGAAAACCATTAAGGCTAATTTGACATCTATTTGATAGATTCTCCATTTATGTTGGGTATCGATGACAATGATTAAGTGAATGGTCTCCAATCTCGCAACGAGAGCAAATACCTCGTCATAGTTAATCTCATGCTTTTAACTATAACCTTTTGCCACTAACCTTGCCTTGTAACTCTCTACCTTTCCTTTACCATTCTTCTTTTCCTTGTAGATTCACTTGACACCTATTGGTTTTTTTCTATTTGGTCTAGGAACCAATCTACATGTGTCATTCTTCTCAATTAAAGCAATCTCCTCATCCATAGTAATTCTCCATTTTGTATCCTTTATTGCTTCTTCAAACACTATAGGATTAAATGTAGCATGGTGACAATATATTTTTACATCATCAATAAGATTAGTTACCTCATGTAAGTCATCAAGGCTTCTCATCTTTTTTGGTGGACTTGTGGAGTGCTACTATTTGAGTTTCCATTAGAAGAATAAGAAGTTGAGCTCATTAGTGTTTATGGAGGTGTGACTATAGATTCTTAATGATCTTAATATCTTTCCTCCTATTCATCAAGAATCAATAGGAAGTCATATTTCTCACAATCATTTATCTTCCAATCTCATGCTAATTCTTTATTAAATTCAACATCTCTACTAATCACCATATTTTCTTCATTAGGGTTGTAAAGCTTGTATTCTTTGGACTTTTGATCATAACTTACAAACATCATCTTTTTTATCTTTTCATCTAGCTTGGTTCTTACTTGATCATCTACATGCACATAATCAATGCTCCCAAAAACTTTCAAAGTGAGAAACCCTTGATTTTCCTCCACTTCATGCTTCTTATAGAGTTATGAAATTCTAGCCTTTAGTGGGACAACTATTTGAAAATAAGATAGCATAATCTACAACTTCGGCCTAAAACTCTTTGGGCATCTTTTTAGTTTTGAGCATGCTTTTTGCCATATTGAAGATGTTTTTATTTATTTTCTCCACCATGCTATTTTATTGTGGGGATCTAGGTATCATTAGGAGTCTTTTTATACCATGATTTTCATAAAACTCATTAAAGTCATTAGAACAAAATTCACCCCTTATCCATCCTAAATGATTTTATAGAATAACTATTTTTTTTTCAACTAATGCTTTAAACTTCTTAAAACAACTAAACACATTAAACTTTTCTTTTAAGAAGTATACCCAAGTTTTTCTACTATAATCATCAATAAAAAGTAGAAAACACAGATGTTTGCCAAACAAAAATGGTTTGATAAGACCACAAACATCGACATGTATTTCTTGTAAGGGTTGACTTGCTCCTGATGTAGACTTTTTTAAAAAACTCTTACGAAATTGTTTGCCCACTAAACATTCTTGACACAACTAATTTAGATGTATAATGGATGGTAGACCCTTCAACATCTTTTTTTGTGCCATCAACTTTAAGATATCAAAGTTTACATGCCAAGTCTCATATGCCAAAGTTAAGTTTCATCCTTCACATGTGTATTTAGGCATTTAGGCACATCTATCTCTATGTTTAGCAAGAAAATTATATATTTTTTTTCAAGCTACCTTTGCAATCATAGTTGATTTAGTGTCAAGTAATGTCAAAATATGATCTTTCATCTTAATCTCATACCCCTTCTCCAACAATTATCCTAAGCTTAATATGTTGCTTTTCATTATTGGTATATAGTAGACATCACTAATAAATTGATAACTTCCATCTTTCAATTTAATTAAAATCATACATTTTCCTTTTATGACAACTTTTGAATGATCCACAAAGGTCACTACCAGAAAATTGATAAATACAAACGGAAATACCGAGGGAATTACTGTGGAAAAAAAAATTAAAACAAAGCAAAAAAAAATAATGACGTGTCATTTTTACCAACAGAATTACCGACGGAATTTATTCCATCGGTAAATTTGTTGGTAAACTGTGAACACTATTCATCATATCAATTACAAAGGGAATCACCGACGGAATTTTCCGTTGGTATTTTCCAGAGAGCTCCAGAACTGTTCACTTTCCAATTGCAATGTTAATTGTTGTTCTTTACGGTCAAAATCACCGACGGATTGAAAAGTCATCGGTAATTTTTTGGCGGTTTTTGAAAACTTTACGAAATTGAAAATTTAAATTGAATATTACCGATGGAATTACCGACAGAATAATTAAAAAATATTAATATTCAATTATCCGTCGGTAAATCCGTCAGTAACGCGCCCCAATAAAAAGCCTGAATCCCTTTATTTCACAAGAGACAGACCCATTTCTAATTCTTCTTCTTCTTCTTCTTCACTATATGTAAAAAACATCATTAAGGTATGTCTTCTTCTTCTTCTTCACTATATGTAAAAAACATCATTTCTTATATATTTCTTTCTCTTCTTTTCTCTCCTCATCTCCTTCTCTTTTCCTCCATGCTTGGGTATGTCTTCTTCTTCTTTCTTCTTTTATCCTCTTAGTTTTTTTTTTAATTAATATGCTTAACGAATTTTTTTTTCTCTTCTTAGCTTCACTTGCAACTACATTAAGGTAAGATTTTTCTTTTTTCTTCTTTTTTCATGATTTTTTTCACTATATTTGTTTTTTTATTTTATTTTTAATTGTTTTTGTTCTTAATAATTGTATAAATGTTGTTGTGAGATTTTGTTTTTCATATGAGATCAATTTTTAGTAGATTTATTTATAGGATTTTTTAATTTTTAGCAATTGCAACTTCATTTTTTTTCATATGAATTTTTTTAGTTGAATTTATTTGTTGCAAATTTGTTTGAGTTGATTTTCCTTCTTTTTTTTCCAAGAATTTTGAGTATATATTATATAGTGTTAATTTATGTTAATTTAATTATTTTATAATTTTATAAAATGAATTTTTTTAAATGTTTTTAAATAATTACCGACGGAATTACCGACGAAAATTCCATCGGTAATTCCGTCGGTAAATCCGTTGGTAATAAAAAAATATTATTATCAAGGGATATACCGACGAAATGAAGCGGGTAAATTTATTTTTTTATTACCAACGGATTTACCGACAGATAAAAAATTACCGATGAAAGATTCACCGACGGAGAATTTCCGTCGGTAAATTAATTATCGACGGAATATGTGTCTTATGCCAACGGAAAAATTCCGTTAGTAAAACTGTTAAATCTTGTAGTGGGTGACATTGTCTGTAATTGCTTCATCAAGCTCTATGAACTTGTTTTTGTCTTCACACATATGGTTGCTAGCTCCATTTTCTAGATACCACCTGTTCTTTTTGTCTTGCATCTCTCATTATGCATTTATAGTAGAGTGGCTTCCGTCTCTTCTTCTATTATAAGATTTGCATTCTACTAAACCCTCTTGGTTGGACTCTTGCGATCTCTAGCATAATAACCTTGCCTTTTAACAATTATAGTATTTAACTTTTGATTTGTCAAACCTGGATCTTGTATTGTCATTGGTAGTGTAACTGATCGACCAGATTGTTTCATGCAGTCGATCGATTGACCTGTTAAGGCTGCCTCAGCCTTCTTTTCCAAATCCACCTCTTACTCCTCTTCCTTTGCTTTGTCCATGTCCTCTACCCTCATGGAAATATCCAAGAACAATCTTGCTTTGGAAAAAGTGTTTATGCACCCATATCCTTTTGAATCTCATTGACTCTTTCCTTATGGGCTTGTAATTTTCCCATGAGACCTTGTATTGAGAGAACATCTATATTTTGTGATTCTTCTATCACGATAACCATATAATGAAACTTCTTTTGTAGCGAGCATATGATCTCCTCTACCATACGTGTGTCTTCCATCTTCTCTCCATATCTCTTTATTTGATTGTATATGACTAATACTCTTTCAAAGTATTCCAAAATATTCTCCGATTCAAGCATATATAACTTTTCAAAGTTACCATGCAGCTTTTGTAAATGTACCTTTTTTTTTTATAATCATCGATATATTGAAAAGGCTATAAAGCTAATAGCCAAAGAGAAATAGAAGGATATGAGAAAAGAAAAAAATTAATCTACTACAGCAGAGAAAAAAAAAACTACCTAAGATTTCTTATTACACCACAATTTGATGCCATCAGAAGATCTTAAGAGGTCATTTCCTGTATAAGTGAAGTTTGAATCCTGAGTATGCAACCAAATAGCAACCCGATGAAGAATGGTGGAGAAACAATCAAACAAGTTTATAGTTCCCTCCTAAAAAACAATTTTGTTCCTCAGCAACCAAATACCCCAAATAGTACTACTTGAAATTAGTCTCCAAGCTGATCTTTGAAATTTGTCATGTACCATTTCGGGCCACTGTAGAAGCAGCGAGTCAAGTGTTCTCGGTAAACAACATTGAATACCCCACCAATCCAAAACCTTCATCCAAACACTCTTAGAAAAGTTACAATGTATAAAAAGATGATCTGAGGTTTCCAAATCTGAGCTGCAAAGGACATATGAAGCTTATGAGGCAGACAAAACAGTCTGTTGATGGAGAAAAGCTCCTGTACTAACTTTGTCCTAAACTACCAACTAGAGAAACACCTGAACTTTCGGAGGGGCCCCTTTAATCCAAACATTTGCTTCAAAAACTCTATCATTCGTAGAGGAGGTATTATCAAGTAGGGTGCAACAGGATTTAACTAAGAAGCCTCCATCAGAATTACATGGCCATATAAGTTTGTCATCTTTTCCTTGTCGAATTATCGTTGGCTCCAGCATTGAGAGCAAATGATGATATTGTTGCTCTTCATAAGATAAGATGTTCCTACGCCAAACCAAATTCCATTGCCAATGATCATTCACCCATTAACCCATCTCATTAACCAAACCATTCTGAAAAGTAGAATTTTGGTAAAGTCTAGGGAAAATGCTACGTAAAGCATTTGATCCTATCCACACGTCAGACCAGAAGAGAATGGAGGATCCATCTCCAATCATGAATTTAATGTTTTCACGCAATACTAAGCCGATGACACTGTTTGGATCCAAGATTGACAAAACGTCTTTCCAAAATGAGGAAATATGACCATGCAATTTTGGGATTCCATTCTCGAAAGTTGGGGAGTAAAAATGGGTTGTTACCTGTTTCCATGTACCTTTCTCATATTACCAACTCCTTGATTTGATTCTTGCAAAACTTTTCATGCATGTTTGGTGGTGGTTGTATTGGCCAGTATCTTAAAAGTGGCATCATCCAGACATTGATGGGTGATTATGAGTTCTTGTTAATTTTTGCTTTATGTCTTTTGCACGACCTCTCTTTAGGATGAAGTCAATATTGCTCCATCTATAGGCTTCTTAAAACTTTTTTCAATCGTCTCCCATACATCTTGGGAACATAGCCAAGCTTGTACTTGAATACACAAGTTTCGTAGTTGTCTCTTGTCAACCTAGGACATTGAAGTGAGAAGTTTGAATTGATCATGTCTAATAATCAAACCTAATTAAGCTCTAATACCACTTGTTATAAGTAAAATAGGTGTTGTATAAGATCAACATATTATAATGCAAGGCCAAAAACTCAATAACAAAAAGAAGATTGAGAGGAAGGAATACTTTTGTTAAGTGTTTCTCTTTAAGCTCTCTTATTTATTCTCTCTTTTTTTGTACTTATAATAATGCTAAATTACAAGTCTTTTATATAGACATAAAGTCTTAAACAATTAAGGAATTAAACTAATATAAGAAAATCTTAATCTGAACAGGAATTGTATTCTATTGACTAAATCGGTTACTCAGTCTCAACTGGTTGACCTGTTTCCAACCGGTCGACCGGTTCAACTAATTTTTATAGATGAGTTTACTTTCAACATGTAGAACCTTATTTCTAAACTTTCTTCCAAACATTGTAGACACTTTTACATCCTTGACATTTAACTTGGTTTGTGCTTAACCATGAACCAAATGAAACGTAAGTAAAAATAATGCAGGTATTTGCATTCGGCTGAAGCTCCAGCTTGTCTATTGCAAAACTACTTACAAAGGTGCAAGGGATATTCTGAAAACTAAAGCTGGAAAATCTTTTACTGTAATCTTTTGCAGGGATTTAACTTTCAACAAGTTGGAAGGAGACATTCCTCCATATGCAAAAACACGTGACTATATGTAAGTATTTAAATTTGAATATTTGAAATCTGAGCATGGATGGAGGAGTGAATTATGCTGAAAGAATCAATCTGGCTTCTGAAAACCAGGTTTTTGAGTGGAAACAAGCTGAAGGGAAGTGTCCCAGACTCATTTCTCGAAACAGACAAAAATATGTATGTTTCTCGAATGTATCACTGGTTTCAGTTCTTTCAGTTTGGATATTCTGTTCAACTTCTCTGCTCTCTTGTAAAGATATAACTGCTGATGATTGATCAACCATTAATATTTTTAAAGTGGTCTTCTGAGTGAATCTTGATAATCTAAGGCTACATATATATTCATGCCATAGGCATTTTTATCTATCCTTGTAGCGCCTCAACGAAAGCCTAGTTTCTGAAAATGTGTTTTTTTTTTTTAATCTTGCTTAGCATTTCATTTGTTCCACTTATTATTAATTTTGTTGAGGTTCATATTCATATTTATGATTCCCTTGGCTTCTTGCAGTGATGTTTCCTACAATAACTTTTCATGGCTGCCAAGCTGTCAAGATCATACCAGGGGTATAAACACGTACAGGAGTTCATTCATCAAGAATAACTTGTAAGGCTCCTCTTATACACTTTGGAGAGCGATATTTTTGGTATTTCATGTTGTTGGAGATCCAATCTGGTAGTTGTCATACCAAGTCCAATAATCTTGTTCCAAGGAAAAAGAACCACAACTGATACAACCTAAAAGAGGTGTATTTATGCTTAGCAGAAATCTAGGATGAAATGAGGTCCCTATGGATAACCTTAATTTGGAAATGGAGCTTTTGCAGGATAAAATTTCAAAATTCCCTTTTGGGATATTTTAAAGGGATTTCTTAAATGCTTACAGGCAGGTAAATATCCCTTATAAAAACTCACCCCCGTAGACTAAAAACATCTTTGCTAATGGTGGAACCTGCGTTAACAGAATATGCTGCTAATCATATAAACCATGTCATGTTCATATATAGTTTTCAGGGGGAAAAATACATTATACATTTAAGCAGGATTATAACAGAATATCTTTGGAGTTAAATCTGCAATTTATATTTATATCTTTAAATCCTATCCAGATTTTCTTTCTCAGCACAAACTTGGTATCCTAGGATCAGATATACCAGGCCATGTCCTTGTAGCTTTTATGCTCAAAATATTTTTACTATTTCAAATCAGTTATGCAAATTTTATATGTTTTTAAAAGCAGGTAGGAGTGAAACATATATATGCTAACTTGTGCATTTTGAACTTTTTAATTTAGATCATGTTATGTAAACTGCTTGCAAAAATACCAATAGAAATCATCAATTATATACGTTGTTGATTAATGCTGAATGAATGAATGAATGAAGAACATAAGAATGTGACATGCTTTATTATTCATTTACCCCAAGATATAAGCACAAACACTCATGAAGAGGGAACAGCCATGCACCGATTTTCTCAATGAGCAAACATAAAATGAATATTTTACTTGAATAGTATGATATTTTTTATGGTGGTGAAATAATGCTAATAATATGATAAAGTTTTGATATCTGATTCTTATATTGCAGTTTGCAGAACCATTTGAAATTCTTACTAAAATTTCCATGTCTTACAGAAGCGGACTTCTTCCATGCTCAAGCATACATGAGTGCCCCAAAAGTATGATATTCTTTTCCCTCCTTAAATGAGAAGTAACGAAGTTCTTTAAAATCAAAGCACTTCTGTTTCAAATTTATCAACATACCGAAATCAGTAATCTACGATAATATCAGTGTCTGTGTATTTATTTGAGCACGAGTACTAATTTCAATGTAGATTTTTTTGCCTTAATTCTACATTCTATTCAGCACACAGATCTATTAAGGATGTATTCATTCTCAGTTTCGTTGGACAAGTAAGGATTTATCTGTAACCAAAACATGGCCTCCTCACGTTTTCACCATCAATATCACTAATCGGAAACCAAAGGTTGATAGAACAGCCTCCATCGACTCGAGTGGAACACTGATTGTGACAAGCCACTTGGAAAAGTATTAGCCAATGACTAATCGATTTGAAGCTATATAGTAGAGTAATAGCTCTTGTTGTAGAGCAAAGGGATCCAAAAATTTCAACACTTGACGTAATAGCCCCTACGATATGAGAAGAATATTTGCAACTGTTCTAATGGTGTACTGATTTGAGCATTGTAGATTGGTGTACTAATTTGACGTATTGCAGGTTATCGTTCATTCCATATAAACTGCGGTGGACCGGATTTAACCAGTGAGAGTATCTTGTATGAAGGTGACAGAAGCTTTGAAAGCACTAATGCTGCTACGATTTATTCCAAAGAAGGATCAAACTGGGGATTCAGCAACACAGGAGATTTTATGGATGATGATGGCCAAGGCCCCGGATATACACTTCCTTCAAACTACTCTTATTTCCCAACGGATACGGTGTATTCTACAGCACGCAGAGCTGCCATCTCTCTCACTTATTATGGATATTGTCTAGAAAATGGGATGTACACTGTTAAACTCGACTTTGCTGAGATACAATTCACAGATGACGAATCGTACAAAAGAGTTGGAAAACGCTTTTTTGACATTTATATTCAGGTAATTGAGATTAAATTATCCAAAAAGATGATTTTTTTTTCTTTCAAAAAGATCCTTTTAACTTGGGATTTGTTTTCCAGGGGAAACTAGAGATAAAAGATTTTAATATCAAGGAGGCTGCTAAAGGATCTAACAAAACTTATTCTATAGAATTCAAAGCCAATGTGACAGACAATACCTTGGAGATCCGTTTATACTGGAATGGAAAAGGGACTACTTGCATTCCACAAAGAGGAAATTACGGTCCTATTATTTCTGCAATAACTGTATGCTCAGGCATGTTTTATATATATATTCCCAGCATCTCATTTGAAAGTCACTGACTTTGCGAATTTCATTCATATACAATGACCTTTATTAATTAAGTTAAAATGAAAACCGAGCAATGGTATTAGAATTAACAAGCATTATGAGTTTAAATCTCATCATCCTCTTAGATCCACCAGTTGCATAATTAACAAACAAATTCTTCCTTATGAACCTGGCTTTGATTTTCATCTTAACTTTATGTAAGCTTCTACTCAGTTCATTATACCATCTAAGAAGCATTTTATGGTTTGTCGTTTTCAGGCCAGAGTACTTATTGTCCAGGTGAGAAGTGAACTGCTGCCCTACAGTGATTTATTGTCCCATTGGCTTTCTGTGTTTGTACGTGTAACTTTGTATAATTTCAGAACCTGGAGAAGCAAGTAAAATACCTATCGTGGTTGGAGTTGTCACTTCAGCCTTACTCCTTGTTTTCTTGGTAATGGGTGTCATTTGTTGGAAATTCTATTTTAGAGACAAGTTCATGAGAGAACGAGGTACATTGAAATCAATCATCTGCGTGCTAAAGCCTTTTCCTTATTTAGTTAATTAACAGCTATTACACACGCAAACATCTAGAATATAACACATCCGTGCATTGATGATGTTGAAGCATTTCTCGTGTCACCAACAATTATGTGCAGATCTCAAGGGGCTAGATCTGAAAACTGGTTCCTTCACTTTGAGGCAGCTGAGAGCTGCCACTAACAATTTTGATTCTGCTGACAAAATTGGAGAAGGTGGATTTGGCTCCGTATACAAGGTCTGTCACTCTAATATTCTCTTGCATACTATCCCAGTTGATCATTGGACCCTTGGTTTGATCATGCAAAATGTCTACGATAAATTCAATGCAGGGTAAATTGTCAGATGGAACTCTTATTGCTGTTAAGCAGCTATCTCCTAAATCCAGGCAAGGAAACCGAGAATTTGTGAATGAAATAGGCATGATATCTGGTTTACAGCATCCCAATCTTGTAAAGCTTTATGGATGCTGTATTGAAGGAGATCAGTTGCTTCTGGTGTACGAATACATGGAAAACAACTCCCTCGCCAAAGCACTTTTTGGTAACCATAATGGCATCTGATTAATTTCCAGTAAAATCTTCTTCTTCTTTTTTCAATAATAGCATCGACTAGCAAAGTTGAAGTCATTTTATTTAGTGAACCTCCTTTACTGGATTAGCTACAGGTTCAGAAACAAGTTTTCTGATGCTGGATTGGCCAACAAGATATAAGATATGTGTTGGAATAGCCAGAGGTTTAGCATTTCTCCATGAAGAATCTGCAATCAGGATTGTTCACAGAGACATCAAAGGTACAAATGTATTACTGGACAAAGATCTAAGTGCCAAGATATCAGACTTTGGACTAGCTAAGCTCAATGAAGAGGAGAACACTCACATTAGCACTCGTGTTGCCGGAACCATGTAAGTTTTAATCAGACTTAATTTGCAGCTTCCTTTATTCAGTGATCGCAATATACTCCGTTAGAGTCACTAATCTGGCATGGTTCTGATTTCAGAGGATATATGGCTCCAGAATATGCGCTGTGGGGTTATTTAACAGACAAAGCAGATGTTTATAGTTTTGGAGTTGTTGCTTTAGAAATTGTCAGTGGAAGAAGCAATTCGAGTTACAGGACAACAAATGAATTCGTATGTCTTCTTGACTGGGTAAGTTACAAGTCTTTTCTTGTTCCTATCTTGAATTCATGATGCATTAGGCACTACTCCTCTCTCCAAATACTTTACCTTTTGCTTTCACAGGCCCATGTAGTGCAAAAAAAGGGAAATTTAATGGAGATGGTGGACCCAAAGCTGCAGTCTGAATTCAACAAGGAAGAGGCTGAGAGGATGATCAAATTGGCTCTCTTATGCACCAATGCATCTCCATCTCTAAGGCCTGCAATGTCAGAAGTGGTGAGCATGCTTGAAGGACAGACCAGCATCCAGGAGATGATCTCAGATCCTAGCATTTATGGTGATGATTTACACTCCAAACATCTCAAAGGCCACTATCAGCAGGTCATGGACCAGAGTTTAAACAGCAAACAAGACCTCTTTCCTCCATCTGATAAATCATGGATTGGAAATTCCTCTACATCTGCCCATGATCTTTACCCCATCAATCCCGAGTCCATAAATTTAAACATCAGTGAAACCTCGTCTTTAATTGAATAAAGCCAAAGACATGCTTGGAGCTTCGTTTGTAATCATATAATGATGATACTGATGATCGATATTTAGACGTCTACACAACGTCTTGTTGCTTACCATCCATCTTGGTATGCTTATGGATTTATAATTCTATATAATGTAAACTGTCTATGGAATCTATCTCCGTGGTTGTGAGAATTCAGAGCCCCAGACACTTTTCCTGGCCAATGATTATTACTTCCGATTTATGGGGATGGATATTATGAATATTTTTAATAAAATTTAAATTTAAAGAAGGAATCAGCTTGTTTTTGTATGAGATTCTTGAATTATAAATAGAGAACTGTGTATAAAGCTTGGGGGCCAGAAAGAAATACACAAGACACAAGGCATAAATTATGTCCAGCATTTAACCCGAATATTCATGCCCAAAAATTCCAGCCCCTTTCTTGCCGAATCAGCCCTTCCTCACAAACACAGCCCTCTCCACCGGCACCATCATCTTGCCTCCATTCCTCTACCACAACCCAGCCACCCACAGTCACTTCCTCTCACCAAAACCTGCCGCCGTAGCCAGCCATCAACCCACACTGTAAACTCATCTTCTCCACAAATGGTGATTTCTTATCCATTTTTACATTCTAAACTTCATTCGTAATGTGGGGTGCGAAATCGACATTGAATTTGAAAAAATAACATAGAAGAGACCATTGGATAAGTAATAAAAAAAATTACACTTCATTGAGAGTGTTCATCTGATAAAAAATTTACATTCACAAAGTATTTTCTGAAAAATAACGAGACTATTTTTATAATACATGCACAACCCACAGGTAGGTACGTAGACAATTACAATTATTATTTTTTATTTTTTATAATAAATGCACAACCCACGTGTAATGACTATTTTGGTGATATAACGAGAGTGTTCGTTTGAGAAATAAATTTGCTCGCGATGATAGTGTAGGAAAAAAACTCAATATTCAAAGCAAATGATGGCTAACAGAAGCATTAAAATCGAGGGCGGCTTTATAAGATATATAATTGGTGTATTTTAAAGTTTTTTTTGTTTAAACATATATTAAAATAATATTTTTGTATTTAAAAAAAATTATTTTTGATATAAATATATTTAAAATATTAAAAAATATTAATTTAAAATAAATAAATAAATAAAATTTTAATTTTTTTTCTAAAACCATTCTTCAAACATAAAAATAATTGCAAGTATGAAACTGTCAATCATGCACCAATCTTCTATATTGCACCAATAATTGCAATATAATTGAGTCTATCATAAACTCCGAATAGCTTGTTGTCCTTTAGCAAAAAGAACAGTGTACATCAATCAGTATTCGCAAAAAGAAAAAGAAAAAAGAAGAGCAGAAAATTCTTAGCATGTTCTTAGCATGTTTCAAAATATCTGAGAGCTTTTCCCTGCCTGTCTCATGTCGACAAATACAAACTTATTCGAGGAGTTTGGAATGGACTTCAAGCAATGTGGGTCTCTTTGAGTAATCACTTCTGTACAATAAATTGACAAGTCGGGTTCATTAATCATTCAACATAATAGCTTGTAGTCATTAAATTTGTGGCTCAAATGCCTCTATATGTGCCTGCCTCCTTATCTTTTAAATTTCAACATCTTGCAACCTGCAACTAGGAGAACCCAAGAAAATACGAGGTGAAGATTCATACCACTATTATTATTTTGATTTTCAAAAAAAATTAAATATATTAAGATATTATATTTATTAGCTAAATAATTTGCAAGAAAATCATCATTCATCCGATTATGAAGTCTTATTTTAACAATCTTCATCGTTGAGAAAGCTTGTTCAGTAGTTACTGTCGAAACAGGAAGAGTCAAGATAAGCCGAATCAACCTGTCAATGAGTGGATAAATTATTGATTTTTCTGTTTCAACCAATCCTTGACATAAATCAGCAATCAATGATATATTCTTTAATTTTGTATGATTGGGTACATCAAGTTCATAATGTTGCAGTTGAAATCTCAAATGATTTTTTTCTTGATTAGAAAAATCTTCAGGATAGAACTTGTCAACAAGTAAGCATATATCTTCAATATTGAATAATTTATAACTATTTCTAGGATCTAAAGTTGTGCTCAATTTAAGAAGCTCGATCGCTTGCTCATTGAATCTATTATTTAGCTCTTGCAATTGTTGATCAATGATGGCTGTAAATATATCAACTCAGCAGTGATGCTCAACTGTTACTGATTTTGTTTTACGACGAGATCGTCCCACACTAGAAAAACAAGCATCCATATCAGGAACTTCATTGTCTTGATGCTTATAAAATGATGTCACTTCTTCTAAAAGAGTTTCTCAACCATCATCTCTTAACTTCTGAATTAAAGTCTTTGTGTTAGTCACCAAATGCATAGCATTTAAAATGTTTTGAGATTCTTGTTGCAAGGCTTGACAAAGTACATCAGTAATTCCCATAACATTCTTCATTATATCTAAGAAGAATGCAAAATCAAATGACATTAGCAACTTAAATGAAAATGCCACATCACCACGTTGAGAATAAGTAGATCCATCTAAAGCAATGTTTTCAAGAACCAAACAAGTTGCCCCATACATTTTTATCAAACTGCAAATTGATTTGAAGTGCGAACTCCATTTGCTATCTTCAAATCGTTGCAAACCACCTACTTGATTAACTCCTTTGCTCGTTTCAATCTCACCAATATCAACTAGATGTTCAATTGCAGCTACTTGAAAAGCCCGTAATTCATCATTACGCTTGCAAGAAGCACTAACAATGTTAATAATAAAAATCAAATTCTGAAAGAAAGTGTGGACATCAGATATTTCTCTAGCTGCAACAATATGAGCCAACTGTAATTAATGAGCTAAGCAATGTACATAATATACATAAGGGCAATCATTAATGAATAAAGCTTGCAAACCATTCCACTCTCCACACATATTACTAGCACCATCATACCCTTGGCCCCTAATATTTTGAACATCAAGATTGTGATGAGATAAAACAAAGAAAATCTCTTCCTTAAGAGTTGAAGCAGTTGTATCTTTGACATGAACTATATCCAAAAATCGTTCTCGTATAAAGCCACTTCTATCAACAAACCTAATAACAAGGGCCATTTGCTCTCTCCTGGATTCATTTCGAGCTTCATCAACAATTAAACAAAATCTTGCATCACCAATCTCATGACGAATTTAAGACTGAATATTTCTAGCAAAGACATGCAAAAAAATTTTTTGAATTTGATGTGAGGTGTATTTAGCATTTTATGGAGCATTACCAAAAACAAGAGCTCCTACTTGCTCATTGTAAGATGCTAAAAGTTCCATCATTTCAAGAAAATTACCTCGGTTTTTTGATTCAGAACGTTCATCATGCGCTCTAAAAGCACATGCTTGAAATGTGAGCCAACGAACAATATCTATTAAAGCTTTAATACGCAATCGATTATTTTGAATTTCTTGAGTAGTTTGTCTCTTAACTACCTTCTCAATATGACATGACTGGTTTTTCAAAATTTCCAAGCACCTGGTAGCAAATTTGTGAGCTGAATTTGGACCTTTTCCCATATGAGTCAAAAAAGCACACCGCTCTCTATCATTAACTTTCTTCTAACAATTGAATCATTCAACAGTAAATGTGTCTGATCTTGGCTTTCTAGATGGCTTACTTGAAAATAGATAGAAAGGAAAATAAAATGCAGTATTTTTCTCTGAATATTCAAGCCATGGATAACTTTTGAACCAATGAGATTGAAATCGACGAGGATGTTTTTCACCAGTCAGGGGATATTCAGACATCAAACATTGATAGAGCCCCAAATTAATGTATGCCCTTCGAATTTCATCTTGTTGATTAACCAGGTATTCTCAAATTTGAGGACGATTGCTTGGATCTCTAATTAAATGAGCAATATCGATTCTAGTAGGAGTTGGTTCACTAGTCAATGTAGGTTCTTCGTAAACTGAAGCACATTGAGGCTGCTCAACCATAACTTCAACATTACACATTAGAGTTGGTTCACTAGGCTGTGAGTTATCAATATTTTTTCTCTTTTTCTCAAAAAAAGAATCAATTCTTCTTATTTTGTTCATGGTTCAACCTAAAATCAAAACATATATCATGAGAAAAAATTGGTAATTTTGGTGGCTCTGCTAAAAACAAAACATAAAAAAAATTCAAGCATAATCAAAACAAACCTATAAAATATATCAAATTAATTAGAAAAAAAAACATCACTATAACAAGAATTCAAATTTTTTTTGGTAAAACTAGCAGATTTGAGAAAAAAAGCAAAAGCAAAAATAGCATAATTATATAAAAAAAACATAATCAAATTCTTAACAAATATCCCAAAACAAAACAAAAATAAATTTGAAATTTGGGTTATCAGTAATCAATTACCTTGTTTTGTTTGATGAAAGATTAATTAATCGATGGGTTTGCCGTCTGTTTTAGCTTTTCCACTTGCTGTTTGTATTTTGTGTCTATCTTTTATTTGATGTTAGGGTTTTAAAAAGTGACGACAACTTTATGTTCTTCTTTCCATGTAGGAGTTAAAACTAAACATAATTAAACTCTTCCAATATATTTACTATGGGGAGGGCCCACCTATTTAAAATAAAACACATTCCACCTTCAGAACTTCTCACGTTTAGTGTCTAGGTAATAAAATAAATTGAATATTTTGCAGGGGCCCGGGCCCTTGCTTGCCCCCCTTTCATTCCGCCACTGGGTGTAGCCTTAGGGCATAGCCATGAAGTGTAGTCGTAGACATAGTCGTGGGTGTTGCCTTGGGTGTCTGGCGTAGCCATATCAGGCGTAATCGCTGGCGTATTTATGTGGGGCATAGTCAAGCTTAACCACTGGTTTAGATGTTGGCATCACATGTCATTGGCTTAGCTGCTGACATCATGTGTTGTTGGTGTAGCCGTAGATGTATTGCCAACCATGAAATTAATTTTTAAGAAACATGAATGAACTAACTTTTTGTTTATTTTCCACAAACAATGCCAATTGATAAGGCTGAAAAAATCATCAAGAGAAAGATTGCTAGTGGTTTTCATGGGTTGATAAAATTGAATCCGAAGGACTGAAAAAATCCACAAGAGAAAGATTGTGGCGGTTTTTATGGGCTGATAAAATTGGATCCGAAAGACTTGGTGGGCCAATGACACTTGCAAGAAAACCATTCTAATGCTTAAGTCAGTATAATATTTAAACAAGTGACGGGGAGAATGAGTATTTTCTAATCTTAAATATTCTTTACACCTTGTTTAAGTTTTATAATAGATTTGTGTTATCTAGAGAGAAGAGCTATGGCCTTCTAGGCTCTCTTTTTATGCTCTGGATATATTTATTTATTTATTAAGATTAATATCTTATAATTATAAGATATTTAATATAAATATTTTATAAACATCCTAGATATTTATAAAAATATGTATAATGTACAAGATACCATATAGGCTTAATTGGACTTAGTATTACAGTGTTGTTGATTTTATCAATAATTTAGGCTGATCAAGGAAGAGAGAAGTGGAGAAATTAATTACCTGTTGCGATATTTTACCGAGTTAAAACATTTTACATTCACAAAGTATTTTCGGAAAAATAACGAGACTATTATTTATAATACATGCACAACTCAACTCACTGGTAGGTAGGTAGACAACTATAATTATTATTATTAATTATTAATTTTTATAATACATGCACAACCCACGTGTCACGAGACTAGACTATTTTTTTGTTATAAGGAGAGTGTGTCACAGTGATATTCAAAGCAAATGATGACTAACAGAAGCATTAAAACTGAGGGGTATTTAGTGTTTTTTAAAATATTTTTTATTTAAAAATATATTAAATTAATATTTTTTTATTTTTTAAAAATTATTTTTAATTTAACAATATCAAAACAATCTAAAAAAATAAAAAAAATAAAAAATATATTAATGGGCACGAATATATTTCTCAGTACACTTTACAGCAGTATGGAATGGACTTCAAGCAATGTGCGTCTCTTTGAGTAATCACTTCTGTTCAAATATCTGAGACTTTTCCCATAAAAATGCTTTTTAGCAGCCGACGCTATAGTGATATGAATCATTCAACATAGCTTGTAGTCAATAAATTTGTTATATATATATATCTTAGCTTTCCTAAACAGTGACCAATGATGTCTCTCTCTCCTGCTTGCAATAAAGCCAGCTCAAAGATTACAGTCTTCCAGGCAGGCTTTCTCCGGAATTGGCCAACCTTACTTATGTCCAAAAAATGTAAGAACCCTTAATTAAAGACATATATATGTTTCTGCTTCGAGGCCTCAATTCTGAATCTTGAGATGCCTCGATGATAATTAATACTCATCAGATGTTATGTGATTATGAGTTTGCCATTGTCTGTCACAGTTTATATTAAAATTTCAAGCGTTTATATTAATTTTTGGAGCAATTTTCAAGATGGAAAATAATTTTTATACAACAACATTGTCTATGACAGAGATTTCACTCGCAACTATCTATACGGCACAATTCCAGTGGAATGGGCTTCGATGAAAAATCTGTCTTTCATGTAAGCTCATTTATAAATTCACCCCTCTTCTTGGTTTATCTTATTTTCTATGTAAGAGTGAGCTTTAACACAACTAACTAACCTCTTATACTGCTCGCTTACTGCAAATCGCTTGTCAGGAAATATTCCTGCACATTTGGGAAATTTTACTCCCCTCACCTACTTGTATGGCTTGAATCTGTTATATTGCACTACCTCTAGTTTGAGTTATTCGAATATTGCCAGCAATGCTAGTTTACTTTGTTCTCTAATGGTTATTTCACTTTATCAAATGCAATTATAAAATATAGGAGCCTTGAATCAAATCAGTTTTCTGGTGTTGTCCCACCTGAGCTTGGCAAGCTTGTCAGCTTAAAAACTCTGTAAGACATTTAACTAAATTTGTGGCTCAAATGCCTCTATACGTGCCTGCCTCCTTATCTTTTAAATTTCAACATCTTGCAACCTGCAACTAACTAGGAGAACCATAGAAAATACGAGGTGAAGATTCATACCACTATTATTATCATAATTTACATAAAAAATTAAATATATTAAAATATTATATTTATTAGCTAAATAAATCTAATAGTATTTCACTTAAAAAAATTTAAAGCCAAAAACTATCCATCTAAAATAATGATCCACCAAATTAATATCACTCTATAAATTTTAGAGTTGTTTTTAAATTTATCAGATAATTTATATTCATGTAGATTGTTGGAATTTTATTTATAATATAGGTATATTTTAAATTAGATTAAAAGTGAAGTATAATTATTTTTGGAATAAAAATTTTATTAAAATTTATTTTTAATATAAATTTTTTAACATAGAATAACGATATAATTTTAAATAAATTATGTGCAATTAAAAATTTTTAAAAAATATTGACATGTTATGGAAAAACCAATAACTCTTGAAAAAAGAAATAAATCTTTTATAATGATCCAGGAAGTTAAAATTGAATTCAAATATAATCGAAGAGAAATGACATAGGATACAAGTACGCAGGCACATGGATGTGACGTTTTAAGATTTGGCAAGTATAAATCAAATTAGCCTCTCCTTCCCTGCCTGTCTCGTGTCGACAAATACAAAAACTTATTCGAGCTTTTGCAGCCAATTTTGCAGCACAAGATGTTAATGATGTTTCAGCTTTGCCAGGTTATGGTGATGATCAGTTTCTCGAGCTCTATTACTTTGCTTGCTTCTGATCAGCTACATCCAGGAGAAGGTAAGAACAACCTAGCCAGCTAATTAATTAATTAATTGCCCAAGCACTGTATTACTTTGTTTTCACAGTAATATATATTGAGATCAGATCAGTGAGGTCCATACAGCAAGTCTTTCAAACTTTTCATCTGATCTGATCAAAACCAAGTGTACCTTCTCATAAAATTTTAGCATGTATCTTCTCATAAAATTTTAGTTTTTTTTTCTTTTTATCGCACCTATTAAATCTTATATATTATATGGATAATATATTATATGGATATAAATATCAACATAAATTATCTTGTGTTTTGGAATCAAAGAAGGATATTTTAATATGTGACTTTGAATAAACTTTTAAGTGGAATGGAGGAAGGAAATGGTAACTCATTCACACACACACATATATATATATATATAGAATAACTAGAAAATTAGGAACAAAAAGATTGAATCAGAAATATCGAAAAAGATTTTTTTAAAAAGTTCAAAGAAATATAAAAATAAAAAAGCTGATTTATTATTCTAATTTCATCGATATTGAATTTGAATATTATAAAAGATTTAGAACAAAAACAACAAGAAAAGGGTGGTTTTATTCCACTTCCATTTTTGTTATTCTATTTATTGTAGAAAATAAAATAGCCTATTATATTGTGTTTTTTATTTTTTATAAATCTTAAAAGTTATTAATTTTCAAACGAGGCATTTGGGCCAGATGAAAGTTCCCCTTCACTTCCTAGTATCATCTTTATTTGAATTTGGATAACTATGTTAACAATATTTGGGCCCTCGTTAGGCTTAGTCATATCTAATTTTTGTGACCCTTTCTAACTATACAATATATAGGCTTTTTATTGTTAGAAAAGCTCAAATTATTTATTTATTATTTATTTTTTTAAAAAAATTATGTTTTATTTTATTTATTTATTATTAACTTTTTTTAAAAAAGATTATGTTTTATTTTTGTCTGTAGAAGTGATTGTTTATTTGCACGCCTCTTCTAAACTTTTTAATAGGTAAGGACAGTAATGTAGCTAGTATCTGGCTGTCATTGTCAAGCTAGATTGAATGAGATCCAACCCAATTTAGTTCAGGCAATATGCACCTTGACCCTATAGTTTATTACTGGATTATCATGTCTTGTTATACTGCGATGCTTTTGAATGTAATACCCACACATTACTAACATGTTTTTTAAGGAAAAATAATTAATCGTATAAGGATTGACTCAATATGATCCGGTCTAATATAAATATAGTTTAACTCAAAAAACTCAAGATGTTATTTTTTTTTTGTAAATATTAATAAGAAAACATATTGGATTGACTTAGATCAACTCGAGTTAACTTGTCAAATTCATGTTCTAGGTCATGAGACCGTGATAACTTCATAGAAAACAAATAAGAAAAAAAAATAAAACTCAATTCTTAATCAGCCAAATGTTGAAAGATAAAATTGAAAATAAAATTTAATAACAAAAACAAAACAACTTGAGTCAACCTGGATTAACTTGTTAAACTTAGATTATGAGACCAGATAACTTCATAGAAAGAAATTTGAAAAAAAAATATAAAGATCAATTCTCAATATTGAAGGATGTAATTAAAAAAAGAAATTCAATTAAAAAAAGAAAAGTAAAATCCAAGACACATGTCATAAGGCTATGATAACCGTATAAAAAAAAATAGAAAAATAATTATGAATTTCAATACCTAATAAATTCAATGTTGGAGGATAAAATTAAAAAAAAAAGAAACAAATAACTTGAGTCAACTCAAGTTAACTTTTCAAACTTGTGTCACGAGGTTAGGATAACTTCATAAAAAATAAAACAAATTATGAAATCTAATTTCAATTAACTCAATATTGATGGAGAAACTGAAAAAAAAATATTCAATTAAAAAAATAAAAAAAAAATCAAGTTAATCAAATTAATCTGCAAAATTCATGGTTTAGGTCATGAGAATAAAATAACTTCACCAAAAAAAATTTAAAAACTTTATAAAACTCAATCTCTAATAAATCTAATGTTGAAAGATAAAATTAAAATTATATATAAAAAAAATCATTATTCCAATTAAAATTGATTTGTGAGGAGGGGTTAGTGAAGTACCCACGTTTTGTTTTTTAGTTCATTATTCCAATTAAAAAAATTATTATTATATAAAATAATATGAATTTATATTAACTTTTACAAATAAAGTTTACTAGAATTTATTATTATATAAAAAGTTGTGATTTTGTTTTGTATCTAATTCTTTTTCAAGAAATGACATAATTTGAACTCATGATTTTTTTCTTTCGTTTGATCATACCAATTAAGATACATCTACAGGTACAAATAACAATAAAATAATATTTATACATAACAAATTCTTATCATCATATAGTAATAATCCACCAATCCCACAATTTAGTATTTAACCTTAACAATCAATTTATAGTTAAATCTAGTTAACGACCAATTGAGTTAACAAATAATATTTTGTTTTTAATTTTTATTTAAAATAATATCTTTTTAGAGTTAACTTGCAATTAATCTAGAGTTTGATTTAGATTATATTTTAAATTAATTTAAAAATTAATATAGTTAAATCTAGTTAACCCAATTGAGTTAACAAATAATATTTTATTTTTAATTTTTATTTAAAATAATATCATTTTAGATTTTTTTTTATTTGCAAATAATTTCATTAAAAATAAACCTGAAAAGAATATAATCTTAAGGTTAACCTCCAACCATGCAATCAAATTTTAATCCAAATTAAATTCTGAACTGAGTAATATCTATGATGATAGGTTAATATATGACTGCGTGTCTCGAGGTACTTGATGTGAATGGTCTTTACCTATATGAAACACCCATGACTACCCAAACAAAAACACCATCGTAATCTATTTATTATTATTATTATTAATCTAACAACTATTTGAGAATGTTTTGAATAGTGCACATTCCTCATGAATCATTATTATTTTTTTGAAAAAAAAAACCCCACCAGATGAAGCGTTAAGACAAATCGGTAAGACAGTAAACGAGGATGGCCAAATATCCTTGAAGTTCGTCGATAGTTGTCAACAGAAAGGAGTTGTTGAGACAGAACTGAATTCTGCTCCACCAAACTTAGAAGGGAACAGCACCATCGGATGTAACTGCAGCATCACTGATGATAATTACTGTCACATTACTTCATTGTAAGCCTCCTAATTACTTTACATTTTGATGTTTTTCTTTGTTATATATATATATATCTTAGCTTTCCTAAACAGTGACCAATGATGTCTCTCTCTCCTGCTTGCAATAAAGCCTGCTCAAAGATTACAGTCTTCCAGGCAGGCTTCCTCCGGAATTGGCCAACCTTACTTATGTCAAAAAAATGTAAGAACCCTTAATTAAAGACATATATATGTTTCTGCTTCGAGGCCTCAATTCTGAATCTTGAGATGCCTCGATGATAATTAATACTCATCAGATGTTATGTGATTATGAGTTTGCCATTGTCTGTCACAGTTTATATTAAAATTTATATTAAAATTTCAAGCGTTTATATTAATTTTTGGAGCAATTTTCAAGATGGAAAATAATTTTTATACAACAATATAGTGTATGACAGCGATTTTACTCGCAACTATATATACGGCACAATTCCGGTGGAATGGGCTTCGATGAAAAATCTGTCTTCCATGTAAGCTCATTTCAACCTCATCTTGGTTTATCTTATTTACTATGTAAGAGTGAGCTTAACACAACTAACTAACCTCTTATGCAGCTCGCTTACTGCAAATCGCTTGTCAGGAAATATTCCTGGACATTTGGGAAGTTTTACTGCCCTCACCTACTTGTATGGCTTGAATCTATAGTGCTCTACCTCTCGTTTGAGTTATTCGAATATTGCAAGCAATGCTAGTTTACTTTGTTCTCTAATGGTTATTTCACTTTATCAAATACAATTATAAAATATAGGAGCCTTGAATCAAATCAGTTTTCTGGTGTTGTCCCACCTGAGCTTGGCGAGCTTGTCAGCTTAGAAACTCTGTAAGACATTTAACTAAATTCTTCATTGTGAAGACTTGCCAGAGATTTCGTTTTCATTAGTTGAAATCTTTGCTTTGATGCCGTGAATCAACAATTGCAGGATACTCTCCGGCAATAAGTTAGTGGGGACCTTGCCAGAGGAACTTGCGCAGATAAAAAACTTGACGGATTTGTAAGCCCTCACTTATTTTCCTTCAACACATTTTTTCTCTCTCGATAATTTAACATATTCAATGTGCAGTCGCGTAAGTGATAATAATCTTAATGGCACCGTACCCGAGTTCATTGGGAAGTGGAATCAACTTCGAAAGCTGTGAGATGTTTATCTTCACAAGATCTTAATTCATTCTAATGCAACATGATACACTTTATTGAGATTTTTTGTTCTTTTCGTGACTAATGAAGTGAATTGTACGCGACTGGATTGCAAGGACCCATACCTCCTGCAATTTTTCATTTGGAAAAGTTGTCTGATTTGTGAGTAAAACCACTTTCTTGTGCTGCATAGCTCCTGGCTCCTGCTGTATTAATTATTGAAGAATTCTTTTTGTGTGTGAGAGATAGGGAGAGATAAATGAAGGTCTCTTACTGTTATGCAGGAGGATTGCTGATATGCCTGGACCAGAGTTTCAGTTACCTAAAAAGCCGATTGAAAGGAAATACTTGTATGTAAATTGCTTCCTAACTTTTCACAGTAAAGTTGAGGATATGTTCTGTTCAGAACTGTTTAACCAACCTGTAACTTGTTGTCAGGGTTCTGAGGAACATCAATTTAACTGGAACAATCCCAGAAAACGCATGGAAAGTGGAAAAAACACTGTAAGTGTGAACTTCACTAATCGCCTTACATCTGCTGCTAAGCAACATGGAATTTCTTTTTATACATTTCAATTCTGCCACATTTTTCCATTATGATCTCCATGTACAGCTGGTGCGTGGGATCTGCCTGAATCATCAGGTTGTTAGTATAAGTTAAGGATCCTACATTAATATATAATCCTGGGTATATAATAACTAAAGTCTACTAGAGTGAGTAGAAGAATCACAACTAGCTTCTAACATAACATTGACTTATTTTCACAACCGATGAGCTCCTATGAGAAGGTAGTGATTTCAAGCAACTGCAACTCTCCAAGGAAGAATATAAATAGAGGATTACTTCAAAGAATTTAATAACCTTTAATTATGAGACATATATATATATATATATATATATATATATATATATATATATATTCACCTGTTTATTGCCATTATATTTACAAAGATGTAAAATCTTCTTCAGAGACTGAAGCCTAAAATTTTGTTTGCTGTAATTTCTTGCAGCGACTTAACTTTTAACAAGTTGGTTGGGGAGATTCCTCCTAATACAATACGACGACAGTTTACGTGAGCAATGTTAAAGTCTGATAATTTGAAATTTGGTTATTGAAATCTTATCAAGGATGGCGCAATATATTATGCTGAAAGTATGAGTGTGGTTCTTACCAGGTTTTTGAGTGGCAACAAGCTGACTGGAACAGTGCAAGACTCATTCCTCCAAAATAGCCCAAATCTGTAGGTTCCTAAATTACACCCATCATTAGATTCAGTACTTATTTGAATATTGATATGCTTTGCCTTTTTTCCTTGAAGATCCATGACTAATGCCTGTAAGTTTATGAACTGCATGACCTTAACTGAATATACAAATATGAGATTTGACCTCTCTGCGCTGAAACACAATAATATAACCTGAGAGTGAAGCTGCAAGTAATTAATTTTGATTTTTTAAAAAACCGCTTACTTTTATCGTCTTCTCTGCACTGCAGTCTCACCGCTGACAGCACTGCATTCAATTTCGTCATGCTTATCTCGTATGCATCATGAACAAGTTCATTCCCAGTTTCCCCCTTTCCTGTTATCTTTGACCTGTGTGTTTCCACTCCCTTCAAAGTAAGCTAGTGTTTAGTAATGCAGTAGAAACCGTGTTTTTTAAAATTTTATTTATTTATTTATTTATTTTTAAATTGTTTTTATGTATTTATATAAAAAAATAATTTTTTAAAAATAAAAAATAATATTATTTTGATGTATTTCCAAGCAAAAATCACTTTGAATTGCAACCGTTACCATACTCTCAAACATCCCTTATAATTCTTCATGTTATGCTTATATTTCATACTCACAGGAGGTTAATGAGTAGAGAGACCCCGAACCAAGACTTGTAGATAAATTATATTTTTTAACATGAAACACTACCGGATTTAATAGTTTTACCGATAAATTTTGTCGGTGTTTACACTAGCAATCCATCGATACGTATGTTATCAAAAGACTCACGGATATAAATGGTCTATCGAAAAAACTATTATCGGTAATTTATAGATTATCGGTGAGTCTATCGGTAATAAATATATCGATGAATTTACATACGAAAAAAGCATATCAATTTTTTTTTTTTTTTACGATCGAATACAATAAATCTAAAATAAAGACGGCAATGGATGAGGAGGAGGAGATAGATTGTAACCGGGAACGTAGGGGCAATTAAGGGGTGTACATGAACTAGGGGTGATCATTTTCAGTTTTGTTCGGTTTCTACCTATAAAAACAATCAAACTGAAATTTTGTAAAAGAAAAAAAAACAAAAATCAAACCGAAACCGGTTTCGGTTCATTTTGGTTATTTTAAGTTAAAAACTGAAACTCAACTAACCGGTTTCAGTTCATTATATTGTTTTTTGGGTTTTTTTGGACTTTCTAATGAGTTTTTTCGGTTCAATTTGGTTTGATTTGGTTTATTTATTAACTAAACTAGTTCGATTCAGTTTTTTAATTTCAAGCTTATGAAACTGAAACTGAACCGAATTTTTTTAAAAATATTCTAATCGGTGTAATCAGTTTTTTTTCAAGGTTCGGTTTTTTTGTTGTTTGTTTTCTGGTTTTCTTGGTTTAATTGGTTTGTTGGTTTGTTTGCTCACCCCTAACATGAACCACCCATATCTGATCTCATCTCCATTACCAATTGACAAAATTCTCCATAATCAGTAGTGAGTCATCATATATATCATTAAGATAGGTTGTCCGATCTTGTACTTGTTGGTCTAACATCACTGTGAACTCCAAAGTTTGATTGCTTAGAATTGATTGTGAGCATCCAATAGTTGAAGTACTACGATTCGTTCATAAATTCTTAGTCATAGTGTTAGAGAGTCCATATACTCGATTTCTATCAGGTCCACCAAATGATTCTCCCTCCAACCACAAATCTGGACCGATATCCAAATGGGTCGAAGGCTCATCCCCGTATCTCTCCTTCAACCGGCTATTATATGTATCTTGTAAAGAAAAAATAAATTCGTCAAATTCAAGGACATAATAACTTAAGAAAAAAAAATAATTAAACGCCAATATACCACAAAATATTGAGCTCGGCTATCAACGAACTACTACACCCTTTTTTGACGGTCATCACTCCGCACATGCATTTCAACAAAAAGTTTCATCAAGCTTGGCTCGCATACAAAAACTATAGCATGTAATAAAAAATGTTGTCAATTCAATACATTTATAAAAAATAACTAATAAAAAAATGGATGTAGTAAAAAAAATCCTATCATCAAGTGAAATGTGTGGACGTCACATACTAAATGTATTCTGTGAATACAACCTCTGAGATGTATGATGATAAAAAATCTTTCCAAACTATCACGTCATTCTAGCCTAGAAGCTCTCTTTCTTTCATATATTTTTGGTTTTTTTTTTTGTGCTTCATACAAAAAATCATGCAACTTATATGGTACAAATTAATTATTTATTAGTAAATGAAAAATAAAATTTTAATATTTGAAATAAAATAATAATTTTGGATTGGATCTTTCATAATTGGAGCGTGATTCTCTTAAATCTTCCTCGTAAAATTATTATAAGCTCTCTCCCATTCAAAATTTTCCTTGAAGTAAAACTTTATAAAAGAAAATTTTCAATAATTTCAATAAATGGTCCAAATTAACATTAAAAAATATTTTAGTTAATACTATCCTTAAACCTTGAAAATCATGCATCGACCTACGGTTTCCATTTAAGATATTTGGAAACCTGACTTCATTGAAATAATAGAATTTCCATAAATGATTTGAAGGCTGATGTTATTGTCTATGTATATATATAGAACACTGGTAAGTGTATTATGTAGAGTTTGCAATACAATTGTTCTCTAGAAAGTAAACAATCTCAGCAACAGCTACTCTCATTATATATTAGAAAGAAGTTGGAGTTCCAAGTGGAGATGGAGAGGGGAGGGGGAGGAAAATCTCCTAAAGGTTCAAGACATCTCCAAGGGAAGAGAAAAAAAGAAAGCCAAAAGGAAAAAAAAATAATTGTTTTCATCCCTCATGTTTATAGCTCCAAGGGGACAGCAATATTTGAGATATAAAATAGCATTTGTATATTGGGGGAGCTATTCCTACATATTGATCAAAAGAGTCAAAAGTTTATTTAATATATTTTTATGCAAAAAGAGAGGTTTTGATTGGAGTTGTATTAGTTAATTATAATTAATAAATAGTTGTATCAATTTCAAATATATTAAAATACAATTAGCTTTTCTAAATGACTTTTTTTTTCATTGGAGTGCATATATAAAAAAATATCATATTTACATTATCAATTTGGCTCTTCTAAACAGTTTCCTTTGAGATGCTCTTCTAGGAAGGAGGATAATGAGTTGACATGTATGTCATTATTTTCTCCTATTCACTACACCATTACACAGTTTTACCGACGGATTCATTCCGTCGGTGTGAGGCACGTAAACTGTCGGTAACATTTTTACCAATGGAATTCGTCTGTCGGAATATTGATCGTCGGTAATTTCCCATTCCGTCGCTAATTCTGTCGGGAATTAAAAAAACCAAACACCGACGGTATTACAGACGGCGAAGCGCGCCAAAAAAAAATTCTCGCGAGAACTTTACCAACGGAATCATTTCATCTATATTTTCAATAGTAATCACCGAAGGAATATCCGTCGGTGATTGTGGCATGGACAGCAAATATTTCAGAACTCTCTGTCAAATACCGAAGAAATATATTCTGTCGGTAATAATAATTGTAAACACCGACCGAATATATCCGTCGGTAATTGTGGCATGGGTGGTAATTTTTTGCAACTCTCGGTACAATACCGACGACAAGGTTCTGTTTGGAAAGCCGTCGGTATTTATTTAAAATATGTTTTTAAAAAATTATTTATTAATAGTTAAAAAAACTTAATAATCAAATAAAATTGTATTGAACATTAAAAATATAAAAATAATGTTAAATAATATTCATCCAAATATTCATTACAAATTTAATGTGTTTAAAAATCAAAATTAATCTAGAATGGCGGCGGAGCTGGAGGAGGAGGAGGAGGCTGGTTGTTCTCGGGACCGTACGACCAAAAAGAGGCTGCACATGTATCATCACCCATCCTTGATCTAATCTCCATGACCATTTGACGGAGCTGATCATAATCCATTGAGAGTCGTTCATATTGTTGTTTCAAGGCCATGAACTCCTCAGACTGGGTGCTCGATACTGATGGAAAGCTCCAAACGGTTGAGACACTACGGGCTGACCGCAAGTTTTCGGCCGTAGTGTTAGAGAGCCCGTAGACCCGATTATTATCGGGTCCACCAGACGATCCTACCTCCATCTACAAATCCAGATCAAAATCCAGATGGGTCGAAGGATCATCCCCATATCTCTCCCTCAACCGGCTATTATAGATCTCTTGATTTTTTTTTTAAATCATCATATTCAATTCAAGAAAATAACAACTTATGAAATAAAATGATTGAACGAACATACCATGAAGTGCTGAGCACGGTTGTCCACGAACTACTGCACCCCCTTTTGGCGGTCTTGACTCCGCATGTGCGTCTCTACAAATAGCTCCATTGGACTCGGCTCATGTCCAAGAGACGTAGCCTGTAAGGAAAAAAAGGGTTGCAAGTTAAATATATTTATAAGCAACAACAAATTAATTAACGATATATTTCATTTAAATTAATCTTACCATCCGCTTCGCATGTGCTCTGAATGGGACGGAGCCGCCGGTGTGCGTGGTCACCGAACCATGAATTTGCCGGTTAAGGTTATCGGCGCCGGACTGTGAGCGCTGTGAGAACTGCTCAGACGTCACGTGCTCAATATATGTCGTCCATATATCTCCCGAGATGAATGGCGGTTTGAATTCCCGCCAAACCGTCACCTCATTACATCCTTCAAGACCGTTATCCCTCGTATATCTTTTTGCTTTTTTTGGGTGTCATACCAAAAATCACGCAACCTACTTCCATAGTAACAAATTAGAATTTAGAACATAAAATTATAAAACAAAAATAAATATTATTTTTGATGTTACCTAGTTCCGCGTGATTCTCCCATACCCTCCTCACAACATTGTTGTTCGCACTATCCCACTCAAATTTATTCTGTGTATATAAATAATTCATTTAAAATAAAAATAGTACAAGATATAAAATTATAAAAATAATTTATTAAAAATAAGCTAGAAATTAAAAGTTAACACCTACCTGAAATTGCCGAAACCATGCATCGATATTAAGTCTCCACTCAGGATGTCTGGAAACCTGACTCCATGAAAACAATGGAATCTCCATCGACGATTTAAACGCCGATGTTATTGTCCTGACAGCCTCAATGTTTGCGAACCTGAAATTAAATAAAATTAATAAAATATTAATTAGTTTTTCATAAATTATGTTATAAGTATATAGAAAAAAACTAAAACCTAAACAAACTTACATTGAGAGGTCATCCTTCCATTGTGCCTGGTACTTGCGGGTGAAGGGACCCCGCTGTGAAGGCACACCACCTTTGCGCTGTGAAACCGTGCTAGAAGAGGCAGCATCACAAGTTAGCGCAGATGCCGTGATCAGCACCTAAGGATAGGTCCTCCTCGCTGCTAGAAGAACTAGCTGCAACCGTCTGCTGACGATGTGCTGTAGATTTCATTCTACGCATCTACACAAATTTATACGAATAATTACATAATTAACTTTGATTATTTTAAAAAAATTCAGCAGCACCTCCTCTATACTGGAGACTACACAGTTTTCAAACCTGCAAATCTTTATAATAACCATAACCCAATTGACTCCATTGGAATATCTTATATACAACCTCATCTATGGAAATTCAAAATCTATATATTTTCAACTAATATCTATAGAAATGCATAAATGACAATTAAAATTAATGGAAATAATAAAAAACATAACAATCAATAATAGAATAAAATTGAGATAAAACAATGTAATTTAATTCTTCATTTCCAATTACCATTTCAATGGAAAATTCAACAATAACAATTAAAAGAGACTAAATTATCAAATAATTATTACAATACAAACAATAAAATAATTAAATTTTCATTCAACACATCTACATAAATTTATACGAATAATTAAATAATTAAATTCAATTATTTAAAAACATTCGTCAGCACCTCCCCTATATTAGAGACTACCCACAATTTTCATACCTACAAATATTGATAATTACACAAATATTGCAAAATCAACTCTATACAACCTAACATCTATAGAAATTCAACATCTATATATTTTCAACTAACATCAATACAAATTCATAAATAACAATTAAAATTAATCAAAATAATAAAAAAACATAACAAACAATAATGTAATAAAATTAAGATAAACTAATTAAATTTAATTTTATATTTCAATTAACATTTTAAAGGTAAATTCAACAATAACAATTCAAATTTAACAAAATTTTCAAGGTATTATGGCAATACAAACAATAAAATAAATTTAACAAATAAAAAGAAAAAACTAAAGAACACTACACAAAACAAACAATACACAAAACTCAAGAACACTACATAAATTCAAAATAAATTTAGGAATGAAAAATGTAAAACAAAGATAAAGAATAGTGTGTTTACCTTTATAGTGTGTTGATTTCAAGATTTTATCTACAAACAATACACAAACCAAAGAACACCACAAAAATAATCATAATTAAAATAAAAAAGTAAAAAAAATACAAAGATAAAGAAAGGAGAATACATACCTTTTAATATGTTGAAAACTAAAAACAAAACAATAAAAATAGAATAATATTTTTTTGGGCAGTGGCATTAAATTCCATCGGTAATTTTAGTCGGTATTTAATTGATTTTCGCACCAAAATTTCAAAAATCCCTCCAGATTTTTCGACATTTGTTGGCAAATCCGTCGGTAATTCTTTGTCAAAGCACGGGCGCATTGGATTTGACGCATCCATCGGAAAATCTGTCGGTAACTATGCCGACCGACTAGGCAGTCTGACAGTCGTGCGCTTTGGAATGCGCGTCATCTGTCAGTGAATGCATCGATATATCCATCGGTGATTGTGGCAGGGGTTGTAATGTTTTTGCAACTCTCGGTAAAAAACCAACGGGTAACAGTCCGTCGGTATAGCCGTCAGTGAGTGTGGAAAAATTCTGTAATTTTTTTGCAACTCTCGGTAAAATACCGACGGGTACCAGTCCATCGGTATAACCGTCGGTGAGTGTGGAAAAATTCTGTAATTTTTTTGCAACTCTCGGTAAAATACCGATGGGTACCAGTCTGTCAGTATAGCCGTCGGTGAGTGTGGCAAAATTCTGTAATTTTTTTGCAACTCTCGGTAAAATACCGACGGGTTCCAAGTAGTCGGTCTATCCATCGGTAAAACTGTCAATCTTTTTGCAAGTTCTATTTTGTATGCCTGTCTATCCTCCTGCACAAAAGCTTGAATTGCAAACTTACAACACACACAACACAATAACAAGAGCTGACAATTATAAAATAAATATTTCATGTTCCAAAATATCATCCTTAATATTACATTATAAAAATAAGGCTTTACAGCATATTTAGTCAGAATTTTCATCTTCGTCCTCAATTGAATTGTTATCAGCTTCATCGTACTCTTCAATGTGGTTATCATCTTCTTCATCAACATTCTGTAGTCCACTAGAGCTTCAAAACAGCATTCAACTCCTCTGCGTCAACATCAACAAGATTATCGTCGAAAACATGAAAATTCAAATTTTCTTCTAAGTCAATCGAAGGAGCAGCTCGGTATGGTTCGACCAACTCACTTGCTTGAAAGACTTCATCTATCACACTTGTGTCTTTTTTCTCATCCTGAACAACCTCGACACGACCCCTGGGTTTGGTTTTTAAAACGGATAACCAATCAACTCTTGATCGGTCCTTTCTAAAGGAAGGGGTGTATGTGTAATAAACTTGTTGGCATTGCTTTGCGAAAAGAAAGACATCGTTTACGTTGCGGTGTCTAGCTTTCGAGTCTCTCTGTGTGCATACCAACACAGGTAATCCTCCATGAACCCTTTGGTTAGAAGTGCATCGTTACAACATCTTGATGCAGAAACTTTTTATTTTTACACTTCTTGCATGGACACCTAATACCGCCATCAGTAAAATTTCTCGTAATAGATGTTGCGAAATTAATAAAACCCTTAACCCCGTTACAATAATCCATCTTTCACAATCCTTGAGGTGAGTCCTAATACATCCATGAACGATCATCCATGACTTCTATTGAACCTCTATAAAATTATGACGACAACATGTATTAATTAAGTATGTTTATTTAATAAGTATGTTACATAAATAAACATAACAAAAATATTGGTTTGCCCTGACATTATCCAGCAAGCTAAAAAAACACTCATGTTAAATATTCATTATCAATTATTAACTATCAACGTCCATATAAATTTATACATATATAAATTTACGGAAATCACTACTTCGCAATAGAATTGATAAAAATTAAAACGGACCCGTTGAACAAGCTATTATTTATTTCATCACAACACATCTAATTCGGTGTAATTCAAACAAAGTTTCAACAATTTACAAACAAATATAATTTGATAAAATCTAAAACAAACTATAACAACTACAAAATTATACATTCATACTACAAGTTTCTTTGACAAATAACAATCAAACAAGTACATACGTTAACAAAAAAACATATACTAAAAAACAAAATTCACATTTAAATGTTAAAACTAAAAAGGTTAGATTTACTTATAAAAAATGATAAAATCTACAAGAACGGATATTGTGACCACGTACAAAAGTATAAGAAACTTGAGTGCTTGTGTTGAGAAGAGGGGGAGAGTTGGGATGGGTGGTTGGCTGTAGTTTGGGAGGGGAGAGGTGGGATGGGGAAGAAGAAGGGGAAGAAGAAGGAGAAATAGAGTGTTGGCAGAGCGGGTATATATTGACTTTTACTGATGGAATCACCGATGGACACGTTCCGTCGGTGAGTCCACCGGTGACTGTGCCACGTCACTGTACGGAGATCTCGGTTTGAATCCCTCGGTCATTCAGTCGGTAAAATCATCTGAAAAAAAATCCACGTCATCACACCGTTGCAGCTTTCCAAAAAAACTATATAATCCGTCAGTGATATGGAATTATTCCGTCATTATATACCGACCGTATCACTGACGGGTATTGTCTGTCGGTATATACCGACAGAATTGGAGACGGAATTATTTCCGTCGGTAAAAATTATCGACAAAAACATTCCGTCAGTAATTCCATTGGTTTTCGCTGATTTTCTGGTAGTGATTGCTTCCTATTTCATTCTTCATACTGCGCCTCTATTTGGGCCCTTAGATTGGCCGTCACAACAATAATTTCTTCTCGAACCAACTCTTGATTGACTGTTGATTCGCTGGCTCGAGCTATATCGTAGTATGCTTATGATAGAGACACTATAGTTTGCTCTCATATCTCATACCCTATACCTAATTCTACCAGGTACACCAGTTGCTCCAACTTATTCAATTAATACAATTTAATTGTCATCAATTCTATAAAAAAATCAATTTTTGTTAAATTTTTCAACCTAACAATAAAATTGAAAAACTATGATTGATACCCCTTAAATAATCCATCAATTCTAGCAGATCAATTCTAAAAAAAATTAATAAACAATTTCCCTTGAAAACAATTAAATCTTAGTCATCCAAGCCATCACCATCAATAAAAGAAAAACCATTATATGAAACCTAGTGCATTTCTAGCGCTTGCATCGTGAAGTTTATTTATTCTCTTTATTTATTTAGATTTATGGTTTTCTTGATCTTTTCCAGCGATGTTTCGTACAATAACTTTTCACGGGCACCAAGATGCAACAGCAGTAACGAGTAAGGATGTTCATAAATATTTGAAATGGGATATTCTTGGTGATTTTGAAACTGAATGATTTGAGTTTATAAACCAGGAATAATATAAACTGGTTTCGAAGCTCGTCCAGCAATAATAAATTGTAAGGCTCTTCTTTTATACTCTGTGGACTGCAATGTTTTTCGTATTTATATTTCTGTAGATGAAATTTAGCAATAGAGATTCTGCTGTATGTGATTTCAAAAAATCCCACAGGGTCAAAAGAATTACTAGCAAGATCTTGTACCTATTTGCGATAACAACGTACGCTATCATGAGTACAGAGTTGCAGAGACAGATACAATTACTTCAGATGAACGTGGAATTCAGACAAAACATATTTTGATATTGTAACTAAATAATAAACTATACTACATCTTTAAATCCTACCTAAGCAGAATAGATAGATATCCAGAATTAATTTTTGCTCAAAGTATAATGCTTATCATTTTTTCAAAGAGCAAACACAAAAAAAGGTGATGTTGTTAGGAATCAACTCTGCAAATTCAACGATTATAAAGTCTAACTCGAGCTAGATTTAAATTTAAATTAAAAAGAATATTAAGCTAGTTAAACCTAGTTAATTTGATAGGTTGATATATAATCTAGTTAAATTCACCTGGTGTAATTGATCTGATAGGTTATCATGTGATCCAGCCAAATTCAGCTGGTTCAACATTAAGAGAGTTTTTTCATGAATTTTTTTAAAGAGCAAAACAATTTTTAGTAAAAAAATATTCATCTGAATTAATTTAAAGATCCGTAGATTAATCTAATAATACAATAATTCAGATTTTTAGATCAGGTTAGATCGAGTAAGATTTACAACTACACAACATACATGTTAACTTACATTCTTAGAGGAATCAAGCACAGGAAGGGCATACAATTCAGATGGAATCCTATAGGGCCAATCAACAGGACACTAAGCTATTCTGACAGCTTTAGCTATTAAATGATCCAATCAACTGCCTTATTTGCATTCCTATATATTTGATTCAACAACAACAACATATGGAAGCCTACAAAGCTGCTGTTTGATATCTTCTACCTAAGCAGAATAGATACAATAATCTTGAATATTTTCCTTGAGAGATACAATTTTTTTAAGCATGTTTTGATTCTGATTCCGAGGCTTTTTTCTGATACCAGATTCTTAGAATTCAATCTACAAAACCATTTATTATTCTAACATACTATAATTTTCTTGATATACAGAAGCGATCTTCTTCCATGCTCAGAGATATCTCGGTGCCCAAAATGTATGGTTTTTTATTTTATTTTTTTCATAATAAGAACTTGCGCACTTCATAAAATCCGAGTGTGCCATTAAAGTTTATCGATGTACCATATTTATTTGTGTACTTCAATGTTTGAATGACATTGATGATTGTTAGCTTTTTAATTAGATTCTATCTCGAAAAACTAATAAGGTCAATTCATGGTCACTTTATTGGAAAATTTATACATCAAAACGTGGTCTGAAGTAGAACTTTACCACTGGTTTCACCATCAGAAACCAAAAGTTGACAGAAGGTCATTCATTGAGTTGAACTCATCTGACAGTGGCAAGGCACTTGATGAAGTGTTGACCAGTGACTAATCATAGTTTTGAAGCTTTATAGTAAAGTAAATGTTGGGTTTGTTGCCATTGCATGTGCAGCAAATGGACGACACCAACCATTGACTATTGGCAGCCACCATTGTTGAAGGTGAGTTGCAGTTGGTGGCCACCATTGTTGACAAAAAACAAGTGGAGCAGCACCATGGATGCCTATAAAAGAGGCAAGATTTTAGAGAGCAAAGTAGAGAAGAGAACGTGAGAGAACAAGAGAGAAAGTGAGGGGCTGCCAAGGGCAACAGCCCTGCTGCCTTGTGCAGCAGTGTGAGAGCAATGATAGTAGAGTTTGAGTGAAGTGATCCTCCTTCTCCATGTGTGTTGTAATCCTTTCTCTATATGTCTCTAATAATATGGACTCTCTCGTGGATGTAGGCGGTTTTGCCGAACCACGTTAAATATTGTGTCTCAGTGTGCTTAGCCTCCAATGGGCAACTATCAGTACACCACCGGTCCGTGCATGGGGGACCCGGAATCACCAACAATTGGTATTAGAGCATATGGTTTAAAGTGGTGTTTGATTTTTTGCTCAAAAATAAAAGTTGTCAAAATTGTGTTTTGACCATACCACTATGTAGAGGAGGAAGAGACGAAGCCACTGGTGAAAACGGCGTCGAAATCGGACGTCGGAAACGTCCTCACGCGCCGTCACGCGCCGGCGAGGTTGCTGGCCAAGCGCACAAACGCGCGCCACTCGTCACACGCGTCTTCTTCGCCCGGATGGACTGACCCGACCCGAATACCAGTTGACCCGACCCATGTGACTGACCCGGATAGTGATGACGTCAGCATGACGTAATAGTGGCATCAGCATGCACAGTAGGCACGCCCAGGATGACGTCAACATGATGTAAGTGTGACATCATCATGCACAGTCAGCGTGCCATGTCATCGACCGCGAGTCGAGTGAGATGAGCTGAGTTGAGCCGAGCCGAGTTGGAGCCGAGCCGAGGGACAGGATCCAGTGTAGCTGATCCTACGTGCAACCGGATTTTAGATTGAATCTGGGCCGCTCATCAGGCCAGAATTGTTTTGATCAAATCTTAGCCGTCTGAAATGCGATTTGGACGATTTCAGACTTGTTTCCAGCTAATTTGATCGTTCCGGATGCAATGGTATGGTCCGATCATTGAGATTTGAGACCAAAAGTGGTGGTGATGAATTATTAAAGAGAGATTGCCCGATCAAGAGGCATCTGAAGGTCATCGTGGTGGTCGATGGAGATGAAGAAGAAGAAGGTGCACATGTTTACCCAATTACATGTGCTGAATTGATTAGTGAGAATTTTTTCAGTTGCCTTGAGGGAAGGCAAAATTGGGACACTCTGGACACCCGGTTATATGGACAATTAGAGGTGTAGAGTGAAAATTGACAAAGACCAATCTTGACGAATCTAAGCACTGGAAGTCTCGCCAGATGTTGAGAAATCATGTATTAAACCAGTATATTCCAGATCACTTGTAAAGGAAAGCCGCAACGAAGCTAGCAAATGGTTGTATATATGGAAAGACAGTACGATGGATAGAGATGGCCTAAGAAGTTCTGGCTAGGAGATTGGGTTTTAAGCGGGACCAGTGTGACCCCTCCAATCTTTCCTGGGAACTTGCTTAGTGGAAGGATTATCCATACAGTACTATTTTCGTATATATAGCAGTTTGTAATGAAACGCTTGAAGACTAGCAATTCGACGGCACAAAGGAACAGTTGGGTTCCGTATGTTCAAGGATCTGATGGAGTGGTGATTTCTCCAAAGAAGTTAGATTCGGTGACTGTGATTTCTTGAGGGGAGAATTGATGAAGACCCTGATAATGGAAGAGAAATACAGCAAGGGGATAAAGATCGGCACCCTATTTTGACTTGGATAGGTGTTGTCACAAGATGAGCTGCTGTCAAACATAAGCAAGGAATAGGGAGAATCTGGAGAACATAAATTGCACGATGGCACACATAGATTGTGCAGGAGTACCCGTAGGATCCAATGAGGTACTGTAATGAGACAACAGGTGCAAAGAGAAGAAGAGTTCCCAGATGAAGCTCAGAGCAGAGACTATGTAGAAGATGTACAACATGAAGTCTCTTGTGCTCTTGATGAAGACAACAGGCGAAGACCTTTCCTATGCATGCAAGGATGGAAAGAGAGCTGTTGCAGAGGCACCTAATTGAAGGGGTGCAAACGCCTATGATAAATGGCGACCGCCTATGATGAAAGGCGAAGACACCAAAGAGAGCTGGTGTAGGTGGAGCTATCAAGCAGAAAGGCATAGAAGCTCCAAACATAGAAATCGAGGTGGAGGATTGCGAGGAGTATACCGCAACTTTCTCTTTCTATGTAATCAGTGGCAGCAATCTCTCCCATAGTGCACATGGTGGTAGAGAATTTTTGGAGCCACTTTGAAGCATCTCAGCTGAAGGAGGATGCGACCGCCTATGAAAGACGAAGACACCTTAGAGAAGGTGTGAGGGCCGTGATAGGAGCCCCAATTCAGACCGCCCTATGTCAACGGGCGAAGACACCTTAGAGAAGGTGTGAGGGCCATAAGAAGAGCCCCAGATCAGACCGCCTCATGACAACAGGCGAAGACACCTTAGAGAAGGTGTATGGGCCACGATAGGAGCCCAATTTCAGAACGCCCCAGAGCCAATGTGATGACTAGACATAAGTGGACAGGTGTATAGCCAATGAAGTGGTTAGAATGAGTATGGAGACAAATGCAGGATTGACTTTCATGGATATTGCCCCCATGCTAAAGATCAATGAGCTAGAAGACATTTGTCTTGGACAATAAATGGGTGACTTGTGGAGCATTAAGACGCGGCTGCTATGAAGGAGTAGAGGGCATGCGCAGGTTCCGGGAACAAGTTGACTCTTGTCAAGGTGGTGAGCTCAGTGAAGGTATTGTAATACTTAGTATGAAGACATATATGGATCAACCTTTAATGGGTTGCCCCCATAGGTAAAGGTGGAGAGCTACTTGGACTCTTGAGACTAAGAGCGAGAGACTCACGGAGAAGTAAGGCGTGATTCCTAGAGTGAAACAGAGGGCAGACGCAACTCCGGGATGAGTAGACTCTTAGAAGAGTGGTGAGCTCGTGATCATATTGAGATACTCAGATAATGACTGTCGCACTTGGGAATAGAAATTTCCGTTTGAGGGGGTGTTGTAAGCCTTGGTGTGAGGCCTGATGAATCATTCCGGATCGAGCATGGTTGATACGCTCGAAGGGGAATGTTGTCCCAGAGACAAGCGATAACACTCTTCAGATGTGATGTGGCAGACCATCTGGTTGTAGTGATCCTTTTATGTGAGAAAAGGTGTGCTTTGGTGACTCTGGTGATTGAAAGGTGTGGCAAGTACCATGTAAACTTAACCGAAGATGCTCTCGGAATGGTAAGCTTGGAAGAGCTGTAGGATGCAAGCCTATGCTAAAGAAGCAAGAGGACAGTTGCCCCACATGAATGGCAAAAGGGGGTGATTGTTGGGTTTGTTGCCATTGCATGTATAGCAAATGGACGGCACCAACCATTGACTATTGGCAGCCACCATTGTTGAAGGTGAGCTGCAGTTGGTGGCCACCATTGTTGACAAAAGAACAAGTGGAGCAGCACCATGGATGCCTATAAAAGAGGCAAGATTTAAGAGAGCAAAGTAGAGAAGAGAACGTGAGAGAACAAGAGAGAAAGTGAGGGGCTGCCAAGGGCAGCAGCCCTGCTGCAGTGTGAGAGCAATGGGAGTAGAGTTTGAGTGAAGTGATCCTCCTCCTCCATGTGTATTGTAATCCTTTCTCTATATGTCTCTAATAATATGGACTCTCCCGTAGATGTAGGCGGTTTTGCCGAACCACGTTAAATATTGTGTCTTAGTGTGCTTAGTCTCCAATGGACAACTATCAGTACACCACTGGTCCGCACATGGGGGAGTCGGAATCCCCAACAGTAAAGTCATTCCCCATTGATATGCTTCTATAAGTATGACAAAAAGGAAAATTGAAACATGTCTAATGGTATACTAGTTTTATGTGCTGCAGATTATCGTTCATTCCATATAAACTGTGGTGGACAAGATGTAAAGAATAGGAGAATCTGGTATGAAGGTGATAAAGGTAGTGAAAGTAATGCTGCTGCAAGGAGTTATTATAGATTAAGATCAAATAGGGGATTCAGCAGCACAGGAGATTTCATGGATGATGACAATTTCTATAATGACAAATATACGCTTCAATCAAATTCTAATCTGATTGACTCTGGATTGTATGCAACAGCACGTAAAACTCCCCTGTCTATCACTTATTATGGATATTGTCTAGAAAATGGGAATTACACTGTCAGACTCCACTTTGCTGAGATAGAATTCACATATGAAAAACTGTACAACAAAGTTGCAAGGCGCGTTTTTGATATTTACATTCAGGTAATTAATTATCTTTTCCTTCCGCAGAGAATGTGGATGTCTTCTTGTTTTTTTTTTCAAAAGAAACCTTTTGAGTAGGAAACTATGTTCCAGGGAATACAAGTGCAAAAGGTTTTTAACTTTACAGAGGAAGCCAAAGGATCTAACAGAAATTTCACAATACCATTCAACACCACCGTGACAGACCGTACCCTGGAGATCCGATTATACTGGGCTGGAAAAGGCACTACTGTCATTCCAATAAGAGGAAATTATGGTCCTATAATTTCTGCTATATCAGTATGTTACATGTTCTTTTTCTGCCTCTCATTTGAAACTTACAGACTTCAAGGAGTTTAATTTATACAATAGAAGGACACCATTGAATTCATTTCTATTTCAATTTTCTGAGCTTTCTGGGTTTTTTTCCCCCTCCCCTAACTGATAAGATTAAACACATTTAATGTTTCTCATAAACCAATCTGCATAAGTGATTAGCCTGATTTTTGTTGTCACTGTAACTGTAAGCTTCTTCCACTCACTTCATTATCCCATCTAAGAATCTTTCCGTGATCTGTGGTTTTTCAGGTTACAGAACTTATTGTGAAGGTGAGAATTGAACTGTGCTATAGTCGTCGTGTGTCTTTACAGCGTTAATGTTTATTATCCATTTGATGGGATGTTTAGCCTTCTTTGCGTTTGCAATTTTATTTAATATCAGAACCTGAGGAAGCAAGTAAGAAACCTATTGTGATCGGAGTTCTCACTGCAACAGCATTCCTTATTCTCTTGGTAATGGGTGTCATTTATGTTGTGCATACTGGACCGAAAGCAAACACAAATAAAACACAAACAAACAGATTTACGTGGTTCCCCAAAACCGGGTACGTCCACGGAGGCAGCAGATTGTATATTAATGGAGGAATGATACAAACACTCAACTCAACCCAGTACAATCCCACAAAACCCAGTGTTTCACTCTTACACTCGGTGTTTCTCTCAAATCTGCACTTTCTCACTCTCACAGTTGCACTCTCTCTTCTTCCTCTGCACACACACTGCACTCTCTCTTCTCTCTCGTTTTTCTCTTCTGTCTTTTACACATGTTTACAGGAGAAAGGAAAACATAAATATAATGGCTGCAAAGGATAGGGTGGTTGATGGTGGAGAGGGTGGTTGAGAGTGGTTGAGAAAAATGTTGACAATTGCAAATGTTGACAATTTGCTACAAATCTCCACCTTGGCAAGATTTTTCCATTCAATCCTCGTGATCAATCAATGCTGCCTCTTGTCGCACGTCAAAAATCCGCGCGGCGTCGGCTGGCGATTTTTCATTATCGTTTTGCTTTGATTTGATTCGTTGGAGTCGCCACCTAGTATTTAATTGAAGGCTACTAGGAAACCCGGGTACTGGTCTTATCAGAGATTCACGGGTAAGGGACTGGTTGTGTTTAGGGAAGGTATTAGCACCCCTAACACACCCTACCTGAGGTAAGCTGCTTCGTGGACTTGATGTGCTAAAGAAGTTTTAAAAATTCTGTTCTTTCATCGAATTTAGAAATACGACTTACATGTAAGTTCATAATTCTTTATCCTTGAGCAAATCAAAATATTAAATTCTTCTTTAATCTTTGCAATTTTATCCTAAATAAAATATAACAAAACATCCATAACAAAAAAAAAATACAAACAACACATACACCTTCACTGTATTTTTTTCTTTTCTTTTTCTTTACTGTATTTTTTCTTTTCTCTTTCTTTTCTCTTTCTTTTTTTTGTTACATCAACATTACAAATTATAAAAATTCAATACTAAAAATTAAAATTACATCAAACAATTTAAAATTACAAAACAACCCCTAAAACAGAATCAGGAACAGTGTAGCCACGGGTGAACAATGTCGGAGGCTTCTGGGCGCCGGAACAGTGGCGGCGCGTGGGCCTCACGCGCCACCGCCGGTGAAGACCAGCAAGCTGGTAGATCGGGATCGTCTCCTTCTTCTCAGTCTCCCTACGCCGGCGGTGACCTGCAAAGCAACCGAACACACCACAGGCTGTTGATTTTAATTTTTCTTTCTTTTTCGGATTTGTTTTGGTCTTCTCCTTTTTCAAATCTGCTTCACTTCTGTTTTCTCCCTTCTTCAGGTGGCGGTCGGCTCTGAGGTCAGGGCGTCTGCTTCTCCTCTGCTTCGGTTGGCAGATAGGGCGGTGCTGCCGTGTCCCAACTGCGGTAGAATGCTGGCCGGCGAGAGGAGAGTGAGCGGGCGGCGTTGCTGTGATGGGAAGGAGACGTCGCTGCTGGACCTGTTTCAGGTGGCTGGTGGATCTGTTTCTTCGGGCGGCGCTGATGTAGAGACACCGCTGGTTTCCCCAAATGGTGGGCGACTGGAGTGAGGGTAGGTCTGGCGAAGGGGCTGCAGCCGAGAGAGGGATGGCGCTGCTGCGGCTGACGGTGAAGACCGTGGGTCTGTGGTGAGCGGCTGAGGAAGAGGAGTGACCTGGAGAGAGGAAAATGGCCGATGGCCAGGGGGTTCTCTGGCTGAGTCTGTTTGGTGGAGGTGGAAATGGCCGAGAGGGGGATGACGGGGAGAGGCTCTGAAATGGCCGGCCTCAGGGGAGAAAAAAAAAACAGAGGAAGAGGGGGACTTTTGTTCTCTGGTTCTCTTTTGGCCAAGGGAAGGGAGGGGTTATGGCTTTTTTTTTTTGTGAGGGAGAGCAAGACTTGCCCGGCTGAAGGGAGAAGAAACCGAAAATCAAAACCCCCTTCAGCCAGGGGTCTCTCTAGTTTTGGTTCCCCGAGAGAGGAAGGGTGGCCAGCTGCTCTCGTTTTTTCAAAGGGAGGGTTTCTCCCGTTTTCTTTCCCAAGACCAAGGGGAGAAAGGGGGCGGCCTCTTGGTTTCAAAGGGTGGCCCTGCAGAGAAGATGAAAGCTTGGGTTTCTTACCTTTTGGGTGGCTGCAGGGGGAAAAGTGAAGCTTGTGTGCCAGGGGAAGGATGAGAGACAGGAGCTCGTGGGTCTCTGCCCACTGCTGTGGGGAAGAAGCCAAAATGAAAAAAAAACCCCCCTCTTCCTGGTGTAGCTGGGGATGAGAAGAAATAGGGGTTCCCCCCTAGCCTCCATTATCGGCTGGAGAAGAAAGAAAAGAAAAGAAAAGAAAGTGGGGGGCTGAGTTCCTGATTTTCAGCCGAAAGAGAGGAATCAAATGGTCTTGGGCCAGGGGGAGCGGCTGGTTTCGGGTGAAGGAAAAAAGTTTTTTAGGTTTCCTCTTTTTTTGTGTTGTCTCTCCCTCCAACATTCAAAATTCCTTATGCATAGGCAAAATATTGTTTGGGCCTCAAAATTGATTCCTCAACTTTCTTTTTTTGTAAATTTGATTTTTTTTAATTTTTTTGTATTTTTGAAAACGAGCAATATCAACGTCGACTCAATGAGGAAAATCAATGATTTTAAAATTAACGCGTTAAAGGTTGAACGCGTTCCAAATGTCTTTGAAAATTTAAATTCTTTTGAGACGATGCTAAAAATGCTAAAAACGATGCAAATGTATTAAAAATGTATTTTTTTTGGATTTTCAATGTTTTTCGCTATTTTTAGATTTTTTCTGAAAATTTATCAAAACATGGGTCAAAAATTGGGTAGCAACAGATGCCCCCTCTTTACAATGCTTACGAAGCAAAACTCCTCAATGTTTCGCATAGTAAGCTTTGTAAAGAAAAACTCTAAATGTTTTTTTTTTCCGTTAACTTGAGATCCCATCTGGCGATCTCCTTTTTCAAAACCAAAGAATGTGTGTAGCTCGGTCAACCTGAAATCCCATCTGGCGATTCCCTTTAACCAAAGCTACATGAGATCCCATCTGGCGACCTCATTAAATCAAGACTAAAAAATGTGTAAAAAGTGGTCTCATTGTAATGGGTGACCTACCCAGGTGGAAAGAATGTGAAAAACAGTCTCATTATGATGGGTGACCTACCCAAATGGAAAGAAGGGAAGAGTGGTCTCATTCTTATGGGTGACCTACCCAGGGGAAGAATGGCCTCATTATAATGGGTGACCTACCCAAGTAACAAAAAAAATGGAGAATGGTCTCATTCTAATGGGTGACCTACCCAGAAAAAATGGTCTCATTGTGATGGGTGACCTACCCAAGTGGAAAAGGGGAAGAGTGGTCTCATTCTTATGGGTGACCTACCCAGGGGGAAGAATGGCCTCATTATAATGGGTGACCTACCCAAGTAAAAAAAGATGGAGAATGGTCTCATTCTAATGGGTGACCTACCCAAGAAAAAAATGACGGTCTCATTATGATGGGTGACCTACCCAAGTGGAAAAGGAAAGAGTGGTCTCATTCTTATGGGTGACCTACCCAGGGGGAAGAATGGCCTCATTATCATGGGTGACCTACCCAAGTAAAAAAAAAATGGAGAATGGTCTCATTCTAATGGGTGACCTACCCAGAAAAAAAATGATGGTCTCATTATGATGGGTGACCTACCCAAGTGGAAAGAATGTGAAAAACGGTCTCATTATGATGGGTGACCTACCCAAATGGAAAGAATGTGAAGTGCGGTCTCATTATGATGGGTGACCTACCCAAATGGAAAGAATGTGAAGTGCGGTCTCATTATAATGGGTGACCTACCCAGATGGAAGATGGAAAAAATATGAAGTGGTCTCATTGTTATGGGTGACCTACCCAGGTGGAAGATAGAAAAAATGTGAAGTGGTCGTGTTATAATGGGTGACCTACCCAGGTGGAGGATAGAAAAAATATGAAGTGCGGTCTCATTATAATGGGTGACCTACCCAGGTGGAAGATAGAAAAAATATGAAGTGATCGCGTTATAATGGGTGACCTACCCAGGTGGAAGATAGAAAAAATGTGAAGTGCGGTCTCATTATAATGGGTGACCTACCCAGATGGAAGATAGAAAAAATGTGAAGTGGTCGCATTATAATGGGTGACCTACCCAGGTGGGAAATAGAAAAAATGTGAAGTGGTCGTGTTATAATGGGTGACCTACCCAGGTGGAAAGAATGTGAAGTGGTCGCGTTATAATGGGTGACCTACCCAAATGGAAGATGGTGGTCTCATTGTGATGGGTGACCTACCCAGAAAAATGATGTTTTTTTTTTTTTCAAAAAAATGGTCTCATTGTTACGGGTGACCTACCCAAAGATAGAATGTGACTTACCTGGCAAAAAGACCTGGTTGGAGCAGTCCTAACAGGACAAGGCTGAGAAACTTGGCACCTTCTGGTTGCAGGTTGACTTGAAGACTCCTTGATGACGAGGTTAATCTCCTTGTTTCTTTGAGATTCTCCTACTGGCAGGGTTCATCTCATTCTCTTCTCGTTCCAGGATCTTAACCGATTCTTTCATCATCAACTCAATGATTCTTTCTTTGTCCACAACCTTGCTGGACTTCATTGAGGATCTTTCTGTAACAAATCATAAGTATGTGCAATGCTTTGAGGTTAGATGACATGCATGCATCCTTACCTGATGTGAAATATAGGCCCCCCCCTTTGATGATCCATCGTCATAGGGTGCCTTTGTTTGCATTCCAAAGCTTTATTGGTTCTTTCGATGTATTGGCTCATTCATGTGCTAGCCATCCCCTCAGTTGTAAGTGCAGTGCACATCCTGGGCTGTCTTCGACGGTTACTGCTCTTGCTGTTTATCAAGCTTGACTCTGCCCCCAAGTGTGGTGTTGCTTGATTCATCGTGAAGGATTTTCTCTCCTGGATTCTTCTAAGAATTATCCTCTGATTGGTTGTGTGCATCATGCCAACACCCATCATGATTGTCCATCAGTCATAAACTTGCCTCAAGCTGAAACAATACTCTTCAAGTAATGTTATCACCAGTCTTCATGGAAATTATCCAATCGTCCAGACATGCATCTCATAGCTTGCAGTGAAAGACTCATCGTTGTATGCTCAATGTTCTTTCTTTATGGATTCCTCTTAGCTTGTCAAATCAGATCATGAAAGGAAATGCGTTGGCATCATCAATGATGTTCATCACCCATATTCATGCGGTGAAGTGCGCATTTGAGCTTCAGAATAGATGGTCCCACAGTCAATCTTGGTGGTGTGCATCTTTCTGACATTCATTCCAATGCAACGATGCGATAACATTTGTCATAGCCATGTTTCAAAGGGTAACCCCAAGATGAAGATACGAGGTTGTCCCTTAATTGCAGTGTTGTTTTCAATTGCTGCTAGAGTTCACTAGATCAGGGAATGTTTTTGAACAACATTGCCCCCAATAATGATCTGAATGCTTGTTCTGCTGATTAGCATTTCTTTAAACACCGTTGTCCTCAGTGCATTGATTCATCATTTGATCATCTTTCATTGCCCCCAATTGATCTGAATACTGTTTGTTTTCTTACCCATGATCCACTGTATTGCCTCCAGGTGTCTCAATTTTTCAAGGAGTATTGAGAAGAGTTGATGTCATTTCATGTCAAATATTTCGCAGACTCACTCGATGTTCTTCATTGTTCGACAATCTTTCTTGTTCTGGAATCAAATCTCATATTTCAACGCTCATGTCTATTCAAATCTAATTGTTGAAATGAAATCAGAGAGATGTCAATTTTGAAAAGTATTTTTGGAAATCAAGCTTGTTTGGTCAAAGATCCAACACACGTTATTCAATGTAGTCCTTTGATTGCCTTGTATTTTGAACACAGAAATGACCCGTTGTGAGATTAAAATGACTTTTTCATGGTTCTTTGTGTCAGTTTTAATCTTTGATCTTGGGTATATCTTTTGATGGTCTATGATGAGGTGACCTTCTGTGAATTTCAAGAAACAAAAAGGCTCAAGTCAAAACTTGAGGATTCATCAAGAAAGATTGTTTTCTTTTTTAACACCAATTTTATTAGCATGCATAATAACAAGTAGCTTAATCCATGAAGCCACGACTCTTATGTAAAGGCTCTTCAGGTTTTGAGAGCGCCATTTCTCGGTTCAGATTGCTTACTTGATCAAAAAGGGCTTTTAAGAGCACGTAATGCAGGCTATGGTTCATGGCTATGAAAGAAAAGGATTTCGCAAGCTCAAAAGGTGTTTGAGGGTTTCAAAGACCTAGGATCAACATCAACTATTCATCAACTCTCTTTCTCTTGTTGTCATAGTAGAGAAAGTGATATATAACCTTGTTAATCTCAAATATCAGAATTCTCTTAACATAGGTCATAATGCTAATCCAACTTTATCTCTGATGAATGATGAATCTAAATTTTTTTGAAAACACTAAAGGCTTTATCCTAGACACACCAAAAGACATGAAACTTGATTTTTGGTGTTGACTTTTGACATTTGTTGTGTCTTTCTTCCATTGAAACCTCTTTTGCCCCTCTTAGAATTGATAGGCATTCTCCTTCATTTCCACTTTTTTTTGCTTTTACATAACCTTCCTCAAAGATTTCTTGGATGGCCCTCAATCTATGGCTTTTCTTGTTCTCTCTTTCTCAATCATTGGGCTTTTATTCTAAGCCTTTCTTTTATCATTGATTCTATTAGTGTCTTCATCCTTCCTAATAACATATCTCTCATTGCCCCAGGTGTAGGGTGTGATCCTAGTCAGGGTTTCTTCTTGAAAGAAAATATTTTACCAGGCTCAAAATGGGACTGCAAGGGATAATATTTCAAGAAATGTGAAAGGATAACAAAGATGGCCTTTTCTCGTTTCAAGCAAGGTCGGTTAGAACCGATAAATTTTGACATCATCTAGTGTAATGATTAGAACTTGTAAGAGTCATGATTCACGAGTCCATAACTACTGAATCCCCTACGTGTCATTATGCATATTGCTAAAACTAGCTATATGATGTGTGGTTCAGTTTCAGGAGGTATGAGTTCAAAATTGTTTGGTCACCTCATGTCATTTTCAAGCATCAAGTCATTTCCGCAATCAAAACACTTTTAATCTTCAGGATTGACTAGCTTTAATTTTGTATGTTGGAGTTTGATCAACAAAATTATTTTTGTCAAAATACCCTTTGAAAGAAGCATCTCTTGATTTCAAAACAACAAAAAGACAAAGAAAATATATGTTTCGTTCAAGGATGAGATGTGACCTCAAAACAAAATGCAAGATGGCAAAATCCATAACAAAAATGATTGACAGTTCAGCACCATTCTTGGATCAGCTTTTCTGGCCATATCTGTGTTTTGCCGAGCAACTTCGATCACTTGTTATTCTGATGATGTTCTGGTGACAAAATGATCGATGACATCATCTTTCACAAACTCAGCTCGATTCTTGAAACTATCATCCGGTCTCGATTCTTGAAATTCTTGCAACTGTTCAATTGAAATGGCCGAGGAACCCGTAATGATTTTCACATCTCGCCTGGCTTATACCCCTTAGGAAATAGTGGTTGCATGTGATTTAACGGAGTCGAGGCGACAAGTCTAGAATCTGGCAGATACTGGTAGACAAACTTGAGTGGCAGAGGGATGTCAATATTGGCAAAGACATTTGAGCAGTTGATGTTATGGCAAGACCTGACTAGGCAAAATGACTGAGGTTTCTCAATTGAGAGTTATCTTCTGATTCAACTCTCATCACTGTTATGGAATCCATGGTAGATCATTCAATCTTTCCTCTCTTGATAGCTAGCTCAATTCTTTTGGAAATACACACAACTTCATGTCAATATTTCAATGTTGTTGTGGTTGGTTGAGGGTTGTCGGGAACCTTTCAATAGCTTGGTAATCTTGGCAGTGCCCAGAAACATGTGGCATCGCCATTACCGACGTGTGGAATCACACATTGTCAAAACTGGAAGAGAACCTGATGAATCTAAAACTCCTTTGTCTCCTCTTTGATTCCTCACTGACGGTGCAACAAACAGACACCTGTAGAGGGAGCTCTGCTCTGTTGAAGTTTCAATCTTCTTTCTATTTTTCAGCCGAGGTCTGTCTCTTTTCCCTTCTTTTGCATTTTCAAGCTAACACCGATGAGAGAAAATTATAGATGATCAGAAACTACTGCATCCCTTCTTGGATTCTCCACTTGCAGACCTACAAACAGATTTCTGCAGAGAGAGCTCTGCCACGGTGAAGTTCTATATTTGCTCTTGTTTTCTAGCTCAAGTCTGGCTTTTCTGCCTACTACAGTGTTTCGATGCTGAAACTGGTGGGGTAACTTTTCACATTGTCTAGAACTACTACATCCCCTCTTGAATTCCCCACTTGCAGAGCCATAAACGGGTTTTTGTAGAGAGAGCTCTGCCACGTCAAAGTTCGACGACTACTCATGTTTTCGGACTAGGTCTGACTCTTCGGCCTACTCCAGTGTTTCGGTGCCGAAACTGATGAGACAAAGTTTTATAGCATATGAAAATAGTGCATCCCCTCTTGCATGCCCCACTGGCAGATCCCCAAACAAATCTCTACAGAGAGAGCTCTGCAACGTAGAAGTTTGATGTCTGTTCATGTTTTTCAGACCAGGTCTGACTCTTCAACCTACCACGGTGTCTTTGTGCTGAAACTAATGAGAGATTTTTATAGCATATGCAACTTATAAATCCCCTCTTGCATTCCCAACTTGCAGAGCCACAAACAGATTTTTGTAGAGAGAGCTCTGCCACATTGAAGTTCAGTGTCTAATCATGGTTTTTTTTTTTTTTTTTTTTTTTTTTTTTTTTTTTGCTGAACTGGAATTAAGCTCACAGTGAGGGTAACCTCAAAGAAGGCTAATGCACCATGCACATAAGGCTAGCAATTATTTGGTGCCATTGAAAGATGTGGAGGCGATGAACAATTAACAGGGCAATTGACCGAGAACAAAAGTTGTCATTAGTTATGACTGAAGGCATTGTTGTCGTGGTTCATGACTGAAAAGGAGAGGTGCAGCTTCAATGGGACGTGGACGAGCAGTGTTCCCACAGAAAACTGTGCAGACATTTCCTTTCCTTTTGATGCTCAACACTTGTTCAGGCAGATCTGAGCCTAGCTACTTCACCTTTAATGCTCTCAACTTTCTTTGTGATAATGAGCCTCTCTCCGACAACTTTCTTCATTTCCAATCTTTTTCAATCACGTGTAGCAAACCTCGGACAGGGGAACCTATTTTTCCTCATGGTACTTGCATGATAAATGTATGAACATGTAATCTATATGAAGAACTCGCCCTTCGAGGGGTGACATATGGTCGTAACTCTTGCATGATGAAACAAGAATTTCTATTCTTGCTCAAACTCTACAATGAAAATTTTCTGAGTGACGGCCATTGGGTCACCCACAAGTCCTGAATTCAAGATGCTTCAAAAAGGGCTTGCTCAGATGCAAAACAACTATTTACGAAGCATACATCCTAACGGCAGGTTCTAATCTTTTTAAGTGAGACAAGAGGTAGGTTTACTACTTGGTCTCTAAAAAGGGTCTCTCGCTGTCCCAGTGATCGCCCTTGTAAAGGCAATATGGGGGTTCAGCAGATAGTGGGATGGCACATGTACCAATCACTATCAGTCTAAACACTCAGCAAAGAGTTGGGGTTTACACAAACTTAAACCTTGACTCAAGTCATAAGGCAAGCTGCTAGTCCCCCACCTAACCTGAAGCTTGTGTGTGCTTTCAAAAAATAAAACATGTGATGCATGAGACAATTTTATACAATGCATGAATAAAAAAAAAAAGACAAAAAGCAAAAAAAAAATTAAACACATCAAAAACACAAAGCTTAGTCCAATAAAGTTGAAAACAATACCTTCCCCAGTGGAGTCGCCATTCTGTCGCACGTCAAAAATCCGCGCGGCGTCGGCTGGCGATTTTTCATTATCGTTTTGCTTTGATTTGATTCGTTGGAGTCGCCACCTAGTATTTAATTGAAGGCTACTAGGAAACCCGGGTACTGGTCTTATCAGAGATTCACGGGTAAGGGACTGGTTGTGTTTAGGGAAGGTATTAGCACCCCTAACACACCCTACCTGAGGTAAGCTGCTTCGTGGACTTGATGTGCTAAAGAAGTTTTAAAAATTCTGTTCTTTCATCGAATTTAGAAATACGACTTACATGTAAGTTCATAATTCTTTATCCTTGAGCAAATCAAAATATTAAATTCTTCTTTAATCTTTGCAATTTTATCCTAAATAAAATATAACAAAACATCCATAACAAAAAAAAAATACAAACAACACATACACCTTCACTGTATTTTTTTCTTTTCTTTTTCTTTACTGTATTTTTTCTTTTCTCTTTCTTTTCTCTTTCTTTTTTTTGTTACATCAACATTACAAATTATAAAAATTCAATACTAAAAATTAAAATTACATCAAACAATTTAAAATTACAAAACAACCCCTAAAACAGAATCAGGAACAGTGTAGCCACGGGTGAACAATGTCGGAGGCTTCTGGGCGCCGGAACAGTGGCGGCGCGTGGGCCTCACGCGCCACCGCCGGTGAAGACCAGCAAGCTGGTAGATCGGGATCGTCTCCTTCTTCTCAGTCTCCCTACGCCGGCGGTGACCTGCAAAGCAACCGAACACACCACAGGCTGTTGATTTTAATTTTTCTTTCTTTTTCGGATTTGTTTTGGTCTTCTCCTTTTTCAAATCTGCTTCACTTCTGTTTTCTCCCTTCTTAAGGTGGCGGTCGGCTCTGAGGTCAGGGCGTCTGCTTCTCCTCTGCTTCGGTTGGCAGATAGGGCGGTGCTGCCGTGTCCCAACTGCGGTAGAATGCTGGCCGGCGAGAGGAGAGTGAGCGGGCGGCGTTGCTGTGATGGGAAGGAGACGTCGCTGCTGGACCTGTTTCAGGTGGCTGGTGGATCTGTTTCTTCGGGCGGCGCTGATGTAGAGACACCGCTGGTTTCCCCAAATGGTGGGCGACTGGAGTGAGGGTAGGTCTGGCGAAGGGGCTGCAGCCGAGAGAGGGATGGCGCTGCTGCGGCTGACGGTGAAGACCGTGGGTCTGTGGTGAGCGGCTGAGGAAGAGGAGTGACCTGGAGAGAGGAAAATGGCCGATGGCCAGGGGGTTCTCTGGCTGAGTCTGTTTGGTGGAGGTGGAAATGGCCGAGAGGGGGATGACGGGGAGAGGCTCTGAAATGGCCGGCCTCAGGGGAGAAAAAAAAACAGAGGAAGAGGGGGACTTTTGTTCTCTGGTTCTCTTTTGGCCAAGGGAAGGGAGGGGTTATGGCTTTTTTTTTTTTTGTGAGGGAGAGCAAGACTTGCCCGGCTGAAGGGAGAAGAAACCGAAAATCAAAACCCCCTTCAGCCAGGGGTCTCTCTAGTTTTGGTTCCCCGAGAGAGGAAGGGTGGCCAGCTGCTCTCGTTTTTTCAAAGGGAGGGTTTCTCCCGTTTTCTTTCCCAAGACCAAGGGGAGAAAGGGGGCGGCCTCTTGGTTTCAAAGGGTGGCCCTGCAGAGAAGATGAAAGCTTGGGTTTCTTACCTTTTGGGTGGCTGCAGGGGGAAAAGTGAAGCTTGTGTGCCAGGGGAAGGATGAGAGACAGGAGCTCGTGGGTCTCTGCCCACTGCTGTGGGGAAGAAGCCAAAATGAAAAAAAACCCCCCTCTTCCTGGTGTAGCTGGGGATGAGAAGAAATAGGGGTTCCCCCCTAGCCTCCATTATCGGCTGGAGAAGAAAGAAAAGAAAAGAAAAGAAAGTGGGGGGCTGAGTTCCTGATTTTCAGCCGAAAGAGAGGAATCAAATGGTCTTGGGCCAGGGGGAGCGGCTGGTTTCGGGTGAAGGAAAAAAGTTTTTTAGGTTTCCTCTTTTTTTGTGTTGTCTCTCCCTCCAACATTCAAAATTCCTTATGCATAGGCAAAATATTGTTTGGGCCTCAAAATTGATTCCTCAACTTTCTTTTTTTGTAAATTTGATTTTTTTTAATTTTTTTGTATTTTTGAAAACGAGCAATATCAACGTCGACTCAATGAGGAAAATCAATGATTTTAAAATTAACGCGTTAAAGGTTGAACGCGTTCCAAATGTCTTTGAAAATTTAAATTCTTTTGAGACGATGCTAAAAATGCTAAAAACGATGCAAATGTATTAAAAATGTATTTTTTTTGGATTTTCAATGTTTTTCGCTATTTTTAGATTTTTTCTGAAAATTTATCAAAACATGGGTCAAAAATTGGGTAGCAACACCTCTGATGCACCATATGGCGCTGCACCCTGAAGGTGCTCAACACCGAGAGATGTTGACCAAGTCCAAACAATGTTGGAACTTGATCCCTGAGACACATTTTGTGAGCATGTCAGCTGGATTATCTGCGGTACCAATCTTCTGTAGCAGAATATCCCCTTCATCCACAATTTCTCGAACAAAATGAAATCGAACATCGATGTGCTTGGTGCGGGAATGATGAACCTGATTCTTTGCAAGACAAATAGCACTTTGACTATCACAATGGACATCCACGTGCTCTTGAACAATTCCCAAATCTTCAATCAACCCATGTAACCAAATAGCTTCCTTGAAAGCTTCCGTTACTGCCATGTACTCTGCCTCAGTTGTTGACAAAGCTACTGTTGATTGTAACGTTGACCTCCAACTTACAGGCCCTTTAGCAAGTGTAAACACGTAGCCTGTTGTGGAACGACGCTTGTCTAAGTCACCAGCATAGTCCGAGTCGACATAACCAACTAAATTTTGTCCGAGTCTATCATCCCTCTCAAACTTCAAACCAATATCAGTTGTGCCATGAATGTACCGTAGAATCCACTTAACTGCCTGCCAGTGACCCTTTCCCGGATCATGCATATACCTGCTCACCATACTGACAGCATGTGAAATATCTGGTCTTGTACAAACCATTGCATACATTAATGCACCAACTGCATTTGCATAAGGAATTTGAGCCATATGCTTGCGCTCTTCCTCTGTGCGTGGAGACATTGAAGCACTTAGCTTAAAATGAGGAGCTAAAGGTGTGCTTACAGGCTTGGTCTTACCATCTACCCCAAATCTCTGTAGAATTTTCTTCAAGTATTGGGTCTGTGTCAAACAGACTGTGCCTTTTCTTCTGTCTCTCTGAATCTCCATGCCAAGAATCTTCTTAGCTTCTCCAAGGTCCTTCATTTCAAACTCAGTAAGGTCCTTCATTTCAAACTCAGTTCTCAGTTGAGCTTTCAGTCTATCAATCTCCACCTTGCTCTTTGATGCGATCAACATATCATCCACATATAAGAGCAAATAGATGAAAGAACCATCAAGAAGTTTGCGAAAATATACACAGTGATCAAACTGACTCCGTGTGTATCCATGTTCTGCCATGAACTTATCAAATCGCTTATACCACTGGCGAGGAGATTGTTTCAATCCGTATAATGACTTCTTCAGTTTACAAGCCCAATTCTCTTTCCCAGTGACTTTGAAACCATCTGGCTGAGACATGTAAATTTCCTCTTCCAAATCTCCATGTAGGAAGGCAGTTTTCACATCAAGTTGGGCTAACTCCAAATCAAACTGTGCAACCAAGGCTAACAGAATACGGATTGATGAATGCTTAACAACTGGAGAGAATACCTCATTATAATCTATCCCCTCCTTCTGAGCATAGCCTTTTGCTACCAATCTCGCTTTGAATCGGATGTTGTCTTTTCCAGGATTACCTTCCTTCTTGGCATATACCCACTTGCAACCAATTGTCTTCTTTCCTTTAGGGAGTTGTACCAAATCCCAAGTCTGATTCTTGTGGAGAGATTTCATCTCTTCATCCATTGCCTCGTTCCATTTTGCACTTTCTACACTCTGTACTGCTTCTTTGTAGGTGTAGGGGATTCCATCATCAATCACCGGAAGTGCATAAGCCACCATGTTACAATACCGAGCAGGTTTCTTGATAACTCTTTTCGGTTTACTCGTTGCAATGGATTCTTGTTGTGTGGTTGCTGGAGTTGTTGCATCCTCTTCATCTGAACTTTCATCTGAATCTCCTTCAGTAGAGATTGTCTGAACAGTCTTTATAGGGATGACTGAAGTCTCCAACTCCACCTGTTGTGCATCACCAGACTGTTTTTCCTTCTCCTGTGATTTCTCTTGCTGTAACATGCCAGACTCATCAAAAGTGACATCTCTACTCAAGATCACTTTCTTTGATTCAGAACACCAGAGTCTGTAGCCTTTTACTCCTCCACTAAAGCCCAAAAATATAGCTTTCTTGGCTCTAGGATCTAGCTTGGACTCAGTAACATGATAATATGCTGAGCAACCAAATATACGCATAGAGTCATAATCATTTGCAGGAGAGCCTGACCATACCTCCAAGGGGGTTCTACCATCTAATGCTGCTGAAGGTAACCGATTAACAATATGACGAGCATAGCTTAATGCCTCGCCCCAAAACACTTTGCTTAGTCCCGAATGTGATAGCATACATCGGACTTTCTCCACCAATGTGCGGTTCATGCGTTCCGCTACTCCATTCTGTTGTGGTGTTTTGCGAACAGTAAAATGTCGCTTGATCCCTTCATCCTGACAAACTTCAAAGAAAGGATCTGAAGTGTACTCACCACCATTATCTGACCGAAGAGTCTTAACCCTCCTTCCAGTTTGAGTCTCCACCATTTTCTTCCATTTCAGAAAGATATCAAGGACCTCATCCTTGTGTTTCATCATGTAAACCCATACTCGTCTTGAGAAATCATCAATAAAAGTAACAAACCAACGATTACCTCCAAGAGATTCATTCTTTGAAGGTCCCCATACGTCTGTGTGAACATAATCTAGGATCCCTTTTGTGTTGTGTACTGCAGTGCCAAACTTGACCCTTGTCTGTTTTCCAAGAATACAATGCTCACAGAACCCATGCTTCCCAGTCTTGGCGCCTTTTAATAGACCTTGCTTGACTAATCCTTGCAAAGCCTTTTCACCAGCATGCCCTAAGCGCATGTGCCAAAGTCTGGAATTATCTGCTTCATCATCTTCTATACTTTTGGAAACAGCTGCTGTACCAGTAACTGTAGATCCATCCAGGAAATATAAGTTTCCTATCCTCGTGCCTCTTAAGACAACTAATGCACCACGGATTGCTTTCAGGACTCCACCATGCATGATAATCTTATAACCACTGGATTCTAGGACTCCAAGTGAGAAGAGATTTTTCTTCAAGTCAGGTACATACCGTACATCTGTTAGTGTCTTGACTACCCCATTATGCATCTTCAGATGGATAGTCCCAATCCCTTTGATCTCACTCACATCATCATTACCCATCAACACACCTCCTCCATCGAACTCCTCGAGTCTCGAGAATAAGTGCTTGTTAGGGCACATGTGATAGGAACATGCAGAATCAAGAACCCATTCACCAGAATGGTTTTCTGGTGATGAGACCATGAATGCAGAGTCTTGTTCATCCTCATCTCGTGCAACGTTCACAGTTGGTTCATCTTTTTCCTTGTTGCCCTTGATTGGACAATCTTTCTTCCAGTGCCCTTTTTTGTGACAAAAGGCACACTCATCTTTTGCAAGATATCGTCTGTTTGATGATTCTCCTCTGGATTTTGAGCGAGATCTCCCTCGCCCTCGAAATCTTCTAGGGTTTGTTCTGCCTCTAACAGTCAATGCTTCTGACGTTGACTCCTTGTGAACAATTTGGTCCTTCTTCCGATACTCATTGTTCACCAAAGCATTGGACACATCAATGAATTTAATCTTTTCTTTACCATACAGTAAAGTGGTGACAAGATGTTCATATGTGTCAGGCAGTGAATTTAATAACAGTAGAGCTTTATCTTCATCATCAATTTCCACATCTAAATTCTTCAAATCAGCTATCATTTTATTGAAATCATTCAGATGCTCATTCATAGAAGTACCTTTCTTGTGCTGAAACCGGAAGATCCTTTTCTTCAAGTAGAGACGATTCTCTATACTCTTCTTCATAAACTTGTCCTCCAGTGCTTGCCATAATTCCTTTGCAGAGTTTTGTTCTGAAAAGGCGTACTTCTGATCCTTTACAAGACAAAGTCGGATAGAACTGCAAGCCAACCGATTTATCCTTTCCCAGCTTTTATCATCCAGATCCTCTGGTTTATCTTCTAGAGTGAAATCTAAATTCATTTGGACAAGCATATCCATGACTTCACATTTCCACATGCCAAAATTACCTTTCCCATCAAACTTCTCCACCTCAAATTTGGTATTCGATACCGGGATGTATTGTGGAGGTATACTAGCATTCCCCGCTGATTTTTCTTCTGGAATATCAGCCATTAGGACGTCTTTGGATTACAAATGGAATCCCAAAATTGTTAAAACACACACTTTTATGCTCAAAAGTGCCAAAACAGTAACTTCGGTATGCTGTTTAACAAAACGGACACCACGGTTGCGTCCGGAATGGTTGAAAATGCTAGGAACCAACTTGACTCGGCCAAAAACGGGTCAAAAAATCACTGAGTTGGCCAAAAAACCAATATGACCGAGTTGACTCAGGGAAGGAATATTCTGTCTCTGATAAAGAATATTCTGTCACGGGAATATTCTCTTACTGGTAACGGAATATTCTTATTCTGTCAAGAGAATATTCTGTCACTGTTAGATGACGTGGCTGATGACGTGTCTGATGACAGGGCGATGTGGACCCTCTGTGATGACGTGGATGATGACTCAGCGCCTTCGTGTCGGATGACGTGGCTGTCTTCTCAGGCGAGAATTCCGGCAATGACTGGTTTTTCCGGCAGATTTCCGGCGAAACTTCGGCGAGCTCTACAGGGCTCGTTTCAACTCCGATTTCGACGATCTTTATATCGCCGGACTCGTATGGACGAGAGGAATCTCCGCAGCTGGTCAAAAGCAAGATCTGAGAACTTTGAAAATTCTGCAACTTTGAACAGAGAGCTGAAAAACGTGTTTTTTCAGTGTTCTAGCTTCCCTAATGCTCTGATACCAATTTGTTGTGCATACTGGACCGAAAGCAAACACAAATAAAACACAAACAAACAGATTTACGTGGTTCCCCAAAACCGGGTACGTCCACGGAGGCAGCAGATTGTATATTAATGGAGGAATGATACAAACACTCAACTCAACCCAGTACAATCCCACAAAACCCAGTGTTTCACTCTTACACTCGGTGTTTCTCTCAAATCTGCACTTTCTCACTCTCACAGTTGCACTCTCTCTTCTTCCTCTGCACACTGTTGTATTAAACTCAATCCATCCAGAAGGTCAAGGAAGGCAGCCACCGGCTGTCACCGCCCAGCCACCAACCGCCCAGCCGCCAGCCACCAGCCGCAGCCGCCAGCCGCCTTCACACCATTGGCCGCCAGCCGCCTTCACACTTGAAGGTTGAATTATCTTGTTTTGAATTTGTGTATAAATAGCAAGCTGAGCTTATGCTATTATGTGTGGAGAGAGTAGAGAGAAACACTAGAGAGAAAGAGAGAGGGCGTGTATTGTGTTAAGCTTTTGTGTTAATTAATTGTAAGCTTCTGTTCGTGTAATAAAACAGTGTGTTTTATCCCCTCCGAGTGTTTCAAAGCCACCACAAGTGGTTTCTCCCACCAACAATTGGTATCAGAGCCCCGTTCGTCAGAAAACAGAAGTGTTTTTGGGAGATATCCGAATTTTCAAAGTTGTCATAAACACGTTTTGATCATTCCAAAGTGTAGAGCTCATCCAGACGAACTCACTGCCGCAAAAATCAGCTTGATCGGAGACGGAGGTAGCCCACACGCGCCGCCTGAAGATTCTGCACTGTTTGACCACGCGCAGCCACGCGCCCAGAGGTAGACGACGACTGAGCCACACGCGCGCCATATTTGAGCCGGTAAAGCCGCGCCGCGCCGAGCCTCAAGCCGAGCCTCCAGCCGAGCCGAAGCATATTCCCGAGAATATTCCCTTTTCAAGCCTAGCCGCTAAGCCGAGCCGCTATTAGCCTAAGCCGAGCCGATAGAATATTCCACAGAATATTCCCGGTTCAACCCAGCGAACCGCCCGACGCCCAGAATTGGTTTTGTGACCGGTTCACCCAGTTTCTGACCTGATTTCTACAAAGTCAGACCGGTTCCCGACTATTTCGACCATTCCGGATCGATCTACAGTGTCCGTTGTGCCAAATTAAACTCCCAGAAGGAGATATAGTCATTCCAAGAGCAAAATGACTACAGAAAGTACACAAACACTCATCCCGAAGCTGACCAAAGACAACTATGATAGTTGGTGCATCAGATTAAAGGCATTTCTTGGTTCACAAGAGTGTTTGGAGATTGTACACTATGGTTATGATGAACCAGAGTCCAAAGAAGAAGAAGATACTTTACAAGAGGCACAGAAGCAAGCCCTGAAAGTCAACAGAAAGAAGGACAACAAAGCAAAGACCATCATCTACCAAGGTCTTGATGAAGATACATTCGAGATCATAGCTTCCGCTGAAACATCACATGATATATGGGAGGCTCTCCAACAAAAATACAAAGGTGCTGACAGAATCAAGAAGATTCGTCTTCAATCTTTGCGAGGTGAATTTGAGTTATTGCAAATGAAGTCCTCAGAATCTATTTCTGATTATCACACAAGGATTATGGTGATAGTCAATCAGATGAGGAGAAATGGAGAAGCCATCGTCGATTCTCGAATTACTGAGAAAATTTTGAGATCCCTAGATCCAAAATTTGATTTTGTTGTTGTCGCTATTGAAGAGTCCAAGGAAGTGGACAAGTTGACAGTTGATGAGCTTATGAGTTCTTTGCAAGCTCATGAGCAGAAGATTGTAAAGCGAAATGGAGATAAGGCAATTGAGCATGCCTTACAAGCAAAGTTGTCGCTCAAAGAGAGATATGAGCAAGGGGAGACTTCAACAAGTGGATATACCACTCAAGCAGGAAGTCAACAATCCAGAGGAGGATTTCAGAAATTCCAAGGAAGAGGTTCTTGGAATACAAGCTTTAGAGGAAGAGGTGGTAGAAACACCACCAGAGGAGGTAGAGGACAGCAAGCATTCACTCCTAGAGGAAGAGGAGGCGGTTACAATAACCGTGACAAGAGGAATATCCAATGTTATAGTTGCAATCAATTTGGGCACTATAGCACTGAATGCAGAAGGAAAGCTCCGTTGGAGATACGTGAGCAAGCCAACTATGCAGAGAAGGATGACATAGAAGCTGCATTTCTTGTCCAACAAGAACTTGGCGAGAAACAGGAAAATATATGGTATCTAGATACTGGAGCCAGCAATCACATGTGTGGCTACCGAGAGTTATTTAGTGATCTAGATGAGACCAAGCAAGGTCTAGTTACTTTTGGAGATACCACAAAGGTTCCGTTCAAAGGTAAAGGCAGCATCCCAATCAAGTTGAAGAACGGCGATGCCAGCTACATCGCCAATGTTTATTATGTCCCAGCCATAAAGCAGAACCTGATCAGCTTAGGTCAACTTTTGGAGAGAGGATATACTTTTTACTCGAAGAATTGTCATCTGACAATTAGAGACAACAATTGGAGATTAATGGCCTATGTGAAAATGTCCAAGAATAGGATGTTTCCTTTGAACATCCAGTATGATGCAGCAAGGTGTTTGAGTGCCATCACCAACAGTGAAGAATGGCTCTGGCACCTGAGGCTTGGACATCTGAATTTCACGAGCTTGAAGATGCTAGCAAGCAAGAAGATGGTCAGAGGTTTGCCTCACATTGACCATCCAGATGAAGTCTGTGAAAGTTGTGTCCTCAGCAAACATCACAGATCCAGTTTTGCCAAAGAAGTCAACTGGAAAGCAAAGAGGCCACTGGAGTTAGTACACACAGATGTGTGTGGCCCAATTACGCCTATGTCGACTGGACAGAATAGGTACTTCCTCACTTTTATTGATGATTTTAGTAGAAAGACGTGGATATACTTTCTGAAGAGGAAGTCAGAAGTATTCAATTGTTTTAAAGATTTTAAAGCAATTGTGGAGAAGCAAAGTGGCTACATGATCAGAACAGTGAGATCTGATCAAGGTGGAGAATATACAGCAAACGACTTTGAAGCCTATTGTACACAACAAGGCATCAGACATCAGACAACACCAGCTTATACACCACAGCTGAATGGTGTAGCTGAAAGAAAGAATCGCACGATTCTTGACATGGCAAGAAGTCTGCTCAAAGCAAAGAAGTTGCCCAAGCAATACTGGGCTGAAGCTGTATCATGTGCAGTGTATCTACTGAATCGCTGCCCAACCAGAAGTTTGCAAGGAGTCATTCCAGAAGAAGCATGGAGTGGTCACAAACCAAGTGTTACTCATCTACGAGTCTTTGGTTGTGTGGCATATGCAAAGATCCCAGATGCAAGAAGGAGAAAGCTCGATGATAAAAGCGAGAGATGCATCTTTGTGGGATATGGTGAGAGAAGGATGGGATACAAGCTGTATAATCCCATCACGAAGAAGGTGATTATGAGTAGAGATGTTATCTTTGAAGAAGATAAATCTTGGGAATGGAATGATGATCAAGAAGCAGTCAAATGGATCAATATGGATTTGATCCTTGAAGGTGAAGAAGTACCAACAGTACTTGTCGAAGAACCGATTGTACCAGCAGCTGAACCACAAAGTCCGGTACACAGATTCCCTGTATTCAACAGGAGGAACACACCAGGAGCATCATCATCAACACCACCATCAGCATCCTCATCAGAAGAACCAAGAAGGATGAGAAATCTTGAAGAGCTGTACGATGCCACTCAAGTAATGGAAGATACAAATTTGTTTTGTTTCTTTGCAGATAGTGACCCATTTAGCTTCAACAAAGCTATCACAGAAGAGAAGATAGAAGCAATGGATGAAGAAATGCATGCCATTGAGAAGAATGATACCTGGAAGCTGACTTATCCACCAGAAAGCAAGAAAGCAATAGGTGTCAAATGGGTCTATAAGACAAAGAAGAATGCAAAAGAAAAAGTGCAAAAATACAAAGCCATTGAAGAGGGAAACATTTATCAGAATGAAGTTCATGCTTGGCATGACATCCCTCGATTGAGTTTAAAGGGGAGATTTGTTGTATTAAACTCAATCCATCCAGAAGGTCAAGGAAGGCAGCCACCAGCTGTCACCGCCCAGCCACCAACCGCCCAGCCGCCAGCCACCAGCCGCAGCCGCCAGCCGCCTTCACACCATTGGCCGCCAGCCGCCTTCACACTTGAAGGTTGAATTATCTTGTTTTGAATTTGTGTATAAATAGCAAGCTGAGCTTATGCTATTATGTGTGGAGAGAGTAGAGAGAAACACTAGAGAGAAAGAGAGAGGGCGTGTATTGTGTTAAGCTTTTGTGTTAATTAATTGTAAGCTTTTGTTATTGAAATAAAACAGTGTGTTTTATCCCCTCCGAGTGTTTCAAAGCCACCACAAGTGGTTTCTCCCACCAACACACACACACTGCACTCTCTCTTCTCTCTCGTTTTTCTCTTCTGTCTTTTACACATGTTTACAGGAGAAAGGAAAACATAAATATAATGGCTGCAAAGGATAGGGTGGTTGATGGTGGAGAGGGTGGTTGAGAGTGGTTGAGAAAAATGTTGACAATTGCAAATGTTGACAATTTGCTACAATTTATTGGAAGCTCTGCTATGGAGACAAAAACACAAGAGAACGAGGTATTGTACCGCAAACTGAGTCTTCTCTTAATTTTCTAAATAATGGCGAATCACACTAGAGAATGCGCGTAGTGCATGGATATATGATGTTCAAGCATTTCTATTATTTCACGATATGTCTCCTGACTGTCATCCTCCCATACCAACTGCTGCGTGCAGAGCTTAAAGGGCTAGATTTGAAAACTGGTTCCTTCACCTTGAAGCAGCTAAAAGCGGCCTCTGACAATTTCAATTCAGCAAACAAGATTGGAGAGGGTGGTTTTGGATCCGTATACAAGGTTTGTCATCTAATGAATTTTTTATATTATCACAATTTTATTATTGGAATCATGCATGGGTGAATCCTCCCCAAAAACACTATAGCATTTAGATGCGTGATTGACTTCCAATGCAGGGTGAATTGGCAGACGGTACTATTATTGCTGTTAAGCAGCTATCTCCAAAATCCAGGCAAGGAAACCGTGAATTTGTGAACGAAATAGGCATGATATCTTGTTTACAGCATCCCAATCTTGTAAGGCTTTATGGATGCTGTATTGAAGGAGACCAGTTGCTTCTGGTGTACGAGTACATGGAAAACAACTCCCTCTCTCGTGCACTTTTCGGTAACCATAGTAGCATTTGTTGATAAATTTCCAGTAAAATATTTGTTTATAACACTGCATCAACTAGCAAACATGAAATGATCTTATTAACAATCCTATTAGGAGCAGGTTCCGAAACAAGTTTTCTGACGTTGGATTGGCCTACAAGGTATAAGATATGTGTTGGAATAGCCAGAGGTTTAGCATTTCTCCATGAAGGATCTGCAATCAGGATCGTTCACAGGGACATCAAAGGTACAAATGTATTACTGGACAAAGATCTAAATGCCAAGATATCAGACTTCGGTCTAGCTAAGCTCAATGAAGAGGAGAACACTCATATTAGCACTCGAGTTGCTGGAACTATGTAAGTTGTATTGAGACTAATTTCATTCCTGAAGTTTATTGATAGTAATACTCCTCATGTCTCTGAAGGGCACTAATTCTGCATTTAAATATATATATATCAGAGGATATATGGCTCCAGAATATGCACTGTGGGGCTATCTAACAGATAAAGCAGATGTTTATAGTTTTGGGGTTGTCGCCTTAGAAATTGTCAGTGGAAAGAGCAACTCAAGTTACAGGCCAGAGAACGAAAATGTTTGTCTTCTTGACTGGGTAAATCATCGTCAGTCTGTTTCTGTTGCTATCCTGAATTAATGACGCGTGAGGCATCAGTTCTCAATTCAAACATGGTACATTTGGTAAAATATCATAGCTTCCTTCTTATTTGTCTTTGAAATTGTCGTCACAGGCTCATGTATTGCAAAAAAAGGAAAATTTAATGGAGATAGTGGACCCAAAGCTGCAGTCTGAATTCAACAAGGAAGAGGCTGAGAGGATGATCAAGTTGGCTCTCTTATGCACCAATGCATCTCCATCTCTAAGGCCTGCAATGTCAGAAGTGGTGAGCATGCTTGAAGGACAGACCAGCATCCAGGAGATGATCTCAGATCCTAGCATTTATGGTGATGATTTACACTCCAAACATCTCAAAGGCCACTATCAGCAGGTCATGGACCAGAGTTTAAACAGCACACAAGACCTCTTTCCTCGATCTGATAAATCGTGGATTGGAAATTCCTCTACATCTGCCCATGATCTCTACCCCATCAATCCCGAGTCCATAAGTTTAAACCTCAGTGAAACCTCGTCTTTAATTTGAATAAAGCCAAAGAAATGCTTGGAGCTTCATTTGTAATCAAGATTTAGACGTCTACACAACGTTTTACTGCTTACCATCCATCTTGGTATGATTATGGATTTATAATTCTATATATGTAAACGGTGTCTGAAAGCTATCTCCGTGGTTGTGAGAATTCAGAGCCCAAGGCACCTTTCCTGGCCAGTGGTTATTACTCCCGATTTATGGGGATGGATATTTGAATATTTTTAATAAAATTTAGATTTAAAGAAGGAATCAGCTTGTTTTTTAATGAGATTTTTGAAAAAAAAAAGGTTTATTTACTTGACTGATGAAAACTGAAAGTTGGTAAACAAAAAAAGGAGTAACTAACAGAGTTTGGATGAAAGTGCTTGATTAGAATTCTTAATTGAGTTGGTGTATTTAAACAAAAATAAAATAAAATTCATGCATTTGATTGATAAAAAGGTGTAAAATTGGTGTACTGTTAATGCAATTATCCCTTGTTTATGTTGTGTTATAATTTTTCTTTATTTGATTTTTGAGATTTTACACAGCTTGGATGTTATAATTTAGAGCTTAAAAGTTATAATTTCATTGCCCTTAAATTTTTTATACTTTTCATTTTTTATATTATTACTGTTCATAGTACTGGATGTTGTTCGCATACTAAATGGTAGAACAATTTTGTATAATTTAATTTCTAATTATTGTAAAAACAAAATTAAAATAACAAGAATTAAAATTGATATTGATAAAAATTATTGAGTGCATGAATACTCATTATAATATATTGTGTTGACTTTGTGTGTTTAGAAATTTCAAGGTAGTTATGAAAAACAAGTGGCAAGTTATGAATTATGAAAAGTTGTATATGCAATGCAATGTGGAAAATATTAGCATATTAAATAAAATTAAAGATTTGACTAAGTTATAAGATTGGGAATGAGTCAAATAAAATAAATAATATTTTAACTAAAAGAAAAATGATGCTAGTAAATGTTGTTGTGTAATAATGTCAATGTAAGGGTTATGAGTCAAGTTGACGGTAAACTTTGATGTAAAGAAATCTAATATGGTATTGTGTATTATTGTAAAACAAGGAAATTAATATATAAGGTAATGGGAATAAGAAATGGACTATATAGTGGCAAATTCATGGTTTGGTGACCACGCAAACTGGCGACTCCGTTATGTTTGTTGCACATGCGAAACGGATGGTAAGATTAATTTAAATGAAATATATTGTTTTTTAAATTGTTGTTACCTAATTAATTTTTTTTTCTTACGGGCTATGTCTCTTGGATGTAAGCCGAGTCCAATGGAGCCGTTTGTAGAGATGCACGTGCGGAGTGAAGACCGCCAAAACAAGGTGCAACAGTTCGTTGACAACCGCGCTCAACACTTCATGGTATGTTCGTTCAACCGAAAGTTGTCAATTCCGTTCCGTTTCGTCTGGAATAACCGAAACATTTCGTACCAATTCAAAAAACGGAGCAAAACAAAACAATTTTCATCTCATTTTAAATCTCGGTCTGTTCCGGATTTTCCAGATAAATTTTGGCCGGAATGTTGTAATTTTATTTCACTATTTTGTTTCGGGCTTGAAAAGCCATTGAATCAAACTCAAACTTCAACTTATTTTAACCAAAACAAATTGTCAAAATATCATATAAATATTAATAACTCCATTTTCAACTACAAAACAATCTTTAATCAATCTAAAAATAAAAAAACAAAAAAAACAATAATAATAATAAATTTATGGACCCTAATCTATTTTTTTGGCATGGTATAAAAGGGCAAATTCATCTTCATTGAACTCCCATCTCCTAACAAACCTTCATTGACACCAATGTCTATTACATTCGTTCCATTTCTTTGGTTGAATAAAACATGAGTTGCACATTTTTTTTATAAAATGTTAAGAGATCAAAAAATCATTCTCCATTAATATCACAATAAAAATATATTGTGCAATACGATTATAATATAAAAAGCACTGGAATATTTCTTATTATCCTTAAGAAAAGCATGACCTCCTCATTATATTGAATGAGTAAACTCAAGGGAATTTAAAGGGGTGACAAACAAAACTTATAGTTTAATTAAGGGTTAAAAAATATTAATTGGATGGTGTTCGTGTATTAACCTAAATGTGACACTCAGATTCCAACTCCCTCTACCTTCGTTCAATAATTAATTATCGTAGCGTTTTGACGTGAATGGCTTGTGTGGCTTTCCTTTATCTTTTAGAAGTGAAAAGTTCAGGTTTGATTTTTTTTTTTGTTAAAATATTTTACTTTCATAATATTTTGGTATTTTGTTTAATTTGAATTATTTTAAGTTAAAATTCTATTTAATCTTGACTATTTTGGAATATTTTAAATTTTAAAATTATATTTGTTTGACATTGTATTTGTATTGCATAATTTATAATTAATTTATCTTGAATTTGAATTATGTTTGTTGAATTTTTCGTAAGTTATTATTTTTCTTGAATTGAATATGATGATTTTTTATTTTATTTTCAGGAGACCAATAATAACTGGTTGAGGGAGAGATATGGGGACAATCCTTCGACCCATCCGGATTTCATTCCTGATTTATGGATGGAGGTAGGATTGTCTAGTGAACCTAATACAAATTGGGTGTACGGTCTCTCCAACACTACGACCGAGAACTTGCGGGCGGCCTGTAGTGTCTAAATTGTTGGGAGCTTCCAATCAGTATCGAGCACCCAATCTAAGGAGTTTGTGGCCTTGCAGCAACACACGGCTCATCTCACCGAAAAATACTAGTGACTCTCGGCGAATTATGAACAATTCCGCCAAATGGTCATGGACATTAGATCACATATGAGTGATACATGTGCACCTCCTTTTTGATCGTTTAGTCCCGGGAACGACCAACCTCCTCCTCCTCCTCCAGCTCCGCCATTGTTCTAGTTTAATTTTTTTTGTAATGAATATTTAGATAAATATTATTTAACTTTATTTTTATATTTTTGATGTTTAATACAATTTTATTTTCATAATTGGTTTTTTTACTATTAATTTATATAATTTTATATTATTTATTCTAAATAATTTCTTAAAAATTTTGTTTTTAAAACACCACCGATGGATTTACAAACATACCTTCTCCGTCGGTATTTTACAGAGAATTGAAAAATATTTACTGAAAATGCCACAATCATCGACGTCTCTACAAACGGAAACATTCCGTTGGTATTTTATCGAGAGTTGAAAAATATTTACTGCATACACCATAATTACTGACACCTATACAGACAAATACCGTCCGTTAGAATTTCACCGAGAGTTGAAAAATATTTACTTCATATGCCACGATCACCAACGGAATATTTCCAGCGGGAATTTTTTTTGGCGCGTATTTTTTGTCTGTAAAACCATCGGTATTTTTTTTTACCGACATAATGTGGATTAGGTCCGTCAATAAAACTGTTAAATGTTGTAGTGTATTTAAAAGGCGTATAAATTAAGGTATAATGAAATGTCTTGGTATGAATTGAACAATGATAACATGAATGTGAATTCATGAATTTCAAAATTTGTAAAGTGATGTTTGCATCTTCCTTTTTATAAAGAGAGGCACTAGTAGTTGTATTCTCGACATAAGAAACTAGATCATCGAAAGGAGCAAGTAGATGTTCTCCACCTTACTTTTATTTAAAACAATATTACTTTTAAATTTCTTGTTATTGTGTTTGCATCTAAAAAAAAAGAGAAATATCTAAGAAATTTAAAATTAATTGATAAGCCGATCACATGAGTAGGGGTTATGGGTCGGGTGTTTATGAGTTGGTCATTCGAGTGAAGATCTACATATCAGATACCTTTAAGAATATTCTAGGAAGGGAAATCAAAGACATCATATTATGTATTCAAACTGTTATCTTCCTTTTAATATGCTTTTGGTTTCCTTTTATTAAACTTATAAATTTAATAAATTAGGAATATTTGTATATAAACTTATAATTGTAATAATTGATTGTTTTTCTATTTTGTGTTTCTATTTATTGGTCTTGTCTAAGGTTCACAGTAGATTTTTCTTTGTAAGGAAGTCTCTATCTTATCGAGTTAAATCCTAATCGTTCTAAAGTTTAAATTTTAGTATCACATTTATTTTGCACTTTGTATCTTTAATACCTGAGGGTATATACTTTACAATGTAGTTTTATACCTCCAAATATTAAAGTCTACAACTAAATCCTTATTTTTTATGAAAATATGCTTGGAAAACTTAGGATTCGGCCGTATGCATGCAAACAAAATATTTTTTATTTTTTAGAGGAAATTAATTTTTAATTAAGGTTGATTTGATATTTATATATGTTTGGTTAAAACTGTGATTGAAATTGAGATCGAATAAAAAGTAGTTTAATGTATTTGGTTAAGAATATTTTAAAAATTAAAATTATAAAATAATTTAAAAAGATATAAATCCTTTTTCTTTCTCTCTTTTCTGATTGGAATCTCTCTCGTTTTCAGTATGTTCGTAGCAAGTTTCAAGTCAATAAACTGACAAGTTGGTTTTAAATATCTGAGAGTTTTTCCATGAAAATGCTTTTTAGCAGCCTAATAGCTTGTCGTCAATAAATTTGTGGCTCAAATACCTCTATACCTCCTTATCTTTTAAATTTCAACATCTTGCAACCTGCGACTAGGAGAACCATATAAAATACGAGGTTAAGATTCATACCACTATTATTATCATCATTTTAATTTACATACAAAAAAATATTAAATATTTTAAAATATTATGTTTATCAATTAACCCAGGAAATCTCATTGTATTTCACTTAAAAAATTCAAACTAAAAAACTTTATCAAATCAATATCTCTCTACAAATTTTAGAGTAGTTTTTAATTTTTTCAGACAATTTATATTAATGTAGGGGATTGTTGGAATTTTATTTATAATATAGGTATATTTTAAACTAGATTAAAAATGAAGTTTAATTATTTTTGGAGTAAAATGTTTATTGAAATTTAATTTTTAATATAAATTCTTTAACATGGATTATCAATATGATTTAAAAAAAATTATATAATTGAATGAGAAATTAAAAAAAATATTTAATTATTTTTATAATGATTGTAAGAAGTTAAAATTGATACAAGTACTCTGGCACCTGGATGTGACGTTTTAAGATTTGGCAACTATAAATCAAATTAACCTCTCCTTCCCTGCCTGTCTCCTGACGACAAATACAAAACTTATTCGAGCTTTTGCAGCCAATTTTGGGCACAAGATGTTAACGATTTTTCAGCTTTGCCAGGTTATGGTGATGATCAGTTTCTGGAGCTCTATTACTTTGCTTGCTTCTGATCAGCTGCATCCAGGGGAAGGTAAGAACAACCTACCTAGCTACTTAATTAATTAATTGCCCAAGCACTGTTCTTTGATTTCACAGTAATATATCTTCAGATCAGATCAGTGAGGTCTTATAAGTATACAGCAAGTCTTTCAAACTTTTCAACTCATAAAGTTTTCGTTTTTTCTTTTTTTCTTCTTCTTTTTTTGTCCATAAACATCATCACTTGTAACCTTTAAAGGCTAAATATCTTTTTATCGCAACCATTAAATCTTAGATATTATATGGATATAAATTATCTTGTGTTTTGGAATCAAAGAAGGATATTGAATTTGAATATTATGAAAGAATTAAAACAAAAACGACAAAAAAAAAGGTGGTTTTATTCCACTTCCATTTTTGTTATTCTATTTATTGTAGAAAAACAAAATAGCCTATTATATTGTGTTTTTTATTTTTTTTTAAATCTTAAAAGTAATTAATTTTCAAATGAACTTGATTTTATTATTAAAAAAATAATATATTAAATTATTCCTTAATATTCATGACTTTATTTTTAAAAAATACAAAACAAAAGTCAACGTAAATTTTTTATCCTTACAAACTCAACATTGAGTTGGTAAATATTGTGAATTTTATGAACAAATAACTCAATTGATTAAATTTTAGTATCAAATATCATCAACAATTTTATTTTTTTAAATGATATTTATTATTGTTTTATGATGCAATGACTTTACTATTATAGACATGTGTTAGGAACTAAAGAGTACTGTATAGATATTAATATTAGTTTGATAATTTAGATTATTCAAAATGTAATATTTAAGAAAATATATATAGTAAATTAAAAAACATACAAATATTAAAGATAAAATACAATCCTTAAAATATAGGTTTTCTTTGTTACTTCTTCTATTTTGTAATTTTTTTTCTTCTTATTATTATTTTAAGAGTATTATTAGAACGAATTTCTTAAAAGTTAAAATTAAAGAGTAATAAAGACATATATTTAATTATTATATTTTAGTCTTTAGTAAATGGAACGAGAATAACATAAACAAAAGGGTGAACTTGACTTCCTAGTATCATCTTTGTTTGAATTTGGATAACTAGGTTAATAATATTTGGGCCCTCGTTGGGCTTAGTCATACCTAATTTTTGTGACCCTTTTCTAACTACTTTTTATTGTTAGAGAAGCTCAAATTATTTATTTATTATTTATTTTTTTAAAAAAATTATGTGTTTCTTCTATTTGTTATTATTTATTTTAAAAAAAGATTATGTTTTCTTTTTGTCTTTTGAGGTGATTGTTTATTTGTATGAATCTTCTAATATTTTTAATAGGTAAGGACAATAATTTAAATTGTCAAGCTAAATTGAATGAGATTCAACTCAATTTAGTTCAGGCAATATATATACACCTTGACTCAATAGTTTCATTACAAGTCAAATATAAAAATAACATAACAATTAAGTTAATCAAATTAATTTACAAAACTCATGATTAAGGTCATGAGAATATAATAATCTCATAAAAAATAAAAAATAAAAAATAAAAAATATAAATAAAAAATTCAATCTCTAATAACTCTAATGTTGAAAGATAAAATTAAGATTAAATAAAAAAACAAATCATTATTCCAATTAACAATGATTTGTGAGGAGGGGTTAGTGAAGTACCCTTTTTTTTTTTTAGTTCTCGTTAATTATTATTATATAAAATAAATGAATATATAACTTTTACAAATAAAGTTTACTAATTGTGTATTTCTTGCATTAAACTTGAAGAGATTAGTCTGTTGCAAAATTAAACAATTAACCAAAACTCTAGATTGTATGGTGAATTTATTGTAATTATAGATTTTGTTTATTATGAATTGTTATAATGAATTTATTTTTATACCCTTCAATGGAAAAGTTGAAAGGTTAGAAAATATGAGTATTTTGGTCTTTGTATGCTGATCTATTGGTCATTAAAAGATTAAACATGGATATTATATATTATCTTTGCAGATTATTTTGTAAAGCCTAAATATTCTTCTATCTCTAAAGTTAATAAAATTTAAATCCACTATCCAAGAGTGTTTTTAACTTTGTACAGACTTAAAAATCAATAAAATATATTTTTATTATGGATAAGATAAAATAACTTCTATGTGGTGTTTTGTTTTACATAATTTCATTTACAAGCATCTGAATTTTCTAGCACCTAAAAAGTTGTGATTTTGTTTTGTATCTAATTCTTTCTCAAGAAATGACATAGTCCATGATTTGTTTTTTCCGTTTGATACATCTACCGGTTCAAATAACAATAAAATAATATTTATACATAATAAATTTTTATCATCATTCACCAATCCCCCTAGTATAGTTTTTATCATAATAAATACTTATAGTAATAATCCACCAATCCCCTCAGTATAGTTTTTAAACTCCATCTTATTTAGGAGTTAACCTAGCAATCAATCTAGAGTTTAATTTAGATTACGTTTTATTTTAAACTAATTTAAAAGTTAACATAGTTAAATCTAGTTAACTTAATTGAGCCAACAAATAATATTTTCTTTTTTATTTTTTATTTAAAATAATATTATTTTATCTTTACCTGCGAAACTTTCATCCAAATATTAAACCAAATTATCCTGAACGGAGTGATAACTATGACGATAGATTGATATATGACTGCGTGTCTCAAGGTATTTGACGGAATAAGCTCCAGACAAACCGGATACGATAAACATGCCTCCAGTTAACTTGATTCAAATGGTCGAAGGACTGTGTGTAATGTGTATGGCCATTACCTATTTGAGAATGTTTTGAATAGTGCACATTCCTCATGAATTAATTTTTTTTTTTTTTTAAAAAAAAAAACCCACCAGTTGAAGCGTTAAGACAAATCGGTAAGACAGTAAACGAGGATGGCCAACTATCCTTGAAGTTCGTCGATCGTTGTCAACAGAGTGGAGTCGTTGAGACAGTACTGACTTCTGCTCCACCAAACTTAGAAGGGAACAGCACCATCGAATGTAACTGCAGCATCACTGATGATAATTACTGTCACATTACTTCATTGTAAGCCTCTTAATTACTTCACATTTTTATGTTTTTCTTTCTTATATATATATCTTAGCTTTCCTAAACTGTGACCAATGATGTCTCTCTCTCCTGCTTGCAATAAAGCCAGCTCAAAGATTACAGTCTTCCAGGCAGGCTTCCTCCGGAATTGGCCAACCTTACTTATGTCCAAAAAATGTAAGAACCCTTAATTAAGGACATATATATTTGGCTCATGTTTCTGCTTCGAGGCCTCAATTCTGAATCCATTAAATGATTATGAATCTTGAGATGCCTCGATGATAATTAATACTCATCAGATGTTATGTGATTATGAGTTTGCCATTGTCTGTCACAGTTTATATTAAAATTTCAAGCGTTTATATTAATTTTTGGAGCAATTTTCAAGATGGAAAATAATTTTATACAAAAACATTGTCTATGACAGAGATTTCACTCGCAACTATCTATACGGCACAATTCCGGTGGAATGGGCTTCGATGAAATATCTGTCTTTCATGTAAGCTCATTAATAAATTCACCCCTCTTCTTGGTTTATCTTATTTTCTATGTAAGAGTGAGCTTAATGTTGGGAAAATCCGACCGGGGGTGTACTGATATTTGCTCATAGGAGGGTAAAGCACACTGACACAATATTTTACGTGGTTCGGCAAAACCGCCTACATCCACGGGAGAGAGTCCATTTTATTAGAGATTAGAGAAAGGATATACATGGAGGAGGAGGATCACTTCACTCAAACTCTACTCCCAACTCTCATTGCTGCATTTGCAGCTGCTGCAATGGCAGCAAGGCTGCTGCCATTGCAGCTCTCCACTTTCTCTCTATACTCTTCACATTCTCACACCTCTCTTACATTTTGCTCTCTCACGGTGCCCTTTTATAGGCAACAATGGTGCTGCTCCACTTGTTCTTTTGTCAACAAAGGTGGCTGCCAACTCCAGCTCTTCTTCAACAAAGGTGGCTGCCAATAGTCAATGGTTGGTGCTGTCCATTTGCTGCACATGCAATGGCAACAACCCAACACTTAACACAACTAACTAACCTCTTATGCAGCTCGCTTACTGCAAATCGCTTGTCAGGAAATATTCCTGCCCATTTGGGAAGTTTTACTGCTCTCGCCTACTTGTATGGCTTGAATCTGTTATATTGCTCTACCTCTAGTTTGAGTTATTCGAATATTGCAAGCAATGCTAGTTTACTTTGTTCTCCAATGTTTATTTCACTTTATCAAATGCAATTATAAAATATAGGAGCCTTGAATCAAATCAGTTTTCTGGTGTTGTCCCACCTGAGCTTGGCAAGCTTGTCAACTTAAAAAATCTGTAAGACATTTAACTAAATTCTTCATTTGAAGACCTGATACAGATTTCGTTTTCATTAGTTGAAATCTTTGCTTTGATGCCGTAAATTAACAATCGCAGGATACTCTCCGGCAATAAGTTAGTGGGGACCTTGCCAGAGGCACTTGCGCAGATAAAAGACTTGAAGGATTTGTAAGCCCTCACTTATTTTCCTTGAACACCTTTTTTTTTGTTGATAATTTAACATATTCAATGTGCAGTCGCGTAAGTGATAATAATCTTAATGGCACCGTACCCGAGTTCATTGGGAACTGGACTCAACTTCAAAAGCTGTGAGATGTTTATCTTCACAAGATCTTAATTCATTCTAATGCAACATGATACACTTTATTGAGATTTTTTGTTCTTTTCGTGACTAATGTAGTGAATTGTACGCGACTGGATTGCAAGGACCTATACCTCTTGCGATTTTTCATTTGGAAAAGTTGTCTGATTTGTGAGTAAAACCACTTTCTTGTGCTGCATACCTCCTGCTGTATTAATTATTGAAGAATTCTCTCTGTGTGTGTGTGTGAGAGAGAGAGAGAGAGAGAGATAAATGAAGGGAATTGAACATTTAACTTGTATTTAAGGTCTCTTACTGTTCTGCAGGAGGATTGCTGATATGCCTGGACCAGAGTTTCAGTTACCTAAAAAGCCGATTGAAAGGAAATACTTGTATGTGAACTGCTTCATCACTTTTCACAGTAAAGTTGAGGATATGTTCTGTTCAGAACTGTTTAACCAACCTGTAACTTGTTGTCAGGGTTCTGAGGAATATCAATTTAGCTGGAACAATCCCAGAAGACGCATGGAAAGTGGAAAAAACACTGTTAAGTGTGAACTTCACTCATCGCCTTACATCTGCTGCTAAGCAACATAGAATTTCTTTTTATACATTTCAATTCTGCCACATTTTTCATTATGATCTCCATGTACATCTGCCGCAAAGCAACATAGAATTTCTGTTTATTGCAATTATATTTACTAAGATGTAAACTTTTCTTCAGAGATACTGAAGCCTAAAATTTTGTTTGCTGAAATTTCTTGCAGCGACTTAACTTTTAACAAGTTGGTTGGGGAGATTCCTCCTACTACAATACGACGACAGTTTACGTGAGCAATGTTAAAGTCTGATAATTTGAAATTTGGTTATTGAAATCTTATCGAGGATGGCGCAATAAATTATGCTGAAAGTATGAGTGTGGTTCTTACCAGGTTTTTGAGTGGCAACAAGCTGACTGGAACAGTGCAAGACTCATTCCTCCAAAACAGCCAAAATCTGTAGGTTCCTAAATTACACCCATCATTGGATTCAGTACTTATTTGAATATTGATATGCTTTGCCTTTTTTCCTTGAAGATCCATGACTAATATTGCCTGTAAGTTTATGAACTGCATGACCTTAACTGAATATACAAATATGAGATTTGACCTCTCTGCGCTGAAACACAATAATATAACCTGAGAGTGAAGCTGCAAGTAATTAATTTTGATTTTAAAAAAAACCGCTTACTTTTATCGTCTTCTCTGCACTGCAGTCTCACCGCTGACAGCACTGCATTCAATTTTGTCATGCTTATCTCTTATGCATCATGAACATGTTCATTCCCAGTTTCCCCCTTTCCTATTATCCTTGACCTGTGTGTTTCCATTGCCTTCACACTAAGAGTGTGTTCGGTATTGCGGTAGCTGTTGTGGTTGTGGTTTAAAAAAAGTTGTTTTTATAAAAAGTACTTTTAGTTGAGTTTGGTTTGAAAAAATAGGTGTTTGGTTAAAACTGTGGTTGAAATTGAGGTTGTAGAAAAAGTAGTTTAATGTGTTTGGTTAAAAGTGCTTTTGAAATTGAGGTTATAAAATAATTTTAAAAAATATATATTAATATTGATGGTTTTAATTTAAATATTGTGGATTTAACTATTGCTATTACATTATGAAATAAATCATATTTTATATATATAAAAAAATTATTGTTCCATTAAACTATCTACAATTCCATTACGTACAAAATTCATCCGACAAGAACTACAAAATTAGGTAAAATATTATCAGGAATAAAATTGAGATTATAGTACAAGTAAATTTAATTCACTTTAAACTAATTTTTTTTTTAAAAAAAATTATTGTTCACGTTTAGTGCGAGTGAAATCAATTAAATGCACTGATTTTAAAAAAAAAAAAACTATTCAGTGAACGGTGGAGGCATGCATCCACTGTTCACTGAACAGTGAAGCACGGTTCCTTTCTTGGAACACGCAGGAAGCAGCTCCTAGCTGCTTCCTTTTTCCTTGCGTTTCAAACGCAGCTTGACATGGGACCCATGTACAGTAATAAGCGTTTGTTAATTAACCAAACAGCTTGTAACATTTAGCCGCAAGAAACGTGGACGCCACCACGTAGACAAACAGGTTCTAAGAGTGTTTGGAAATGAAGTTAAAATCACGTTTACTGAAAAATTAAAAAAATTTTGTTTTTTTTTATATTTTGAGATTGTTTTGATGTGCTAATATCAAAAATAATTTTTTAAAAAATAAAAAAAATATTATTTTAATACATTTTACAAGCGAAAATCACTTTGAAATGCAACCTCTATCATACTCCTAAACACCCCATACTTCATTTTATGCTAATATTTCATACTCACGGGAGGTTAATGAGTAGATACACTAAGAACCACAACTGGTATATAAATTATTATTTTTTAACATAAAATACTACCAGATTTAACAGTTTTATCGACGGAAATTTTTGTCAATATTTACACTAGCAGTCCATCAGTACATATGTTACCAACTGACTCACAAACGGAAACGGTCCGTTGAAAAAACTTTCGTCGGTAATTTATGGACTGTTGGTGAGTTCGTTGATACTAAATATACAGATGGATTAATAAATAGACAAAACATGCAAAAAACAATTACCCGCTTTATTCCGTCTATAATTATAATATACCACCAACAGAATATCATCTGTAATTTCATTAGTGCGGTAACAATATTAGTGGCATTTGTAGTAATTCTTTTCCAATTCTCTAGAATATACTAACGGTTAGTTCTGTCGGTTACCCCATCAGTCATCGTGGCATTTGCAGTAATTCTTTTCCAACTCTCTCGAATATAACGATGGAGTTGTTCCGTCAGTGACCCTGTCGGTAATATTTAAAAAAAATATATTGAACAGAAGTAGAATAATATAACAGTGACATTTACAATAATTCCTTTTCAACTATCTAGAATATACCGATAGAGTTCTGCCATTAGTAATATTTTAAAATATATATTGAACAGAAGTAGAATAAAATAAAATAAAATAAATTAGTATAAAAATCAAATATGTATTACAAATTTAAATATTTGTATGTTCAAATACAATAAATTTAAAATAGAGACAACATTGAAGGAGGAGGAGGAAGCCGGTCGTAGGACTAATTAGGGGGTGCACATGAACCACCCATTTGTGATCTCATCTCCATTACCAATAGATGGAGTTTTTCATAACCAACAGTGAGTTATTCATATTTATCGTTAAGAAACAAATTATTCTAAATTTACAAAAATTCAATATAATAATTAAAATTAATCTTACACATTTAATCGAAATTGAACAACAAAATTGAAAAAAAAAACTAAAATTCAACAAAATAAAGGAAAAATTATTTCAATAACAACTAAAATTCATGTCATTTATTGATTCATAAAATTATTAAGAACACAAAATTGAACAAAAATAATGACAAAAAAACAAAAATAATGCAAAAAAAAAAAAACAAAACAAAAAAAGGATAAAAAAGAATGAAAAATTCTTACCTTAATAGCATGCTTTATTTTAGCTCTTAATTAAAAAAGAAAGAAAGAAAAGACATTGTTAATAAACCCCAAATAAGAAGAAAAATGAAGAGAGACAACATACCCTAGAATGAGAAGAGAAGATAATGCTTGATTTCATGTGAGAAGGAGAGAGAGAAGAGAAGATAAAGAGAGAGAAACAGGTGTGTGAGAGAAGAAAAGAGAAGAAGAAAGAAAAAGATGAAGTCTCGTTGTCAAGATTCCGGTCTTTTATTTTAGTTTTTATTGATGGGATTACCGATAAGCAATTAAATATTAATATTTTTAATATTTTCGTTAGTGATTCTGTTTGTAAAGTCAAATGGAAATTTTCACGAAAAGTTTCAAAAAGCCCTCCATATATTATCAACAACTTTTCATTCCACGGGTGATTCTATTAAAAAAAATGAATAGTCAAAAGAACATTAATTATCATTGCATTGAGAAGTAAACATTTCTCATAGTCTCTGAATATACCGACGGACACATTTCATCGGTAAACTCGTATGTAATGAACACTGAACAATGACAGGGTAAAGTGGTACAGTTCTCATGGTCTTTGAAATATACTGATAAACACAGTTTTTTGGTATACTCATATGTAATGAATATCGTGAATAGTGTCAAGGTGAATGAGAATAGTTCCCATAGTCTCTAGAATATATCGACAAATACTTTTTATCGGTATATCTGTATATAATGTACAGTCTATTTGTACTTTTATCGGTATAAAATAGTGTTTGATGCCAAATTATATCTATATTCTGTATTCATACATCCTCCAAATAGTTAAATTCACAACTATACACGCAACACAATAACATCAGTTCACATTACAATAATAAAATAAATATTTTTTTTCATTTAATAATAAATTATCATCATTGTCATTAAAGTGAAGTGAATTTCATCAAAAAATATTACATTATATTTTATGGCATTACACATTCATGTTGTGCAAATTAATCATAATTTTCTTCTTCGTCAATTTACCCGTCCTCATTTCCATCATAATCTTATATATTGATTTCATCACTATCATCTTCATCAACTTCTGTATGTCAGCTAGAGTTCAAAATATCATTCAACTCTTTAATGTCAACATCAATAAAAATATTCTCGGCAAAGCAAAAATTTGAATTTTCTTCTAAGTCATTAGACGAAGTAACTCGATATGGATCAACTAATTCACCAAGTTGAAAGACATCATCTCTCATAATTAATTCATCGTTTCCATCTTGAATAACCTTAACATGACCTCTATGTTTAGTTTTCACTACGGATAAACTTGTTGGAATTACTTGGCAAAAACAAAGGCATTGTCAACATTCTAAAGTCTAGCATTTGAATTAATTTTGACCAAACCATGATGGAGATCTACTTTGATTTCTCTGTCAGTGGTGTCATAGTAATAATATTTGAATAAAAATACTCTATTATGCTCGCTATGATATTATAATTCAATAACTTTTTCTAACTTCTCATAATAGTCAACTTCAAACTCATTAAAAGTCAATCCCTTAACACAAACCCCATTGTTATATATTTTTCTACCCTACCCATATTCTTCAGTATTAAACACATGTTCATTGATAGAATACCCGTTATAGCACTTCACCTTTTTTTCAAGACCTAGAGTTAGTAAAGACCAAGTAATACAAGCATTTCCTTTTAATTGGTAAACGTAGTACATGAAGTACAACTATGAACAATTAACAAGAAATATATAATGAAATTAAGCGTCACAAGAGATAAAAATAATTAAACAGTACTTACATGTGTTCTAAACCACGTGAAAAATTGTTCATCTCATAATCAAAAGATTTAGGATTTAGTTAGCTATGAGTTTTACGATAGTAAATATTGATGTTGTTACCTGTAAGGAATTCAATAATGTATTAGTTTATAATATTATAAGAGATAAATTGTTTGAAAATAATGACATGTTAAGTAGTATGCTTACTAAATAAAATGTCTCAGTTCATCGCAGTTAAATAACACATAATTATGTACTTGTCTAAATTCTATTTCTGACGAATATTTTTCCCTCGCAACATTTTTTTTGGTATGGGTTGTCTAGGATAAAAGAATATATTAACAAGTTCTCACTTGAAGGCACTTACTCACCATCGTCATTCCTTGGAATAAGATTGATTTTTGTTCTTAATTGAGGCTAAAAATAGTATGAGATAAATGTTAAGATCTCTTCAAGAATATAAGCCTCACATATCGAAGCCTCAACATGTGTCTTGTTTTTTTAATTTTCTCTTAAGGATGAACAAGTACATGCATAATATTAAATGAATTTTTTGAAATATGCAAAGAAAGACAATAAAATTTTAATTATGATGTATGTGTAGACGCTAACCTCTCAAATAGATACATCCATCTATATTGGACTAGGCCTTTAACTTTTGACTTAAACCGTAAATGTAAAGGTAAATGCTTCATTGAGTCGAAAAACAATACCTCTCAAATAGATACATCCATCTATATTGGACTAGGCCTTTAACTTTTGACTTAAACCGTAAATGTAAAGGTAAATGCTTCATTGAGTCGAAAAACAATGAAGGGAATATCATTTAAAGTTTGCATATTATCTGGATGATAATCATTTCAAGTTGCTCTATGTGTTATGTCTGCAACTTATTTGAGCATATATCTCTAAAGAAGTGATTTGTCTTTGTATGTGCTTATTTGACAATAAATCCATGTAAGCTAATGAAATGAGTGTTTGTATAAACACGTGACAGTTATGGCTCTTCATTTCATAAAATCTACAATCCTTCAAATTCATCATGCTTGATATGTAGAGGTATATCCATTAGGAAAACGTAGACTTTAAGCCATTGGTAGACAACTAACTATGCATTCTTATCTAAGGCGAAACTGACTTTGGGTTTTGCGACCTATGACCCAACATAAGTCAACTCCAAATTTTTATGGTGACAAAACAAAGCTATATTTCTTTTAGCCTTGATGTTGTCTTTTTTCTTCCCCTTCATGTCCATAACTGTGTTGAAAATATTCTCAAACACGTTATTTTTTATATGCATGACATCAAGGTTATGACAAAAAAGATTGGTCTTCAATAAGAAAGCTCCCAGAAAATACTTCACTTTATCCAATTATGGGTTATACCAAAACCAAGAAACTTCTGCTTACTCGATTGAAAATCAAACTCAATGCCATCGTACTCCGACACTGCATTATACAATTCTTCATCTGAAAGAAGCGACGGTGCAACATCCATTTCAATTATGCCAACAAGAAGTCCTTTTTGTTCTTTCTGAACTTGTGATTTGTTGGCAAGAACCGGTTATGACAGTAAAAAAGGAGAGGATGTTTTACCGTGGTTTGTTAGCGTGAATGGTTTGTTATTTTCCATATAGTATGGACATACTAGTTTTCCATGCATGCTCTAATCAGAAACCATTTCATAAGCTGGAAAATCATTGATAATCGACATTAAAGCTACCTTCATTAGAAAATTTTGTTTCCTTGATACATAATAAGTCAAAGCTCCAGATGAACACTATTGCTTCAACTTACCAATCAATAGTTGAAGAAAAACATCTATATTCCAACCTAAACTATTAGGACCAGGTATGATCATAGATAAAAATATGAATTACGATCTCATATACATCTCTGGTGGCAACTTGTAAACCATAAGTATCACCGGCTTACAAGAATAAGGAGCAATAAATGACCTGAATAGATTGAATATGTTTATACATAACCCAAGATACACGTTCTTTGTCTCCATTAAAAATTAAGGATGCACATTATTAAAGCATTTCCAGGTTTCACCATTGGAAGGGTGTATCATCACTTCATCTACCGTATCATGTGATTGGTGTCATGTCATGTGCTCGGTAATTTTTGGTGACATGAATAACATCTGCAGTCTAGGTATGATTGGAAAGTATTTTTTTTTTGTGAGACATGAGTTTATAACGAGAATGCTCGCATGTTCTACACTCGGTTAACTTTGTATTTTCAAGGTAATACAACATATAGAAGTTTAGACATATGTCAATTTTCTAGTATCCTAGACTAAGAAGTATAAAAATTCTCTTTCAGCCTATTCCTTTCAGGTAAAATGTTTCTCACTCATTTGATAATTCTGTCATAATCAACCTCACTCATCTCATGATTTGACTTGATGTTGAACACCTGCGTAACAACAGATAATTTACTATGATTTATGCAACCATCTCATAATGGTTCATCAGAATCTTTCAAAAGATTAAAAAAAGCTAGCTGTGTTTGTATTAGGTTCTTCATCTATGATTGGACATTGATCGGCATAACCTTAATCATTCCAATCGCATCCATAATCATAGTCCTATAAGGATTACTATTATCATCTACAACTCTGTACAAATTGCTAGAACTAGAAGTTGATTCAACCATCCTTTCTACCATGATATCGTGAGGAACATATGGTTCCTCGTGTGCATATCATTACAAGTATTTCTCAATGAACCCATTTGTAGAAGATACATTATTACAATATCTTAATTAATAAACTTTTTATTTTTACACTTTTTACATGGACATTTAATACCCCTTCCACTAATATTTCTCAGATTAAACAGTGCGTGATTAATAAAACCCTAAACTCCAGTACAATAATTCATCCTCCATAGCTATTGGGGTGAATCTCTATACATTGATGAACGATCATCCATTACCTATATTAAAACTATATAAAATAATGATGACAATAGATATTAATGAACTATGTTAACTAAATAATTTGTAAAAATATTGATTTAGCGCAAGCTTATTCAATCTATTTTAATAGCATTCTTAATTCATTATCAATTATCTATACAAATTCAAATTTCTACACATTTACCAAAAAATTCAACTCGGCAATAAAATTGATAAAATATAAAATAAATCCGTTAAATAAGCCATTATTTATTTCATCACAAAACACATAAGTCAAAAATTTGGTATAAGTTTCATCATTTTACAAACAAATATAATTTTATAAAATCTAAAACAAACCCTAACACGTACAAAATCTATACAACAAATTTGTATGAGAAAAAACTATAATACGAGTAAACACTCAAACAAAATACATATACTATAAAACAAAAATGGAAAAATATCAACATTTTAAAATTTAGTTCAAATAAAAAAGAGTGGATTTGCTTACTTAAAATGAAGAAATCTCAGTAAAATTTGAATCATAAGACGGATGTTGACAAACTGAGTGTTGTGGTGGCTGAATTTGTTGTGGGAGGTTGAATTGTGTTAAGATTGGGGGGAAGGGGTGGTTGTTTGGTCTAGTAAAAAATACATAAGAAAGAAGGAGAAATGAGAGAGGAGGAGAGGAGGGTCGATTGTCAGGTCATAAATTAAATATCATTGATGATATTATCAACATAATTATTCTGTTAGTAACTTTGTTGGTTATTCTGTTGATAAAATTATCATATCACCGTATTATTTGCCTTTTTGAATCCCATTATAATACCCTCCATCATTTTCTCAGCATATACTGAGGAGATTTACCCGTCGACATATTCATAGATGTACTGTACCGTCGGGTTAATTCCATTGGTAATGTTGTTTATAAAAGTTACATATCATCATATAGTTTGACTTTTTTTTTCATTCCTTATTTCCCATTGTAATTCCCTCGGTATATATTGATAGAATTTTTCTATCGATGTTTGCCAATAGATACAGGGATGAGAAACTCTGTCGGTAAAGGTCATCGTAATATACTGACAAAATTTTTTCATTAGTTTTTCCTTTTGTATTTGTCAATTTTCTAGTAGTATATGCTCACCTATGAGCTTTTTGAGTGAACTAATTGTGAGTTGATCTGAGTTGAATCTCACCTTTTGTCACCTATTTTGATATTCTCATCAAGCAATATGAATACTTCTCTATGGATGTTGACAATCTAAGTTACTAATAAACAAATACTTACTCATGCATATAGGTTTTTTATTAATCCCGGGTAGCATCTATATAAAAAAATTATTTACTCTCTAATTTTTTTCCATGGATTGTTTGTCTTCCTGTGGATATTTTGATATTTTCAATCATTGGTAATCATATAAAATTGCAATGTTTATGTTGAAGTCATAGATGGAGAGAAAAAAAAAAGAGATAGCTAACACAATTAATGACTGGATGTCTAGGTTGAATAGCTAGAAAAGTAAACAAATTGTTTATAAAATTATCAAAAATTTCAAAGTTTCTTTTTATAGTAGCCGCAACTCTATAAATACTAGAAAAATTCTAATTAAAATAAATATTTTCCCTTTTGAAATACCATCATAAATATTACCTAATAAACCATTAAAAGAAAAACACTAATTATATGAGAGATACTATAGTTCTAGTTCTTGTATCATTCTCTTCGTATTGGAAGAAATATGTATTAAGCTAAAACAATTATTACCTTGATCTTGTAGATGTCCAATCAAGACTCTCTTCTTTTCTTTAATCATTTCAATTGTATAAGAAACAATTCTAAATATCATTTTCAATCTCTTCATGTTAATGTTTTGTATAAGAAACATTAATTATTAAATTATTTCTCTTTATTTGACTTCTAAAGTAATGAATTTCAACCTCAAGCTTGCTTTATCAATACGTGTTGTATCTATATAGTCCTTGAATAAATTTATCTTTGTGATACTAGAAAACTAGTAATCAAAAGGATTACTGTCATATAAATTTATAATTTTGTTTTTTTTACAAACTTCCATGTTCCTTTTATACTCTACTTTTAGCTTGTCAATGAGGAAATCATTAATACCTTTTGATTGGGTTGGTTTAGCATCCTTTGCAACCCCAACTTATCTTGGTTTTGATCATAACCATAAAATTGATTTTTACTAACATAATTTTTTGTTGGCAATTAAGCTATATTTTTGTTGATATATAAATTACTAATAGATTCACTGATGAAAACCTATCATTGATGAGCTTCTCGTTAGTGATATCAGGTCCATCGATAATTTTGCTGGTGAAGTTACTTACCGACAAAACACTAATAGAATATTTAGGCAAAACAAAATATTTGGCAACCATTTTTATATCAATGAATCCATTGGTAAGTATTACTGATGGATCAACAATGGAATACTATCAGTAATGGATTGTGTATCACCAACATTAAAATTCTATAGGTGAATTCATCAGTGTATATCAATACAATTCACAATTCTATGTAATTCTCTTAGGAAAATGATTTACATTACCATTAGAATCACTAACAAAATTTTATGTCCGTCGGTGATTCAGTAATTTGTTTTTTTAATACATGCTTATTTGGATCAAATAATTTGACATTGAATAACATTAAAAAAAAAAATTAATTGAAGAACACACTTTATATTATTAATTTAACTATAAAATCAATTACAAATGTCTTTATATATTAGAAATAAGTTGAAGCTACAAGTGGAGGAGGGGAGGGGAAGGGGAGGGGAATCTCTTAAAGGTTCAAGGCATCTCCAAAGGAAGAGAAAAAAGAAAGCCAAAAAGGAAAATAAAAAAAAAAATTGGTTTTCATCCCTCATTTTTATAGCTCCAATGAGATAGCTATTTTTGAGAGACAAAATAACATTTTTATATTAGAGAGCTATTCTTACGTATTGATCAAAAGAGCCAAAAGTTTATTTAATATATTTTTATGCAAAAGAGGGGTTTTGTTTGGAGTTGTATTAGTTAGTTACAATTAATAAATAGTTGAATCAATATTAAATATATTAAAATATAATTAACTTTTCTAAATGGGTTTTTTTTCATTGGAATGCATATATTAAAAATATCATATTTACATTATTCAAAACGTCATATTATCAATTTGGCTCTTTTAAATAATTTCTTTCCTTGGAGATGCTCTCATAAGGGAAGGACAATGAATCGACATGTATGTCATCATCTTTTCCTATTGCTTCCTACTTAATTCTTCATATTGCGCCTTTAGTTGGGCCTTCAGATTTGCCGTCACAACAATAATTTGTTCTGAAACCAACTCCTAATTGATTTGTTGATGGTTGGCTCGAGCTAGATAGTAGGATGTCTATGATAAAGACATTACAACACGCCCTCATATCTTGGGTTGTAGTCATAGGGATACCCTAAACCTGATTCTTATTCGGTACACTAATTGCTCCAGCTTATTCAATCAAATTAATAAAATTTAATAATCATCAATTCCATAAAAAATTAATTTTCTCAAAATTTTCAACTTAACAATAAAATTGACAAACTATGATTGATATTCATTAAATAATCCATCAATTCTTCCAATATAATAGTCTAAATTACAAAATCAAACTCAATTTCATCAAATTATAAACAAATTCAATTTTTCTCAAATCTCAAACAAATCATACTTCAATATAACAAAATTCTCAATAAAAAGGTTGTAAAATACTTAAATATACAAGCAAACTAGAAATACTACATAAAAATAAAAATAAATTAAGCTAAAGTATGAATGGGTACGTTTTCTTATTTGATGTAGGGAATATTTAGAAAAACAATTAAACCAAGATAGTGATGTTTACACTACTACGTTTAGGGTAAAAATAAAAATAGGGGAGGGAAGGGGCTATTGTTTTGATATGCAGTTAAAGAAAAAGGAGGAAGAGGAAGAAGAAGAAGAAGAGAGGAAAGAGAGATGTGAGGTTGCTGTCAATTATAACACTTTTAAATTTTCCGATGAAATCACTAACAAACACTAGCAATGGAATATTTCCATCGCTAAATCCATTAGCAAATAATGACGTGTCATATTATCAGGGGAGTCACTAACAACATATTTCTTGATTTTTTAATTATTTTATTCTATTAAAAGTTCCATCGGTAATTATTAGTAAAATATATTTTGTTGCTAATTAAGTTGATGTCTGATGGATAGTTTTCATTACTTTTTTCATCGGACATTACCAACAAAAAATATTCCGTCAATAATTATAAACTAAGAAATTTCAATCGTTTGACAATAATAACCAAAATTCGATTTTTAGCTTTAACATCAACATGCATGGAGGAAAAAGGAAAAAAAAAAAAGATAGCTAACACAACCAAAAGCAGTTGGTGGCTAAACAATCCAAAAAAAAAAAGAGAAATATATATATATATATATATATAGTACTAGCAGCTTTTTAAATACTAGCATATCAATTCTAAATAAAGTTAATAAACCATTTCCCTTAAAAACAATTAAATCTTAGTCATCGAAGCCATCACCATCAATAAAAGAAAAAACATTATATGAAAGCTAGTGCATTTCTAGCGCTTGCATCGTGAAGTTTATATATTCTCTTTATTTGTTAACCTCGTGGAAGTTTGTATTTAGATTTATGATTTTCTTGATCTCTTCCAGTGATGTTTCGTACAATAACTTTTCACGGTCACCAAGATGCAGCAGCAGTAACGGGTAAGGATGTTCATAAATTTTTGAAATGGGATATTCTTGGTGATTTTGAAACTGAATGATTTGAGCTCATAAATCAGGAATAATATAAACTGGTTTCGAAGCTCGTCCAGCTATAATAACTTGTAAGGCTCTTCTTTTATACTCTGTAACTAAGTAATAAACTATACTACATCTTTAAATCCTACCTAAGCAGAATAGATAGATATCCAGAATTAATTTATGCTCAAAGTATAATGCTTATCATTTTTTCAAAGAGCAAACACATCTTGAATATTTTCCTTGAGAGACAATTTTTTTAAGCATGTTTTGATTCTGATTCCGAGGGTTTTTTCTGATACCAGATTCTTAGAATTCAATCTACAAAACCATTTATTATTCTAACATACTATAATTTCCATGATATACAGAAGCGATCTTCTTCCATGCTCAGAGATATCTCGGTGCCCAAAATGTATGTTTTTTTTATCATAATAAGTACTTGTGCACTTCATAAAATCCGAGTGTGCCATTAAATTTATTTGTGTGCGTGTACTTCAATGTTTGAATGACATTGATGATTGTTAGCTTTTTAATTAGATTCTATCTCGAAAAACTAATAAGGTCAATTCATGGTCACTTTGTTGGAAAATTTATACATCAAAACGTGCTGATAGAAGGTCATTCATTGCGTTGGAAAATTTATACATCAAAACGTGCTGACAGTGGCAAGCCACTTGATGAAGTGTTGACCAGTGACTAATCATAGTTTTGAAACTTTGTAGTAAAGTAAACGCATTCCCCCTTGATATGCTTCTATAAGTATGACAAAAAGGAAAATTGAAATATGTCTAATGGTATAGTAGTTTTATGTGCTGCAGATTATCGTTCATTCTATATAAACTGTGGTGGACAAGATGTAAAGAATGGGAGAATCTTGTATGAAGGTGATCAAGATAGTGAAAGTAATGCTGCTGCAAGGAGTTATTATAGATTAGGATCAAACTGGGGATTCAGCAGCACAGGAGATTTCATGGATGATAACAACTTCAATGATAACAAATATACGCTTCAATCAAATTCTAATATTTCTCTGGTTGACTTTGGATTGTATGCAACCGCACGTAAAACTCCCCTGTCTATCACGTATTATGGATATTGTCTAGAAAATGGGAATTACACTGTCAGACTCCACTTTGCTGAGATACAATTCACAGATGAAAAACTGTACAACAAAGTTGCAAGGCGAGTTTTTGATATTTACATTCAGGTAATTAATTATCTTTTCCTTCCGAAGAGATTGTGGATGTCCTTTTTTGTTTCTTTTTCAAAGCAACCCTTTTGAGTAGGAAACTTTGTTCCAGGGAATACAAGTGCAAAAGGATTTTAACTTTACAGAGGAAGCCAAAGGATCTAACAGAAATTTCACAATAGCATTCAACACCGCTGTGACAGACCGTACCCTGGAGATCCGATTATACTGGGCTGGAAAAGGCACTACTAGCATTCCAAGAAGAGGAAATTATGGTCCTATAATTTCTGCTATATCCGTATGTTCAGGTATGTTACATGTTCTTTTTCTGCCTCTCATTTGAAACTTACAGACTTCAAGGAGTCTAATTTATACAGTAGAAGGAAACCATTGAATTCATTTCTATTTCAATTTTATGAGCTTTCTGGGTTTTTTTTCCGTCCCCTAACTGATGAGATTAAACACATTTAATGTGTCTCATAAACCAATCTGCATAAGTGATTAGCCTGATTTTTGCTGTCACTGTAACTGTAAGCTTCTTCCACTCACTTCATTATCCCATCTAAGAATCTTTCCATGATCTGTGGTTTTCAGGTTACAGAACTTATTGTGAAGGTGAGAATTGAATTCTGCTATAGTGGTCGGGTGTCTTTACAGCGTTAATGTTCATTATCCATTTGATGGGATGTTTAGCCTTCTTTGCGTTTGCAATTTTATTTAATATCAGAACCTGAGGAAGCAAGTAAGAAACCTATTGTGATCGGAGTTGTCACTTCAGCAGCGTTCCTTATTCTCTTGGTAATGGGTGTCATTTATTGGAAGTTCTGCTATGGAGACAAATACACAAGAGAACGAGGTATTGTAAAATCAGTCATTTCCGCAAACTGAGTCTTCTCTTAATTTTCTAGATAATGGCGAATCACACTAAAGAATGCGCGTAGTGCATCGATGTATGATGTTCAAGCATTTCTATTATTTCACGATATGTCTCCTGACTGTCATTCTCCCATACCAACTGCTAGGTGCAGAGCTTAAAGGGCTAGATTTGAAAACTGGTTCCTTCACCTTGAGGCAGCTAAAAGCGACCCCTGACAATTTCAATTCAGAAAACAAGATTGGAGAGGGTGGTTTGGGATCCGTATACAAGGTTTGTCATCTAATGAATTTTTCGTATTATCACAATTTTATTATGCTATAGCTTTTAGATGCGTGATTGACTTCCTATGCAGGGTGAAACCTCGTCTTTAATTTGAATAAAGCCAAAGACGTGCTTGGAGCTTCGTTTGTAATCATATAATTAATGATGATACAGTTAATGATCAAGATTTAGACAACGTTTTGTTGCTTACCATCCATCATGCTATGGTTATGGATTTATAATTCTATACATGTAAACGGTCTATGAAAGCTATCTCCGTGGTTGTGAGAATTCAGAGCCCCAGGCACTCTTCCTGGCCAGTGATTATTACTCCCGATTTGTGAAGATGGATATTATGAATATTTTTTTTTTGTTGGTACTGGGTTCTCACAACAAAAAAAATACATATAAAAAAAATATTAGGAAGGAATCTAAAAAAATAACAGTGAGAAAATGATGTTGAAACGCTCATAAAATGACTAGGAATTGGTTGAGGAGGTTCAAAAATATAAAAATTAAAATTTGACAATATATTTTTAACTAGTGAGAGTCCTATTGACAAAGAAAATTCAATTTGAGGAAAAAAAGACCAAAATCAGATATTTATGGACTCAATTAAATTTTATCTAAGGTTTAATTGAATTTATGAAGAGTTTCATTGCAAGAAAAATTGATTTTTAAGTCAATTTAAGTTTTTATTGGAAGAAATTAAAGTTCTGGGGTCCAATTATAATATTAAAGAGTTGATTTGGTCAAATCAGGGGTTTAATTGCATAATTATTGAAGTTTGATGGCCAATTAGGACTTGATTGAAACAATCCAAAACCAAGGACCAAACCGGAATAGGAGCTAAAAGAAAGGGATCCAATTACAATTTATCTAAGGACTTGATTACAAAATGTCAGAACGTAAGTGACCAAACTGAAAATGGTCATTTCACATCTCAAAACAGCCATTTGAAACAGACCTGTTTCATGGACAACTGTTCATTACCTTCTCCCTCGTCAACCGTTTCAAGCAATAGAAATATTGGAGACGTTTTATCATTAAAGGCATTGAAATCAAGCTGGCCGTTACCAGCACAAGGTCGTCTCTGGCCTATAAAAGCAGGAGAAAAAGACGAACCAAGACGAGACAGAGGGGGGAAGAGGATAAGGAGGAGAAACAGAGAGGCAGAAAGAAAAATGGGGAGGCAGAGTGAAGAAAGGAAGGAGAGAGTACAAAAAAAAAACCGAGGTGAGGAAGCAGTGTTGGAAAAGCCCTTCCACACTGTCATCTTCGTTTGCAGCTGCAAGCAGCAGGTTCCAGCGCCAAGGAGAAAGACGAGACAGAGAGGGAGAAGAAGAGGACAGGGAGAATAAAAAGAAACAGAGGGAGACATGAAGGAGAACTGGGCAGCATAGGGAGACGGTAACAGAGGAACAAACGAACAGAAGCAAGAAAAACCCAACAGCAACCAGCCTCCATCGTTGTTGTCCCTTGACCTTCGGAACCAGAGGCAAGGGAATAAAACAAAAGAAACAGAAGCAAAGGAAGAAACCCAGAGAGAAAGTCCAGAATAATAAAAAGAACGCAAGATCAGAATTGTCATCATCTTCAGTTTTTCTAGAAACCAGGTGCGTTCTTCTTCATATTCTCTTAAATCTACAAATGAGCATATACACTGCGTGAAGGTAATTTAATTACCTTGGCACTGTTCCTGAAACAAATTCATGGTCTCTCAGCCAGCCGGGTTTGAGTTGCTGGTCCAGCCCAGCCACATGTCCGAGTACAGCATTTGATTAGAATAAATGCCAAAGTGCCAAAGTGCTTGATTAGAATTCTTAATTGAGTTGGTGTATTTAAACAAAAACAAAATAAAATTCATGCATTTGATTGATAAAAAGGAGTAAAATTGGTGTACTGTTAATGCAATTATCCCTTGTTTATGTTGTGTTATAATTTTTCTTTATTTGATTTTTGAGATTTTACATAGCTTGGATGTTAGTGAACAATGATGATGTCCAATTTAGACCTTAAAAGTTATATTTTCGTTCCCTTAGATTTTTCATACCTTCCATATAGTATCGGATGTTGTTCGCATATTAAATGGTAACAATTTTGTGTAATTTAATTTCTAATTATTGTAAAAACAAAAAAAAAAATAACAAGTATCAAAATTGACATTGATAAAAATCATTGAGTGCATGAATACTCATTATAACATTATGTTGACTGAATGTCAAGAAAGTTTAGAAATTTAAAGGTGGTTATGGAAATCAAAGTGGTTAGTTGTGATATTTGAAAAGTTGTATATGCAATGTGAAAAATATTAGCATATTAAATAAAATTAATGATTTTACTAAGTTAATTATAAGATTGGGAATGGGTCAAGTAAAATAAATAATACTTTAACTAAAAGAGAAATGATGCTAGTAAATGTTGTAATTGTGTAATAATGTCAATGTAAGGGTTATGAGTCAAGTTTACGGTAAACTTTGATGTAAAGAAATCTAATATGGTATTGTGTATTATTGTAAAGCAAGGAAATTAATATATAAGATAATGGGAATAAGAAATGGACTAATTGAAATTAAGGCGTTAGAAATTAAGGTGTAATGAAATGTCTTGATATGAATTGAACAATGATGCTTGCATCCGCTGGCACTGGGCTGGGTTGCTGCGAAACTTAATGATTTGAATCTACAAACACGTACAGGAGTTCATTCATCAAGAATAACTTGTAAGGCTCCTCTTATACACTCTGGAGAGCGACATTTTTAGTATTTCATGTTGTTGGAGATCCAATCTGGTGGTTGTCAACGTAAAAGAGGTGTCTATATGTTTGTACATATAAAACTCATATATGCTTCGCAGAAATCTAGGATGAAATGAGGTCCCCATGGATAACCTTAATTTGGGAATGGAGCTCTTGCAGGATAAAATTACAAAATTCCCTTTTGGGATATTTTAAAGGGATTTCTTAAATGCTTACAGGCAGGTAAATATCCCTTATAAAAACTCACTCCCGTAGACTAAAAACATCTTTGCAATGGTGGAACCTGCGTTAACAGAATATGCTGCTAATCATATAAACCATGTTCATATATAGTTTTCAGGGGAGAAAAATACATTATATATCAGATGCTAAGCAGCAGGATTTTAACTGAATATCTTTGGAGTTAAATCTGTAATTTATATTTATATTTTTAAATCCTATCCAGATTTTCTTTCTCAACACAAACTTGGTATCCGGGGATCAGATATACCAGGCCATGTCCTTGTAGCTTTTAAAATCAATAGAAATCATCAATTATATACGTTGTTGATTAATGATGAATGAATGAATGAAGAACATAAGAATGTGACATGCTTTATTATTCATTTACCCCAAGATATAAGCACAAACACTCATGAAGAGGGAGCAGCCATGCACCGATTTTCTCAATAATGCTAATTCTTGAGGCATGCTTTAGATATCTGATTCTTATATTGCAGTTTGCAGAACCATTTGAAATTCTTACTATAATTTCCATGTCTTACAGAAGAGGACTGCTTCCATGCTCAGGCATACATGAGTGCCCCAAAAGTATGATATTCTTTTCCCTCCTTAAATGAGAAGTATCGAAGTTCTTTAAAATCAAAGCAAATCTGTTTCAAATTTATCAGCATTCCGAAATCAGTGATCTACTATAATATCAGTGTCTCTGTATTTATTTGAGCACGAGTACTAATTTCAATGTAGATTTTTTTGCCTGAATTATACATTCTATTCTGCACACAGATCTATTAAGGATGGATTCATTCTCAGTTTTGTTGGACAAGTAAGGATTTATCTGTAACCAAAACATGGCCTCAAGCAGAACTTGAGCACCTCACGTTTTCACCATCTATATCACTAATCGGAAACCAAAGGTTGATAGAACAGCCTCCATCGACTCGAGTTGAACACTGATTGTGACAGGCCACTTGGAAAAGTATTAACCAATGACTAATCGATTTGAAGCTGTATAGTAGAGTAAAAAATCTAGTTGTAGAGCAAAGGGATCCAAAAATCTTAACACTTACACGCCCCTACGATATGAGAAGAATATTTGCAACTGTTCTAATGGTGTACTGATTTGAGCATTGTAGATGTTGTATTAAACTCAATCCATCCAGAAGGTCAAGGAAGGCAGCCACCAGCTGTCACCGCCCAGCCACCAACCACCCACCGACCAGCCGCCAGCCACCAGCTGCATGCCGCCAGCCGCCTTTACACTTGAAGGTTGAAATATCTTGTTTTGAATTCGTGTATAAATAGCAAGCTAAGCTTATGTTATTCTGTGTGGGAGATAATAGAGAGAAACACTAGAGAGAAAGAGAGAGGGCGTGTATTGTAAGCTTTTTGTGTTTGTAAGCTATTTGTTCTTGTAATAAAACAGTGTGTTTTATCCCCTCCGAGTGTTTCAAAGCCACCACCAGTGGTTTCTCCCACCAACAATTGGTATCAGAGCCCCGTTCGTCAGAAAACAAAAGTGTTTTGGGAGATAGCCGAATTTTCAAAGTTGTCAAAAACAAGTTTTGATCATTCCACCGTGTAGAGATCATCCATACGAACTCACTTCCGTAAAAATCAGCTTGATCGGAGACGGAGGTAGCCCACACGCGCCACCTGAAGATTCTGCACTGTTTGACCACGCGCAGCCGACGCGCCCAGAGGTTGAAGACGAGTGCCTTCCACGCGCGCCATATTCAAGCCATTAAGCCGCGCCGAGCCGAGCCTCCAGCCGCGCCGAAGAATATTCCCTTTCCAAGTCGCGCCATACGCCGCGCTGCATCCAAGCCGCGCCGAGCCGATAGAATATTCCACAGAATATTCCCGGTTCAACCCAGCGAACCGCCCGTCGCCCAGAATTGGTTTTTTGACCGGTTCACCCATTTTCTGACCTGATTTCTACACAGTCAGACCGGTTCCCGACTATTTGGTCCATTCCGGATCGAGCTACAGTGTCCGTTTTGCCAAATTCAACTCCCAGAAGGAGATATAGTCATTAAAAGAGCAAAATGACTACAAAAGGTACACAAACACTCATCCCGAAGCTGACCAAAGACAACTATGATAGTTGGTGCATCAGATTAAAAGCATTTCTTGGTTCACAAGAGTGTTTGGATATTGTACAACATGGTTATGATGAACCAGAGTCCAAAGAAGAAGAAGATGCTTTACAAGAGGCACAGAAGCAAGCCCTGAAAGTCAACAGAAAGAAGGACAACAAAGCAAAGACCATCATCTACCAAGGTCTTGATGAAGATACATTCGAGATCATTGCTTCCGCTGAAACATCACATGATATATGGGAGGCTCTCCAACAAAAATACAAAGGTGCTGACAGAATCAAGAAGATTCGTCTTCAATCTTTGCGAGGTGAATTTGAGTTATTACAAATGAAGTCCTCAGAATCTATTTCTGATTATCACACAAGGATTATGGTGATAGTCAATCAGATAAGGAGAAATGGAGAAGCCATCATAGATTCTCGAATTACTGAGAAAATTTTGAGATCCCTAGATCCAAAATTTGATTTTGTTGTTGTCGCCATTGAAGAGTCCAAGGAAGTGGACAAGTTGACAGTTGATGAGCTTATGAGTTCTTTGCAAGCTCATGAGCAGAAGATTGTAAAGAGAAATGGAGATAAGGCCATCGAGCATGCCTTACAAGCAAAGCTGTCTCTCAAGGACAGATATGAGCAAGGGGAGACTTCAACAAGTGGATATACCACTCAAGCAGGAAGTCAACAATCCAGAGGAGGATTCCAGAGATTCCAAGAAAGAGGTTCTTGGAATACAAGTTTTAGAGGAAGAGGTGGTAGAAACACCACCAGAGGAGGTCGAGGACAACAAGCATTTACTCCTAGAGGAAAAGGAGGCGGTTACAATAACCGTGACAAGAGGAATATCCAATGTTATAGTTGCAATCAATTTGGGCACTATAGCACTGAATGCTCAAGAGGAATATCCAATTTTTTTCTAAAACCATTCTTCAAACATACAAATAAACCTGCTGCAAGTGTTAAACTGTCAATCATGCACCAACTAGCTATATAATTGAGTCTATCATAAACTTCAAATATCTTGTCGTTCTTTAGCACCTGGTGGAAAAGAGATTGGTCTATGTCTACATCAATCAGTATTTGCAAAAAGAAAAAGAAAAAAGAAGAGCAGAAAATTCTACTCGAATTAGTGAACAATTGATGATGAAGTCCTTAGTGCACTTTACAGCAGTATGGAATGAACTTCAAGCAATGTGGGTCTCTTTTATTAATAACTCAAACAATGTATACAAGGATAAATCCTTTTTCTTTCTCTCTTTTCTGGGTGGAATCTCTCTCGTTTCCAGTATGTTCTTAGCATGTTTCAAAATATCTGAGAGTTTTTCCCTGCCTGTCTCATGTCGACAAATACAAAAACTTATTCGAGCTTTTGCAGCCAATTTTGCAGCACAAGATGTTAATGATGTTTCAGCTTTGCCAAGTTATGGTGATATTGATCAGTGTCTCGAGCTCTATTACTTTGCTTGCTTCTGATCAGCTACATCCAGGAGAAGGTAAGAACAACTAGCACTGTATTACTTTGTTTTCACAGTAATATATATATTGAGATCAGATCAGTGAGGTCTTATAAGTATACAGTAAGTCTTTGAAACTTTCCAACTGTGGGTCTTATAAGTATCTGATCAAAACCAAGTGTCAGGACCATTGTACCTTCTCATAAAGTAGTTTTCGTTTTTTCTTCTTTTTTGTTCATAAACATCAACAGATGTGCTTCTCACTTGTAACCTTTAAAGGCTAAATATCTTTTTATCTCACCTATTAAATCTTATATATTATATGGATATAAATTATCTTGTGTTCTGGAATCAAAGAAGGATATTTTAATATGTGACTTTGAATAAACTTTTAAGTGGGATGGAGGAAGGAAATAGTATATATAACTAGATAATTTGGAACAAAAAGATTGAATTCGAAAGATTTTTTTAGAGTCCAAAGAAATATAAAAATAAAAAAAACGGATCTATTATTCTAATTTCATCGATATTGAATTTGAATATTATAAAACAATTAAAACAAAAACAACAAGAAAAGGGTGGTTTTATTCCACTTCCATTTTTGTTATTCTATTTATTGTAGAAAATTAAATAGCCTATTATATTGTGTTTTTTTATTTTTTTTTAATCTTAAAAGTAATTAATTTTCAAATGAACTTGATTTTATTATTAAAAAAATAATATATTAAATTATTCCTTAATATTCATGACTTAATTTTTAAAAAAAACAAAAAAAAAAGTCAACGAAAAGTTTTTATCCTTGCAAACTCAACATTGAGTTTGTAAATATTGTGAATTTTTCGAACAAATAACTCAATTGATCATAATCCTAAAAATTTTTAGTACCAAATATCATCAACAATTTTATTTTTAATATTTGTTTTATTTTTTTATGATGCAATAATGACTTTACTTATAAAGATATGTGTTAGGAACTAAAAAGTACTGTAATTATAGATATTAATCTTAGTTTGATAATTTAGATTCTTCAAAATATAATATTTAAAATATATATATAGTAAATTAAAATAATTACAAATATTAAAGATAAAATACAATCCTTAAAATATAGGTTTTGTTTGTTACTTCCTCTTTTTTGTAATTTTTTTCCTTCTTATTATTATTTTGAGAGTAGTAGTAAAAGGAACTTCTTAGAAGTTAAAATTAAAGAGTAATTAAGACATATATTTAATTATTATATTTTAGACTTTCTACTAAATGATGGAACGAGAATAACATAAAAAAAGAGGTGAAAACTAAGCTTTTGGGCCAGATAAAAGTTTTCCCTTCACTTCTTAGTATCATCTTTGTTTGAATTTGGATAACTAGGTTAACAATATTTTGACCCTCGTTGAGCTTAGTAATATCTAATTTTTGTGACCCTTTCTAACTATACAATATATAGGCTTTTTACTGTTAGAGAAGCTCAAATTATTTATTTATTTGAAAAAAGATTATACTTTCTTTTTGTCTTTTGAGGTGATTGTTTATTTTTACGCATCTTCTAAACTTTTTAACAGGTAAGGAAAATAATTTAATTAGTATTTGGAGGTAATTGTTAAGCTAAATTGAATGAGATCCAATCCAATTTAGTTCGCAAGATGCGTCTTGACTCAATAATTTATTACTGGATTATTGTCTTTCGTTACACTACGAGTCAGAAAAAAAAATTGAATGTAAAGAAAAACCTACACATTACTAACTTAATCAATCAAATGTTGAAAGATAAAATTAAAAATAAAATTCAATAAAAATAAAACAACTTAAATCAGCCTATGTTAACCTGTCAAATTTGGATTATTAGACCGGAAAAACCCTATAAAAAATAAATTATGAAAAACTATAAAAATCAATTCCCAAGATGCACCTTGACTCAATATAAAAAATATCTTACATGTTTTTTTTTTATTAAGAAAAACAAACAATACATATTTTTTATTTCATGATTATTGTAATTTTCTTCGATTCTATAAGTGTTATCACATGGTCGATACATTAACAAGAAGGAAAGCAAGTTATTGTCTCTCGTATATCATTTAAATACACACAATATGGCCATACCTCTATAAAATTATAAATACCCGGCTTTAATTTACCATTTTGGATCCAATATTAAATGAAAAACACTTAAAAATATTATAAGAATTACATCTTGCAATCCAAAAACTTAAAACCGTATGTCAATAGTGTTGTTTTTCTAATATTTTTTATGTGATAGTTGTTGATTAAGATTTGAAACTTATTTTATGTTCTAACACTATGTCAAAGCATTATTCATTAAAAACAAATTAAGAATATGTTTGGCCTCCCTTTTTTTATTTTTTATCTTACATGTTTTATTAATTAAGAAAAACAAACAATATGTATTTGATATTAAGAGTAAACAAATAAAATTAATTTAAAATAATAAGTGGGATTAAAAATATATATTGAGTAAAAAAAATTTAAAACATATAAATGAGTTAAAAAAAAAGTGTTTTTTGATTTCCAATTCTCCTAAAATACATGCAACAAATTGAAAAAGAGAACTTTGAATTATTTATAATTAAATTCTGGAGTTAATACACAATCCGTTTACTTTATTTATATATTTTCATTATTTATTTATATATTTTCATTATTTATTTCTATTTTTACTGGATTATTTGTACTCGAGATTCCGACCATTTTATTGTGTTAGAATACCACTCGAAAACTATTAGTTTTATTTTTTTTTTGGTGATAAGAGTTACTATTAACCGATGTTATATTATGGATATGGATATTTTGATAAACTTTTCCGTGGATGCATGATCCTTGAACTAGTGACGGCGTTAAAACAAATTGTCGAGACACTGACGCTGGGTGGGCTAAAGAGAAAGATAGGAAGCAGATTAACGTAATGACACCACACACTTTGTCATTTACATTTACATGTATAAATACAGGATTGAAGAGCTTATTAAGCCTGAAGTTCTGCTATTCTATAACTGCCTACAAGATGTGATTTTATGAGCTGTACATGATTCAAACATTTAAATTAAATGTAAGGAATTGATTCTGGTGGATGAGAATTTTATGGAGGAGCTGATGCTGTTGGATGAGTAATTTGTGGAAGAGTAATAACTTTCCTTATATGCCCTCGCAAGATGGAGGTACCATCAGTAACACCAATCTTGGATCGTAAGGTTTGAAAACGGTGGCGGGGAAGAGGCTTCGTGAGTAAGTCTGCAAGCTGGTCTAAAGTGTGAACATGATTGACAGTAACTCGACCTTTCTGGACAAGATCACGAACAAAAAGAAGGTCGATTTCGATATGTTTCATGCGAGTGTGTTGTACTGGATTTAAGCTGAAATGAGTTGCACCAATGTTATCACAAAAAACTTGGGGAGGATGTTGTAGATGTAAGCCAAGTTCTGTGATTAAGGAGTGAAGCCACACTGTTTCAGAAGTGGCAGCAGCTAATGCACGAAATTCAGCTTCTGTAGAGGAACGCGATATAGCTCTTTGTTTGCGTGCAGACCAAGAGATGGGATTGGAGCCTAGAAAGGTGATAAAGGCAGTGGTGGAGACCCTTGTATCAGTGTTGGCAGCCCAGTCCGCATCAACAAAGGTGTGTAGGTTGAAGGGGCTGCTTTGTTGAATAAGAATCCCATGGAACATTGTTTGCTTGAGATACCTGAGAATGCATTTGGCTGCAGTCCAATGACACGCTGTTGGTTTGTGCATGAACTGGGAAAGCCGATTTACTACAAAGGCAATGTCAGGTCTAGTCAGGCCAAGATATTGTTGTGCTCCAATAACTCTTCTATATTCTGTGCTGTCTGCAGGGGCTGAACCATCTGTTAGAATCAGTGGTGTGCTGGTTGACATTGGAGTGTGAATGTCTTTGGCCATATCCATGGAAGTTTTAGAGAGTAAATCTCGTATGTATTTATGTTGGGAAAGGAAAAGACCCTTGGCTGTAGGAATAGCTTCAATGCCAAGAAAGAAATGGAGATGTCCCATGTCTTTGACAGAGAAGGTGTGACTGAGTTTGTTGATGGTATCAGCTACAAATATGGAGACGCTTCTTGTGATAATAATGTCATCAACATACACAAGACAATAGCATAGAACATTGTTAGAGGCATAGATGAATAAGGAATTGTCCGTAGCTGAGTGAACAAAACCAAACTGCAAAAGAGCATCCCAGAGAGCTTTGTACCACTGGCGGGGTGCCTGTTTTAGTCCATAAATACTTTTCTTCAGTTTGCAAACATAGTCAGGCTTGGATATATCTTTGAACCCTGGAGGTTGATGCATGAACACTGTTTCTTTAAGATTGCCATGAAGAAAGGCATTATTGATGTCAAGTTGCCGAAGGGACCAACCATTCATGACAGCAATAGAGAGGATTAAACGAATTGTAGCTGGTTTGACAATTGGACTGAATGTCTGGGAATAATCAAGACCTGGTTTTTGGTGGAAGCCTTTAGCAACTAGACGAGCTTTGTATCTGCTAATGGTTCCATCAGAGTTTCTTTTCGTTCGAAAAACGAATTTGCACCCTATAAGATTTTGGTTGTCTGCAGGAGGGACAAGTTCGCAAGTTGCATGATTAAGTAATGCAATGATTTCTTCGGATATGGCACGACGCCAGAGTGGATTTTGAAGTGCTTGACTGACACATGTTGGTTCAGGTGATTCAGGTAATGGATGTGTGATGGTTTTGTGAAGTTGTTTGGGAACAAAGATGTTATTCATAGACCGAGTGGTCATGTAATGGTGTCTTTGAGAGACAACAGGAGCTGGAATATTTACCTGAACCGTGGAGATTGTTGTTGTAGTGTCTGAATTGGATGTAGGGAGAGAGAGCTCTTCTTGAGGGGCAGTGGAGACTGGTGCAGAGGGAGCTGGGTTGGCTGGTGTGACAATTTGTAGCAGTGGTGCAGAAAGAGTAGGAGCGACAGGTATGGAGGACTCAGAAGAGGACTGTTTGTTGATGTTCTTTAGAGGATAGATATTTTCATCAAACGTAACATGGCGGGAGACATATAAGCGTTGAGTAGGTAAGTGTAAGCAAAGATAGGCACTTTGTGTAGTGGAATAACCAAGAAACACACAGGGAACAGATTTTGGCTGAAGCTTATTTGTGTGGTAAGGTTTTAACCAGGGAAAACATAAGCAACCAAATGATCTGAGTTTGAGATAATTTGGAGCTTCTGTGAACAAGGTTTGAAAAGGGGAGCTGTGATGAAGAATAGGGGAGGGCAACCGATTGATTAGATAGGTTGCTGCGCCAAAGGCATAAGACCAAAAATGAGAAGGAAGATTTGCGTGACTAAGAAGTGTGTTGCCTGTTTCTACTATGTGTCTATGGCGACGCTCTGAAACGCCATTTTGTTGAGGAGTGTGGGGGGCTGTGGTGTAATGGCTGATGCCGTGAAGAGTAAGAAATGGTTGAAGGGCGACAAATTCTCCACCACTATCAGAGTAGAGACTTTTGATATTAGCATTAAACCGATTTTGAATCATTTTATGAAATTGAGGAAAGATGACTTTAACATCAGATTTGTTACGGAGTGGAAAAAACCAGACATATTTTGTGAAGTGATCAATGAAGATCACGTAATATTTATGACCTTGAATGCTGGTTTGTGGTAATGGTCCCCAAACATCGATATATATTAAATCAAAAGGAGCAGAGCTAGTGAGGCCATGTTTATGAAAAGGCAAGCGATGAGATTTATTGATAGAACAGGAATCACAAAAATAAGATATAGAGGAATTGCTGGAAACTGGAAGAGAGAAGGAGGTGATCATTCTGGCTACAACTTTAGAGGAAGGATGACCGAGGCGTTGATGCCAGCCATTTATGGACGTGCGTTCATGGACCATTGCAATGGGAGTGGAGGCACGGGGATAAGGTAGAGGATAAACACCATTCTCACACGGGCCTTGAAGAAGAATCTCTCTCGTCCGCCGATCCTTAACAAAGAAATAAGAATGATGAAATTCAAGAAACACATTGTTGTGTTTGGTAAAATGATGTACTGAAATCAAATTTTGATTGATGGTGGGAACATAAAGAGTGTTTTGAACTTGGAAATTGCGTTTAGGAAAAGGAAGAGTAAGAGAACCTGAGTGGGTTATTTTCAAACCTGAACCATCTCCAATAAGCACTTCATCTGTGCCATCGCATTCAGAGTGTAAGTGCAGATTGGATACTTGAGAGGTGATGTTATGGGATGCAGCAGAGTCAATGAGCCAGCGCTGTTCTAGACTGGGAGAAGCAGTGGTGCAGTGTGCTGTAGCCTTTCTGGTATGTAACTGAGGACAGTATTTGGCAACATGGCCAAGTTGATCACAGTATTGGCATTTGGGGGTATATTTTTGTTGCCTGAAATAACGGGGTTGAGATTTGGAATCATATTTCTGGGTGGCTACATGCAAAGAAGACCATGGTTGTTTTTTTGAAAAATGATGATCTTTGCGCTCAGTATTGTGTGCTGTGACAACCAGGGAAGGAGGATTAATGTCCAGGCGTTTGAGATAAGACTCATGACCAATGAGAAGATCATGAAGTTCTTCAAATGATAAAGAAGATTCACGTGTACGAATGGGAGCTACCATTTCTCTGTATTCAGGACCTAAGCCATTGAGAACATAGAGAGTGACGTCATCAGCAGAGAGAGGGGCATCAATGAGAGCAAGCTCATCTGCAATAGACTTGACAGAATAAAGAAAGTCTATGACAGTGCGTGTTCCACGCTGAATAAGAGTGAGATCCTCTTTGAGTTGCATGACTCGTGTTCTAGAACGACTAGCATAAAGCTTGGTCAGTTTGTTCCAGGCTTGAGAGGATGTTTTGGAAGCAGCTATGAAGGGTATCACAGAATCAGACACCGAAGTAAGGATAGCATTCAAAATTAATTTGTCCTGTCAAAACCAATGAGTATAGGGAGCAGTAGGTGCTGCATCAAGGGTTAGGGACGAGGGGCATGTGAGTGTACCATCGATATAACCATAGAGATTGTAGCCGAGAAGGAGAGACTCAAACTGTGCATGCCAAGAGGGATAATTGGTTGGTGTGAGTCGGGTAGTGATCTGCTGAGTAGCGTTAATAGCAACAGGGGAAGGGGCTGAGGAGGCCATTGCAGAAGCGAAGAAGAAAAAAAATTAAAGGGAAACTCGTTGGAGAAAAGAGGGCTCTGATACCATAAAGAGAAAGATAGGAAGCAGATTAACGTAATGACACCACACACTTTGTCATTTACATTTACATGTATAAATACAGGATTGAAGAGCTTATTAAGCCTGAAGTTCTGCTATTCTATAACTGCCTACAAGATGTGATTTTATGAGCTGTACATGATTCAAACATTTAAATTAAACGTAAGGAATTGATTCTGGTGGATGAGAATTTTATGGAGGAGCTAATGCTGTTGGATGAGTAATTTGTGGAAGAGTAATGACTTTCCATATATGGGCAACCCTTGGAGGTGGGCGATGCTTGCAACCAACCAGGAACTCTGCACTATATGAATCTGTCGAAACAAGATTCAGAAGCCAATAGCACCGTCATGTGCAATTGCACCCTCAACCTCAATAATGATGGTTATTGTCATATTACGTCACTGTAAGATTTTTCTTCTTCTTCTTTTTAAATTTTTTTTTTGTCTTCTATGTTTATTTGAATACTTGATGTTAAAATGTTTTGGTGTTGAATAAGTTGTAGTATGGATAGCCCATTTTTAAATAAATTGGATACATTGGATCAAATATAAGTAAATTAGCACAAAGTAGTTTTGAGTTTTTTTTTTCAATCATCTAAACATTTCTTTATATACTGATGTGTTTATATCTAAAAACGCTCAGTCTTCCAAGCAAGCTCCCGCCTGAAATAGCCAACCTTACATATCTTGAAATTCTGTAAGAACCTTTTCAGGAAATAATTTATTTGTATTTCTATGTGTATTAATTTTAGAATCTCAAAGTAACTTTTATCGACTAATTTATAAGTTGAACAAGTTAAATTCTCAAGTATTGATGCTATATTATCTGTTACAGTGACCTATCTCGCAACTACATTTCTGGCAATATTCCTGAGGAATGGGCTTCAATGAAACATTTGACAAACCTGTAAGTTCATTCACCTCATCTTTGCTTACCAGTTCATACACAAGGCAGAATTCACCATAACTAGATAACATTTTATGCATGCAGCTCACTTACATCCAATCGCTTGTCAGGAAATATTCCTGGGTACTTGGGAAGTTTTCGTAGCCTGACTTACTTGTATGTATTGAAGTCATAAATATATGTTCTGCCGATTTATCATTTGTTTTGTTTTCTGTTTCTGTTTTGACAATGCTAGCTTACTTGGTGTTGTAACCCAATTTTGGATTCACCAAGATTTTCTTGAATGTTATTTTATTTCTATTATTATTTATAAAAATCCAAAAAAATTAAGAAAAAGTTTAAAAATTCAAAAAATATATTATTCTCGAGTCAACCGCATCTTTCCATCAAAACCGAGTCTACCGGGTCAATACGGGTCAAACCATGTCGACCAGGGTAAAAAATGAGTTTCGGGCCGTTTCGGGTCAAAACCGTCATTTTTTACCAAAACCGAGTTCACCAGGTCAATACGGGTCAAACCATGTCGACCAGGGTAAAAAATGAGTTTCGGGCCGTTTCGGGTCAAAACCGTCATTTTTGACCAAAACCGAGTTCACCGGGTCAATACGGGTCAAATCATGTCGACCAGGATAAAAAATGAGTTTCATGCCGTTTTGGGTCAAACCTGTTATTTTTTTGGTCAAAACTCGGTCCACCGGGTTTATATCCATTGAAAGTTTTTTATGTTTCAACATAATTTTCGGTAATTAAAATTGATTTTTAGCAGTTGAATCAGGCTTTTTCTAATACTGATTTAAGTTTTAATTTTACCTATATAAATATATATATTATATATAATAAAACAAAATTAATAATACAGAATTGTCATATTAGGCGGGGCAGTTACATTTATTGTGCGAGCAGTTGGATGGACATTTGTTTATTTAAAGCAGATGCTTGCTGTCCCTTTCATTGGCTATAAATAGCCAGTGACAGTGCGCCACGGGAGAAGAGAAGAAGAAGAAAAAAAGAAAAGAAAAGAGTATCGGATTACTATTTAAGTTTTTTTACTATTTCTTCACGAGAGTAGGATATTGATTTTAAAAAAAAACAATATGGAAAATACCAAATATATCCTAACCGTTAGATTTAATAGTGTTTAGATCTGAACCGTTGATTTAAGAGGATACAATAGGGCTTACCACACCAGATTAAAACCCAAACACATCTCAGCCCTTGAAATAATCTAAGCTTTAATCCCGTTGCGCCACGTCACCCGGTGTACCGAGATTTCGGTGTACCGCGTCACACCCGATCCTGCCTCTGTTCATCCGGACCGTCCGATCAACCTGCAGCTCGGGCCAATCACAGCCGCACGATCTTTCCATCAGAGATCCAACGGATCACAGGCCTCAGCTGCACAGGTGTACCATGCTTGCGTTCTCACCGTAGCATAACCCAGAGCATCTCTCTCCTCTCGCCGGCGACGCTCTCTCTCTCATCCGATCTCCACGTTCCGGCCGTCTCCAGCCTCCGCACCACCACAGAAAGGTTTCTACCCTGCTGTAAAGAAAAACCCTGGTGGTTGTCATCGTTTTCTCCGCCTCATCTAGCCGGAAAAGGGCCGCGATCGTCAGCTGCCACCGAAGCTTCAAACCGACGATTCTCCCTCGTCAGCTATCAACGGCCGTCAAGACCACCACCATCAGAACCCTCGACATCAGATCTACCAGGATCGACCATCGGTTGGCCAGAAATCCCGCCGGAAAATTTCGCCGCCTCCAACAGTAGCCGCGCGTGTGCCACATGCGCCACCAGTGGCATTTTCGTGATTTTCAGAGAAATTCGAGGGTATTTCAGTATTTTACCTATACAGTGGCACTCAGGTAATTTTTTGGGGTTTCTACTGGTATTTTTGATATTTTTTATATATATAAATGCTTGTAAATTTTCTTGCATGTTGTAAAAAATACAAAAACCAAAGTCGACACGTCTCTTTTTTCAAAAGGACCGATGTCAAAAATGTAAATACCAAATATGGATTATGTCCATTATTTCTTTTGGTAACCCAGACGTAATTCTCCTTTTTAGGGACAAACGTCAATATTTTAGACGAGTCTCCTAATTTTTAGGGACTGATGTCATTTTTAACGTGTCTCCTATTTTTAGGGACCGACGTTAACCATTTAAAAAAAACAAATTACCAATAAACCCAAAATATAATGGATTATATCCATTATTTCTTTTGGTAACTCAGACGAGTCTCCAATTTTTAGGGACTGATGTCATTTTTAACGTGTCTCCTATTTTTAGGGACCGACGTTAATCATTTACAAAAATTTACAAATAAGCCCAAAATATAATCGCATTTGAATAAAAAAAAAACACACAAGTAAGGGTAACCTTTCTTTTGAAAGGATGTTTTAAGGGTGGTGTCTACCTTCCCTTAATCATAACTAACCCCGTACCCGAATCTCTGGGACCAGTGTCTAATTTGGGATTTCTAGTTCCCTCAAATTACTAGATGGCGACTCCAATAAAATCTTTGTTTCCCCCAATCGAGAAAAAAAAACCCGTTTTGTTAAACAAACAAAAAAGCGGGAGCCGTCGCCCGACGTCGTGTATCGACAGAATGGCGACTCCACTGGGGACTTAGGGTTGAGCCAACTGCTTGTGTTTGCTTTTCATTTACTCTTTCTTATTGCTATTTATTTTTGGGTATTTGTTTTATTTGCATTATTTATTTTATGCAATATCTACTGTGATTCTTTTCAATTTTTCATATCGTCACATACGTACATGTTATTTATTGGTGTATTCACACACTTCACGGTGAACCCATAAAAGCTCTGGACCCGAGCTCGTCCCATTTAAGGTTAGAAAAGAGAGATTCAAGTGGCAAGTGTGACTTATGTCCACTGATGCTCATTTGGACTTTTGCTTGGATTGTAACTCACCCTATGCAACTAGTACTGTGGAGTCTTTCTCCCCTACTCATGTTGTATAAGGTTAAGAGGCCGATTACTTCATGAGTAATTCGGGCAATCTAAGAACCGGAGAATATCTTTAAGGATAGACTAAACTGAGCCAAACCTTATGAGCTAGATCCTATCAAGTAGGATATACCCATTAGGACACGAACAAATGTCAATGCATGAACATACATGTTCATATACATTTCATGTGCTCATTAAATCTCCACCGATCCTTACAGGAAGTGTGAGATGGAAAAACCCATTACTATTGAGGAATTTTTGACCAGATCAGAATTGAGCCAACATGATGAAGGGGATTGTTTGCCATCAGAATTTGAGTCTCAGTTGCCAGAGCATGTTAAATTAGATGACAGACCACTTGGTACAGGACAACTGCTAGACTGCTGGGAAAAGTTATCCTCTCATGATCAAATCACTTTCCAGAAACAATATGGGGATCTATCACATTTACTGAAAATTAGGGTCCAACATGCTTGTTTTCAGGCCATGATAGGGTTTTGGGATCCAGAATACCGGTGCTTCACTTTTGATACTGTGGATATGACTCCTACCATCGAGGAGTATGAATCCTTGCTAAATTGTCCCAAGTCAGAAAAGGTGTACTTTTACACACCTATAGAGCATGCACTTTCTAACTTTGCTTGGATTACCCAGACAGACTGTCAACTAGCAAAATCACATGCAACTAAACGAGGAAATAGCCAGGGTTGGTTTTGGAATGAACTAGAAGCCATATTCAAAAGGAGATTACATGATGAAAGCAATGAAATCCGATTGAGAATTTTGGCCTTAGGGATATATGGTTTGGTTCTTTTCCCATCTGCCGAAGGAATGATTGACTTTGAGGCTGTTAATGTATTCAAAAATGTGGTGACCCTTAAACTTAACCCTGCTACAACAATATTGGCAGAAACTTTCTCATCCTTGAATTATTGCAGAAAAGCTGGAAGGGGTCGTTTAAGATGTTGCTTGCAGTTATTGTTTGTCTGGACTGTGAGTCATATGATTGAGGGGAAGATTTCAGGTTTGGTTGGTACCCCGTGGCATCTTTATTCTCAGCTGGAGAATTTTGCTGAAAAACACTTGCATGAAGTAGGAAAAACCACATGGGAATCAATGTTCCTAAGTCTAAGTAAATCTCAATTTCATTGGAGAAGTCGATATGCTTATTTCAAATCTTATCTGGCGTATTGTGGTGAGTACCCATGGGTCCCGTTGATAGGATCCCGCTGCTGTATTAGTTACTGTCCTAACCTGGTTTTACGACAGTTTGGATTTGAGCAGTTTATTCCAAGGACTACTAAATTGGCAACATTTTATGAAGATTTCAAGACCTCGAAGAAATTATTGGAGTCAGTGAAGAAGGCATGGAAACATCCTGGTAGGGTTACTTCTGCCAAGAGAGTAGAAGGAAAAACAACTGAAGGATATCCAATATGGCAAAAGAAGAGAGGGAAAGGGTACAAAGTTCCTCCTTTTGAAGGGCCATCCAGGTCTTTGATTCAGTCTGCTGAAGACACACACGAAGAAGTTCGCGCCCAACAAGAATCCTATAACCTAAGTTTGAATGCTGAAGTGGAAGAGTTATGGGCTAAAAAAAGAAAGTTAGAATCTAATCTAGTCACTCGAGAAAAAGCTTTGGCTATCATAAAACAAGAAAAGGATGACTTGTCAGCTCAGCTACAACATCAACAACTTGAGTTCCAGCAATTACAAGAAAAATATGTACTTTTGTCAGAAGATAAGAGGAAGCAAGATGTCAACATGAAGAGATGGGTTAGAAGAGCATCAAAAGCTGAGAAAATGGTGTTACAATTGGAAGAGAAAAATGAATCACTTCAAGAACAGTGTCAAAATCATGATACAATCATTGCCAATTTAGATGAGCATGTGGACCATTTGCTTTCTATTGAGCAAACCTTATCATCAGAAAAAGAAAAGGCAGAAAAAGAAGCAGAATGTTGGGCTTCTGAAGCTATGCGCTATCATATACAAGCAGATGATGCCAAGAATTATGCTTTAGGATTACGAGGCCTAGCCCAACAAATAGCAAATGGTGAGCCAATGACCAGAAATGAATTCCATCAATTTTTCGGGTTGATCAGAGATGGAATTAACGAGATCTCAGCATATGACGGTCCAAGGCTTTGGAAAGTTTGACTTGTTGTACTTTCAATATTATAAATTAATAAAAGGCAATTTCATCTTCTTTCCATCATGAGAAATGCTTATTTTGTTCTGATTTATGGCATCAAATTTCTCCCCTAAATCGGTTCAAGTTCCTGTAGGTTTGGAGTCCTCAGTGAGAACTTTCTTAAGAGAATCTGATCTGGTCTGTTCCTCGTCATAAGCTAAAGGAAAACTTGAAACAAATAACAAGCATGCATAAAACATATGACATTTTGCATCCATTTTTGCATTTACTCGAAGGGTTGAAATATAAGTTCCCCCACCTGCTGAGTTCTACTCGACTCATAAATCTGTTTGAATAAGTGTTGAGCTTCAAGAATGGAAAGGGAACGTTTGTACAGGCTCTTGCTGGGAACACTACTTGTCCACGTTCCATTGAAGTTGCACCTCTTCTTTTTCGTCACGAACAATGACAGCAATGCCTTCAGTCACAATTAATGACGACAACCCTTGTTCTCGTTCAACTGCACTGATAGTCGTTCAAAGCCTTCACATATTCCAAGGGCACATAATAGTTGCTAGCTTTCTGTTCCTGGTGCATTGGCTTTCTTTCCAGACATCTCTTGTGAACATCATTCCGGTCCAGCAGTATCGAATGTTGCTCTGAGAAAAATAAGAGCAGACATTGAAACTTTAACAGAGCAGAATTCCCACTATAGGTGTTTGTTTGTTGCACTGCCAGTGAGGAATCAAAGAGGAGACAAAAGGGTTTTCAGATTCATCAGTTTCTCTTCCAGTTGAGACAATGCGTGATTCCACACATCAGCAATGGAGGTGCTTCATGTTTCTGTGCGCTACCAAGATTGCCTAGCTGTTGGAAAGTTTCTACCAATCCACAAATAACCACAACAACATGGGAAGATTGACATGATGTTGTGAGGATTGTCGAAAGAATTGAACAAGCTACAAAGAGGTGAATGATTGAATATTCTGCCAAGGATTCTAGAACAATAATGAGAGATGAATCAAAGGATGACTCTAACGATGGGAAGCCTTAATTATGTGGTCCAACCAGGTCTCACTGTAACATCAATTGCTCAAATGTCTTTGCCACGATTGACATACCTCAACCACTCGAGTTTGTCTACCAGCATCTGTTAGACTTTGGACTTATTGCCCTGACTCCGCCAATTTACCTCATTTTGAGTGCGCCTTTGAGCCCTCAACTCCTTTTGAGTGCGCCTTTGAGCCCTCACCTCCATTTTGGGTGCGCTTTTGAGCCCTCATCCCTTTGGTAGTGTGTTTTCTAACCCTACCTCCTTTTGAGTGCGCCTTTAAGCCCTCACCTCCATTTTGAGTGCGCCTTTGAGCCCTCATTCCTTAGGTAGTGCGTTTTCTAACCCTACCTCCTTTTGAGTGCGCCTTTGAGCCCTCACCTCCATTTTGGGTGCGCTTTTGAGCCCTCATCCCTTTGGTAGTGTGTTTTCTAACCCTACCTCCTTTTGAGTGCGCCTTTAAGCCCTCACCTCCATTTTGAGTGCGCCTTTGAGCCCTCATCCTTTTGGTAGTGTGTTTTCTAACCCTACCTCCTTTTGAGTTCGCCTTTGAGCCCTCAACTCCTTTTGAGTACGCCTTTGAGCCCTTATCCCTTAGGTAGTGCGTTTTCTAACCCTACCTCCATTTTGAGTGCGCCTTTGAGCCCTCAACTCCTTTTGAGTGCGCCTTTGAGCCCTCATCCCTTAGTAAAAGATACATGAATATCATTGGGGGATTTTGTGCCATTCAGTTGAACGGTTGCAAGAATTTCAAGAATCAAGTTGAGTTTGTGCAAAATGACGTCATCGGCCATATTGTCACCTCAACATCCTCAGATTGACAAGTGATCGAAATGCTTGGCAAAACACAGATATCGCCAGAAAAGCTGGTCCAAGAAGAGTGTTAAACTGTCGATCCTTTTTGTTATGAGTTTTGTCATTCTGCATTTTATTTTGGGATCACATCTCATCTTTTAACGAAACATGTCTTTTCTTTGTCCCTTTGTTGTTCTGAACGCATGAGATGTTTCTTTCAAAGGTTATTTACAAAATATTTTGATCAAGCTCCAACATGCGTTTAAGATTAGTCAATCCTGAAGATTAAAATTATTTTGCTTGAATGACTCGATGCTTGTTGAAATGACATGAGGTGACCAAGAAACTTTTGAGCTCACACATGAAATTGAACCATACACCATGTAGCTAAGTTTTAGCAGTATGCATAATGACACGTAGTGGATTCAGTAGTTATGGACTCATGAATTATGATTCGTACAAGTCTAAATCATTACATTGGATGAGGTCAAAATTTATCGGTTCTAACCGACCTTGCTTGAGATGAGAAAAGGCCATTTTTGTTTCATCCTTTCATAATTCTTGAAATATATATCCCTTGCAGTCCCATTTTGAGCTGATAGAATATTTCTTTCATAAAAAACCCTGACTAGGATCACACCCCACACTGGGGGCAATGAGAATCTTTTCCTAGAAAAGACGAAGACAATGTTAGAGTCGATGGATAAAGGGAAGGCTTAGAATAAAAGTCCAATGATTGAGAAAGGGCTAGAAGAAGAAAGCCAAAGATTGATAAAGACACAACAAATGCCAAAAGTTAACCCGAAAAAATCAAGTGTGATGTCTTTTGGTGTGTCTATGATAAAGCCTTTACGATCTTCAAAAGATTAGATTGGCTATTCATCAAAGAAAAGTTGGATTTGCGTTATGACCTATGTTAAACAAATTTTGATTTTTGAGATTAACAAGGTTATATGTCACTGTCTCTACAAAGACAACGTGAGGAAAAGAGATTGATGAGTAATTGATGGTGATCCTAGGTTCTTGAAACCCTCAAACACCTTTTGAGCTTGTGAAATTCCTTTCTTTCATAGCCATGAACCATAACCTACATTACGTGCTTTAGAAAGTCCTTTTTAATCAAGTAAGCAATCTGAACTGATAAATGGCGATCTCAACAATTGAAGAGTTGTTTCATACAGGTCGTGACTTCATGAATCAAGCTACTGATTATTATGCATGCTGATAAAATTGTTGCTAAGAAAAAGAAACAATCTTTCGTGATAAAGCCTCAAGTTTTGACTCGGGTACCTTGTTTTTCTTGAAATTCATAAAAGGTCACCTCATCACAGACAATCAAAAGATATACCGTTTAAAATGGATACAAAGAACCATGGAAAAGCCATTTTAATCTTACAACGAGTCAATTTCTTTTCTCTCAAAATACAAGACAATCAAAGGACTACATTGAATAGCGTGTGTTGGATCTTTGACCAATAAAGCTTGATTTCCAAAAATACTTTCAAAAATTGACATCTCTCTGATTTCATTTCAACAATCAGACTTGAATAGACATGACCTTTGAAATGTGAGATTTGATTCCAAAATAAGAAAGATTTTCAAAAGAAAAACATCAACCAAGTTTGCAAATTCCTGACAGAAATGACATCAATTCTCCTCGACACTCCTGGGGGCAATACAATGGACCTTCGAGAAGGAAAACAAACAGTGTTTAAATCAGCTGGGGGATAGAGACGATCAAATGATGAATCAATAAACTGAGGACAATATGGTTCAAAGAAAGATAATCAGTGAATGAGCACATTCATATCAATTAAGGGCAATGATGTTCAAGAACAGTTTATGATCCAGTAAACCCCGACAACAATTGAGAGCAAAGATGTACCTGAAGGACATCTTCATATCTTCATCTTGGTTTATCATCTCCAATATGGCTATGACTATTGAAAGATGTTATCACATGATCGCTTTTGCATGAATGTTGGAAGAATGCACCGCACCCACCTAGACTGACCGTGAGACCATCTGATTTGAAGTCAATGTGCACTGCACCACATGAGTATGGGTGATAAAAGCGACATCATTGATGAGGTTGAGGCATTTCTTTTCACAATCTGGTTAGATGAGCTGAGAAGAACTTATTGAGAAAGAAGCTGAGCATACAAAGATGAGCTTTTTACTGCAAAGTATGAAATGCAAGTCTGAATGACATGACAGTTCCATGAAAGTGGATGACCGCATATACTTGAAGGGTATGTTTCAACTGAAGGTGAGTGCATAACTGATTGACAATCTTGATGGGTGTTGGCACGGTGCGCACAATCAATCAGAGAACAATTCTTGAAAGAATCCAGGAGATGAACGATTTGTTAAGCTTCTTCATGATAAATCAAGCAACACTACACTTGGGGGCATTGTCAAGCTTGATAAACAGCGAGAGTAGTAATCATCGCGGACAGCCCAAGATGGGCACTGCATTTACAGCTGAGCGGATGGCTAGCACATGAATGAGCCAATGCATCGAAAGAACAAAGAAGGCTTTGGAATGCAAACAAAGCCACCCCATGACGATGAAGCATCAAAGAGGGGGGAACCTATATTTCAAAAACAGGTAAGATGCATTGCATATCATCTAACTTCACGGGCATTGCATATTTGTTTTGCAGATATTTCAAGAAACAAAATTCCCACTGGGATCCAACGAGACTCACATGAATTGAAGTTCTTGTAAATCACATCAAATATGGCAATTCCAAAAAAGCCAAATTCATAAATGAAGACAAGAAAGATGGATTTTTATTCATGGAAAAAAGGGTTTACAAGTACAAATGTTAAACAGTGCGAGGACGATCAGGGATATTTTCATCTTGATGATTAATCATGCCTCGGAATTCCTCAAATTGCTTATGCATACGCTCCATCTCTTCCTCGAACTCGAGGTGTCGTGTGTTAACATAGTCCCTCCAAAAGTCAACACGTGTATTTAACTCTTGGTTTCTCATCTCCAAGTTGTTTCTGTGACGTCTCTCATCACGGAGTCTATTCCTTAAATTCTCAATCTGATGTTGGAGATCAAGAACCTGAGTATTCAACTCAAGTCTTCTGGCATGAAGACGCTCTGCAACGTTCACCAAAGACGAAGTAGCTCTGATACTGAGAGCAAGTGACTGATTCACTGCTTCAATATCGGTCCTGGCTGCCAACATTATTTCATCACGAGGAAGGATCATGTCTCTAGCCACAGCTACAGTAATATCTTCATTGTCCATTACAGTATCCTCTATTGTAACTGGACGACCATTCACTTCAAAGGTAGTACGCCAAACTGCAGGCTCTACTGCAGGAACAGAGTTTGGGTTAGCATTGGAAGAAGAGGAAGACATGGTTAAAGCTTCAAAAGTTGAGAACTTTGAGAGTATTGAAAATGCAAGAAGTTGATGATGTCTTTTGCCAAATACTGCGTGATTTATAAGAAATTTACTTCTACCATCACTTTGAACGGCAGAAATCTCAACCGTACATACAAGACTTCCTTGAGAAGTTTTCCTCATTTTTTTAGGATCCACAAATCAAATCCCAACCGTACATACAAGACTTCCTTGAGAAGCTTTCCTCATTTTTTGGGATCCACAAATCGAATCCCAACCGTACATACAAGACTTTCTTGAAAAGCTTTCCTCATCTTTGGGATCCAATTACAAATCAAATCCCAACCGTACATACAAGACTTTCTTGAGAAGATTTCATCATCTCTGAGATCGATTTACAAATCAGATCTCAACCATACAGGTATGACTTCCTTTAGAATTTTTCATCAACCCTGAAGCTCATTGTTGAAATCACTTTCATGTATTTCACAAAAATGTTGAAATCACTTTCATGTATTTCACAGACGGGTCGGTTCACAAAACCATTGCTGAAATCACTTTCATGTATTTCACAAAAACATTGTTGAAATCACTTTCATGTATTTCACAATGCTAATCTGAAATCACTTTCATGTGTTTCAGAAAACAAATGTTGAAATCACTTTCATGTATTTCACAAAACCATTGTTGAAATCACTTTCATGTATTTCACAATGCTAATCTGAAATCACTTTCATGTGTTTCAGAAAACAAATGTTGAAATCACTTTCATGTATTTCACAAAAAAAAAAAAAAAAAACAAATGTTGAAATCACTTTCATGTATTTCACAACATTAATCTGAAATCACTTTCATGTATTTCACAAGATCAATATTGAAAACACTTTCATGTTTTTCATTTGGGCAGGTCGCCCATAAGAATTAGACCAACTGAAAAATCTGTGTATTTTTCAACACTTCCATCGTTTTTCTTTACAAAACTTACTATGCAAAGTCAAAAGAAAATGAATTTTCCAATGTCTTTGCACCGTAAGTATTGTAAAGAGGGGGCAACTGTTGTAACCCAATTTTGGATTCACCAAGATTTTCTTGAATGTTATTTTATTTCTATTATTATTTATAAAAATCCAAAAAAATTAAGAAAAAGTTTAAAAATTCAAAAAATATATTTTTCTCGAGTCAACCGCATCTTTCCATCAAAACCGAGTCTACCGGGTCAATACGGGTCAAACCATGTCGACCAGGGTAAAAAATGAGTTTCGGGCCGTTTCGGGTCAAAACCGTCATTTTTTACCAAAACCGAGTTCACCAGGTCAATACGGGTCAAACCATGTCGACCAGGGTAAAAAATGAGTTTCGGGCCGTTTCGGGTCAAAACCGTCATTTTTGACCAAAACCGAGTTCACCGGGTCAATACGGGTCAAATCATGTCGACCAGGATAAAAAATGAGTTTCATGCCGTTTTGGGTCAAACCTGTTATTTTTTTGGTCAAAACCCGGTCCACCGGGTTTATATCCATTGAAAGTTTTTTATGTTTCAACATAATTTTCGGTAATTAAAATTGATTTTTAGCGGTTGAATCAGGCTTTTTCTAATACTGATTTAAGTTTTAATTTTACCTATATAAATATATATATTATATATAATAAAACAAAATTAATAATACAGAATTGTCATATTAGGCGGGGCAGTTACATTTATTGTGCGAGCAGTTGGATGGACATTTGTTTATTTAAAGCAGATGCTTGCTGTCCCCTTTTATTGGCTATAAATAGCCAGCGACAGTGCGCCACGGGAGAAGAGAAGAAGAAGAAAAAAAGAAAAGAAAAGAGTATCCGGATTACTATTTAAGTTTTTTTACTATTTCTTCACGAGAGTAGGATATTGATTTTAAAAAAAAAACAATATGGAAAATACCAAATATATCCTAACCGTTAGATTTAATAGTGTTTAGATCTGAACCGTTGATTTAAGAGGATACAATAGGGCTTACTACACCAGATTAAAACCCAAACACATCTCAGCCCTTGAAATAATCTAAGCTTTAATCCCGTTGCGCCACGTCACCCGGTGTACCGAGATTTCGGTGTACCGCGTCACACCCGATCCTGCCTCTGTTCATCCGGACCGTCCGATCAACCTGCAGCTCGGGCCAATCACAGCCGCACGAGCTTTCCATCAGAGATCCAACGGATCACAGGCCTCAGCTGCACAGGTGTACCATGCTTGCGTTCTCACCGTAGCATAACCCAGAGCATCTCTCTCCTCTCGCCGGCGACGCTCTCTCTCTCATCCGATCTCCACGTTCCGGCCGTCTCCAGCCTCCGCACCACCACAGAAAGGTTTCTACCCTGCTGTAAAGAAAAACCCCGGTGGTTGTCATCGTTTTCTCCGCCTCATCTGGCCGGAAAAGGGCCGCGATCGTCGGCTGCCACCGAAGCTTCAAACCGACGATTCTCCCTCGTCAGCTATCAACGACCGTCAAGACCACCACCATCAGAACCCTCGACATCAGATCTACCAGGATCGACCATCGGTTGGCCAGAAATCCCGCTGGAAAATTTCGCCGCCTCCAACAGTAGCCGCGCGTGTGCCACACGCGCCACTAGTGGCATTTTCGTGATTTTCAGAGAAATTCGAGGGTATTTCAGTATTTTACCTATACAGTGGCACTCAGGTAATTTTTTGGGGTTTCTACTGGTATTTTTGATATTTTTTATATATATAAATGCTTGTAAATTTTCTTGCATGTTGTAAAAAATACAAAAACCAAAGTCGACACGTCTCTTTTTTCAAAAGGACCGATGTCAAAAATGTAAATACCAAATATGGATTATGTCCATTATTTCTTTTGGTAACCCAGACGTAATTCTCCTTTTTAGGGACAAACGTCAATATTTTAGACGAGTCTCCTAATTTTTAGGGACTGATGTCATTTTTAACGTGTCTCCTATTTTTAGGGACCGACGTTAACCATTTAAAAAAAACAAATTACCAATAAACCCAAAATATAATGGATTATATCCATTATTTCTTTTGGTAACTCAGACGAGTCTCCAATTTTTAGGGACTGATGTCATTTTTAACGTGTCTCCTATTTTTAGGGACCGACGTTAATCATTTACAAAAATTTACAAATAAGCCCAAAATATAATCGCATTTGAATAAAAAAAAAACACACACAAGTAAGGATAACCTTTCTTTTGAAAGGATGTTTTAAGGGTGGTGTCTACCTTCCCTTAATCATAACTAACCTCGTACCCGAATCTCTGGGACCAGTGTCTAATTTGGGATTTCTAGTTCCCTCAAATTACTAGATGGCGACTCCAATAAAATCTTTGTTTCCCCCAATCGAGAAAAAAAAAACCCTTTTTGTTAAACAAACAAAAAAGCGGGAGCCGTCGCCCGACGTCGTGTATCGACACTTGGTTCACTATTATTACTTTTTTTGTCAATTAATAAAAAACAAATACATGAAGGTCCCTTGAAGCAAATCAGTTTTCTGGTACTATTCCTTTTCAGCTTGGTGATCTTGTCAACTTAACAGACCTGTAAGGCATTTAACTGCTCATCATTATTAAACCAACGCAAGCTAGGCATTTTAGTTGCAATCTTTGATGCTGTGCTATGAATTAATGGTTGCAGGATACTTTCCTCCAATCAGTTGGAGGGAAACTTGCCAAATACTCTCACTAAGCTAAACTTGACTGATTTGTAAGTAATCAATTCCTTTCTTCTTTAAACACAGTTTTTGATAATGCAATAGCATCTGGTTTCCTTAATTCAGTTTTGCAATGTGCAGTCGTGCAAGTGATAATAATCTTAGTGGCAGAATACCTGATTTCATTGGGAACTGGAGTAATCTTGATAGACTGTGAGGATCTCTATCTGCATGATATTTTCGTTAATTCATTTCTCTGCTACATGTTGCACAATATTCAACTCAAATTAATTTTACTCATTTAAAGTATAATTACATCTTTGCACTTCATTAAATCCTTCAATTCGACTCAAATTAATTTTCAAACATAATTAAACTTTAATTTGTCTCATGATTAAATCAAATTGGCCTATTAAAAATTTAATTATGCCTATGAACTTCATTTCTATCAAAGAAGTATATCAACCCAATAGCTTAAACTTTTAGGTGAGGTCCTAGGATATAATTAATATTATTATTCTCTAACACACCCCCTCAAGTGAAAGCCCTTTGAGCTTGAAACTTGCACAGACCTACATTACCTTGTGCTTGATTTTTATCAAATAAATGGGGATGATGGGATTCCAACTCGTGACCACTTGGTCATCAAGGCTCTGATACCATGTCAAAGAACCATCTCAACCCAATAGCTTAAACTTTTATGTAAGGTCTCAAGATATAATTAATATTATTATTCTCTAACAATTTCTATGCAGATTCGTCCAATAATAATTTAATTTGACCTTGAATCTACATTGTTTCCTTAGTCTTGGGTATAATGAGGTACAATTAGGCTTTGAATTTCATCCAAAATTACAGCTTGATTTTCCTATGTTTGAGATCCTCCTCGACCTTCTTTCTCCGCTTCACCAGTCTTTATTTTATTTTTTTATTTTTGTTTTGGAAGAAAAAAAAGTGAACTTGAGAAATAACCCAAAAATTGGTTATGACATTTAGCAACAATATTATATTCTTTGTCATGGTTACTTTTGCAATCATAACTCGTTTAGTGTCAAGTAATGTTAAAATATCTTTCATCTTAATCTCATATCCCTTCTTCAACAATTGTCCTTAGCTCAATATGTTGTTTTTCACTGTTAGTATATAATAGATATCACCAATACATTGATGAATTCCATCTTTTAATTTCATCAAAATCATTTATTTTTCTTTGATAACAACTTTTGAATGATCTACAAAGGTGAAATTGCCTCTAATTACTTTATCAAGCTCCATGAACTTGTCTTTATCTCCACACATGTAGTTGCTAGCTCAATTTTCTAGATACCACCAATTCTCTTTGTCTTGCATTCTCTTATTATGCACTTATAGTAGGGTGGCTTCTTTCTCTTCTTATATTATAAGATTTTCATTCTCCTCAAACCTCTTGGTTGGAATCTAGCAATCCCCAACATAATGATCTGCCTTTTGACAGTTATAACATTTAACTTTTGATTTGTCAAACCTGGATCTTGGATTGTCATTTTCGGTGTAACGGATTGACCGGTTTGTTTCATGCGGTCGACTGATTGATCTGTTAAGGTTGTCTTGGCCTCCTTTTTCAAATCTGCCTCTTAATCCTCTTTCTTTGTTTTGTCCATGTCCTCTACCTCCTTAGAAACATCCAAAACCCTCTTGCTTTGAAATAAGTGTTTGTGCGTCCACATCCTTTTGAATCTCTTTGACTCTTTCCTCATGGACTTGTAATTTTCCCATGAGACTTTATATTGAGAGAACATCCATATTTTGTAATTCCTCTATCGGGATAACCATATAATGGAACTTTTTTTGTAGCGAGCGTAGAATCTTCTCTACCACATGTCTCTTCCATCTTCTCTCCATATCTCCTCATTTGATTGTATATGACCAATACTCTTGCAAAGTATTCTGAAATATTCTCTGATTCAAGCTTATGTAACTTTTCAAAGTCACCACATAGCTTTTGTAAACATACCTTTCTCTTACATTGTCAATTCCTTGATCTGATTCTTCCAAAATTTCTCATGCATGTTTGGCGCCGGTGGTTGCATTAGCCACTATCTCAAAAGTGGCATCATCTAGACATTGATAGATGATTGTAAGTGTTAGTTGATTCTTCCTTCATGCCTTTTGCACGATCTTCTTTTAGGTTTAAGTCAATATTGCTCCATCTATAGGCTTCTCAAAGCTTTTTTCAAACGTCTCCCATATATCTTTGGAACCTTAGCTAAGCTTATACTCAAATACACTAAATTTCATAGTTGCCCTTTGTCAACCTATGACATTGAAGTGAAAAGTTTGGATTGACCATGTCAAATAATCAAACCTAAGCTCTCATACCACTTGTTGGAAGTAAAACAAGTGTGGTATAAGATCAACACAATAATGTAAGGTCAAAAACTCAAGAACAAGAAGAAGATTGAGAGAAATGAATACTTTTGTTAAGTGTTTCTCTTTAAGCCCCCTTAGCTATTTTCTCTCTTTTTGTATTTATAGTAATGTTGAATTACAAGCTTTTTTATAAACATAAAGTCCTAAATAATTAAGAAATTAAACTAATACAAGGAAATCCTAATCTAAACAGGAATTGTATTATGACAACTGAACCGGTTGACCGATTCTTAATCCAACCGATCGCTTTGTCTCAACTGATTGACCTGTTATCAACCAGTTGACCTATTCAACTAATTTCTAGAAATCAATTTACCTTCAACATTTAGAACCTTATCTCTAAACTTTCTTCCACACATTCTAAACACTTTTACATCCTTGACATTTAACTTGGTTTGTGTTTAACCATGAACCAAATGAAACATAAGTAAAAATAATGCAGGTATTTGCATTTCGCAGAAGCTCCAGCTTGTCTATCATGCAAAACTACTTGCAAAAAGGTGCAAGGAATATTCCGAAAACTAAAGTTGGAAAATCTTTTAATGTAATCTTTTGCAGGGATTTAACTTTCAACAAGTTGGAAGGTGGAATTCCTCGAGAAGCAAAAACATATGATTTTATGTAAGTATTTAAATTTGAATATTTGACATCTGACCATGGATGGAGGAGTGAATTATGCTGAAAGAATCAATCTGGCTTTTGAGAACCAGGTTTTTTAGTGGAAACAAGCTGACTGGAAGTGTCCCAGACTCATTTATCAACTCAGGCAACAAAATGTATGTTTCTGAAATGTATCACCGGTTTCAGTTATTTCAGTTTAGATATTCTGTTCAACTTCTCTGCTCTCTTGTGAAGATATAACTGCTGATGATTGATCAACCATTAATATTTATAAAGTGGTCTTCTGAGTGAATCTTGATAATCTAAGGCTACATATATTTTCATGCCATATATAGGGCCTCAACGAAAGCCTAGTTTCTGAAAATATGTGGGTTTTTTTATTTTTTTTAATCTTGCTTAGCATTTCATTTGTTCCACTACTTACTATTAATTTTGTTGAGGTTCACATTCATATTTATGATTCCCTTGGCTTCTTGCAGTGATGTTTCCTACAATAACTTTTCATGGCTGCCAAGCTGTCGAGATGCCCTGTAAGGATATCTATGTTCTTAAATTTGGGATATTCCTGGTTGCTGCGAAACTTAATGATTTCAATCTATAAACCAGGGATATAAACACGTACAGGAGTTCATTCATCAAGAATGACTTGTAAGGCTCCTCTTATACACTCTGGAGTGCGATATTTTTGGTATTTCATGTTGTTGAAGATCCAATCTGGTAGTTGTCATGATACCAAGGAAAAATTAAGAACCACAACTGATACAACGTAAGAGAGGTGTATACATGTTTGTACATATAAAACTCATATATGCTTAGCAGAAATCTAGGATGAAACGAGGTCCCTATGGATAACCTTAATTTGGAAATGGAGCTCTTACAGGATAAAATTTCAAAATTCCCTTGTGGGATATTTTAAAGGGATGTCTTAAATGCAGACAGGCAGGTAAATATCCCTTCTAAAAACTCACTCCCGTAGACTAAAAAGATCTTTGCAGTGGTGGAACCTGCGTTAACAGAATATGCTGCTAATCATATAAACCATGTCATGTTCATATATAGTTTTCAGGGGGTAAAAATACATTATATATCAGATGCTAAGCAGGATTTTAACTGAATATCTTTGGAGTTAAATCTGCAATTTATATTTATATCTTTAAATCCTATCCAGATTTTCTTTCTCAGCACAAACTTGGTATCCTAGGATCAGATATACCAGGCCATGTCATTGTAGCTTTTATGCTCAAAATATTTTTACTATTTCAAATCAGTTATGCAAATTTTATATGTTTTTAAATGCATGTAGGAGTGAAACATATATATGCTAACTTGTGCATTTTGAACTTTTTAATTTAGATCATGTTATGTAAACTGCTTGCAAAAATACCAATAGAAATCATCAATTATATACGTTGTTGATTAATGCTGAATGAATGAATGAATGAAGAACATAAGAATGTGACATGCTTTATTATTCATTTACCCCAAGATATAAGCACAAACACTCATGAAGAGGGAACAGCCATGCTCCGATTTTCTCAATAATGCTAATTCTTGAGGCATGGTTTCGATATCTGATTCTTATATTGCAGTTTGCAGAACCATTTGAAATTCTTACTATAATTTCCATGTCTTACTGAAGCGGACTTCTTCCATGCTCAGGCATGCTTGAGTGCCCCAAAAGTATGATATTCTTTTCCCTCCTTAAATGAGAAGGAACGAAGTTCTTTAAAATCAAAGCAAATCTGTTTCAAATTTATCAGCATACCGAAATCAGTCATCTACTATTATATCAGTGTCTGTGCATTTATTTGAGCACGAGTACTAATTTCAATGTAGATTTTTTTGCCTTAATTCTACATTCTATTCTGCACACAGATCTATTAAGGATGTATTCATTCTCAGTTTCGTTGGACAAGTAAGGATTTATCTGTAACCAAAACATGGCCTCAAGCAGAACTTGAGCACCTCACGTTTTCACCATCAATATCACTAATCGGAAACCAAAGGTTGATAGAACAACCTCCATCGATTCGAGTTGAACAATGATTGTGACAAGCCACTTGGAAAAGTATTAGCCAATGACTAATCGATTTGAAGCTATATAGTAGAGTAATAGCTCTAGTTGTAGAGTAAAGGGATCCAAAAATCTAAACACTTACACGCCCCTACGATATGAGAAGAATATTTGCAACTGTTCTAATGGTGTACTAATTTGACGTATTGCAGGTTATCGTTCATTCCATGTAAACTGTGGTGGGCCGGATGTAACCAGTGGGAGTATCTAGATGTATGAAGGTGACGAAAGCATTAAAGGTGATGCTGCTACGATTTATTCCAATAAAAAATCAAACTTGGGATTCAGCAACACTGGAGATTTTATGGATGACGGTGGTAATAGCCCCGGATATATACTTACTTCAAAATACTCTTATTTCCCAACGGATACGGTGTATTCTACAGCACGCAGAGCTGCCATCTCTCTCACTTATTATGGATATTGTCTAGAAAATGGGATGTACACTGTTAAACTCGACTTTGCTGAGATACAATTCACAGATGACGAATTGTACAAAAGCGTTGGAAAACGCTTTTTTGACATTTATATTCAGGTAATTGAGATTAAATTATCCAAAAAGATTTTTTCTTTCTTTCCAAAAGATCCTTTTAACTTGGGATTTGTTTTGCAGGGGAAACTAGAGAAACAAGATTTTAATATTCAGAAGGCTGCCAAAGGATCTAACAACGCTTCTATAGTATTCAATGCCAATGTGACAGAAAATACCTTCGAGATCCGTTTATACTGGAATGGAAAAGGGACTACTTGCATTCCAAAAAGAGGAAATTACGGTCCTCTTATTTCTGCAATAACTGTATGCTCAGGCATGTTTTATATATATATTCTCAGCATTTCATTTGAAAGTCACTGACTTTGCGATTTCATTCATATACAATGACCTTTATCAATTAAGTTAAAATGAAAACCGAGCAATGATATCATAGCTAGCTTTGTTGAATATGAGTTCAAATCTCATCATCCCTTAGACTTAGACTTGGTCATTTCCCCCACCGGTTACATAATTAACAAACAAATTCTTCCTTATGAACCTGGCTTTGATTTTCATCATAACTGTATGTAAGCTTCTACTCAGTTCATTATACCATCTAAGAAGCACTTTATGGTTTGTTGTTTTCAGGCCAGAGAACTTATTGTCCAGGTGAGAAGTAAACTGCTGCCCTAAAGTGATTTATTGTCCTCTTGGCTTTCTGTGTTTGTACGTGTAACTTTGTTTAATTTCAGAACCTGGAGAAGCAAGTAAAATACCCATCGTGGTTGGAGTTGTCACTTCAGCCTTACTCCTTGTTTTCTTGGTAATGGGTGTCATTTGTTGGAAATTCTATTTTAGAGACAAGTTCATGAGAGATCGAGGTGATTTGAAATCAATCATCTGCGTACTAAAGCCTTTTCCTTAATTAGTTAATTAGCAGCAATTACACGCGCAAACATCTAGAATATAACACATCCGCGCATTGATGATGTTGAAGCATTTCCCTTGTGTCACCAACAATTATGTGCAGATCTCAAGGGGCTAGATCTGAAAACTGGTTCCTTCACTTTGAGGCAGCTGAGAGCTGCCACTAACAATTTTGATTCTGCTGACAAAATTGGAGAAGGTGGATTTGGCTCCGTATACAAGGTCTGTCACTCTAATATTCTCTTGCATATTATCCCAGTTGATCATTGGACCCTTTGTTTGATCATGCAAAATGTCTACGATAAATTCAATGCAGGGTAAATTGTCAGATGGAACTCTCATTGCTGTTAAGCAGCTATCTCCTAAATCCAGGCAAGGAAACCGAGAATTTGTGAATGAAATAGGCATGATATCTGGTTTACAGCATCCCAATCTTGTAAAGCTTTATGGATGCTGTATTGAAGGAGATCAGTTGCTTCTGGTGTACGAATACATGGAAAACAACTCCCTCGCCAAAGCACTTTTTGGTAACCATAATGACATCTGATTACTTTCCAGTAAAATCTTCTTCTTTTTTTTCAATAATAGCATCGACTAGCAAAGTTGAAGCATTTTATTTAGTGAACCTCCTTTACTGGATTAGCTACAGGTTCAGAAACAAGTTTTCTGATGCTGGATTGGCCAACAAGATATAAGATATGTGTTGGAATAGCCAGAGGTTTAGCATTTCTCCATGAAGAATCTGCAATCAGGATTGTTCACAGAGACATCAAAGGTACAAATGTATTACTGGACAAAGATCTAAGTGCCAAGATATCAGACTTTGGACTAGCTAAGCTCAATGAAGAGGAGAACACTCACATTAGCACTCGTGTTGCTGGAACCATGTAAGTTTTAATCAGACTTGGTTTGCAGCTTCCTTTATTCAGTGTTCGCAATATACTCCGGTAGAGTCACTAATCTGGCATGGTTCTGCTTTCAGAGGATATATGGCTCCAGAATATGCGCTGTGGGGTTATTTAACAGACAAAGCAGATGTTTATAGTTTTGGAGTTGTTGCTTTAGAAATTGTCAGTGGAAGAAGCAATTCGAGCTACAGGACAACAAATGAATTCGTATGTCTTCTTGACTGGGTAAGTTACGAGTCTGTTCTTGTTGCTATCTTGAATCCATGATGCATTAGGCACTACTCCTGTCTGCAAATACTTTACTCTTTGCTTTCACAGGCCCATGTAGTGCAAAAAAAGGGAAATTTAATGGAGATAGTGGACCCAAAGCTGCAGTCTGAATTCAACAAGGAAGAGGCTGAGAGGATGATCAAATTGGCTCTCTTATGCACCAATGCATCTCCATCTCTAAGGCCTGCAATGTCAGAAGTGGTGAGCATGCTTGAAGGACAGACCAGCATCCGGGAGATGATCTCAGATCCTAGCATTTATGGTGATGATTTACACTCCAAATTTCTCAAAGGCCACTGTCAGCAGGTCATGGACCAGAGTTTAAACAGCAAACAAGACCTCTTTCCTCCATCTGATAAATCATGGATTGGAAATTCCTCTACATCTGCCCATGATCTTTACCCCATCAATCCCGAGTCCATAAATTTAAACATCAGTGAAACCTCGTCTTTAATTTAATAAAGCCAAAGACATGCTTGGAGCTTCGTTTGTAATCATATAATGATGATACTGAGGATCAAGATTTAGACGTGTATGGAAGCTATCTCCGTGGTTCTGAGAATTCAGAGCCTCAGACACTTTTCCTGGCCAATGATTATTACTTCCGATTTATGGGGATGGATATTATGAATATTTTTAATAAAATTTAAATTTAAAGAAGGAATCAGCTTGTTTTTGTATGAGATTTTTTAATTTCTTATGACTACGGACTCTTGAATTGTAAATATAGACCTGTGTATAAAGCTCGTGGGGCAGAAAGAAATACACAAGACACAAGGCATAAATTATGTCCAGCATTTAACCCGAATATTCATGCCCAAAAATTTCAGCCCCTTTCTTGCCGAATCAGCCCTTCCTCACAAACACAGCCCTCTCCACCGGCACCATCATCTTGCCTCCTCCATTCACTTCCTCTCACCAAAACCTGCCGTAGCCAGCCATTAACCCACACTGTAAACTCATCTTCTCCACAAATGGTGATTTCTTATCCATTTTTACATTCTAAACTTCATTCGTAATGTGGGATGCGAAATCGACATTAATTGAAATTGAAAAAATTACACTTTATTAAAAAATTTGTAAAATTAATAGAAGAGATCATTGGATACCGTGAAAGAGCCACAATATAGCAATAGGGGGCAATTGCCCCTTAATCTTTTTATTTTTTGAAGTATTGATTTATATTAAAATATTAATATAATAGCTTTCTAAGGTTTTTTTTTTTTTTAGCTACTAATTAATCCAAGTTTATTTTTTATTATTATTGTCTCTGCCTTTTCTTTTTTATAAAATTTTTCTTCAATCTCTAAACTATTAATTAGTTAAGCAAGTAACATCTTATGATTTATGCTTTAGAGAAGTTTTCTTCATCTTTTCTATTTATTTCATTATCTAATTTTAGTTTTATTTCTTTATAATTAGTTATTGAAAATGTTGAGGTTTATAATAATTTATGGGTTTATTGAATTAATATGTTTATGGGTAATATTATATGCTAATGGATATGAATTGAAATGAGTTTTGATGAATTAATAAGTATTTTGCTATAAATTTCATATGAAAAATAATGGTGATGAATTTACTAGTAATTAAAAATGAAGTACAAGACAACTTAAAAAATTAGGGACATAATAGATAAATTAAAAAAAATTAATATTTATGTTTAATCTACTTGTATAAAACAACAAGTCAGCAAGAATAACATTAATTTATGACAATTCTTTTAATGAGTAATTTTAAATGTTATGTATCATATGTTAGCATAGAATTGTTGCCAAAAACTTTTTTAATTTTTGAAAGATTTAGAAATAAATAAATGAAAGTTTGTTGTATATATTAAAAAAAATATTTTTAATAAAGAGATTATTTTTGTGATATAACGAGAGTGTTCATTTGAGAAATAAATTTGCTCACGGTGATAGTGTAGGAAAAAAACTCAATATTCAAAGCAAATGATGGCTAGCAAAAGTATTAAAACCGAGGGCGGCTTTATCAGATATAGTAATATATTAAAAAATATTAATTTAAAATGGTTTTGTTTTGTTTAAAAAAGTATTAACAAAATATTTTTTAAAATGGTTTTCTTTTAAAAAAAGTTATTTTTGATATAAATATATTAAAAGGATATAAAAATATTAATTTAAAATAAAAAATAAAATTTTAATTTTTTTCTAAAACCATTCTTCAAACATAAAAATAATTGCAAGTATGAAACTGTCAATGATGCACCAACTAGCTATATAATTGAGTCTATCATAAAATTCAAATAGCTTGTCGTTCTTTAGGACCAGGTGGAAAAGAGATTGGTCTAAGCCATGTTTGTTTTCTGAAAAGTAGTTTCCGGAAAACTACTTTCCAAACTTTTCTATGTTTGTTTGCTATTAGGAAAGTTAGTCAACGGAAAACACTTTCTAGTCAAAGAAAAATTTGGTTTGGTTTCCAGGAAAGTGTTTTCCCTTTTGATTGTGTTTGTTTTCCGAAAAGTGGTTTCCGGGAAATCACTTTCCAAATTTTCCTGTGTTTGTTTGTCATTAGAAAAGTTGGTCAACAGAAAACACTTTTCCAGTCAAAGGAAAATTTGGCTTGGTTTTCAGGAAAGTGATGACGTGTTTTCTATTATGTGTAGATTGAAAACTTAACTAACGATTCTATGATGCGGAATAAATATGTTTATAACAGAATCGTAAGTCTTAATAACAATGAAACAATACCTCCAACCATTGATGTTCCTCACGTATTTGCTGCTCTCTTTTATATATATTTGGCACTTCCAAACTCTACTCACTCTATATAGATGGTGTAAAACTTAAGGGAATTGAGTAAGTGAGTATGGGGACCAAATAACATTATTTATAGCCAAAGCTTCCATCAAGCTTTAATGGCTATGTCCCACATATTTATTATATCATGGGTAGTTACAAGTGAACCACTTTAAGAGCTCATAAATGTGAATGTTACATCCTTAAAGTAAACCACTTCAAGAGCTCATAAATATAAAGGTTACAACCTTTAAAGTGGACCACTTTAATAGTTCATAAATGTGAACGAGAGTTAGAGAGTCGTTTATAATGACTCTATCAGAAACGGTCAACATTCTCCCACTTGGTCCACATTTGTAATCTAATATTTCATCTTAAACCCATAGACAATATGTTTTAGTAATAAATACATGAATCATGGCGATGGGTCCTCTAATTGATGAGTATTATCTTCCATATATTACTATGTATTTATTTCTTTAAACATTATAATTTATGTAGCAACAAGTTCTTAATGAATAAACCCTATGTTTATTCTTGGTCCAACACAAATGAATTTTTCTCAAAATCAAATTAAGGTGCACATCAATATGAGAAGAATATCAAAATAGTTAAGAAAATAACATTGTTCAAACAATGAAAAATTACATAATGGAACAAAGTCCCATATCCACTATATGATCCTTGAATTTCAACGGTGGCATGCCCTTAGTCAAAGGATCAGCGATCATTAGTTCAGTGCTGATGTGCTCAATGACCACTTTCTTTTCTTTAATACGTTCTCTTATGGCTAAATACTTAATGTCGATGTGTTTACTTCGACTTCCACTTTTGTTGTTCTTAGCCATAAAAACAGCAGCTAAATTATCGCAAAACATTCTCAATGGCCTATGGATAGAATCCATAATTCTAAGCCCAGAAATGAAACTCTTAAGCCATATACCATGTGAAGTAGCCTCAAAACAAGAGACAAACTCGGCTTCCATAGTGGAAGTTGCAGTCAAGGTCTGCTTAGCACTCCTCCATGATACAGCTCCACCAGCCATTAAAAATATATATCCTGATGTTGATTTGCGTGAATCAATACAGCCTGCAAAGTCAGAATCCGAGTAGCCAATTACTTCCAGATTATTTGTTCGTCTATACATAAGCATATAGTCTTTGGTTCCTTGAAGGTACCTCATCACTTTCTTTGCAGCTCTCCAGTGGTCTAAACCTGGATTACTCTGATATCGTCCTAACATTCCCACAACAAATGCAATGTCAGGTCTTGTATAGACTTGAGCATACATAAGGCTTCCGACAGCAGAAGCATATGGAATGTTCTTCATTTGTTCCTTTTCAAGATCGTTCTTCGGACATTGATTCAAACTGAATCTATCACCCTTCATAATAGGAGCTACACTTGGAGAACAATCCTTCATCCGAAATCTCTCTAAAACTTTATTAATATAGGTTTCCTGAGACAGACCCAAGATACCTCGAAATCTGTCTCTATGGATTTTAATGCCAATAACATAAAATGCCTCACCCATATCCTTCATATCAAAAGTTTTAGAGAGGAATTGTTTCACCTCATATAGCAAACCCTTATCATTGGTTGCTAGCAAAATGTCATCCACATATAAAACAAGAAAACAAATTTTACTCCCACTGACCTTCTGGTATATACATTGATCCATAACGTTTTCTACAAAACTGAATGACGAAATTACATTATGGAATTTCAAATACCATTGGCGGGATGCTTGTTTTAAACCGTATATAGATTTCTTGAGCTTGCAAACCAATTGCTCACCATCACTAGAGAGGAATCCTTCAGGTTGCTTCATGTAAACCTCCTCCTCTAGATCTCCATTGAGAAATGTTGTTTTCACATCCATTTGTTGCAACTCTAAGTCAAAATGGGCTACTAATGCTAAAATAATACGCAAGGAATCTTTCTTAGATACAGGAGAGAAAGTCTCCGTGTAATCAACTCCTTCTTTCTGAGTGAATCCTTTAGCAATGAGTCTTGCCTTGTATCTCTCAATATTGCCCAATGAGTCTTTCTTTGTTTTAAAGACCCATTTACATCCAATGGCTTTTACACTATTAGGCAACTCAACAAGATCCCAGACTTGGTTACTCTTCATAGAATTCATCTCTTCCTTCATGGCATTGTACCATAGTTCTGTTTCTTTGTAACTCATGGCTTGTGAAAAGGATTCGGGATCATTTTCGGCTCCAACGTTATAGTCATATTCTTGCAAATACACAACATAATCATTAGGAATTGCTGATCTCTTTGGTCTAATAGATCTTCTTAATGTTGTACCATCATATTCCTAAGAAGTATGTGGTTCAACTCGTTGTTCAAAAGTTCTTGGCAACTCTTGAACTACTTGATCTATTAGAATATCATCAGCAATTTGTGGAACTTCAATGATTGGTTGTTCAACATCAGTTTGTACTTGAGGGGTGTTGTAAACAATAATCAATTTATCACTTGAAGTGGAAGGTTGAGATTCTGAATGATCATTCTCAGAAATAATGTTTCTGGTTTGATCGATCTCACTAATCAAGTCATTTTCAAGAAACTTTGCATTTCTTGATTCCATAATCCTAGTAATGTGATATGGACAATAAAATCTGTAACCCTTAGACCTTTCAGCATATCCAATGAAATACCCACTAATGGTTCTTGGGTCCAGTTTCTTTTCTTGTGGATTATAAATTCTCACTTCAGACGGACATCCCCAAACGCGCATATGTCGCAAACTCGGTTTCCAACCTTTCAGTAATTCAAAAGGTGTTTTGGGAACATCCTTGGTTGGAACTCGGTTTAATATATACACTGTCGTCTTAAGTGCTTCAACCCATAATGATTTAGGAAGTTTGGAGCTGCTGAGCATACTCCGCACCATGTCCAATAATGTTCGGTTTCTTCTTTCTGCCACACCATTTTGATCTGGTGAACCAGGCATGGTGTATTGGGCAACAATCCCATGTTCTTGAAGAAACTTTGCAAATGGCCCAAGTGCTTGTCCATCCTCTGTGTATCTACCATAATATTCTCCACCTCTATCTGACCTCACGATCTTAATTTGCTTACCGCATTGTTTCTCTACTTCAGCCTTAAAATTTTTAAAGGCATCTAATGCTTCGTTCTTATTATGAAGCATGTAGAGATACATATATCGAGAGTAATCATCTATAAAAGAAATGAAGTATTTATGACTATGTGAGTCCAAGTCTGGACTACATATATCAGTATGTATGATTTCTAATATGTCTGAACTCCTAGTGGCACCTTTCTTTGACTTGTTGGTCTGTTTTCCTTTTATGCAGTCCACACAAGTCTCAAAATCAGTAAAATCTAAAGTATTAAGTACTCCTTCATTTACTAATCTTTTAATTCTATTTATTGAGATATGACCTAATCTTTGGTGCCATAATTTAGAGGAATTTTCATCAATAACACATTTTTTAATACCAGTGTGAACATGCATTGAATCATAAGTGATATGATTTTGTAAATTAATGCAGAAAAGACCATCAGACAAAATACCATTCCCAACACAATCAGATTTATAAAATAAACTGAATGATGATTCTGAAAAATTAAAGGAATATTCAAAAGGTAAAAGTCTTAAAACTGAAATCAAGTTTCTAGAGAAACTTGGAACATAAAAGGTCTTTTCTAACTTTAAAATAAAACCAGTACTTAAAATTAAATAGCAAGTTCCTATAGCTTCCACATGTGAGCCCATCTTGTTTCCTGATAAGATGCTTTGCTCACTTCCCACTGGCTTCCTTAGGTTTTGCAAACCCTGCATGGAATTTGAAATGTGGATTGTTGATCCAGAATCAATCCACCATGTGTTAATATTGACATTAACCATATTAGATTCATAACAAACAAATGAAGTTGGATTACCTTTGTCCTCAAGCCATTTTTGAAATTTGGCGCATTCCTTCTTCATGTGTCCCTTCTTTTTACAGAAGAAACACTTGGAATCTTTCTTGATACTAGCTTGGGGAGGTATTTTACCTTTCCCCTTTTGATAGGCTTGAGATTTTCCCTTCCCACGTATTGCCAACATTGCACTTTCACCCTGTTCCATCACCAGTCTCCCTTCTTCTTGAACACACATGGTCATGAGTTCATTAATTGACCAATTTTCCTTATGTGTGTTGTATGAGATTTTGAAGGGTCCATATTGATGCGGAAGGGTGTTCAAGATATAGTGCACCAAGAAGGACTCCGACATTTCAACCTCGAGTTTCTTCAATTGAGCCACAAGGTCCCTCATTTGCATGATGTGCTCGCGCACACCTCTCACACTGGTGAGCCTTAGGGATGAGAACTTCATGATTAAGGTGCTTGCTAGCGCCTTATCTGAAGTGATAAATTGTTCATCAATAGCTTTTAGCAAGTCTTGGACCTTTTCATGCTGATCGACAGAACCATGAATACCAGCAGAAATTCTAGTCTTAATGAACATCATGCTGAGGCGATTAGATCGCTCCCATCGCTCATGAAGCGTGATGTCCGCTGCAGTGCTGGTATTGGTGAGTGCTGGTGGTTCATCTTTCCTAATAGCATAGTCTATGTCCATCCACCCTAAATGAAGAAGAACTCTTTCCTTCCAGATCTTATAGTTATCTCCTTTAAGTTCAGGGATATCATAACGAACATCAGAGATATTTGCAGGTTGTAAAACTGCATACAATTATAGATTACATGCTTAAGTTAAAATTGAGGCAATAAATATTCATGCTTTACCAATGTAAATCATGCTTAAATATCAAATCTAATGACATAAAAATGCCTGTGGGCTAAATTCTTAATTCAAGTAGATTCAATTATTCTTTATGATCAAATTATTTACTTAATTCATAATTCTAAAGGATATATTATGATTATAATTTGATATATATTTTATCTCAAATTAAACTTTTATGATAAAACTATCAAGTAATTTATTTAATTCATAATTCCTGTGGGTAAGTTATGAATAACTTGATATTTTATCCTAATTAATAATATAAATAAATAAAAATTCCTGTGGGATAAAATTTATTATATTAAGTATAAATAATTACAATTAATGTCTAATATTCTTTATGTGATCCTAATAATTCATAATATATAATTTTAATCAATTAAAGATGTTGTGGCTATTCTCTAATTAATTAAAATTATATGGATCATTAGACATTAAATCGCATAAGACTAACTTAATATTATGAAGCACATAATTTTAACTAATACTAACATGTTATTATTATGCACAAAATATTATCATAATATAAGCATAAATATTGCATAATCAAAACTATAATATTATGCATAACATTTAATTTCACGCTTTTAACTATATATATACTCATAAAAATTGCATGTATTAATATAGAGCAAAAATAATCAATTCATGCAAACTAAATACGAGCATAATAATTAAATTTGCACAATAATAATCTAAATCGCATATAATTAAATCAAATAAAAATTATAATCACAACAGTATATTATAACAATTATTAACACAATTCCCAACTATTTATAAAGTGGAAATTAAATGTCATTGTTTGTTAAAAAAACAAAGCTGCGTGTCATTATTATTTATTTATTTATTGGGTCGTCCTCAACCTCCATACTGGGTTGCAAATTTCGATTTTCTTATTTAAATTTTATCAAACTTTCGACCATAAATAAAGATAAATAGAGCAACTTTATAAACCAAGGCAGAGATAAAACCATGCTCTGATACCAAATGAAAACTTAACTAACGATTCTATGATGCGGAATAAATATGTTTATAACAGAATCGTAAGTCTTAATAACAATGAAACAATACCTCCAGCTATTGATGTTCCTCACGTATTTGCTGCTCTCTTTTATATATATTTGGCACTTCCAAACTCTACTCACTCTATATAGATGGTGTAAAACTTAAGGGAATTGAGTAAGTGAGTATGGGGATCAAATAACATTATTTATAGCCAAAGCTTCCATCAAGCTTTAATGGCTATGTCTCACATATTTATTATATCATGGGTAGTTACAAGTGAACCACTTTAAGAGCTCATAAATGTGAATGTTACATCCTTAAAGTAAACCACTTTAAGAGCTCATAAATATAAAGGTTACAACCTTTAAAGTGGACCACTTTAATAGTTCATAAATGTGAACGAGAGTTAATAAATGTGAACGAGAGTTAGAGAGTCGTTTATAATGACTCTATCAGAAACGGTCAACATAGATTTCATAAATAAATATAAGTTTTTTGTCAAAACATTAATATGTTCAATTATTAAGTATAAAAATAAACAAAATTAGAAGAGGATAAAAATAAAATCAGAATAAAATAACTAAGAAAGGTTTAGTGAGAGAGAGAGAGAGAGAGAGAGAGAGAGTGAACGAAATTAGTTGTTTACTGGGACTCAATTGATTGTGATTTTAAATTTGAATCTGGGTAATTGCGTGATATTATTATTTTTTTATTATTTATTATTATTTTTTTTATTTTTTTTATTTGTCTTTTGATGTGATTGTTTATTTGTAAGTGTCTTTTAAACTTTTTAATAGGTAAGAACAATAATTTAGTTAGTATCCAGCTGTAATTGTCAAGCTAAAAAAATTCAAAACAATATTTTAAAAAAAATATATTAAGAAAAAAATATATATTAGATTGACTCAGATTAACTCGGATTAACTTATTAAATTCTCGTTCTGGATCATGAGATCGTGATAACCTCATAAAAAATAAATAAGAGAAAAATAAAGCTCAATTCTTAATTAGCTCAATGTTGAATGATGAAATTGAAAACAAAAATCAATAAAAAAAAAGAATTTGAATCAACCTAGGTTAACCTGTCGAACTTGGATCACGAGACCGAGATAATCTTATAAAAAGCAAATCAAGAAATATTATAAAGATCAATTCCCAATAGAGAATTTAATTATGAAATTTAACCTTCCAAACTTGTGTCACAAGTTTAGGATAACTCCATACAAATTATGAAATTTAATTACAATTAACCCAATGTTGAAGGAGAAACTAAAAAAAAAATATTCAATTAAAAAAAGACAAAAACATTAAGTTAATTAAATTAATCTATAAAAATCATGACTTGAGTTATGAGAATAGAATAACCCTATAGAAAAAAAATTAAAAAAATTTAATCTTTAATAAATCTAATATTGAAAGATAAAAATAGAATTATATTAAAAAAAAAATCATTATCCAATTAGCAATGATTTGTGAAGAGGTGTTATTAAAATACCTCGTTTTCTTTAGTTCTTATTAATTATTATTATAAAATAATATGAATTTATAAATTTAGGGTTTACTTTTGATAGAAGTTGAAAGAATTGATAAGTTAGGGGATTTAATTAAGTTTATAATTAGTTTAATGAAATCAAGGGGTTTAATTGAAGAAATATTACAATTAAGAACTGATTTAGGTCAAAATTACAAGAAATTAAAGTCCAAGGACCATTCTGTAAAAGGCGCAGCAATGCAGGTGTTCAATTACAATTTGGCTTAAGGGTCCGATTAAAACAAATGTTAAAACGTAGAGGATCAAATTGAAAAACGGCCACCCCAGTCCAGAAACGGCGCCGTGTTTTCATTTCTATTCATCGTCTTCTTCTTCTGGAAACGGAGGAGTCACCCTGCAAAGGAAAGGGCCGATCACCACAGACAACCCACAAACGCAAGGCAATCCCCACGACTTCCATCACCGTTTTCCCAGGTCATCTCCCACGAGACGCCATTGGAGGCGTGAAGATAGCCACCACCAACAGCCCTGTAGTGGCAGGACTCCTGGAATCCGAGACCCAGCAGGATACTAACACCCCAGCGAGCTTTATCCTCCTCCCAGGAAGGAAGAGGCGTGCTGGAAGACTACCACACAACCCCTATAAAAAGCTAACTAAGCAGCCATCGCAGGGGGGGAGATCAAAGGAGAAAACAAGAGAGATTATAGGAGAAAACGAGAGAGAAAGGAGAGAAAAAAAGGGACTTATAACAAGAGAACAATACGGGCAAAAAAAAAAAAAAAAAAACAGGACACTAGAAACAGGACTGAGGGATATACAACTGGGAGGCGATCAGAGGAGAAGAAAAACACAAACAAAAAAGAAACAGAACACAGACGGAGAAAACAGAGGCACACAGGGCGGACGACGAATAGACAACCAAAGGACCAAAAAAAGAAAAAACAGGAGAATGGCAGAGAAGAAAGTGTCTGTTCGGCCAGCAACCTCAAGCTTTCCATCACCATCATCTTCATCTTCAAGTGACAACTCCAGGTACGCCTTTCTTTCTGACCACTTCCTGCATTTCTAAATTGTTAAACAGTGCGAAGATAAGGTAATATTAATTATCTTCGAACTGTACAGTACACACGTGATGCCTAAGCTGGTTACTGATCTGAACTAGTAACCAGATCAGGTAGACCTAGCCTGTCCAAATGATTATTAACAATACTTTAAAAAGTGCGGGAAAGTACTGTAATTTTTTCTACCCTTTTATTTTCGTTATACTAATATTTTTATTTTGTTTTTTTACATGTTTGGCTTTTTTTCGATGATTTACTTCTTGTTTTACAAAAAAAAAAATATTATATTTTTTTAAAAAAATTATTTTTACTGATTTTTTTTAATATTGAACTGGTGGAGAATTTAGCTCTGTCATTTAAAAAAAACATTGTGAATTATTACAGTGTTTTTCTATATGATTTTTTTTTTATTTTTATGATTTTTTTCCCAAAATAGTATTTTTTGGTTTTTTTATTTTTATATTGAGCTGATTGAGAATTTAATTTTGTAGTTTTTTATAAAAAAAAATATTGTAGATTGCTACAGTATTTCACCTACATATTTTTGTTTTGCTACAATATTTCTCTACATGTTTTTTTTTTCAAAATTCTCTTTTTTGAATTTATTTTTTTTAATATTGAGCTGGTTGAGAATTTAGCTTTAACTTTCCCCACATGTTTTTTTCTTTATTTTTTTATTTTTATTTTTGCTTTTTTGTTTTTTTCCCAAAAATTGTCTTCTTTTTTTTGTGTTTTTTTAAGAATTGTTTTTGTCGATTTTATTTTTTTAATATTGAGCTGATTGAGAATTTAGCTTTATAGTTTTTTCTTTAAAACACTGGTGATTGCTACAGTGTTTCTCCATATAGTTTTCTTTTGTTTTCTTTGTTTTTTTATTCCAAAATTGTCTTTGTCAATTTTAGTTTTTTTTTTTCATATTGAGCTGGTTGATAATTTAGCTTTGTAGTTTTTTTTCTTGAAAAAAAATATTGTGGATTGCTACAGTATTTTCCCACATGATTTTTTCTTGCTACAGTGTTTCCCCACATGTTTTTTTATCCCTTTTTTTTTCCAAAATTATCTTTGTCGAATTTATTTTTTTATACTGAGTTGGTTGAAAATTTAGCTTTGTAGTTTTTTTCTTTAAAACACTGTTGATTGCTAAAGTGTTCCCCACATGATTTTTTTTGTTATAATTTTTTTTTAAAATTATCTTTATCGATTTTATTATTTTTAATATTGAGCTGGTTGAAAATTATAACAGTAGATTTTCTCATGAAACAGTATAGATTGCTACAGTGTTTTCTTGCATAATTGTTTTTTCCTTTCGTTTTTTTATGATTTTTTCCAAAATTATCTTTATTGATTTTATTTTTTTAATATTGAGTTGGTTGAGAATTATAATTTTATATTTCCTCACAAAACACTATAGATTGCTGCAGTGTTTTCCTACATTATTTTTTTCCTTTTGTTTTTTTATGATTTTTTTTCAAAATTATCTTTGTCTATTTTATTTTTTTAATATTAAGTTGGTTAAGAATTTAGCTTTCTAGTTTAATTTTTCTTTAAAATATTGTGGATTGCAATAATGTTTCTCCATATAATTGTTTAAAAATATGTTTTATGAATTTTTCTACAAATCCATAACAACACACAAACATGTCATAAGCTCGTGGCAGCGCGCGGGCTTGGCAACTAGTGTTTGCTTAGCAAAACACACTGTTATACTTTTTACATATATTTTATTCTCCTTTTATTTTGAAATCTGGTCGAATAAGCCCTTTTTCAATATTAAAAAATTCCCAAAATATATGGGGATCTTCGTGGATTTATTTGTGGCCCCTCATGCTTTGTTTTATTGTTTTTTATTTTGCGTTTTTTTCTGCTATATGTTTAATTTGTGAACCATTACTGTTAAATACAAATATGTTGTGTAATGCTTTTTTATTTATTTATTGTTGTCTAAATAGAGTAAATAATAAAAGGGTAAACAAAAAGAAAAAGGCATAGAAAAATTGTTTCTTCTTCCTTAAAAATTCAAAATTTCACGAACTTATTGACTGACGCCAAAGTCAGGAATATCATATTTGTTTTTTGGATTTGTGCAATATTTACCAACGCTAGAGTTGAAAATATTCACAGACACTGTTTATTGACGCTAGAGTCAGAAATATGATAGGAAAAAAAAGGGAGGACAAAACACTTGGTAATTTTAGACAAAACCAGCAATGCAACCTGCCTTAGGGAGACGCTTAAGGGGTGATAGCATCTTCCCTTTCGCATAATTAGTCTCGGACTATAGAATCTCAGTTCACCAATTAGGATTCTTAGTTACCATAATAATAGGTGGCGGCTCCTTAAACGAGACCGTTTTCCCGAAAGAACAAGATGCTAGATATTTATTTCTTTTTCATGAAAAATTTTAACGGTCGCCGCGATGTCCAGGTGCCTTGGGGCATAGCCATAGACATAGTTGTGGGCATCATCGTGGGTGTTTCCTTGGGTGTAGCCACTAGCATAGCCATATGGGGCGTAATTGATGAGCTTAACTGCTGGTTTAGCTGTTGGCATCATATGTCATTGGCTTAGTGTCCCTTTGGTATTATTGTTGGAACTGTGTTTTGTTCGAACCACAATTTATAACCGTTTGGTTAAACATTTGAACACAGATTTTAGAGATAGGTCCCACTAAAAATTGAGGTCATACAACCGTTTTTGCTAAAGCAAAAAGTTGCTGCTTTTCATTGCCCACCCCATTGCCATATGTGTAGAGTGAATTAACTCACTCTGTACTGTTCACTTGAATAATGCCAGGTGAATTAATTCATGAGTCACTGTTCACGTGAGCAGTAACTCCACTGTTCATTGACCGTATTTGACCCGGTAAAAAAAATCCAATTTTTTTATAATTGTGTTTTTTTCTTGAAAAACTAGTGTTTAATATTATTCAATGACACTACATAAATTAAAAGGAGATCGTATGATGACATATCATTTGCAGAATTTGATTGCAATTCCAATTTTGTTTCTAATGATATTTTACCTTATTTTGTTGCACGCTAAAAAAATCATGGAAACTATAGTCCTTATCGGATGAATTTTCATACGTGATGAAATTATAGATAAGTTAATGGAACAATAAAAAAATATTTGATATAAAGTATTATTTATTTAATGACATAATAGTGGTAGTTAAATCTACAATATTTAAATTAAAAATCATCAATATTAATATATATCATTTTTAGTTATTTTATAACCTCGATTTGAAAAGCATATTTAACCAAACACATTAAACTACTTTTTATTCAACCTCAATTTCAACCATATTTTTAACCAAACATATATAAATATCAAACCAACCTCAACCAAAAGTGCTTTTTAGAAAACAATTTTTTTCAAACCACAACCACAAAAGCTACCACAACCAAAAGTTGCAAGCATCGCGTGTTGTTGGCGTAGCCGTAGATGTATTGTCAGCCATGAAAAAACTTTTTTAAAAACATGAATGAACTGATTTTTTATTTATTTTTCACAGACGATGCCATTGATGAGGCTCGAAAAATCCTCAAGAGAAAGATTATGAGCGCTTTTCATGGGCAAATAAAACTGGATCCGGAGGACCTGGTGGGCCTGGTAACACCTACAAAAAAAACATTCTAATACTTAAGTCAGTATAGTGATTGTACAGGTGACGTGAAGAATGAGTATTCTCTAGACTTGAATATTCCTTAAACCTTATTTAAGTTTTATATTCAAGTTATGTTGTCTAGAGAGATTGACTCTCGTCTTCTAGCCTCTTTCTTTATACTCCTTGAGATATTTGTTTATATAAATTTTTTAAAGATAAATATTTTATAATTATATAATATTTAATATAAATACTTTAAAAATATCCTAAATATTTATGAAAGTATAGATATTGTATAAAATATACACCATAAGTCTGATTGGACTCGGCCAAAGAATTAGTATTACCGTGTTGTAGTTAATTTTATCAATAATTTAGGCTGATCAGCTGGAGAGATGAGCAGCTTAAACTTGTCCAACTCATAATTAATTACCTGTTGCGATATTAATTTACCAGTTGGTAACTTGTAATCAACCCTTGTCGGTTTGGAGAGATAGAAATGAAAAGGAATCAAATCTAGTGGCTAAAGGTCATTCTCACCAATTTACGAATTTGTCCCCACGTCCAGCATAAATCAAGTACGTACCTCATAAAATGAAAACTTATTCAAAGCTTCTTTCCTACTCCTGCACCCAACATGTTCACGATGCTTCAGCCACCGCATGGAGTTCTTCAGTTTTGCCGAGTAATGGTGGTCGTGATCACTCTTTTCAGTTCTGCTACTTTGGTTGTCTCATATCAGTTACATCCAGACGAAGGTAAGAGAGTAAGCTTTGTTTTTATTGTAATAATGGAGTGTTGTAATAATCTGAGCTAATTAATTTCCATGCACGACTTTCCATTCCATTGGTGTGCTAAGTCACATATCCACAGATTAAGAAATTCATTAATATAAATTTATAGTTCATTGCTCATGAATTACTTCATTGGAGAATCATTTCTTCACTTTACACTGCAGCTACATATATTTTTTTTTAAAATTAATTTTAGTTTCTTGTTTTAACTTTTTTAGTCTTTTATTTTACATATTTTTTTTTTAATTAAACAAAGTTGTAATGGTGTCATAAAATAGCTTTTATCTTTATAAAAAAAATTCCAAAAATATGGAATGTCAAGTGAAGTTATATATACAAATTATAGGAATACAAAAATGCCAATTGCTTCTGTAATGAAGCTACATGATATTCAAGGTAATTTATCTTGCATTTAATCATGTTATGACATTTGTCCTCGACTGATGGTAAATAAATACTATTCTACTACTAATATTATTGTTAACGGAAACAGACGGAGTGACCATGTTAATTTTTAACATTACGGAAACAGACGGATTGTCCTTAAAAAAGAATTACAATCATATAGAGAAAAACCCTGAATTCGAAATATTAGATTTTTCAATCTGTTTTTTTTTTATGTATTAAAATAATATTTTTTAAAATTATTTTTGACATTATTATATTAAAATGATATAAAAACATAAAAAAATAATAATTTTTTAAAAACTTTTAAAATACAAAATAAATCGGGCTCCAAAGCACACTTGTCGAATCACACCTCTTATCTTTTTAACCCGAAATGGTATCATTCGTGTTGCTGTTGAAAACAAGGTTGCCACTCATTTGATAGCCACAATATGGCCATACCTCTATGAAATATAAAATTGCTTTTACAATTTTGGATCCAATATTAAAAGAAAAACAAACAATACGTATTTGATATTAAGAGTAAACAAACAAAATTAATTTAAAATAATAAGTGGGATTAAAAAATTAAAACATATAAATGAGTTAATAAAAAAGTGTTTTTTGATTTCCAATTCTCCTAAAACACATGCAACAAATTGAAAAGGAGAACTTTGAATTATTTATAATTAAATTGTGGAGTTAATATACAATCCGTTTACTTTATTTATATATTTTCATTATTTATATCTATTTTTACTGGATTTGTACTCAAGATTCCGACCATTTAATTTATTGTGTTAGAATACCACTCGAAAACTATTAATTTTTTTTTTTTGGTGATAAGAGATATTAACCGATGTTATGTTATGTTATGGATATGGATCCTTGAACTAGTGACGGCGTTAAGACAAATTGGCAAGACACTGACGCAGGGTGGGCAACCCTTCGAGGTGGGCGATGCTTGCAACCAACCAGGAACTCTGCACGATTCAAAAGCCAATAGCACCGTCATGTGCAATTGCACCCTCAACCTCAATAATGATGGTTATTGTCATATCACGTCACTGTAAGATTTTTTTTTTTTTTTTTTTTAATTTTTTTTGTCTTCTATGTTTATTTGAATACTTGATGTTAAAATAAATAGATTGGATACATTGCTCCTATGTTTAAATTAATTGTCTGAAAATATCTCTAATCTTAAAGTTGTGTTTGGTATTGGATGAAAATTAATTGTTTAAATTTTAAATCTGAAATGTTATTACGCCAACCCTTCGAGGGTTGTAGATTTTAAGCTCTTAATTAAGCTGTTTTTATTTGCAGTTTCCACTAATAATTTGCTTAAGTGATGAAGGGACTATATAGTTTTCAGCACAAGTAGTTTTGAGTTGGTTTTTCAATCATCTAAACATTTCTTTATATACTGATGGTGTTTTTCTCTTTTAATAACAGATATCTAAAACGATCAGTTTTTCAGGCGAGCTTCCGCCTGAAATGGCCAACCTTGCATATCTTAAAATTCTGTAAGAACCTTTTCAGGATATATTTTATTTGTGTTTCTATGTGTATTGATTGTAGAATCTCAAAGCAACTTTTATCAACTAATTTATAAATTGTGGAATGGAAATACCTTAATAATAATAAAAAAGAAGAAGCATATTTGACGTAGCTGAACATAACAAATAAAAAAAAAATATATATATAATTTTTTAAAGACACGATCACACATAAATCTTATTTCATTGTTTTATTGAATTTCTTTCTAATAATCTTAATAATAAATAACTCAGGTTTATACTCCAAAGCAATGTCTACTTGACGTTTTATAAAGTTGAACAAGTTAAATTCTCAGGTATATATTGATGCTAAACAACTATATTATCTGTCACAGTGACCTAACTCGCAACTACATTTCTGGCAATATTCCTAAGGATTGGGCTTCAATGAAACATTTGACAAACCTGTAAGTTCATTCACCTCATCTTTGCTTACCAGTTCATACACAAGGCAGAATTCACCATAACTAGATAACATTTTATGCATGCAGCTCACTTACATCCAATCGCTTGTCAGGAAATATTCCTGGGTACTTGGGAAACTTTCGCAGCCTGACTTACTTGTATGTATTGAAGTCATAAATATATGTTCTGCCGATTTATCATTTTCTTGTTTTCTGCTTCTGTTTTTGACAATGCTAGCTTACTTGGTTCACTAAATTTATTTTTGTCAATTAATCAAATACAAATACATGAAGGTCCCTTGAAGCAAATCAGTTTTCTGGTACTATTCCTTCTCAGCTTGGTGATCTTGTCAACTTAACAGACCTGTAAGACATTTACCTGCTCATCATTATTAAACCAACGCAAGCTAGGCATTTTAGTTGCAATCTTTGATGCTGTGCTATGAATTAATGGTTGCAGGATACTTTCCTCCAATCAGTTGGAGGGAAACTTGCCAAATACTCTCACTAAGCTAAACTTGACTGATTTGTAAGTAATCAATTCCTTTCTTCTTTAAACACAGTTTTTGATAATGCAATAGCATCTGGTTTCCTTAATTCAGTTTTGCAATGTGCAGTCGTGCAAGTGATAATAATCTTAGTGGCAGAATACCTGATTTCATTGGGAACTGGAGTAATCTTGTTAGACTGTGAGGATCTCTATCTGCATGATATTTTCGTTAATTCATTTCTCTGCTACATGTTGCACAATATTCTGATATTTTGTTTTTCCTAACGAAGTGAATTATACGCAAGTGGACTAGAAGGACCCATACCTTGTGCCATTCTTTCTTTAGAGAAGTTGAGAGACTTGTGAGTCAAACTAATTCCTGAGATGCACAGCAATAAATACAATGATTTTGGTGTTTCCTCTTTGAAGAAGACAGAAAGAATAAAGGGAACTATAACACATTCTTTTCTTTTCAATGTACTGCAGGAGGATCACTGATATGTCTGGACCAGAGTCTAATTTACCCAACATCCCCCCCATAGTGAAAAATTTGTTCGTCAACTGTCCGTAAAATGTCTAAAATAAACTTGAGAACATGTTCTATTGAGAACTAATTAAGCCTATCTTTAATTTCTTTGAAGGGTTTTGCGAAACATCAATTTAACTGGTGTGATCCCAACAGATGTGTGGAGATCGGATTCTCTGAAAACGCTGTAAGTCTTAACACCTTCACTCATCACCTTATATGTGCTGTAATGTGATAGAAGTTAAAAACATGAATATATTTTAATAACATCGCAAAAACATTAACTGTGAATTTTTTTAATTTAATTTTTAATTCATTATAAAACTTTAATTTTTTTGTAATTTTACTCCCGATTTCAACCAACTGACTTGGTAAAAATTAAATTTGATTTTTTAAAATTCCAATCTTCTCAAATAAGCCCAAATTGGGCTTTCAAACTTAATTTTTCACCAGTTAAACCCCTAATAAAATTAATTTAACTCATTTAAAGTATTATTACATCTTTGCACTTGATTAAATCCTTCAATTCGACTCAAATTAATTCTCAAACATAATTAAACTTTAATTTTCCCCATGATTAAATCAAATTGGCCTATTAAAAATTTAATTATGCCTATGAACTTCATTTCTGTCAAAGAAGCATCTCAACCCAATAGACTAAACTTTTAGGTGAGGTCCCAAGATATAATTAATATTATTATTCTTTAACACACACCCTCAAGTAAAAGTCATTTGAGCTTGAAACTTACACAGACCTACATTACCTTGTGTTTGATTTTTATCAAATAAATGGGGATGGTGGGATTCGAACTAGTGATCGCCTATTCATCAAGGCTCTGATATCATGTCAAAGAACCATCTCAACCCAATAGCTTAAACTTTTAGGTGAGGTCCCAAGATATAATTAATATTATTATTCTCTAACAATTTCTATGCAGATTTGTCCAATAATAATTTAATTTGACCTTGAATCTACATTGTTTCCTTAGTCTTGGGTATAATGAGGTATAATTAGGCTTCGAATTTCATCCAAAATTACAACTTCATTTTTCTATATGTTTGAGATCCTCCTCGACCTTCTTTCTCTGCGTCACCGATCTTCATTTTATTTTTTTATTTTTGTTTTGGAAGAAAAAAAAGTGAACTTGGGAAATAATCCAAAAATAGGTTATGACATTTAACAATAATATTATATTCTTTGTCATGGTTACCTTTACAATCATAACTCTTTTAGTGTCAAGTAATGTTAAAGTATGATCTTTCATCTTAATCTCATATCCCTTCTCCAACAATTGTCCTTAGCTCAATATGTTGCTTTTCACCGTTAGTATATAATAGATATCACCAATACATTGATGAATTCCATCTTTTAATTTAATCAAGATCATTTATTTTTCTTTGATGACAACTTTTGAATGATCTGCAAAGATAACATTGCCTCTAATTGCTTTATCAAGCTCTATATATGAACTTGTCTTTATCTCCGCACATGTGGTTGCTAGCTTAATTTTCTAGATACCACCAATTCTCTTCATCTTGCATTCTCTTATTATGCACTTATAGTAGGTTGGCTTCTTTCTCTTTTTATATTATAAGATTTTCATTATCCTCAACCCTCTTGGTTGGAATCTAGCAATCCCTAGCATAAGGTTTGCACTTATAGTAGGGTGCCTTTTGACAGTTATAACATTTAACTTTTGATTTGTCAAACCTGGATCTTGGATTGTCATTTTCGGTGTAACCGATTGACCGGTTTGTTTCATGCGATCGACTGATTGATATGTTAAAGTTGTCTTGGCCTCCTTTTTCAAATCTGCCTCTTACTCATCTTTCTTTGTTTTGTCCATGTCCTCTACCCTCTTAGGAACATCCAAAACCATCTTGCTTTGAAATAAGTGCCTACATCCTTTTGAATCTCATTGACTCTTTCCTCATGGACTTGTAATTTTTCCATGAGACTTTATATTGAGAGAACATCCATACTTTGTGATTCCTCTATCGCGATAACCATATAATGGAACTTTTTTGTAGCGAACGTATAATCTTCTCTATCACACGTGTCTCTTCCATCTTCTCTCCATATCTCCTCATTTGATTGTATATAACCAATACTCTTGCAAAGTATTCTGAAATATTCTCTTATTCAAGCATATGTAACTTTTCAAAGTCACCACATAGCTTTTGTAAACATACCTTTCACACATTGTCAACTCCTTGATTTGATTCTTCCAAAATTTCTCATGCATGTTTGGCGGCGATTGCATTAGCCACTATCTCAAAAGTGGCATCATCTAGACTTTAATAGATGATTGTGAGTGCTTGTTGATTCTTCTTTCATGCCTTTTGCACGACCTTCTTTTGGGCTGAAGTCAACGTTGCTCCATCTATAGGCTTCTCAAAGCTTTTTTCAAACGTCTCCCATATATCTTTGGAAACTTAGCTAAGCTTATACTCAAATACACTAAATTTCATAGTTGCCCTTTGTCAACCTATGACATTGAAGTGAAAAGTTTGGATTGACCATGTCAAATAATCAAACCTAAGCTCTAATACCACTTGTTGGAAGTAAAACAAGTGTGGTATAAGATCAACACAATAATGTAAGGTCAAAAACTCAAGAACAAGAAGAAGATTGAGAGAAATGAATACTTTTGTTAAGTGTTTCTCTTGAAGCCCCCTTAGCTATTTTCTCTCCTTTTGTATTTATAGTAATGTTGAATTACAAGCCTTTCTATAAACATAAAATCTTAAAAAATTAAGAAACTAAACTAATACAAGGAAATCCTACTCTAAACAGGAGGTCAACAGATTCTTAATCCAACCGATCGTTTTGTCTCAACTGATTGACCTATTATCAACCAGTCGACCAATTGAACTAATTTATAGAAATCAATTTACCTTCAACATTTAGAACCTTATTTCTAAACTTTCTTCCACACATTCTAAACACTTTTACATCCTTGACATTTAACTTGGTTTGTGTTTAACCATGAACCAAATGAAACATAAGTAAAAATAATGCAGGTATTTGCATTTCGCAGAAGCTCCAGCTTGTCTATCATGCAAAACTACTTGCAAAAAGGTGCAAGGAATATTCCGAAAACTAAAGTTGGAAAATCTTTTAATGTAATCTTTTGCAGGGATTTAACTTTCAACAAGTTGGAAGGTGGAATTCCTCGAGAAGCAAAAACATATGATTTTATGTAAGTATTTAAATTTGAATATTTGACATCTGACCATGGATGGAGGAGTGAATTATGCTGAAAGAATCAATCTGGCTTTTGAGAACCAGGTTTTTTAGTGGAAACAAGCTGACTGGAAGTGTCCCAGACTCATTTATCAACTCAGGCAACAAAATGTATGTTTCTGAAATGTATCACCGGTTTCAGTTATTTCAGTTTAGATATTCTGTTCAACTTCTCTGCTCTCTTGTGAAGATATAACTGCTGATGATTGATCAACCATTAATATTTATAAAGTGGTCTTCTGAGTGAATCTTGATAATCTAAGGCTACATATATTTTCATGCCATATATAGGGCCTCAACGAAAGCCTAGTTTCTGAAAATATGTGGGTTTTTTTATTTTTTTTAATCTTGCTTAGCATTTCATTTGTTCCACTACTTACTATTAATTTTGTTGAGGTTCACATTCATATTTATGATTCCCTTGGCTTCTTGCAGTGATGTTTCCTACAATAACTTTTCATGGCTGCCAAGCTGTCGAGATGCCCTGTAAGGATATCTATGTTCTTAAATTTGGGATATTCCTGGTTGCTGCGAAACTTAATGATTTCAATCTATAAACCAGGGATATAAACACGTACAGGAGTTCATTCATCAAGAATGACTTGTAAGGCTCCTCTTATACACTCTGGAGTGCGATATTTTTGGTATTTCATGTTGTTGAAGATCCAATCTGGTAGTTGTCATGATACCAAGGAAAAATTAAGAACCACAACTGATACAACGTAAGAGAGGTGTATACATGTTTGTACATATAAAACTCATATATGCTTAGCAGAAATCTAGGATGAAACGAGGTCCCTATGGATAACCTTAATTTGGAAATGGAGCTCTTACAGGATAAAATTTCAAAATTCCCTTGTGGGATATTTTAAAGGGATGTCTTAAATGCAGACAGGCAGGTAAATATCCCTTCTAAAAACTCACTCCCGTAGACTAAAAAGATCTTTGCAGTGGTGGAACCTGCGTTAACAGAATATGCTGCTAATCATATAAACCATGTCATGTTCATATATAGTTTTCAGGGGGTAAAAATACATTATATATCAGATGCTAAGCAGGATTTTAACTGAATATCTTTGGAGTTAAATCTGCAATTTATATTTATATCTTTAAATCCTATCCAGATTTTCTTTCTCAGCACAAACTTGGTATCCTAGGATCAGATATACCAGGCCATGTCATTGTAGCTTTTATGCTCAAAATATTTTTACTATTTCAAATCAGTTATGCAAATTTTATATGTTTTTAAATGCATGTAGGAGTGAAACATATATATGCTAACTTGTGCATTTTGAACTTTTTAATTTAGATCATGTTATGTAAACTGCTTGCAAAAATACAGAGATCTTCCAGCATATATCCAATAGAAATCATCAATTATATACGTTATTGATTAATGCTGAATGAATGAATGAAGAACATTAGAATGTGACATGCTTTATCATTCATTTACCACAAGATATAAGCTCAATCACTCATGAAGAGGGAACATAAAATGAATATTCTACTTGAATAATATGATATTTTTTTGGGGGGTGAAATAATGCTAATTTCCATGTCTTACAGAAGCGGACTTCTTCCATGCTCAGGCATACATGAGTGCCCCAAAAGTATGATATTCTTTTCCCTCCTTAAATGAGAAGTAACGAAGTTCTTTAAAATCAAAGCAAATCTGTTTCAAATTCATCAGCATACCGAAATCAGTCATCTACTATAATATCAGTGTCTGTGTATTTATTTGAGCACGAGTACTAATTTCAATGTAGATTTTTTTGCCTTAATTCTACATTCTATTCTGCACACAGATCTATTAAGGATTTATCTGTAACCAAAACATGGCCTCAAGCAGAACTTGAACAGATCTATTAAGGATGTATTCATTCTCACGTTTTCACCATCGATCTATATCACTAATCAGAAACCAAAGGTTGACAGAGCAGCCTTCATCGACTCGAGTTGAACACTGATTGTGACAGGCCACTTGGAAAAGTATTAGCCAATGACTAATCGATTTGAAGCTATATAGTAGAGTAATAGCTCTAGTTGTAGAGCAAAGGGATCCAAAAATCTAAACACTTACACACCCCTACGATATGAGAAGAATATTTGCAACTGTTCTAATGGTGTACTGATTTGACGTATTGCAGGTTATCGTTCATTCCATGTAAACTGTGGTGGACCGAATGTAAATAATAGGAGTATCTTGTATGAAGGTGACGAAAGCATTAAAAGTGATGCTGCTAGGATTTATTTCAAAGAAGGATCAAACTGGGGATTCAGCAACACAGGAGATTTTATGGATGACGATGGTATTAGCCCCGAAAATAAAATTCGTTCACCGGACCCTTATTTCCCAACGGATTCGGTGTATTATACAGCACGCAGAGCTGCCATCTCTCTCACTTATTATGGATATTGTCTGGAAAATGGGATGAACACTGTTAAACTCGACTTTGCTGAGATACAATTCACAGATGAAGAATTGTACAAAAGAGTTGGAAAACGCTTTTTTGACATTTATATTCAGGTAATTGAGATTAAATTATCCAAAAAGATGATTTTTTTTTCTTTCAAAAAGATCCTTTTAACTTGGGATTTGTTTTCCAGGGCAAACTAGAGAAACAAGATTTTAATATTAAGAAGGCTGCCAAAGGATCTAACAAAGCTTACTCTATAGAATTCAATGCCATTGTGACAGACAAAACCTTGGAGATCCGTTTATACTGGAATGGAAAAGGGACTACTTGCATTCCACAGAGAGGAAATTACGGTCCTATTATTTCTGCAATAACTGTATGCTCAGGCATGTTTTATATAGATATATTCCCAGCATTTCATTTGAAAGTCACTGACTTTGCGAATTTCATTCATATACAATGACCTTTATCAATTAAGTTAAAATGAAAACCGAGCAATGATATTATTTCCCCCTTGGACTCCTTAGACTTGGTCATTTCCCCCACCGGTTGCATAATTAACAAACAAATTCTTCCTTATGAACCTGGCTTTGATTTTCATCATAACTGTATGTAAGCTTCTACTCAGTTCATTATACCATCTAAGAAGCGTTTTATGGTTTGTGGTTTTCAGGCCAGAGATCTTATTGTCCAGGTGAGAAGTGAACTGCTGCCCTACTGTGATTTATTATCCCATTGGCTTTCTGTGTTTGTGCGTGTAACTTCGTTAAATTTCAGAACCTGGAGAAGCAAGTAAAATACCTATCGTGGTTGGAGTTTTCACTTCAGCCTTACTCCTTGTTTTCTTGGTAATGGGTGTCATTTGTTGGAAATTCTATTTTAGAGACAAGTTCATGAGAGAACGAGGTACATTGAAATCAACCATCTGCCTGCTAAAGCCTTTTCCTTAATTAGTTAATTAACAGCTATTACACACGCAAACATCTAGAATATAAAACATCCGCGCATTGATGATGTTGAGGTATTTCCCTTGTGTCACCAACAATTATGTGCAGATCTCAAGGGGCTAGATCTGAAAACTGGTACCTTCACTTTGAGGCAGCTGAGAGCTGCCACTAACAATTTTGATTCTGCTGACAAAATTGGAGAAGGTGGATTTGGCTCCGTATACAAGGTCTGTCACTCTAATATTCTCTTGCATATTATCCCAGTTGATCATTGGACCCTTTGTTTTGATCATGCAAAATGTCTACGATAAATTCAATGCAGGGTAAATTGTCAGATGGAACTCTCATTGCTGTTAAGCAGCTATCTCCTAAATCCAGGCAAGGAAACCGAGAATTTGTGAATGAAATAGGCATGATATCCGGTTTACAGCATCCCAATCTTGTAAAGCTTTATGGATGCTGTATTGAAGGAGATCAGTTGCTTCTAGTGTACGAATACATGGAAAACAACTCCCTCGCCAAAGCACTTTTTGGTAACCATAATGGCATCTGATTACTTTCCAGTAAAATCTTCTTCTTTTTTTTGAATAATAGCATCGAATAGCAAAGATGAAGTAATTTTATTTAGTGAACCTCCTTCACTGGATTAGCTACAGGTTCAGAAACAAGTTTTCTGATGCTGGATTGGCCAACAAGATATAAGATATGTGTTGGAATAGCCAGAGGTTTAGCATTTCTCCATGAAGAATCTGCAATCAGGATTGTTCACAGAGACATTAAAGGTACAAATGTATTACTGGACAAAGATCTAAGTGCCAAGATATCAGACTTTGGACTAGCTAAGCTCAATGAAGAGGAGAATACTCACATTAGCACTCGTGTTGCTGGAACCATGTAAGTTTAAATCAGACTTAATTTGCAGCTTCCTTTATTCAGTGATCGCAATATACTCTGGTAGAGTCACTAATCTGGCATGGTTCTGATTTCAGAGGATATATGGCTCCAGAATATGCGCTGTGGGGTTATTTAACAGACAAAGCAGATGTTTATAGTTTTGGAGTTGTTGCTTTAGAAATTGTCAGTGGAAGAAGCAATTCGAGTTACAGGACAACAAATGAATTCGTATGTCTTCTTGACTGGGTAAGTTACATGTCTGTTCTTGTTGCTATCTTGAATCCATGATGCATTAGGCACTACTACTCTCTGCAAATACTTTACCTTTTGCTTTCACAGGCCCGTGTACTGCAAAAAAAGGGAAATTTAATGGAGATAGTGGACCCAAAGCTGCAGTCTGAATTCAACAAGGAAGAGGCTGAGAGGATGATCAAATTGGCTCTCTTATGCACCAATGCATCTCCATCTCTAAGGCCTGCAATGTCAGAAGTGGTGAGCATGCTTGAAGGACAGACCAGCATCCAGGAGATGATCTCAGATCCTAGCATTTATGGTGATGATTTACACTCCAAACATCTCAAAGGCCACTATCAGCAGGTCATGGACCAGAGTTTAAACAGCAAACAGGACCTCTTTCCTCCATCTGATAAATCGTGAATTGGAAATTCCTCTACATCTGCCCATGATCTTTACCCCATCAATTCCGAGCCCATAAATTTAAACATCAGTGAAACCTCGTCTTTAATTGAATAAGGCCAAAGACATGCTTGGAGCTTCGTTTGTAATCATATAATGATGATACTGAGGATCAATATTTAGACGTCTACACAACGTCCTGTTGCTTACCATCCATCTTGGTATGCTTATGTATTTATAATTCTATATATGTAAACGGTCTATGGAAGCTATCTCCGTGGTTGTGAGAATTCAAAGCCCCAGACACTATTCCTGGCCAATGATTATTACTCATGGGGATGGATATTATGAATATTTTTAATAAAATTTAAATTTAAAGAAGGAATCAGCTTGTTTTTGTATGAGATTCTTGAATTTCATATGACTACGGACTGTTGAATTTTAAATATAGACAGACCTGTGTATAAAGCTTGGGGGCCAGAAAGAAATACACAAGACACAAGGCATAAATTATGTCCAGCATTTAACCAGAATTATACCCAAAAATTCCAGCCCCTTTCTTGCCGAATCAGCCCTTCCTCACAAACACAGCCTTCTCCACCGGCACCATCATTTAACCAGATTTCTTATCCTTTTTTACATTCTAAACTTCATCGTAATTTCTGGTGCGACATCAATATTGAAAAAATTACACTTTACCAAAAAATTTGGAAAAATAAAATAGAAGAGACCATTGGATAAATAATAATAAAAATTACTCATCTCCCTCGTTTTCAGTATGTTCTTAGCAAGTTTCAAGTCAATATATAAACTGACAAGTATGAAACTGTCAATCATGCACCATTCTTCAAATATAAAAGCATAAAAATATTAATTTAAGATATAAATATATTAAAATAATATAAAAACATTAAAAAATATTAATTTAAAATAAATAAATAAATAAAATTTTAATTTTTTTCTAAAACCATTCTTCAAACATAAAAATAATTGCAAGTATGAAACTGTCAATCATGCACCAATCTTCTATATTGCACCAATAATTGCAATATAATTGAGTCTATCATAAACTCTAAATAGCTTGTTGTCCTTTAGCACCTGGTGGAAAAGTGATTGGTCTATGTCTACATCAATCAGTATTTGCAAAAAAGAAAAAAGAAGAGCAGAAAATTCTACTTGCTTTGGCATTGATCCAAAGTAATATTTCAGCTATAGAACAGAAATCAGAGTATGGACAATTATCTACTGCAGAGCAGAACTCGCTTGATTCATTGATCAAGAAGCAGTGGCAATGTAACTTGCATATAGAAAGCATGTGGCGTCAAAAGTCTCGCCAAATTTGATGTCACCTGGGTGATCGCAACACGCGTTTCTTCCATCTAGTTGCTAACTTCAGGAGGGCTAAAAACCATCTCCTGAAAGTGGTTCATAATGGTTCTGTTGTTGAAGGCTTACTGGTCATAAAAGATGCAGCAGTTAGCTTCTTCTCCAACTTATTTAGAAGTCCTGATAGATTCCGAATTGGTTTAGGGCCTGTTGGTTTTAAAACACTCTCGGCTTCTTCTTCAGCTAGCTTGGAGCGAGATATCACTTTGGAAGAATTAAAGCAGAGTGTTTGGGATTGTGATGAGAGCAAGAGTCCGGGTCCAGATGGTTTCAATTTCAAATTCTACAGGCTTGCTTGGAATTTCATTGCAGATGATATGTTAGACTTGGCTAAGTATTTCTTCAAAACAGGTAGGCTTCCAAAAGGAGTCAATCATGCTTATGTTCATCTAATTCCGAAGATAGCTTCCCCGGTTGGCTTCAAAGATTTCAGGCCTATTAGTTTGATTCATGGCATTTACAAGATAATGGCTAAGGTTTTTTCTAGCCATCTGAAAGCGGTTATGCATGACCTTATCAGTGAGAATCAAACAGCTTTCTTGGCAGGAAGGCAAATAATTGATGGGTTTTTGGTTGCCAATGAAGCAGTTCATTCCTTGAAAAGATACAGAGTGCCGAGCCTTATCTTTAAGGTGGATTTTCACAAAGCTTTCGATAGTGTGCAGTGGGATTATTTAGAGCAGGTTATGAGGCATATGGGTTTTGGTGAAAAATGGATTAATTGGATCAACACTTGCATCTCCACTGCAAAATTATCAGTGCTGATTAATGGATCTCCTTCTAAGGAATTTCTGATGGGCCGTGGGATTCGCCAAGGTGACCCCCTTTCTCCATTCCTTTTTCTAATTGCAGTAGAGGGATTATCTGTTTTGTTTCAAAGAGCAACTTCAAATGATCTTTTCAAAGGTATCCCTTTTGGAGACAGCTTTTGCCTTAGTCACCTACAATATGCAGACGATACTTTGATCTTCATGCCTGCTAATCTTCATATGGTCAAAACAGTTAAAAGGATCCTGTTGTGGTTCGCTAATATTTGTTCAGGTTTGCACATTAACTTTCATAAAAGCTCTTTAATTGGCATAAATGTTGGGGAAGATACTTGTGTTAGTATGGCATATTCAGTCTTTTGCAGATTTGATTCCTTGCCTTGCTCTTATCTAGGCATGCCTTTGGGATCCAATCCTAAAAGATTGTCTACATGGAAGCCCTATTATTGAGAATTTCAGAAGAAAGTTCAGCATGTGGAGAGGTTGTATGCTCAGTATGGCAGGGCGTATTTGCCTAATCAAAAGTGTCTTGAGTTCATTGTCAGTTTATTATATGTCTTCTTTTCTTATGCCGAAAGGTGTCTGTACTATACTAACATCTATTCAACGAAGATTCTTGTTGTCTGGAGTGGCGAAGCAAAAGAAAATCTGCAAGGTACAGTGGCGTATTGTTGTGAAAGCTAGAAAAGAAGGAGGCCTCGGGTTGGGTTCTTTAATGTCTAAAAATATATCCATGCTTTTCAAATGGATATGGAGGCTAAGCTTACCAGACAATGCCTTATGGAAACAGGTAATAACTCATTTTTACTCCCCAACTTTCGAGAACGGAATCCCAAAATTGCATGGTCATATTTCCCCATTTTGGAAAGATGTTTTGTCAATCTTGGATCCAAACAGTGTCATCGGCTTAGTATTGCGTGAAAACATTAAATTCATGATTGGTGATGGATCCTCCATTCTCTTCTGGTCTGACGTGTGGATAGGATCAAATGCTTTACGTAGCATTTTCCCTAGGCTTTACCAAAATTCTACTTTCCGGAATGGTTTGGTTAATGAGATGGGTCAATGGGTGAATGATCAATAGCGATGGAATTTGGTTTGGCGTAGGAACCTCTTATCTTATGAAGAGCAACAATATCATCATTTGCTCTCAATGCTGGAGCCAACGATAATTCGGCAAGGAAAAGATGACAAACTTATATGGCCATGCAATTCTGATGGAAGCTTCTCAGTTAAATCTTGTTGCACCCTAATTGATAATACCTCCTCTGCGAATGATAGAGTTTTCGAAGCAAATGTTTGGATTAAAGGGGCCCCTCCAAAAGTTCAGGTATTTCTCTAGTTGGCAATACAGGACAAAGTTAGTACAAGAGCTTTTCTTCATCAACGGACTGTTTTGTCTACCACACAAGCTTCATGTGTCTTTTGCAGCTCAGATTTGGAAACCTCAGAGCATCTTTTTATACATTGTAACTTTTCTAGGAGTGTTTGGATGAAAGTTTTGGATTGGTAGGGTATCCAATGTTGTTTACCGAGAACACTTGACTCGCTGCTTCTGTAGTGACCCGAAATGGTACATGGCAAATTCCAAAGATAAGCTTGGAGACTAATTTCAAGTAGTACTATTTGGGGTATTTGGTTGCTGAGGAACAAAATTGTTTTTGAGGAGGAAACTATAAACTTGTTTGATTGTTTCTCCACCATCCTTCATCGGGTTGCTATTTGGTTGCATACTTAAGATTCAAACTTCACTTATACAGGAAATGACCTCTTAAGATCTTCTGATGGCATCAAATTGTGGTGTAATAAGAAATCTTAGGCAGTCTTTTTGTTATTTGCTGTAGTAAATCAGTTTTTTATTTTCTCATATCCCTTGTATTTCTCTTTGACTATTGGCTTTATGGCCTTCTTAATATACTCTCGATGATTATCAAAAAAAAAAAAACCCACAAGTAGGTACGTAGACAATTACAATTATTAATTATTATTTTTTATAATAAATGCACAATCCACGTGTCACGATAGTAGACTATTTTTGTGTTATAACGAGAGTGCTCGTTTGAGAAATAAATTTGCTCACGGTGATAGTGTAGGAAAAAAACTCAATATTCAATTAGCAAATGATGGCTAACAGAAGCATTAAAATCGAGGGCGGTTTTATAAGATATATAATTGGTGTTTTTTAAAGTTTTTTTGTTTAAAAATATATTAAAAAAATATTTTTTATTTAAATTTTTTTATATAAATATATTAAAACAATATAAAAACATTCAAAATATTAATTTAAAAAAAATTAATTTTTTTCTAAAACCATTCTTCAAACATAAAAATAATTGCAAGTATGAAACTGTCAGTTATGCACCAACTAGCTATATAATTGAGTCTATCATAAACTACAAATAGCTTGTTGTCCTTTAGCACCTGGTGGAAAAGAGATTGGTCTCTGTCTACATCAATCAGTATTTGCAAAAAGAAAAAGAAAAAAGAAAGCAGAAAATTCTACTTTGAATTAGTGAACAATTGATGATGTGCACTTTTACAGCAGTGTGGAATGAACTTCAAGCAATGTGGGTCTCTTTTATTAATCTTGAAACAATGTATACAAGGATAAATCCTTTTTCCTTCTTTCTTTTCTGATTGGTCTAAGTCAATAAATTGACATGTCGGGTTTAAATATCTGAGATTTTTTCCATGAAAATGCTTTTTAGCAGCCGACGGCGCTAGTGATGTGAATCATTCAACATAGCCTGTAGTCGGACTTGTACAGTTGATTTTCACTGTTTTTATTGTTGCATATATATATATATATATATATATGTCATAACCCAATTTTTAACTTTTTTATTTTATTATTATTATTATTATTATTATTATTATTTTATTTACTGAAAAATAAAAAAAAAATAATGATAAAATAATGATAAAAAAACAAATAAAAAATGAAATAAATGAAGAATAAATTAAAATTTGGGTTAAGGGTAACATGATTGAAAGTTTAAAGATTTAATTAAACTCTTGACTAGTTTAATTAATCAAATCAAGAGTTTAATTGAAAAATTAATAAGTTTTGAGACTTAATTGAATTTGGAATTAATTTAATGAAATCAGGGACTTAATTAAAGAAATATCAAAGTTTGAAGAGTCAATTAAGGACTGGATTGATACGTTCTGAAACCAAGGATTGTTTCGTAAAATGCGCTGAAATGCAGGGGTCCTATGAAAGTTTACCCAGGGGTTTGCTTACAACAAGTTCAAAACTTCAAGGACCACATCAAAAATGGCAATTGGAATTGAAAACGGAGCCGTTTCTTGGACAAACTGTTCACTGCCCATTTCAGCTTCCGTTTCGACAGTTACAGACAATGTTTATGTTTCAGCGTAGAGGCATTAACGAGGGACACCAGGGGACAAAAACTGGGGGAGAGAGACCGAGAGAGAGGAATAACACGGGGAAAGAGGGGACTGCAGGAAAAAAAAACAGAGGACTGCAGGAAGAAAAACAGGGGGGAAAAAAAGGCCACGAACGGCAGGGAACAAGAAACACAGACACGAAAAAAGACTGGGGGAGAACACGAAAAAACCAGGGGGAAAAGGCAGAACTGAGGCTGAACAGAGAGAGAGACCGAGAGAAAAAACCCAAAAAAGGCAAATTACAGAGAAGAGAAGGAAAGAAAAACAGAACCAGGGCTTCAGCAAACACAACCAGTAGCACATCATGCCTTTGTTACCATCTTCTTCGTCCTGAGCAGGGGGGAAACCGAGAGAAACCAGGGTAGCAGACTTTCGTTCCCCTGTTTCTTCTCAAAGAAACAGAGGCCGTCCTCTGGCTTTATAAAAGCCAGAGAAGGCCACGGAGGAAAAGAGACCACTGCCTTCTCCATCTCCAGCACCAGAGACGAAGAAGAAAGACAGGGGATGGAAAGCTGAGAGAGAACAGAGAGCAAAAGAAAGGGATACAACCATTCAACAGAATAACAAGAACGAAGAAGAAAGAAGGAGAAAAGCGTTCAGCAGGCCAGTCTTTCATCACGTTTTCATCTTCATAGCTACTAGCTACCAGGTAAGTAAGCTTCTCTTTCCCCGCTTTTCATTTTAATTCACCGGTTACTGTTTACTTTGAATTTCAATTCACACATTCTAACTTAATTCCTCTATTCTGTCCATGCACGCGTGAAATCACTTCACGCGTGCTTTCTTTGATTTTTGCCCAGCCGGGTCACTGGCTTGGGCCAGTGACCGGGCCGGGCTGGCTGGGTTCAGCCCAGCCCTCCATGGGCTGAACTGGGCCCAGCCCAAAAAAATAGAAAAATAGAAAAATAACAAAGTAAAAAAAATATGTGCATGCATTAAAAATAAAATTTATTTTATTTTTTTTATTCATTAGCGTTAGAGTCGGGAATAAAAAAATGATCTAAATTTATTTTATAGCTACGTAATATTTACCAACGCTAGAGTTGGAATTATCCGTAGTTGAATATTCACTAGCGTCAGAATCAGGAATATTATAAGCAAATTATCATAGCATAAACTAATAAACATTTAGCAATTTAAGACAAAACCAGCAATGCAGTCTGCCTCAGGCAGAACGTTTAAGGGGTGATAATATCTTCTCTTTTACGTAACCAGTCTCGAACCATAGAATCTCTGTTGACCAGTTAGGGTTCCTAGTGACCATAATACTAGATGGTGACTCCTTAAACAAGACCATTCCACATTAAAGAACAAAATGCCAGAAATTTATTCTTTTTCCATAATCAAAGAATTATTTTTTGGGCCGCCGCGATGTCGGGTGCGACAATATATATATATATATATATATATATATATATATTAAAACACGAGTGAAAAAAAACATGTGGAATTTTTACTATACATGTAATATGGATCAAGAGATAATTTGATAAGCCACGCAGATCTGAGAGAGCAACAAAACCGAATCCCAAGTATAGTGAAGAACAGTGAAAGGCAAGTGCAAGATCAGGACAAACTTGATCCACGAAGGCTTGATTATAGCAGCTAAAGGCGTGACGTCTTCACCACGTCAACTAGTTATGGAGTAGTGCTAGGCATCAGTTTCTATTCAGTTTCCATTCAGTATCTATTCTATTCTATTTTGCAGTAAATTGAATAATGTAACCGTTGTAGTGGAACCTTAGATTTCGGCTGTATATCCGAAATATTGGTTGAAGTAAGCTTATTAATAAGTGCCGGAAAGAAATGAAAAGATATATAATTTCTATCCTAAATTTTATCTTGTGGTACGTTCTCACCCTAAGAGAATAACTTTGTTACTTGCTGTGGAAAAATTGGCTCTTGACTGGGACCTTATCAATTGGTATCATTGATAAGCCATGCAGATCTGAGAGAGCAACAAAACCAAATCCCAAGTATAGTGAAGAACAGTGAAAGGCAAGCGCAAGACCAGGACAAACTTGATCCACGAAGGCTTGATTATAACAGCTAAAGGCATGACGTCTTCACCACGTCAACTAGTTATGGAGTAGTGCTAGGCATCAGTTTCTATTCAGTTTCCATTCAGTATCTATTCTGTTCTATTTTGCAGTAAATTGAATAATGTAACCGTTGTAGTGGAACCTTAGATTTCGGCTGTATATCTGAAATATTGGTTGAAGTAAGCTTATTAATAAGTGCTGGAAAGAAATGAAAAGATATATAATTTCTATCCTAAATTTTATCTTGTGGTACGTTCTCACCCTAAGAGAATAACTTTGTTACTTGCTGTGGAAAAATTGGCTCTTGACTGGGACCTTATCAATTAGTATCAGAGCTCTGTTTAAATGGCGACTAACAAAGAACGAATTGAAATGTTGGAGGCTGGGCTAGGAAAAATGCAAGAGGGAGTTCAGAGAATGGAGATGAGCATGTTTGGAAAAATACATCAACTAGAAGAAACTATCAATAAACTTTCAGAGGCGTTGTTATCAAGCAAAGGAGAATCAATCCATGGAAACACAAACAGAGAAGGAAAAATGTGTCAACTAGAAGAATGGAGGGAACAGACAAGTCTTTTCTTCTAAAATGGCCAAGCTGGAATTTCCACAATATTCTAGACAGGACTCGACAGAATGGTTTAACCTGTGGACCAATTCTTTGAATTTCAAAATACTCCAGCCAACCAAAAGGTATCACTGGCTTCTTTCCATCTGGAAGGAGAAGAAAATCAGTGGTGGCAATGGGCTCGTCGGACGTACAGAGAGGAAGGGCGAATGATGACATGGGAGGCTTTTGAAGATGAATTATAGGCTAGATTTGGACCTATAGATTGTGAGGATTTTGATGAAGCTTTATCACGTATAAGACAAGTAGGATCCTTACGTGATTATCAAAGTGAGTTTGAGAAGTTGGGAAACCGAGTTCGTGGATGGACCCAAAAGGCTTTAGTTGGGACCTTTATGGGAGGACTTAAACCAGAGATTGCAGAAGGAATTCGTATGTTCAAACCACAATCACTGAAGGAAGCAATTAGCCTAGCCCGCATGAAGGATGAACAGATGATAAGACAACATTAGTTCTTATGGCCAACTCCAGTCAATCGAACACCAATGGTGCTACCAACAACAACACGTACAACACCAAATGCACCTTTTCGGAGATTACCGTGGGAAGAGATGCAGACGTAGAGTCCAAGGACTCTGCTTTAATTGTAATAAGAGGTTCACCGCCGGCCATAAATGTCAAGGAATGCAGCTCTTGCTTCTAGAGGGTCCAACCGGGTTCAATGAAATCACATATGAAGAAGTTACTAAAGAAGCTGACGTAGAAGAGGTGACAAAAGAAAATGTTGAACCTGAGATTACTTTGCATGCTTTAACTGGATGGTCTGCACCTAAAACCATGTGTGTAGATGCCAAAGTGGGTTTATTCGACGTAGTGGTGCTAATTGACAGTGGGTCCACCCATAATTTTATGAGCACTCGTATGGCTGATCTCCTACGGCTACCAGTAGTGCCAACAGAGGCATTTACAGTTTGGGTTGCTAATGGGGCAAGGTTATAGTGTCAAGGAAAGTTTGAAAAAGTACAAGTTCTTCTTCAAGGAATTCCTTTTTCACTTACCCTTTATTCACTTCCCCTGGCAGGTTTAGACATTGTTCTGGGTGTCCAATGGTTGGAAATGTTAGGGTCTGTTATATGTAATTGGCGAACTCTCACAATGAATTTCTATTGGGAGAACTTGGCCCGACAACTGCAAGGTTTTTGTGACCAGCCTATTCAAGCCACTTCACTGAAGGAGATTTCAAAAGAATTTCGCCAAGGACACTCGATATTTGCAATCTGTCCACAGTCAACCATGCATGAAACCGAAGAGAGTCAATCACCGAGTATGTGCCAGGTCTTAGATAACTATACTGAGATCTTCAAAGAACCTACACAACTGCCACCCAAGCGTTAAATTGACCACAATATTCCCCTCAAGGAAGGAATTGAGCCAGTCAACGTTCGACCCTATCGATATGCTTATTTCCAGAAGGCAGAGATCGAAAAACAAGTCCAAGAAATGCTGAATTCTGGACTCATCAGACCTAGCACCAGTTCCTTTTCATCTCCTGTGTTGCTAGTGAAGAAAAAAGATGGCAGTTGGCGCTTTTGCACCGACTATCGATCTCTTAATGCAGTCATTATCAAAGATTGGTTTCCAATTCCTACAGTGGAAGATATGTTGGATGAACTGCATGGGGCAACATATTTGACCAAACTAGATTTAAGAGTCGGGTACCATCAGGTACGAATGCAACCTTCAGATATTCATAAGACTGCTTTTCGTACACATAACGATCATTATGAATATGTAGTCATGCCATTTGGCTTGAGTAATGCACCATCTACATTCCAAGCTATTATGAATGCTATTTTTCGGCCATATTTACAAAAATTCATATTGGTATTTTTTGATGACATCTTGATCTATAGCCCCACTTGGGAAATGCATTTACATCATGTCACTCAAACCTTGGAAATTTTAAAGCAACAACAATTTTTTCTCAAGGCTAATAAATGTGCCTTTGGTAAGCAAGAGCTGGAATATTTGGGTCATATTGTCTCTCATCAAGGGGTGAAGGTCGATAGCAAAACAATTGATGTCGTGGTGGCATGGCCACAACCGTCTAATATTTCGGAGCTGCGTGGATTTTTGGGGTTGACAAGTTATTACCGCAAGTTTGTTCGGAATTATGGTCTAATTGCTCGGGCTCTCACAAATCTTCTCAAAAAAGGGCAATTTGTCTAGAATGAAGACGCAAAGGATGCCTTTCATACACTTAAGAAGGCCATGACCACAACGCCTATAAATTTAATGCCAAATTTTAATGAAACTTTCACAGTGGAAACCGATGCTTCAGGTGATGGAATTGGGGCAGTTTTGCAACAACAAGGCAAACCTATTGCTTTTATGAGTCGAGCTCTCGGAATTTCAAAGAAATCATGGTCTACGTATACGAAGGAAATGCTTGCTGTTGTGGAAGCCATACGCATGTGGCGTCCTTACTTGTTGGGGAGACGATTTATTATTCAAACCGATCAATGAAGTCTCAAATATCTACTGGAACAAAGAATTACTACGCCAGAACAACAGAAATGGGCTGCTAAATTATTGGGGTATGACTATGAGATTCAGTACCGGCCAGGTCGTGAAAATTCTGTTGCAGATGCACTCTCTCGTCGACTGGACAGTCCCACTCTCAATCACTTGTTCGTGCCACAACTTGATATCTGGGAGGAAATTAAACAAGCCGCCACAGAAGACAAGTATATGGCTGTTGTTAGCAATCTGGCTCAAACTCAACCGGAAGGGCCCTTCACTCAACGAAATGGATTGATTTTTTTTTAAGGGTAGAATTGTGGTTCCTTCTAATGTAACTCTACGCAGTAAGTTGATATATGAAGCCCATGATACAAAAATAGGGGGTCATTCTGGGGTCTTACGCACTTTTAAAAAAATGGCCACCTAGTTCTACTAGCCTTCTATGCACAAATTTGTTCAAGACTACGTGAAGCGCTGTGACATATGCCAAAGAACTAAATCAGAAACATTGCCACCTGCAGGACTACTCCAACCTTTATCTATTCCATGTCAGGTATGGGATGATATTACCATCAATTTTGTTGCAGGATTACCAATTTCACAAGGTAAAGATACAATATTTGTGGTGGTGGATTGAATGAGTAACTATGCTTATTTTATGTCATTATCTCATCCTTTCACGGCTAAAGCAGTGGCGGAAAAATTTGTTGAAGGCGTGGTCAAATTGCATGGAATGCCTAAGTCTATTATCAGTGACTGTGATCCCATTTTTATCAGTAAATTTTGGCAGGAATTTTTTACAATGTCTGGCACCAAGCTGAAAATGAGTTCAGAATACCACCCACAATCAGATGGCCAATCAGAGGTAGTCAATTGCTATAAGGAACAGTATTTACGCAGCTTTGTCCATCAACGGCCCCGTAAATGACATTCCTTCTTGCCATGGGCAGAGCTCTGGTACAATACTACTTTCCATGCATCCACTGGTATGACGCCATACAAGGCACTTTATGGACGACCACCACCATCTCTTCCAGAATATTTTGATGGCGCCACACCAGTTCACGAAGTGGAACAGACTCTTCTATACCGTGATGAGCTTCTGCTACAGCTCAAACACCACTTGGCCACTACCACCAATCGCATGAAACAGACTGCTGACAAGAAGCAGAGGGATGTGTCTTTTCAAGAAGGTGACATAGTTTTCCTCAAGTTACAGCCTTATCGTCAAAGCTCAGCATTCAAAAGGGTACATCAGAAATTAGCCAGTAGGTTCTTTGGCCTTTATCCAATTCTCTAAAAGGTGGGCCACGTGGCTTACAAACTCCAGTTACCTGAGGGTGTACGTATCCATCTTGTCTTTCATGTGTCATTATTGAAGAAATATATGGGAGATGTATACGACACACACACAAATCTTCCACCTGTTTCAGATGAAGGTGAAATTATCTTGGAACCCGAGGCTATCCTTGATCATCGTTGGGTGAAGCAAGGTGGTAAGTTTCTTGCCAAAAGTCTAGTCAAATGGAAGCACTTACCATCAGAGGAGGCTACCTGGGAAGTGACTGAAACACTGTGTCATCAGTTTCCATACTTGAACCTTGAGCACAAGGTTCCACTTTCTGGGGGGTATTGATAAGCCACGCAGATCTGAGAGAGCAACAAAATCGAATCCCAAGTATAGTGAAGAACAGTGAAAGTAAAGCACAAGACCAGGACAAACTTAATCCACGAAGGCTTGATTATAGCAGCTAAAGGCGTGACGTCTTCACCACGTCAACTAGTTATGGAGCAGTGCTAGGCATCAGTTTCTATTCAGTTTCCATTCAGTATCTATTCTGTTCTATTTTGCAGTAAATTAAATAATGTAACCGTTGTAGTGGAACCTTAGATTTCGGCTGTATATCCGAAATATTGGTTGAAGTAAGCTTATTAATAAGTGCTGGAAAGAAATGAAAAGATATATAATTTATATCCTAAATTTTATCTTATGGTACGTTCTCACCTTAAGAGAATAACTTTGTTACTTGCTGTGGAAAAATTGGCTCTTGACTGGGACCTTATCATAATTTAACTGTGGACTTATACGATTGCTTTTCATGGCTTTTGATTGTTGCTATCTTTTTCTTTAAATTACTTATTATTATTATTATTATTATTATTATTATTATTATTATTATATATATATATATTTTTTTATTTATTTATTTAAAACGCGAGGGAAAAATAATGTGTATTTACTGTAGGCATAAACTCATTGTATTGTTGACGACACTGTAGACATAGAGTATTTATATTGTAGACGACACTGTAGCATCTTTGAAGGGCATTGTTTTTTATGTTTGTAAGTCAGAAAGAGTTGTTGGGTTGTTGCACCAGGACCCAATAGAATTGGGTCATGTTGCCACCAAGACCCAATGGTGTTGGGTCCTGCCCCAAGCAGGACCAGACTTTAATTTTTTTTTTTTACTTTCTCATATGGTAAAGAGAAAATAAATAGATGATAATTTTGTTTCATTTGAGGTTGGGTTGAATTTTGTTATTAAAGCATGTTTGTTTTTTCCTATAAAAAATGCTTCTAAAAATAAAATAAAAAACATTTCTTTACTTCAAATTAAGATTTTTATTTTTTTTCCTCTTGAATTTTTCCTTAAAATAAAAGCATTCAAAAAACTTATAATTCTAATATTTTTATATAAAAGTTGATGAATCCCAATTCCTAATAAATTCAATGCTAAATAATAAAATTAAAAAAAAATCAATTAAAAAAATGACTTGAGTCAGCCCGAATTAACCTTCCAAACTTGTGTCACAAGGTTAGGATAACTCTATAAAAAAATAAAACAAATTATAAAATCTAATTCCAATTAACTTAATGTTGAAGTAGAAAATGAATTTGTTTTTCAATTAAAACAATAACAAAAAAAAAATCAAGTTAATCATATTAATCTGTAAAATTCATGATTCAGGTTATAAGAATAGAATAACCTCATAAATAAAATTAAAAAAAATTATAAAACTCAATATCTAATAAATTTAATGTTGAAAAATAAAATTAAAATTAAATAAAAAAAAGAAATTATTATTCCAATTAATAATAAATTATGAGGAGAGGTTACCGAAGTACCTTATTTTTTTTTTAGTTCTTGTTAATTATTATTATTATATAAAATAATATGAATATATAACTTTTACAAATAAAGTTTAATAACTGTGTATTTCTTGCATTAAACTTGAAAGGAGGAGTCTGTCGCACAATTAAATAACATTAATTAAAACTTTAAAATGTATGGTGAATTAATACACTTTTTTGTTCCTCGATAGAAAAGTTTAAAGACTAGAAAATAGGGATATTTTGATTTTTTAGCCTGATCCATTACTCATTAAGAAATTGTTTCACGAACAAAAAATACATGCCAAAATAAAAGAATTTCATTTTTTTTCTAAAATTATTTTTCAAACATACAAACAAACCTGCTGCAGTGTTACTGTCAATTATGCACCAACTAGCTATATAATTGAGTCTATCATAAACTTCAAATAGTATTTTATTAATAACTGAAACAATGTATACAAGGATAAATTCTTTTTCTTTCTCTCTTTTCTGAGTGGAATCTCTCTAATTTCCAGTATGTTCTTAGCATGTTTCAAAATATCTGAGAGTTTTTCCTTCCCTGCCTGTCTCATGTCGACAAATACAAAAACTTATTCGAGCTTTTGCAGCCAATTTTGGGCACAAGATGTTAATGATGTTTCAGCTTTGCCAAGTTATGGTGATGATCAGTTTCTGGAGCTCTATTACTTTGCTTGCTTCTGATCAGCTACATCCAGGAGAAGGTAAGAACAACCTAGCTACCTACTTAATTAATTAATTGCCCAAGCACTGTATTACTTTATAAAAAACTCCTAATTCAAGTCATAAAAATAGAATATGCTCATAAAAAAAATTATAAAACTTAATATCTAATAAATTTAATGTTAAAAAATAAAATTAAAATTAAATAAAAAATCATTATTATAATTAACAATGAATTCTGAGGAGGGGTTATTGAAGTACCTTTTTTTTAGTTCTTATTATTATTTTTAGTACTTGTTAATTATTATTATATAAAATAATATGAATATATAACTTTTACAAAGTTTACTAATTGTGTATTTCTTGTATTAAACTTGAAGAGAATAGTCTCTCGCGCAATTAAACAAAATTAATTAAAATTTTAAAATGCGTGGTAAATTAAACAAGTTCACGCGTGCTTTGTCCAACCGGGTCACTGGTTTGGGCCAGTGACCGGGCTGGGTTGGCTAGGTCCCACCCAGCCACATGGGCTAGACCGGACCCGACCTATTTAAAAAAGAAAAAATGGGTCGGGCCTGGGATTTTAAGCCCAACCAGCCCAAATTGTGTTACTAAGGATGTTTAGCAAAACACACCCTTTCGCCTTTTCCATGTATTTTATCCCCTTCTATGTTGATATTTGACCAAACAAGCTCCATTTCGATATCAGAAAATTCTGAAAATATTTAGGGATCTTCATTGATTTATTTGTGAGCCTCTCACACTTTGTTTTATTTTTTTTCTCTAGTTTTGTATTTTTTCTACTATGTGCTCAATCCGCGGACTATTATTATTAAATACAAATTTGTTGTGCAATGCTTTTTTATTTCCATCTAAAAAGGACAAATAATAATAAAGGATAAACAAAAAGAAAATGACATAGAAAAATTCTTCTTCAAATTTATTTTTTTGCAAAATTATTTACTGACGTCAGAGTTTGGAATATCGTATTTTTTGGGTTTGTGTAATATTTACTAATGCCAGAGATAAAAATATTCGTATGAACTGTTCACTAATGCCAGAGTCAGGAACATGAGAGGAAGAATAAAAAAAAGGAGAAAAAGAAAAGGGAGAACAATTATTCTTAGCAATTTAAAACAAAACCAGCAATGCAGCCTGTCTCAGGTAAGACATTTAATGGGTGATAATATATTTCCTTTTACGTAATCAATCCCGTATCATAAAATCTCTATTGACCAGTTAGGATTCCTAGTGATCATAATACTAAGTGACGCCTCCTTGAACTAGACATTTTCCTTTAAAGAACAAGATACCAGATATCTGTTCTTTTTTCCATTGAGATTATTTTTAATTGGTCGCCCCGATGTCCGGGTATGATAAGAAAACAATGATATTTTGATTTTTTTTACGCTAACCCATTAGTCATTAAAAAATTAAATATATATATTATTGTCTTTCCAGATTATTTTGTATAGTAAAAATATTATTCTTTTAGGATCAATAAAATTTAAACTCGCTAACCAAGAATATATTTGGCTTTGCACAAACTTGAAAATCAATAAAATTCTTCTCCTGTAGGTTAAGATAAAATAGCATCTATGCGATATTTTGTCTTATATAATTAGGTTCATTTATAGGCATCTGAATTTTTTAGCACCTAAAAAGTTGTGATTTTGTTTTGTATTTAATTCTTTTTCAAGAAATCGCATCCTCACTGTAGAATTTGAACACGTGATTTCTTTCTTTCATTTGATCATACCAATTAAGATACATCTACCGGTACATGTAACAATAAATTAATTAAGGAGTGTTTGTTTACGTGGCTGCGACTGCTGTTACTTTTAAAGCAAATCGTGTAAACTAGACATTTAGTAATATAAAAAAAGCAATTTATTATTTGGTGGGACCTATAAATATTTTCCTCAAACTATCGTTTCGTACACAGCAACTGGGAGCTATTTATCGTGTAATTCACCTGGACACTGTTCACAATAGTGCCCATGCTAGGTGATGCCAGGTGAATTATAATTCACCTGGGCACTGTATCCATGTGAATTATAATTCACTTGGCAACGCAAGAAGCATTCACTTGGCACTGTTCACGTGTGAATTTTTTGGCACTGTTCACGTGAACAGTGTTTATTCGACTGCGTCCGACCCGGTAAAAAAAAATTAAATTTTTTTAATATTGTGTTTTACTCGAAAAATTAGTGTTTAATATTATTTAATGATACTACATAAATTAGAAGAATATCGCATGATGATGTAGCATTTGTGGAATTTGATTGCAATTCCAATTTTATTTCTGATGATATTTTACCTGATTTTGTTGCATGCTCAAAAAACCATGGAAACTATAGTCCTTATCAGATGAATTTCATACGTGATGAAATTGTAGATAAGTTAATGGAATAATAAAAAATATTTGATATAAAATATGATTTATTTAATGATGTAATAATGGTAGTTAAATCTATAATATTTAAATTAAAATCCATCAATATTAATATATATCTTTTTTAATTATTTTATAACCTCAATTTGAAAAACATGTTTAACCAAACACATTAAACTATTTTATATTCAACCTCAATTTTAACCACAGTTTTAACCAAGCATATATAAATACCGAACAAACCTCAACCAAAAATACGTTTTATAAAACAACTTTTTTTTAAACCACAACCATAAAAGCTACCACAATACCAAATAGACTTAACTAATTAAGGAGTTAACCTGGCAATCAATCACTACAAAATTTAATAATTTTATTAATATAATTTGTTTGTCGACATAAGATTATTATTTTATTGGTGAAAATTTTACCGATTAATTCACTAATAAAATAATATTTATCAGTAATTTTATTATTTATTACTAATTTTATCAGAAAAAAAAATTCATTATCTTTTAAAAATATTTTTAAAACATAAAAATAAACCTGCTACAAGTGTTAAACTGTCAATTATGCACCAACTATCTATATAATTGAGTCTATCATAAACTTCAAATAATAGCTTGTTGTCGTTTAGCACCTGGTTGAAAAGAGATTGGTCTATGTCTACGTCAATCAGTATATATTTGCAAAAAGAAAAAGAAAAAAGAAGAGCACTTTACAGCAGTATGGAATGAACTTCAAGCTACGGGGGTCTCTTTTATTAATACCTGAAACAATGTATAAAAGGATAAATCCTTTTTCTTTCTCTCTTTTCTGAGGGGAATCTCTCTCGTTTCCAGTATGTTCTTAGCATGTTTCAAAATATCTGAGAGTTTTTCCCTGTCTGTCTCATGTCGACAAATAAAAAACTTATTCGAGCTTTTGCAGCCAATTTTGGGCACAAGATGTTAATGATGTTTCAGCTTTGCCAAGTTATGGTGATGATCAGTTTCTCGAGCTCTATTACTTTGCTTGCTTCTGATCAGCTACATCCAGCAGAAGGTAAGAACAACCTTGCTAGCTACTTAATAATTAATTGCCCAAGCACTGTTCTTTGTTTTCACAGTAATATATCTTCAGATCAGATCAGTGAGGTCTTACAAGTATACAGCAAGTCTTTCAAAGTCTTATCAAAGTCTTTCAAAGTCAGATCAGATCAGATCAGACCATTGTACCTTCTCATAAAGTTTTCGTTTTTTTTTTTTTTTTTTTGTCCATAAACATCATCACTTGTAACCTTTAAAGGCTAAATATCTTTTTATCGCAACCATTAAGAACTTGTTTGGATGTATTTTTTAGAAATATTATTAAAAAAATTTATTTTTTTTTATTTTAAAGTAATATATTTTTGATATTTTAAAATCATTTTAATATACTGATTTCAAAAATAATTTTTAAAAAATAAAAAAATATTATTGGCACATTTTTCTGAGTGAAAAATACTTTGAAAAACAATCATAACCACACTTCCAAACACCCTCTAAATCATAGATATTATATGAATATAAATTATCTTGTGTTTTGGAATCAAAGAAGGATATTGAATTTGAATATTATAAAAGAATTAGAACAAAAACAACAAAATAAAGGTGGTTTTATTCCACTTCCATTTTTGTTATTCTATTTATTGTAGAAAAACAAAATAGCCTATTATATTGTGTTTTTTTTTTAAATCTTAAAAGTAATTAATTTTCGAATGAACTTGATTTTATTATTAAAAAAATAATATATTAAATTATTCCTTAATATTCATGACTTTATTTTTTAAAAATACAAAACAAAAATCAACTTAATTTTTTATCCTTACAAACTCAACATTGAGGTGGCAAATATTGTGAATTTTATGAACAAATAACTCAATTGATCATAATCCTAAATGTTTTTAGTACCAAATATCATAAACAATTTTATTATTTTAATATTTTATTATTGTTTTATGATGCAATGACTTTACTATTAAAGATATGTGTTAGGAACTAAAAAGTACTGTAATTATAGATACATATTAATCCTAGTTTGATAATTTAGATTCTTCAAAATATAATATTTAAGAAAATATATATAGTAAATTAAAAAAATACAAATATTAAAGATAATTTAGATTCTTTGTTACTTCTTCTCTTTTGTAATTTTTTTCTTCTTATTATTATTTTGAGAGTAGTATTAAAAGGAATTTTTTAGAAGTTAAAATTAAAAAATAATTAAAACATATATTTAATTATTATATTTTCGACTTTATACTAAATGATGAAACAAGAATAACATAAAACAAGGGTGAAAACTAGCCATTTGGGCCAGATGAAAGTTTCCCCTTCACTTCCTAGTATATAATTTGGTTAACAATATTTGGACCCTTGTTGGGCTTAGTCATATCTAATTTTTGTGACCCTTCTAAGCTTGTAGTCATTAACTTTGTGGCTCAAATGCCTCTATATGTGCCTGCCTCCTTATCTTTTAAATTTCAACATCTTGCAACCTGCAACTAACTAGGAGAACCATAGAAAATACCAGGTGAATGAATTCAAATATCACCCAAGTAATAACGTAGGATACAAGTACGCGCGTAGGCACATGGATAGTGACGTTTTAAGATTTGGCAAGTATAAATCAAATTAATTAACCTCTCCTTCCCTGCCTGTCTCATCACAAATACAAAAACTTATTCGAGCTTTTCTAGCCAATTTTCAGCACAAGATGTTAATGATGTTTCAGCTTTGCCAAGTTATGGTGATATTGATCAGTTTCTCGAGCTCTATTACTTTGCTTGCTTCTGATCAGCTACATCCAGGAGAAGGTAAGAACAACCTAGCTACCTCCTTAATTAATTAATTGCCCAAGCACTGTATTCCAAGTCATAAAAATAGAATAGGCTCGTACAAAAATTAAAAAAAATTATAAAACTTAATATCTAATAAATTTAATAAAAAAAATTAAAATTAAATAAAAAAAATCATTATTTCAATTAACAATAAATTCTAAGGAGGAGTTATTGAAGTAATTATTTTTTTAGTTCTTATTATTTTTTTAGTACTTGTTAATTATTATTATATAAAATAATATGAATATATAAGTTTTACAAATAAAGTTTACTAATTGTGTATTTCTTGTATTAAACAGTCTCTCGCACAATTAAACAAAATTAATTAAAATTTTAAAATGTGTGGTAAATTAAGCAAGTTCACGCGTGCTTTGTCTAGCCGGGTCATTAGTTTAGGCCAGTGACCGGGCTGGGCTGGCGGGTCCCGCCCAACCACATGGGTTGGACCGGACCCGGCCCATTTAAAAAAAAAGAAAAAATGGGTCGGGCCTGGGATTTAAGCCCAACCAGCCCAAATTGTGTTATTAAAGATGTTTAGCAAAACACACCCTTACGTCTTGTCCATGTATTTTATCCCCTTCTATGTTGTATTTGACCAAACAAGCCCCATTTCGATATCAGAAAATTCTGAAAATATTTGGGGATCTTCGTTAATTTATTTGTGAGCCTCTCACACTTTGTTTTATTTTTTTCTCTATGTTTTGTATTTTTTCTACTATGTGCTCAATCCGCGGACTATTATTATTAAATGCAAATTTGTTGTGCAATGCTTTTTTATTTCCATCTAAAAAGGACAAATAATAATAAAGGATAAACAAAAAGAAAATGACATAGAAAAATTCTTCTTCAAATTCAATTTTTTGCAAAATTATTCACTGACGTCAGAGTTTGGAATATCGTATTTTTTTGGGTTTGTGTAATATTTACCAATGCCAGAGAAGAAAATATTCATATGAACTGTTCACTAACGCCAGAGTCAGGAACATAAGAGAAAGAATAAAAAAAAAGAGAAAAAGAAAAGGGAGAACAAATTATTCTTAGTAATTTAAGACAAAACCAACAATGCAGCCAGTCTCAGGTAAGACGTTTAATGGGTGATAATATCTTTTCTTTTACGTAATCAATCCCGTATCATAGAATCTTTATTGACCAATTAGGATTCCTAGTGACCATAATACTAAGTGACGACTCCTTGAATAATATCAATCAGTATTTGCAAAAAGAAAAAGAAAAAAGAAAGCAGAAAATTCTACTTTGAATTAGTGAACAATTGATGATGTGCACTTTTACAGCAGTGTGGAATGAACTTCAAGCAATGTGGGTCTCTTTTATTAATCTTGAAACAATGTATACAAGGATAAATCCTTTTTCCTTCTTTCTTTTCTGATTGGTCTAAGTCATTAAATTGACATGTCGGGTTTAAATATCTGAGATTTTTTCCATGAAAATGCTTTTTAGCAGCCGACGGCGCTAGTGCTGTGAATCATTCAACATCTGCCCATGATCTTTACCCCATCAATCCCGAGTCCATAAATTTAAACATCAGTGAAACCTCGTCTTTAATTGAATAAAGCCAAAGACATGCTTGGAGCTTCGTTTGTAATCATATAATGATCAATATTTAGACGTCTACTCAACGTCTTGTTGCTTACCATATGTAAACGGTCTATGGAAGCTATCTCCGTGGTTGTGAGAATTCAGAGCCCCAGACACTTTTCCTGGCCAATGATTATTACTTCCGATTTATGGAGATGGATATTATGAATATTTTTAATAAAATTTAAATTTAAAGAAGGAATCAGCTTGTTTTTGTATGAGATTCTTGAATTTAATATGACTACAGACTCTTGAATTATAAATAAAGAACTGTGTATAAAGCTTGGGGGCCAAAAAGAAATACACAAGACACGAGGCATAGATTATGTCCTTTCTTGCCGAATCAGTCCTTCCTCACAAACACAGCCCTCTCCACCGGCACCATCATCTTGCCTCCATTCCTCTACCACAACCCAGCCACCCACAGTCACTTCCTCTCACCAAAACCTGCCGTAGCCAGCCATTAACCCACACTGCAAACCCATCTTCTCCACAAATGGTGATTTCTTATCCATTTTTACATTCTAAACTTCATTCGTAATGTCGGGTGCGAAATCGACATTGAAATTGAAAAAATTACACTTTATTAAAAAATTTGGAAAAATAAAATAGAAGAGACTATTGGATAAGTAATAAAAAAAATTACACTCACTAAAAAAAAATTACACTTTATTGAGAGTGTTCATCTGATAAAAAATTCACATTCACAAAGTATTTTCTGAAAAATAACGAGACTATTTTTTATAATACATGCACAACCCACAGGTAGGTACGTAGACAATTACAATTATTAATTATTATTTTTTATAATAAATGCACAATCCACGTGTCACGAGACTATTTTTGTGATATAATAAGAGTGTTCGTTTGAGAAATAAATTTGCTCACGGTGATAATGAAGGGAAAAAAACTCAATATTCAAAGCAAATGATGGCAGAAGCATTAAAATCGAGGGCGGCTTTTTTTAATTCGGGGGTGCTAAGCAAGGTTGTCAAAATCGCGATTTTAACACGACACGGAACATGTAAACTCAGATCGTAAAAACGGATCTTAAAATCGTAAAATCGTAAGGAATTTTAAAATACATTAAAAAAAATTATGTTTCAAATAAAAATTTATGGGTGAATAATAGTTATCCTATACCTTTTAATTTTTGTTACTTTATAAAGTTTAATAGTATGGTTTTTTTGTAAAATTATTATTTTTAATTTTATAAGAAAAAATAAACTATAAAAAAAAGTCAAGTTTAATTAAAAAAAAACACCTCACTAAATTTATAAACAAGAATAATCTGAGTTATTTGACAAACTAACAAATCACGCTAGCTTAATAGAAAAAAAATTATAAATTTAACTTTCCAATCATATTAATATTAAAAAAAGACAAAAATAATTTTTTTTAAAAAAAATAAAAAAACCTATTTTTCAACTAAAAACAAAAAACTCAACGTAGAAAGTAGCAAATAGCAATTCATGTGAGAAGAAAGAACCACAGTTACCAAGTCAAGAAGAAAGAGCGCAGAAAGTTCATTCAAGGTAAAAAGGAAACTAATAAAAAGGACAACAAACCTGGCTTTTCCAGAAAATTATTTACTTTTCCATTCAAAGCTAGCCTTTACGTGGCTTTATTCAAGCCTGCCACGTAAGGAAAGTAGGAAAGCATGAAACTTTTACCTTGGTGCAGACAAAATGCATTTTCCGCGTAAAATCGTTAAATCGGTAGTGAAATCGCGATTTTATGCGATTTCACCCGATTTTAACGATTTTACCTGATTTTGACCCGATTTTACTCATTTTCGAGTTTTACAAGCGATTTAGCATGTAAAACTTATATCAAATCGTAAAAACGTACGATTTTACGAGTTGAATCGCGATTTTGACAACCTTGGTGCTAAGGCGAAAAACTTCTACAAGACCTTGGTGTTTTTAAAAGTTTTTTTAAAAAAAATATATTAAAATAATATTTTTTTTATTTTAAAAAAATATTTTTGATATAAATATATAAAAATATTAAAAAATATTAATTTAAAATAAAAAATAAATAAAATTTTAATTTTTTGAGTCTATCATAAACTCCAAATAGCTTGTTGTCCTTTAGCACCTGGTGGAAAAGAGATTCTACATCAATCAGTATTTGCAAAAAAGAAAAAAAAAAATTGAAGAGAACACACAAAAAAAAAAAAGGCAGAGGCCAGACCAGAGGGGGAGGAGGAGAAAACAGAGAAAGGAGGAGAAAAAAAGACGGAGCAAAAAAAAGAAGGCAGTGGAGATAACAGAGGAGAAAAGAGAGGGGAGAGAGATATAAACCCAGCTTTGTCTTCGTCCCTGAACTCAAGCACAACAGGCACACAAAACAGAGAAGCAGAGAACACACAAAACAGAGGCAGGGAATATTGGGTAGTCGTTGCGCGGTGGCCATCCCTTTTCGCTCGTTCATCTCCAGAACAATCTCCAGACAAGGTAAGTTTTCATCTCCCTTTCGTTCTTTTTGAATCTTCTTTGCATTTAGCACTGTGCGAAGGTAATTAATTACCTCCGCACTGTGCCATGCACGCGTGAACTTCACACGTGATTTGCCCAGCCGGGTCACTGGTTTGGGCCAGTGACCAGGCTGGGCTGACTAGATCTTGCCTAATCATATGAGATGGACCAGACCTAACTTATTAAAAAAAAATTAAATCGGGCCTGGGTTTTAAATCCAGCCTGTTCAAATTGTGTTTAAACACAGCCTTACACTTTGTCCATATATTTTATCCCTTTTTATGTTGATATTTGATCAAAGAAGCTCCATTTTAATATCAGAAAATTTTAGAAATATTTGGAGATCTTCGTTAATTTATTTGTGAGCCCCTCGCATTTTGTTTTTTTTTTTTTTGTGTTTTGTATTTTTTCTACTATGTGCTCAATCCATAGACTATTATTATTAAACGCAAATATATTGTGCAATATTTTTTTTATTTCCATCTAAAAAGAGCAAATAATAATAAAGGATAAGCAAAAAGAAAATGACATAGAAAAATTCTTCTTCAAAATCAATTTTTTACAAAATTATTAACTGACGTCAGAGTTAGGAATATCGTATTTGTTTGGGTTTGTGCAATATTTACCAATGTCGTAGATAAAAATATTTGTATGAACTGTTCACTGACACTAGAGTCAGGAACATGAGAGAAAGAATAAAAAAAAAGAAAAAGAAAAGGGATAACAAATTCTTAGTAATATAAGATAAAACAAGCAATGCAGTTTGTCTCGGGTAGGACATTTAATAGGTTATAATATCTTTCATTTTACGTAATTAATCCTGTATCATAGAATCTCTATTGACTAGTTAGGATTCCTAATGATCATAATATTAAGTAGCGACTCTTTGAACTAGACTTTTATTTCTAAAGAATAAGATACCAGATATATGTTTCATTGAGATTATTTTTAATTAGTCGCCGTGATGTTCAGGTATGACAAGAAAACAAGAATATTTTGATTTTTTTATGTTGATCCATTAGTAATTAAAAAATTAAATATATATATATTATTATCTTTGCAAATTATTTTATACAATATTATTCTATAGGGGTGATCATTTTCGGTTTTTATATAAAAAAAGTAACCAAATCAATTTTTTTTTTATAAAAAAAACCGAACCCGAACCGAAACCGGGTCAAACCGACCGATTTCGGTTTGGTTTGGTTCGGTTTTTTAGGGAAAAAACCGGTTTGGCTTGGTTTTTCCGGTTTAGGCTCCGTTTTCTCGGTTTTGACTCGGTTCTTTCCGGTTTTGGCTCGGTTTTTTCGGTTTGGCTCGGTTTTTTTTCTGGTTTTTTCGGTTTCGGTTCGGTTTTTTGCTTATAAAATCGAAACCGAACCGAACTAGCCGGTTTTTTAAAATTGTAATTGATTTAATTGGTTTTTTTTTCGGTTCAGTTTTTTTGGTTATTTTTTTTTGGTTTTCTCGATTTAATCGGTTTTTCAGTTTTTTTGCTCACCCCTATGAATAAAATTTAAACTCGCTAACAAGAATGTTTTTGACTTCGCACAAACTTAAAAATCAATAAAATTCATCTCCTAAAAATTAGGTTCATTTATAGGCATCTGAATTTTTCAGCTCCTAGAAAGTTGTAATTTTGTTTTGAATCTGATTCTTTTTGAAGAAATGACAAACTCACTGTAGAATTTGAACACGTGATTCCTTTCTTTCATTTGATCATACCACTTAAGATACATCTACCGGTACAATTAACAATAAAATACTATTTATACATAACAAATTCTTGTCATCATTCACTTACTTATAGTAATAATCCACCAATCCCAAAATATAGTTTTTAAACTCCATCTTATTGAGGAGTTAACCTGACAATCAATCACTACACCATTTAACAATTTTATTGATATAATTTTTTTTATAAGATAAAAATTTTACTGATTAATTTATTAATAGAATAACATTCATCAATAATTTTATTATTTATCACTAATTCCAGTAAAAAAAATTCAGTTTCTTTCTAAAAATATTTTTCGAACATAAAAATAAACCTGCTGCAAGTGTTAAACTGTCAATTATGCACCAGCTAGCTATATAATTGAGTCTATCATAGCTTGTTGTCCTTTAGGACCCGGTGGAAAAGAGACTGGTCTATATGTCTACATCAATCAGTATTTTAGCATGTTCTTAGCATGTCCTTTAGCACCAGGTGGAAAAGAGATTGGTCTGAAACAATGTAAACAAGGATAAATCCTCTTTCTTTCTCTCTTTTCTGAGTGGAATCTCTCTCGTTTCCAGTATGTTCTTAGCATGTTTCAAAATATCTGAGAGTTTTTCCCTGCCTGTCTCATGTCGACAAATAAAAAACTTATTCGAGCTTTTGCAGCCAATTTTGCAGCACAGGATGCTAATGATGTTTCAGCTTTGCCAAGTTATGGTGATGATTAGTTTCTCGAGCTCTATTACTTTGCTTGCTTCTGATCAGCTACATCCAGGAGAAGGTAAGAGCAACCTAGCTACCTACTTAATTAAGAACAACCTTCTGTATTACTTTGTTTTCACAGTAATATATATTCAGATCAGATCAGTGAGGTCTTATAACTATACAGCAAGTCTTTCAAACTTTTCAACTCGTTGGTAAATATTGTGAATTTTATGAACAAATAACTCAATATATAGGCTCTTTATGGTTAGAGAAGCCCAAATTATTTATTTATTATTAATTTTTTGAAAAAAAGATTATGTTTATTTATTTTGTCTTTTGAGATGATTGTTTATTTGTACGCGTCTGCTAAACTTTTTAATAGGTATGTAAGGACAGTAATTTAGCTAGTATCTGGCTGTAATTGTCAAGCTGGATTGATTGAGATCCAATCCAATTTAGTTCAGGCAATATGCACCTTGACTCTATAGTTTATTACCAGATTATCATCTCTCGTTACACTACAATGCGAGTCGAATGCAAAAATTTTGAATGTAAAGAAATACCCACAAATTACTAACATGTTTTTTAAGGAAGAAAAATTAATCATGTAGAATTGATTCAATATGATCCAGTCTAATAAAAATATAGTTTAACTTAAAAGACTCAAGATAAATTTTTTTTTGTAAATATTGAGAAGAAAACATATTAGATTGACTTGGATGAACTCGGGTTAACTTGTCGAATCTTCATCCTAGGTCATGAAACCGTGATAACTCCATAAAAAGCAAATAAGAAAAAAATGAAACTCAATTTTTAATCAACCTAATGTTGAAGGATGAAATTGAAAACAAAATTTAATAAAAAAAAACAACTTGAGTTAACCTGGATTAACCTATCGAACTTGAGTCATAAGACCGAATAACCTCATAGAAAGAAAATTGAAAAAAATTATTAAGATCAATTCTCAATATTGAAGAATGTAATTAAAAAAAATCAATTAAAAAAAAGAAAAACAAAATCCAAGACACATGTCATGAGGTCATGATAACCCTATAGAAAGTAAATAAAAAAAATTATATATTCCAATTTCTAATAAATTCAATGTTAGAGGATAAGTTTTTTTTAAAAAATAATTTGAAGTCAACTCGAGTTAACCTTCCAAACTTGTGTCATGAGGTTAGAATAACTTTATAAAAAAATGAAACAAATTATAAAATCTAATTTCTATTAACTCAATGTTGATGGAGAAAGAGAAACTGGAAAAAAAATATTCAATTAAAAAATAACAAAAAATCAAGTTAATCAAATTAATTTGCAAAACCTATGATATAGATCATGAGAATAAAATAACTCCATAGAAAAAATTAATTTTTTTTTTATAAAACTCAATCTCTAATAAATCTAATGTTAAAAGATAAAATTAAAATTATATATAAGAAAAAAAACAAATCATTATTTCAATTAAAATTGATTCGTGAGGAGAGCTTAGTGAAATACCCTTGTTGTTTTTCAGTTCTTGTTAATTATTATTATATAAAATAATATGAATATATAATTTTCACAAATAAAGTTTACTAATTGTATTTCTTGCATTAAACTTCAAGTGATTCATCAGTTAAATGTTGAAAGATGAAATTAAAAACAAAATTTAATAACAAAAAAAAACAACTTGAGTCAACTTAAATTAACCTGTCGAACTTGAGTTATGAGATCGGATAACTTCATAAAAAGTAAATTGAGAAAAATTATAAATATCAATTCTCAATATTAAGAAAAAGAAATTCAATTAAAAAAAAGAGAAGTAAAATCCAAGACATATGTCATAAGGCCATGATAACCCTATAGAAAGTAAATAGAAAAATAATTATGAATTTCAGTTCCTAATAAATTCAATATTGGAGGATAAAATTAAAAAAAAAATAACTTGAGTCAATTCGAGTTAATCTTCTAAACTTGTATCATGAGGTTAGGAAAACTTCATAAAAAAAATAAAACAAATTATGAAATATAATTTCAATTAACTCAATGTTAATCAAGATACTGAAAAAAATATTTAATTAAAAAAATAAAAAAAAATCAAGTTAATCAAATTAATCTACAAAACCTATGATCCAGATTATGAGAATAAAATAACTCCATAGAAAAAAATTAATATTTTTTATAAAACTCAAATTTTAATAAATTTAATATCAAAAGATAAAATTAAAATTATATGTATAAAAAAAAATTATTATTCCAATTAACAATGATTTGTGAGGAGAGGTTAGTCAAATTACCCTCAATTTTTTTAATTCTTTTTAGTTATTATTATATAAAATAATATGAATATATAACTTTTATAAATAAAATTTACTAATTGTATTTCTTGGATTCAACTTCAAGAGACTCGCACAATTAAACAACATTACCCAAAACTTTGCAAATGCTTGAAAAACAGTAAAATATATCTTTGGCCGTATATAAGACAAAATAGCTTCTATGGGTGTTTTGTTTTATATAATTAGATTCATTTATAGTAAAAACAGTAAAAAGTTATGATTTTGTTTTGTATCTAATTCTTTTTCAAGAAATGACAAACTCATTGTAGAATTTGATCTCATGATTTCTTTCTTTTATTTGATCATATACCAATTAAGATACATCTACCGGTACAAATAACAATAAAATAATATTTATACATAACACATTCTTATCATCATATAGTAATAATCCACCAATCCCACAATATAGTTTTTAAACTTAACAATCAATTTATAGTTTAATTTAAATTGCATTTTATTTTAAATTGATTTAATAGTTAATATAATTAAATCTAGTTAACCCAATTGAGTTAACAAATAATATTTTGTTTTTAATTTTTATTTAAAATAATATTTAAAGTTAACCTGCAATCAATCTAGAGTTTGATTTAGGCTGTGTTATATTTTAAATTAATTTAAAAAATTTTAAAATTAATATAGTTAAATCTAAATAACCCAATTGAGTTAACAAATAATATTTTAATTTTTATTTTTATTTAAAATAATATCATTTTAGATTATTTTTTTACTTGCAAATAATTTTATTAAAAATAAACCTGAAAAGAATGTAATCTTAAGGTTAACCTCCAACCATGCAATACAAATTTTAATCCAAATTAAATTCTGAACTGAGTAATATCTATGATGATAGGTTGATATATAACTGCGTGTCTCGAGGTACATGATGTGAATGGTCTTTACCTATATGAAACACCCCAAAGAAAAACACCATCGTAATCTATCTATTATTATTATTATTAATCTAACAACTATTTGAGAATGTTTTGGATAGTGCACATTCCTCATGAATTATTATTTTTTTTTATAAAAAAAAAACCCACCAGTTGAAGCGTTAAGACAAATCGGTAAGACAGTAAACGAGGATGGCCAACTATCCTTGAAGTTCGTCGATAGTTGTCAACAGAAAGGAGTCGTTGAGACAGAACTGAATTCTGCTCCACCAAACTTAGAAGGGAACAGCACCATCGGATGTAACTGCAGCATCACTGATGATAATTACTGTCACATTACTTCATTGTAAGCCTCTTAATTACTTTACATTTTTATGTTTTTCTTTGTTATATATATATATATATATATATCTTAGCTTTCCTAAACTGTGACCAAAGATGTCTCTTTCTCCTGCTTGCAATAAAGCCAGCTCAAAGATTACAGTCTTCCAGGCAGGCTTCCTCCGGAATTGGCCAACCTTACTTGTGTCCAAAAAATGTAAGAACCCTTAATTAAGGACATATATATGTTTCTGCTTCGAGGCCTCAATTCTGAATCCATTAAATGATTATGAATCTTGAGATGCCTCGATGATAGTTAATACTCATCAGATGTTATGTGATTATGAGTTTGCCATTGTCTGTCACAGTTTATATTAAAATTTCAAGCGTTTATATTAACTTTTGGAGCAATTTTCAAGAAGGAAAATAATTTTTATACAACAACATTGTCTATGACAGAGATTTCACTCGCAACTATCTATACGGCACAATTCCGGTGGAATGGGCTTCGATGAAAAATCTGTCTTTCATGTAAGCTCATTAATAAATTCACCCCTCTTCTTGGTTTATCTTATTTCTATGTAAGAGTGAGCTTAAAACTTCCTTCCTAACTAACCTCTTATGCAGCTCGCTTACTGCAAATCGCTTGTCAGGAAATATTCCTGGACATTTGGGAAGTTTTACTGCCATCACCTACTTGTATGGCTTGAATCTGTTATAGTGCTCTACCTCTAGTTTGAGTTATTCGAATATTGCAAGCAATGCTAGTTTACTTTGTTCTCCAATGGTTATTTCACTTTATCAAATGCAATTATAAAATATAGGAGCCTTGAATCAAATCATTTCTGGTGTTGTCCCACCTGAGCTTGGCAAGCTTGTCAACTTAAAATCTCTGTAAGAAATTTTAACTAAATTCTTCATTATGAAGACTTGCTAGAGATTTCGTTTTCATTAGTTGAAATCTTTCCTTTGATGCCGTGAATTAACAATTGCAGGATACTCTCCGGCAATAAGTTAGTGGGGACCTTGCCAGAGGCACTTGCGCAGATAAAAGACTTGAAGGATTTGTAAGCCCTCACTTATTTTCCTTGAACACAATTTTTTTTTTTTTTTTTTTGATAATTTAACTTATTCAATGTGCAGTCGCGTAAGTGATAATAATCTTAATGGCACCGTACCCGAGTTCATTGGGAACTGGACTCAACTTCAAAAGCTGTGAGATGTTTATCTTCACAAGAACTTAATTCATTCTAATGCAACATGATACACTTTATTGAGATTTTTTGTTCTTTTCGTGACTAATGAAGTGAATTGTACGCGACTGGATTGCAAGGACCTATACCTCTTGCGATTTTTCATTTGGAAAAGTTGTCTGATTTGTGAGTAAAACCACTTTCTTGTGCTGCATACCTCCTGCTGTATTAATTATTGAAGAATTCTCTTTGTGTGTGAGAGATAGGGAGAGATAAATGAAGGGAATTGAACATTTAACTTGTATTCAAGGTCTCTTACTGTTATGCAGGAGGATTGCTGATATGCCTGGACCAGAGTTTCAGTTACCTAACTCGCCGATTGAAAGGCAATTCTTGTATGTGAACTGCTTCATAACTTTTCACAGTAAAGTTGAGGATTTGTTCTGTTCAGAGCTGTTTAACCAACCTGTAACTTGTTGTCAGGGTTCTGAGGAACATCAATTTAACTGGAACAATCCCAGAAAACGCATGGAAAGTGGAAAAAACACTGTAAGTGTGAACTTCACTCATCGCCTTACATCTGCTGCTAAGCAACATAGAATTTCTTTTTATACATTTCAATTCTGCCACATTTTTCCATTATGATCTCCAAGTACAGCTGGTGCGTGGGATCTGCCTGAATCATCAGGTCGTTAGGATAAGTTAAAAATCCTACATTAATATATAATCCTGGGTATATAATAACTAAAGTCCTACTAGAGTGAGTAGTATAATCACAACTAGCTTCTAACATAACATTGACTTATTTTCACAACCGATGAGCTCCTATGAGAAGGTAGTGATTTCAAGCAACTGCAACTCTCCAAGGAAGAATATAAATAGAGGATTACTTCAAAGAATTTAATAACCTTTAATTATGAGACATATATATTCACCTGTTAATTTATTGCCATTATATTTACAAAGATGTAAAATCTTCTTCAGAGACTGAAGCCTAAAATTTTGTTTGCTGTAATTTCTTGCAGCGACTTAACTTTTAACAAGTTGGTTGGGGAGATTCCTCCTAATACAATACGACGACGACAGTTTACGTGAGCAATGCTAAAGTCTGATAATTTGAAATTTGGTTATTGAAATCTTATCAAGGATGGCGCAATAAATTATGCTGAAAGTATGAGTGTGGTTCTTACCAGGTTTTTGAGTGGCAACAAGCTGACTGGAACAGTGCAAGACTCATTCCTCCAAAACAGCCAAAATCTGTAGGTTCCTAATAAATTACACCCATCATTTGATTCAATACTTAATTTCTATGGGTGATTTTATTGGGAAAATATAAATAGTCAAAAAATCATTAATTATCACCGCATTGAAAAGTAAACACTAGCAATCCATCGATCCGTATGTTATCGAAAGACTCACAGATAGAAATGGTCTATCAAAAAAACTATTGTCGGTAATTTATAGATTGTCGGTGAGTCTATCGGTAATAAATATATCGATGAATTTACAGACGGACAAAGCATATAAATTTTTTTTTTACGATCGAACACAATAAATCTAAAATAAAGACGACAATGAATGAGGAGGAGGAGGTAGGTTGTCACCAGGAACGTAGGGGCGATTAAGGGGTGCAGATGAACTAGGGCAAGTGATTCCATCGTTATTTCAGTAATTTGTTTTTTTTAATACATGCTTATTTGGATCAAATAATTTGACATTGAAGAACATTGAACAAAAAAAATAATAATTGAAGAACACACTTTATATTATTAATTTAGCTGTAAAATCAATTATAAATGTCTTTATATATTAGAAAGAAGTTGAAGCTGCAGGTGGAGGTGGGGAGGGGAAGGGGAAGGGGAGGAAAATCTCTTAAAAGTTCAAGAAATACTACATAAATATAACAATAAATTAACCTAAAGTATGAATGGGTACGTTATCTTACTTGATGTAGGGAATATTTAGAAAAAAGAAATTAAACTAAGATAGTTATATTGACACTACTACGTTTTGGGGTAAAAATAAAAATAGGGGAGGGAAGGGGTTGTTGTTGTTTTGATATGCAGTTAAAGGAAGAAGAGGAAGAGGAAGAGGAAGAAGAAAGAGAGAGAAAAGAGAAATGTGAGGCTGTTGTCAATTATAACATTTTTAAATTTTCCAATGAAATCACCAATAAACACTAGTAATAAAATATTTTAATTGCTAAATCCATCAGCAAATAATGACATGTCATATTATCGGTGGAACCACTAACAAAATATTTCTTGATTGTTTAATTATTCTATTCTATTAGAAATTCCATCTGTAATTATAGACAAAATATATTTTGTTGCTAATTAAGTTGATATGTCTGATGGATAGTTTCTCTGAATAATTATGTTGCTATTTTCTGGTATTGGATTGAAAGTAAGAAATTTCAATCGTTTGACAATCATCACCGAAATTCGATTTTGAGCTTTAACATCAACATGCATGAAGAAAAAAAAAACAAAAGATAGCTATCACAACCAAAAGCAGATAGTTGTTGGCTAAACAATCCGAAAAAAAAGAGAAATATATATACAGTAGTAGCAGCTTTTTAAATACTAGCAGATCACTTCTAAATAAAGTTAATAAACCATTTCCCTTAAAAACAATTAAATCTTAGTCATCCAAGCCATCACCATCAATAAAAGAAAAACCATTAAAAATTCATGTGCATTTCTAGCGCTTGCATCGTGAAGTTTATATATTCTCTTTATTTGTTAACCTTGTGGAAGTTCGTATTTAGATTTATGGTTTTCTTGATCTTTTCCAGCGATGTTTGGTACAATAACTTTTCACGGTCTCCAAGATGCAGCAGCAGTAACGAGTAAGGATGTTCATAAATATTTGAAATGGGATATTCTTGGTGATTTTGAAACTGAATGATTTGAGTTTATAAACCAGGAATAATATAAACTGGTTTCGAAGCTCGTCCAGCAATAATAAATTGTAAGGCTCTTCTTTTATACTCTGTGGGCTGCAATGTTTTTTCGTATTTATATTTCTGTAGATGAAATTTAGCAATAGAGATTCTGCTGTATGTGATTTCAAAAAATCCCACAGGGTCAAAAGAATTACTAGCAAGATCCTACCTAAGCAGATTCTGCTGTACCTATTTGCGAAAACAACGTACGCTATCATGAGTACAGAGTTGCAGAGACAGATACAATTACTTCAGATGAACGTGGAATTCAGACAAAACATATTTTGATATTGTAACTAAATAATAAACTATACTGCATCTTTAAATCCTACCTAAGCAGAATAGATAGATATCCAGAATTAATTTATGCTCAGAGTATAATGCTTATCATTTTTTCAAAGAGCAAACACATCTTGAATATTTTCCTTGAGTGATACAATTTTTTTAAGCATGTTTTGATTCTGATTCCGAGGCTTTTTTCTCATACCAGATTCTTAGAATTCAATCTACAAAACAATTTATTATTCTAACATACTATAATTTCCATGATATACAGAAGAGATCTTCTTCCATGCTCAGAGATATCTCGGTGCCCAAAATGTATGGTTTTTTATTTTATTTTTTTCATAATAAGAACTTGCGCACTTCATAAAATCCGAGTGTGCCATTAAAGTTTATCGATGTACCATATTTATTTGTGTACTTCAATGTTTGAATGACATTGATGATTGTTAGCTTTTTAATTAGATTCTATCTTGAAAAACTAATAAGGTCAATTCATGGTCACTTTGTTGGAAAATTTATACATCAAAACGTGGTTTGAAGTAGAACTTGACCACTGGTTTCACCGTCAGAAACCAAAAGTTGACAGAAGGAATTCATTGAGTTGAACTAATCTGACAATGGCAAGCCACTTGATGAAGTGTTGACCAGTGACTAATCATAGTTTTGAAGCTTTGTAGTAAAGTAAACTCATTCCCCATTGATATGCTTCTATAAGTATGACAAAAGGGAAAATTGAAACATGTCTAATGGTATACTAGTTTTATGTGCTGCAGATTATCGTTCATTCCATATAAACTGTGGTGGACAAGATGTAAAGAATGGGAAAATCTTGTATGAAGGTGATCAAGATAGTGGAAGTAATGCTGCTGCAAGGTGTTATAATAGATCAGGATCAAACTGGGGATTCAGCAGCACAGGAGATTTCATGGATGATGAAAATTTCTATGATAACAAATATACGCTTCAATCAAATTCTAATATTTCTCTAGTTGACTTTGGATTGTATGCAACAGCACGTAAAACTCCCCTGTCTATCACTTATTATGGATATTGTCTAGAAACTGGGAATTACACTGTCAGACTCCACTTTGCTGAGATAGAATTCACATATGAAAAACTGTACAACAAAGTTGCAAGGCGCGTTTTTTATATTTACATTCAGGTAATTAATTATCTTTTCCTTCCGAAGAGATTGTGGATGTCTTTTTTTTTTTCTTTTTCAAAGGAACCCTTTTGAGTAAGAAACTTTGTTCCAGGGAATACAAGTGCAAAAGGATTTTAACTTTACAAAGGAAGCCCAGGGATCGAACAGAAGTTTCACAAGAGCATATAATACCACCGTGACAGACCGTACCCTGGAGATCCGATTATACTGGGCTGGAAAAGGCACTACTGTCATTCCAATAAGAGGAAATTATGGTCCTATAATTTCTGCTATATCCGTATGTTCAGGTATGTTGCATGTTCTTTTTCTGCCTCTCATTTGAAACTTACAGACTTCAAGGAGTTTAATTTATACAATAGAAGGACACCATTGAATTCATTTCTATTTCAATTTTCTGAGCTTTCTGGGTTTTTTTTTTCCCTCCCCTAACTGATAAGATTAAACACATTTAATGTTTCTCATAACAATCTGCATAAGTGATTAGCCTGATTTTTGTTGTCACTGTAACTGTAAGCTTCTTCCACTCACTTCATTATCCCATCTAAGAATCTTTCCGTGATCTGTGGTTTTTCAGGTTACAGAACTTATTGTGAAGGTGAGAATTGAACTGTGCTATAGTGGTCGTGTGTCTTTACAGCGTTAATGTTTATTATCCATTTGATGGGATGTTTAGCCTTCTTTGCGTTTCCAATTTTATTTAATATCAGAGCCTGAGGAAACAAGTAAGAAACCTATTGTGATCGGAGTTGTCACTTCAGCAGTATTCCTTATTTTCTTGGTAATGGGTGTCATTTATTGGAAGCTCTGCTACGGAGACAAATACACAAGAGAACGAGGTATTGTAAAATCAGTCATTTCCACACACTGAGTCTACTCTTAATTTTCTAAATAATGGCGAATCACACTAAAGAATGCGCGTAGAGCATGGATATATGATTTTCAAGGATTTGTATTATTTCACGATATGTCTCCTGACTGTCATCCTCCCATACCAACTGCTACGTGCAGAACTTAAAGGGCTGGATTTGAAAACTGGTTCCTTCACCTTGAGGCAGCTAAAAGCGGCCACTGACAATTTCAATTCAGAAAACAAGATTGGAGAGGGTGGTTTTGGATCCGTATACAAGGTTTGTCATCTAATGAATTTTTCATATTATCACAATTTTATTATTGGAATCATGCATGGGTGAATCCGCCCCAAAAACACTATAGCATTTAAATGCGTGATTGACTTCCAATGCAGGGTGAATTAGCAGATGGTACTATTATTGCTGTTAAGCAGCTATCTCCAAAATCCAGGCAAGGAAACCGTGAATTTGTGAACGAAATAGGCATTATATCTTGTTTACAGCATCCCAATCTTGTAAGGCTTTATGGATGCTGTATTGAAGGAGACCAGTTGCTTCTGGTGTACGAGTACATGGAAAACAACTCCCTCTCTCGTGCACTTTTCGGTAACCATAGTAGCATTTGTTGATAAATTTTCAGTAAAATATATATTTTTTATAACACTGCATCAACTAGCAAACATGATCTTATCAACAATCCTATTAGGAGCAGGTTCCGAAACAAGTGCCCTGATGTTGGATTGGACTACAAGGTATAAGATATGTGTTGGAATAGCCAGAGGTTTAGCATTTCTCCATGAAGGATCTGCAATCAGGATTGTACACAGGGACATCAAAGGTACAAATGTATTACTGGACAAAGATCTAAATGCCAAGATATCAGACTTTGGACTAGCTAAGCTCAATGAAGAGGAGAACACTCACATTAGCACTCGTGTTGCCGGAACCATGTAAGTTTTAATCAGACTTAATTTGCAGCTTCCTTTATTCAGTGATCGCAATATACTCCGGTAGAGTCACTAATCTGGCATGGTTCTGATTTCAACAGGCCCATGTACTGCAAAAAAAGGGAAATTTAATGGAGATAGTGGACCCAAAGCTGCAGTCTGAATTCAACAAGGAAGAGGCTGAGAGGATGATCAAAGCGGCTCTCTTATGCACCAATGCATCTCCATCTCTAAGGCCTGCAATGTCAGAAGTGGTGAGCATGCTTGAAGGAGGAAGAGGCTGAAAGGTTGATCAAATTGGCTCTCTTATGCACCAATGCATCTCCATCTCGAAGGCCTGCAATGTCAGATATGATGAGCATGCTTGAAGGACAGACCAGCATCCAGGAGATGATCTCAGATCCTAGCATTTATGGTGATGATTTACACTCCAAACATCTCAAAGGCCACTATGAGCAGGTCATGGACCAGAGTTTAAACAGCACACAAGACCTCTTTCCTCGATCTGATAAATCGTGGATTGGAAAGTCCTCTACTGCCCATGATCTCTACCCCATCAATCCAGAGTCCATAAGTTTAAACCTCAGTGAAACCTCGTCTTTAATTTGAATAAAGCCAAAGACATGTTTGGAGCTTCGTTTGTAATCATTTAATGATCAATATTTAGACGTCTACACAACGTCTTGTTTCTTACCATCCATCTTGGTATGCTTATGGATTTATAATTCTATATATGTAAACGGTCTATGGAAGCTATCTCCGTGGTTGTGAGAATTCCTAGCCCCAGACACTTTTCCTGGCCAATGATTATTACTCCCGATTTATGGGGATGGATATTATGAATATTTTTAATAAAATTTAAATTTAAAGAAGGAATCAGCTTGTTTTTGTATGAGATTCTTGAATTTGATATGACTAGAGACTCTTGAATTATAAATAGAAAACTGTGTATAAAGCTCGGGGGCCAGAAAGAAATACACAAGACACAAGGCATAAATTATGTCCAGCATTTAACCAGAATCATACCCAAAAATTCCAGCCCCTTTCTTGCCGAATCAGCCCTTCCTCACAAACACAGCCCTCTCCACCGGCACCATCATCTTGCCTCCATTCCTCTACCACAACGTTCCCAGCCACCCACAGTCACTTCCTCTCACCAAAACCTGCCGTAGCCAGCCATTAACCCACACTGTAAACTCATCTTCTCCACAAATGGTGATTTCTTATCCATTTTTACATTCTAAACAATTCATTCGTAATGTCGGGTGCGAAATCGACATTGCAATTGAAAAAATTACACTTTATTAAAAAATTTGGAAAAATAAAATAGAAGAGACTATTGGATAAGTAACAAAAAAAAATTACACTCACAAAAAAAAAATTAAACTTTATTGAGAGTGTTCATCTGATAAAAAAATTACATTCACAAAGTATTTTCTGAAAAATAACGAGATTATTTTTTATAATACATGCACAACCCACAGGTAGGTACGTAGACAATTACAATTATTAATTATTATTTTTTATAATAAATGCACAATCCACGTGTCACGATACTAGACTATTTTTGTGTTATAACGAGAGTGTTCGTTTGAGAAATAAATTTGCTCACGGTGATAGTGTAGGGAAAAAAACTCAATATTCAATTAGCAAATGATGGCTAACAGAAGCATTAAAATCGAGGGCGGTTTTATATGATATATAATTGGTGTTTTTTAAAGTTTTTTTTGTTTAAAAATATATTAAAATAATATTTTTTATTTAAATTTTTTATATATAAATATATTAAAACAATATAAAAACATTCAAAATATTAATTTAAAAAAAATTAGTTTTTTTCTAAAACCATTCTTCAAACATAAAAATAATTGCAAGTATGAAACTGTCAATTATGCACCAACTATCTATATAATTGAGTCTATCATAAACTACAAATAGCTTGTTGTCCTTTAGCACCTGGTGGAAAAGAGATTGGTCTCTGTCTACATCAATCAGTATTTGCAAAAAGAAAAAGAAAAAAGAAAGCAGAAAATTCTACTTTGAATTAGTGAACAATTGATGATGTGCACTTTTACAGCAGTATGGGAAGAACCATGGTTGTTAAAAATGCGTTTTAACTTGTAAAATTGTTTGATTTTACGAGTTAAAATACATAAAATATGTGAAATCAAGGTTAAAACTCGAAAATCAGTAAAATCGGTCAAACCTAGTCAAACTCATCTAAAAACGGGTCGACTCGTAAAAATCGTTAAACACGTAACGATTGCACGATTTCACTTACCATTTTAAACAAATGCAGAAATGCTCCTGTGACCGACACTCCACTCCACACTTTGACTCCACACAGCACAGCCACACACCACACTTCATCCCTGTCTCCCTACTCCCTTCCCCTTTTCCCTTTCTAGTTTCCCCTTTCCCCTTTTCCCAGATTAAGAAATCACTTTCCCCAAATCCTGAGCGTTCTTGGTGAGACGAAGGTAAGAATTTATTCTCAATCCCAAGCTTTGTTTTTTCTGTCTAATGGTGGTGATTAGAGACAAAAAAAATTATCTGGGTATTCTATGAATGTGTGTTTATCTTCTACAGTTCTACTATTAATTGGTTTGCTTCTGGGTATTCTGTGTTTATCTTTTACTATTAATTGGTTTGCTTGTGTTCTGTTAAATCCATGACGTAAAGAACAACAAAATAATCATCCAATAGTTGTAGGTTGTTAATTGTGAACATCTCCTTAAGCACAGTTACGAACTTTGCTTGGATCATTGATTGTTGCGTTCAAAGGCATGCTGGATCAGAAATCATGAATCTAATGATGATTGTCTTTCTTACTTGGGTTTTTGATAATTATAAAATGTTGGGTTTTTTCTTTCATACAATCATGCGACTAAGAAACCATGAAACCTGAACTTAGATTGCATAACAATTCTTTCTATTTTTAACTTGGGAGCAGAAGAGGTTTTGAGTAAAGAGTCTGTTTGTTTTGTTAGAATCTTCGAGTTTATAACCTAGGTTTTTGCATGGAATAGAAGCAAGAACAGAAATATAGGAACATTTGCTCTCTTTTTTCGGGCTAATGTGTTTTTTTACTGGAATTCCAAGGAATTAAGATGAGCAGCCACTAGATTTTTTAGTCATGAACGTTAGCAGGACAATATACATGCATAACCAGTAGATAGTTGCTTTCCTTATGAAAGAGTCGTTTCTAAACCCAGTTTTCATAATCTGCAGAAAGATAGAGAATGTAATGGCAGATTCTGCACTTTCAACATTTACAACCTGGAAATCCAGAGCATTTGCATCTGGATCTCGTGTAAATATGGCAGGCCTCCCAGACCGGCTAAGCATATATGGAATACCTGAAGAACATAACACCATAAGGCACTGCATTCCTTTAACCAGTTACAAAGCTAGTTGTCAAAATCATTCTTTAGGAGCTGGTGGACTATCCTGACTCAAGCAGGTTAGGTATGTATGTTCAGAAATCCGACTTCATTTGGCATGCAACTGCAAATATATATACAAACATGAAAATATATATTACATCACTAATGCTAGCACTGTTAGCCACCGGGATATCCTAAATTATGTTCTAGGCCTGCTAGAACTCTGGAGTGGAATGATTATATGGTTTGGGAGATATAGTATAAAATTGACCAAAAGCTAAGGATGAAATTTATGAATTAGAAGTTACCTGCATAAGTGCAATCTTTGCTCATAATTTTGTAATAATTTTCTTTACACTGCCTTTTCTTTACACTGCTTTAGGGTCGTAAATTACTAGAATAGTTTCTCATTTATTGAACTGCAGGATACAACATGCATATTTATAATTATTAATGCATATATTGATTCTTGAACTGCAGGATACATGGCTTCTAAAAAAACTACCAGTTGCAATAGGCTTGACGTGGAATGGTAATATGGTATAGATGTTAATAAGAATTAAGGATACATGACATTTGTATTGTTTATTTCACTTTTATTTTAATTGTGTTATATTATTATTTACTACTTGAGTTGATCTTGTAATTTAGTTAAAATATTTTACTTACGATTTTACGATTTTAGTTAAAATATTTTACTTGCGATTTTACAGATTTTAGTTAAAAAAATATTTCCTTACGATTTTACGATTTTACGATTCGAGTTTACGATTCGAGTTTATATTGCATGTTCCGTGTCGTGTCAAAAAAGCGTTTTTAACAACCTTGGGAAGAACTTCAAGCAATGTGGGTCTCTTTTATTAATCTTGAAACAATGTATACAAGGATAAATCCTTTTTCCTTCTTTCTTTTCTGATTGGTCTAAGTCAACAAATTGACATGTCGGGTTTACATATCTGAGATTTTTTCCATGAAAATATGTGAACCAGATATGAGATATTTTTTCTGATTGGTCTAAGCTATCCCTGTCTTTTACATGGATACCGATTAATGATAGAAATTATCTTCACTAATATCTTGTTTCTTTGTGGAGCTTATCCTATGACATTAATATTTATATAGTGTTTTCAAATTACAACTTTTGTGCGTGTTATTTGACTTGACTTGGCGTATTTTTGTTAGTTTTCATGAAAAAACTTTTTAAGAATAGGCTGGATATAATTAAACGTATATTAATTTGAATTCGAGCAACGATAAATTCTTAAGCAAATTATACAAAATTTATATACAAATTGATGTTGCAATTATTCTAATATTCTTTTTCTCAATCAATCATTTAAAATCTGTAAAACCAATATTTGACTATTTATCATTTGTCACTTGCATTTGTATGGATTTTTAGTACAAGGAATCTTAGTATCAGTTGCTTTAGTGTTTTTTTTTTATATATATAAATAATTTATGACAAAAATGAGCTAAAATAAATTGAACTTAGAAAAATATATTTAAGTAAAAATGACTCGAAACAACTTTTTTAAATAAAGAATATAATATAAGTTAGAATCGTTAAAGTTGAGAATATAACTTCGGTTTAAACAAAAGTTTCATAATGAACTTTTGATTTAGGTCAAAAGTTATTATCTCTAATGGAATATTGATTGATTTACTACAGTTAAGATTTACTACAATTAGCTTTCAGATATAGCACAGTGGTAAAATATATATTTTGCCTTTTAAGCTAGCAGTCGTGAGTTGCAATCTTATTCCTTTTAGGACTTGCCAGTTGCCCAATTCTTTTCTTCATGTTAAAACTACTTGAGTCAACCAAGTAATTTTTAATATTTGAGCCAAATTAACCAAGATTTAAAGTACCAATGTACAGAAAAGAAGAAGAAGAAGAAGAAAGTAAGCAATAAATCAGAAAGACGGGAATGGGAATTACTAAAATTAATCAACACTTCAACCTATCAATGTACTATCTATATTGATTGATCGATCCATGCATCTTTTTGATCAACCTATCAGCATTTAAAAGCAATTATATATATTTTAATAAATTACAGAGAGAAAAGAAGTCATGTCTGCATGAGATTAACAGGACCCAACGTGGAAAAAAGAAGTCATGTCTGCATCGATCAACCTATCAGCATTTAAAAGCAGCAAATTCTTTCTACCCACGTCTTCATTACAGAGAGAAAAACTAGCATCAATATTGATTGATCCATGCATCCATGAGATTACTTGAGTTCACATTGCAACTTCCAAGAATGCATTGAAGTTGTGAAAAGTCTTTGGGGAAAATTCTATGCCCTTTCGTTTTGCTGCTTGAACAAGTAGATACATCACAAATAAAAAGAAGGAAAGATTACTTGTACCTGTTGAAAGCAATTATATTTTAATAAAGTACACTTTACTAGGTTTGTTTGGATTGTTGCGTGTAGAATAATACTTTTCTGGGTCGGTGGTTGCTGTTTTGTGAAAAGGCCAATAAATAGTTTTCTGGGTTTTCATTCTGTTAAATGGGTTATGATTTTTTTTTTTTTAACAATTAGCTTCGTATGTAAAGTAAAATCAATTATATAAAATTGATATCTGTAAAGCACAGTTTACAAAAATATGATTACAAGGTATAATTTATAAGAGATTTTTAATAATTTTCCCCAAACGTTTTTTAAAAAAGTGGACAAATAAATTAATCATCAGCATCTCATCTTATCAAATATGTTCGCTTTTTCTAATTTTCAAAGATAAAAGCTTTTTTGCCTTAACTTAAAGTATTAAATATAATTAATCAAACAACACGAGGGTTGCTAATATACATTAAGTTAGTAAAATTAATAAAGTTGGTCTAGTGTTGAGCGGTGTTGTTTACTAATAAGATGATATGACTTTAATTTCGGATGCAGGCACAGGAACTTTTCTAAATAATTTACACCAAATGAGCATTAATAGATAGTAAAATTAGGTATAGAAAAAAAGTAACAATGATGAAGTCGTGTTGGGACTTCCATGACTTTGTCTTGGACTGATGGGAATATATATCAAGACTTGACTGCTAGTGTGTGAGATGGCGAGATGACTTCCATGAGATCTCCTTTTAAGAACAAGTTCTATAATATGAGACCCTCTTATATTTAAATTAGTAAATACAAGTAAAAACTACTATGTTAGAGCAAAAGATGCAAAAAGAGCATGTGAGGAGATGGTCACGATGTGAGGTGATCATAACGTGAGAGGGTGGTCACGATGCGAGGAGGTGGTCAATAGGAGGTGGTGGTAATGACTAAGAGGGGGTGGCTCAATGCGGTTGAAATCGTATTCTCTTAAATTTAATTTTTTTTATATAATTTTTTTATATTTTCAGATTATTTTGATGCGCTGATCTCAAAAATAATTTTTTAAAAATAAAAAAATATCATTTTAATTCATTTCTAAGTGACAAGCACTTTGAACCGCAGCCGCTACCACAATCTCAAACAAGCCCTAAACCAATAAATGGTTGTCACCAGGAGATGATGGTGACTAGTTTTCCATGCGTGCTCCAACCAAAAACCTTTCTATAAGGTGGAAAATCATTGTAGTCCATATCAAAATTGCCTTCATAAGAATATTTTGTTTTGTCAATACATCATAAATCAAAACACCAGAAAACTACAACTGTGTCAAGTTATCAATCAACGGTCGAATAAAAACATCTATATTTTAGCCCGGACTATTAGGATCAGGTATGACCATAGATAAAAACATGAACTTCAGCCTCACACACATAACTTTGGTTCTGGTTAAAGGGGACCACCAGATGGGATCTCAGATTAACCCAACCATACATCGATTTAGCTTTAGTTAAAGGGAGTCACCAGATTAGATTTCAGGTTATCCGAGCTACACATAGACAGATTATGGTTTTGGTTAAAGGAGATTGCCAAATAGGATCTCAGGTTAACCCAACCGCAACATAAAATTTAGTTTTGGTTAAAGGAAGTCGTTAGATGAGATTTCAGGTTGACCGAGTTATACATAAAATTTTGGTTCTAATTAAAGGAGGTCGCCAGATGAGATCTCATGTTAACCCAAGCACACACATAATTTAGCTTTGGTAAAAGGGAATTGCTAGATGGGATTTCAGGTTGGCTGAGCTACACATAGAATTTTGGTTCTGGTTAAAGAAGATTGCTAGATGAGATCTCAGGTTAACCCAACCATGCATAGAATTTAGCTCTGGTAAAAGGAAATCCCCAGATGAGATTTGAGGTGGGCCGAGCTACACATAAAATTTTAGTTCTTGTTAAAAGAGATTGCTAAATGGGATCTCATGTTAACTCAATCACACATAAATTTTAGCTTTGATTAAATGAAATCGCTAGATGGGATTTCATATTGATCGAGTTGTACGTAAAATTTTAGTTCTGGTTAAAGGAGATCGCCAGATGAGATCTCATGTTAACCCAACCACACACAAAATTTAGCTCTGGCATGGTTCTGATTTCAGAGGATATATGGCTCTAGAATATGCGTTGTGGGGTTATTTAACAGACAAAGCAGATGTTTATGGTTTTGGACAACAAATGAATTCGTATGTCTTTTTGACTGGGTAAGTTACAAGTATGTTCTTGTTGCTATCTTGAATTCATGATACATTAAGCATGCTTGAAGGACAGACCAACATCCAAGAGATGATCTCAGATCCTAGCATTTATGGTGATACATCAAATTTGTTGTAGATGCATATAACAAAATCAACTGCACATCCTGAACAAATTGTTGCTACCCAATTTTTGACCCATGTTTTGATAAATTTTCAGAAAAATTCAAAAATAGCGAAAAACATTGAAAATCCAAAAAAATACGTTTTTAATACATTTGCATCGTTTTTTAGCATTTTTAGCATCGTCTCAAAAGAATTTAAATTTTCAAAGATATTTGGAACGCGTTCAACTTTTCACGCGTCATTTTTAAAATCATTGATTTCCCGCATTGAGTCGATGTTGATATTTGCTCACTTTCAAAAATACAAAAAAAAATAAGAAAAAATCAAAATTTACAAAAAAAGAGGAAAAGAGAAGGAAAGGAAAAGTTGAGGGACTAGTTTGAAAACCTAGCAAAACTTTTCCTATAAATACCAAGCTACACTGGTTTTTACAAAGGGGGGGCAATTTTGAAACATCAGAAAAATACAAAAAAACCTAAACCTAAAGCTAAACCTATCTCTAACAAAGGAGCCCCCCCCCCACGGTTTTGGTTCTCCCAAGCCGCCGCTCATCATCCTCTTCCTGCCATTCTCCCTTGGCCTCCAGCCATCCCCAACCGGTCATCTTCCCCTCTCAGCTGCTCCCTTCTCCAGCCCTCACCTCACCTTACCTCCACCGGACAACCTCTCCTCTCTCCCAGCCGCTGCCGCTCACTCTCCATCACAGCCATTTCCTTCCACTACAGCAGCAGCCGAGCAACATCCCTCACGGACCCAGATCGGTCCGTCGCTCCTTCCTCCCCTGCTCCCAGCACCTTCCTTCTTCTTCTGGCTCTCTCGGCCGACCACCGTTCTTTCCTCTCTCGGCCGACCCAGCTCCAGCAGCGAGACCCACGAACAACAGCAGCGAGGGAAGACATCAACGCCGGCCTCCAGCGAGCGCCACAACAGCAGCAGCTCCTCCCCCACGACAGCTTCTCCTCCGATCTCCATGCCCGAAGAAACAGATACACCAGCCACCTGAAACAGGTCCAGCAGCGACGTCTCCTTCCCATCACAGCAACGCCGCCGGCTCACTCTCCTCTCGCCGCCCAGCATTCTACTGCAGCTGGGACATGGAAGCATCGCCCGATCTGCCAACCGAAGCAGAGGAGAAGCAGACGCCCTGACCTCAGAGCCGACCGCCACCTGAAGAAGGGAAGAATAGAAAATCAAAAGGGGAAGGCAGAAGAGAGTAGATCTGAAGCAATGAGACAGAACCGGAAACCTTGCTGTTTGCGTTTCTTGGTGTTTTGCAGGTAACGACGTTGTTCACCGCCGGCAAGGAAAGGAAGAGGGGAGGAGGTTGTTGCAGCCCCCCTGTTTGTTTGGATTTTCTGGCGGTGGCGCGTGGACCCACGCGCCGCCAGTGGCGGTGGCGCGTGGAGAGGACACGCCGCCACTGTTCCTGCTGTCCTTTGGCTTCACAGAACTGGTCCCAGCAATTCCAGGATTTTTTAGGGGCTGTTTTTGTAATTTTCAAAGTGTAATGTAATTTTTGTTTAGTTTGTTTTGAATTTGTACTTTGAAGTGTAGATGAAAAAAATACAAAAAGAAGAAAAAGAAAAGAAAAGCAAAAAAATATATAGTAAAACTGAGTGTGTGTGTTTGGGTTTTCATTCATTTATTTATTTATGGATGTGTTTTTTTTTTTATAAAATTGCAAAGAATAAAGAAGATTTAATATTTTGATTTGCTCACGGTCCAGAATTATTAACTTATACGTAAGTTGTATTTCTAATATCCGATGAAAAGACAACTTTTAAAACTTCTTTAACACAACAAACTCACGAAGCAGCTTACCTCAGGTAGGGTGCGTTAGGGGTGCTAATACCTTCCCTAACCACAACCAGTCCCTTACCCACGAATCTCTGACAAGATCAGTACATCCGGTTTCCTAGTAGCCTTCAATAAATTACTAGGTGGCGACTCCAACGAACCAATTCAAGCAAACGACAACGAAAAAATCGCCAGCCGACGCCGCGCGGATTTTTATGACGTGCGACAGAATGGCGACTCCACTGGGAAAGGTACTGTTTCTGACGATATTGGACTAAGCTTTGTGTATTTGATGTGTTTAAGTTTTGGCATTTTTGTCTTGTTTTATTTTTTTTTTATCCATGTATTTTTAGAATTGTTTCATGCATCACCTATATTTATTTTTTAAAGCACACACAAGCTTCTAAGTTAGGTGGTGAATTAGCGATCTGCCCTATGACTATTGGTCAGGGTTCAGATGCGTGAAAAACCGAACTCATATCTGAGTGCCTGCTTGGTAATGGTGGGTAGACGTACCTTAACTATTCCTTGCAACGCCCCCACACTGTCTTTACGAAGAACATCACTGGACAGATATGAGATCCTTTTGAGACCAAGTAGAAAACCTACCCATGTTCACATAATGAATAGAACCTGCCTTTAGGATGTGTGCTCCGTATACATTGTTTTGCATAAGGGCAAACCCTTCTTGAAGCATCTTGAACTCAAGACTTGTGGGTGACCCAATGGCTGTCACTCAGAAAATTTTCATTGTAGAGTTTGGGCAAGAATCAAGATTCTTGTTTCATCATACAAGAGTTACGACCATATGTCACCTCTCGAAGGGCGAGTTCATCATATAATTTGCATGTTCATACATTTATCATGCATGTACCGGGAGGAAAAATAGGTTCCCCCATCTGAGCTTTGCTACACCTGATTGAACAAAGATGATGGGAAATGAAGAAAGGGGTCAAAGAGAAGCTCATTATCAAAGGGAAGTTGAGAGCATCAAAGGTGAAGTAGCTAGACTCATATCTCCCTGAACAAGTGTTGAGCATCGAATGGAAAGGGAATGTCTGCACAATCTTTTGTGGGAACACTGCTCGTCCACGTCCTATTGAAGCTGCACCTCTTCTTTTCAGTCATGAATAATCGCAGCAATGCCTTCAGTCATCAACTAATGACAACCTCTGTTCTTGTTCAGTTGCATTGTTAATTATTCATCGCCTCCACATCTTTCAATGGCACCAAATAATTGCTAGCCTTCTGTGCATGGTGCATTAGCCTTTTTTGAAGTTACCCCAACTGTGAGCTCAATTCCAGTTCAGCAGCACAAGATGTAAAAAAAAAAAAACAAAAAAAAAAAACATGATTAGACACTGAACTTCTACGTTGCAGAGCTCTCTCTGTAGAGATTTTTTTGTGGATCTGCCAGTGGGGAATGCAAGAGGGGGTGTAGTAGTTTCATATGCTTTGAAACTTTCTCCCACCAGTGGCACCAGCAAAACATTGTAGTAGGCAGAAGAGTGAGACCTGGTCTGAAAATGTTAGCAGTCATCAAACTTCAATGTGGCAGAGCTCTGTCTACAAAAATCCGTTTATGGCTCTGCAAGTGGGGAATGCAAGAGGGGATGTAGTAGTTCCAGACAATGTGAAAAGTTACCCCACCAGTTTCAGCATCGAAACACTGTAGTAGGCAGAAAAGCCAGACTTGAGCTAGAAAACAGGAGCAAATATAGAACTTCACCGTGGCAGAGCTCTCTCTGCAGAAATCTGTTTGTAGATCTGCAAGTGGAGAATCCAAGAAGGGATGCAGTAGTTTCTGATCATCTATAATTTTCTCTCATTAGTGTTAGCTTGAAAATGCAAAAGTAGGGAAAAGAGACAGACCTCGGCTGAAAAATAGAAAGAAGATTGAAACTTCAACAGAGCAGAGCTCCCTCTATAGGTGTTTGTTTGCTACATTGTCAGTGAGGGATCGAAGAGGAGACAAAGGAGTTTCATATTCAGTGTTTCTCCTCCAATAAGAACAATACATCATTTCACACATTGACAGCGACAATGCTGCAAGTTTGTAGGCGCTGCCAAGATTACCTCGCTGGTGGAAGTTTTCCAACAACCCTCAACAAACCACAACAACATTGGAAGAATGACATGATGTTGTGAAGATCATCGAAAGAATTGAGCGAGCTATGAAGAAGTGAAAGATTGAAGGATCTGCCATGGATTCCAGAACTGTGAAGAGATGAATCAGGAGATGACTCTGAAGACGGGAAACCATAGTTATGTGGTTTAGTCAAGTCTCACAAAGCACCAACTACTCCAATGGCTTTGCCAAAGATAGACATTCCTTTGCCATGTGGGTTTATTTACTAGCATCTGCCAGATTCCAGACTTAATGCCTGACTCCGACAAAACCCATGCAACCACCATTTTCTAGGTGGTATAATCCAGACAAGAGATGTGATGTCATGGTGGGGTCCTCAGCCATTTCAATTGAACAATTGCAAGAATCGAGTCCGGAAGTTGGTGAGCAAAAGACGAGAGGAATCTGGGAAGGAGCTTGTCATCGATCATTTTATCGCCAGAACATCCTCAGAATGACGAGTGATCGGAATTGCTTGGCAAAACAGAGATATTGCCAAAGAGGCTGATCTAAGAAGGGGTTAAACTGTCAATCATTTTTGTTATGGATTTTGCCATCTTGCATTTTGTTTTGGGGTCACATCTCATCCTTGAACGAAACATGTCTTTCCTTTGTCTTCCTGTTGTTTTGAAATCAAGAGATGCTTCTTTCAAAGGGTATTTTGACAAAATATGTTTGATCAAACTCCAACATGCAAAGTTTAATCATGAACATTAAAAGTGTTTTGATTGCAGAAATGACTTGATGCGTGAAAATGACATGAGGTGACCAAACAATTTTGAACTCATACCTCCTGAAACACACATCATATAGCTAGTTTTAGCAGTATGCATAATGACATGTAGTGGATTCAATAGTTATGGACTCGTGAATCATGATTCTTACAAGTTCTAATCATTACACTGGATGAGGTCAAAATTTATCGATTCTAACCGACCTTGCTTGAAATGAGAAAAGGTCATCTTTGTTATCCTTTCACATTTCTTGAAATATTATCCCTTGCAGTCCCATTTTGAGCCTGGTAAAATATTTTCTTTCAAGAAAACCCTGACTAGGATCACACCCTACACCGGGGGCAAATGAGAGATATTTTGAAGACACTGATAGGATTGATGGATAAAAGAAAAGACTTAGAACAAAAGCCCAATGATTGAGAAAGGGCTAGAACAAAAAAGCCATAGAGTGAAGGGCATCCAAGAAAACTTTGAGAAAGGCTATGAAAAAGTAAAAAAAAAGTGGAAATGAAGGAGAATGCCTATCAATTCTAAGAGGGGAAAAAGAGGTTTCAATGGAAGAAAGACACAACAAATGCCAAAAGTCAACACCAAAAAAATCAAGTTTCATGTCTTTTGGTGTGTCTAGGATAAAGCCTCTAGTGTCTTCAAATTTTTTTAGATTCATTATTCATCAGAGAAAAGGTTGGATTAGCATTATGACCTATGTTAAGAGAATTCTGAATTTGATATTAACAAGGTTATATGTCACTTTCTCTACAATGACAATAAGAAAAAAGTTGATGAATAGTTGATGTTGATCCTAGGTCTTTGAAACCCTCAAACACCTTTTGAGCCTGAATTTTCCTTTCTTTCATAAGCCATGAACCATAGCCTGCATTATATGCTTTTAAAAGCCCTTTTTAATCAAGTAAGCAATCTGGTTATTATGCATGCTGATAAAATTGGTGTTAAAAAAAAACAATCTTTCTTGATGAGTCCTCAAGTTTTGACTTGAGTCTTTTGTTTTTTGAAATTCACAGAAGGTCACCTCATCATAGACCATCAAAAGATATACCCGAAATCAGAGTCTAAAATGGATACAAAGAACCATGAAAAAAAAAAACCATTTTAGTCTTACAACGGGTCATTTCTGTTTTCAAAATACAAGACAATCAAAGGATTACATTGAATGATGTGTGTTGGGTCTTTGACCAAAAAGCATGATATTTAAAAGATCTTTTCCAAAATAGATATCTCTCTGATTTCATTTCAACAATTAGACTTGAATTGACATGATCTTTGAAATATGAGAGTTGATTCCAAAACAAGAAAGATTGTTAAACAACAAGAACATCGACCGAATTTGCAAAATCCTTGACAAGAATGACATCAACATTTCTCGACACTCCTTGAAAAGTTGACCACCTGGAGGCAATACAGTGGATCATGGGTAGGAAAACAAACAGTATTCAGATCAGCTAGGGGCAATGAAAGATGATTAAATGATGAATCAGTGTACTGAAGACAATGGTGTTCAAAGAAAGATAATCAATGAACAAGCACATTCAGATCATATTGGGGGCAATGTTGTTCAAAGATAGTCCATGATCTAGTGAACCCCGTCAACAATCGGGAAAGCAAAGATACACTTGAAGGAAATCTTCATATCATCATCTTTTGAAACATGGCTATCGACCGATGTGGGAATACAGTTGTATTTGAATGAATATTGAAAAGATGTGCACACCACCAAGATTGATTGCGGAACAATGTTGTACTTGAAGGATAACGTCATATTATCATCTCCAACATGGCTATGACTTTTGAACGATGTTATCGCATAGTTGTATTGGAATGAATATTGGAAGGATGCACTCATCAAGACTGACTGTGGGACCATCTTGTTTTGAAGCTCGAAGGCGCACTTCATCGCATGAATATGGGCGATAAAATGAACATCATTGATGATGCCACTGCATTTCTTTTCACTATCTGATTTGACAAGCTGAGAGAAATCCATGAGAAAGAACATTGAGCATACAACGATGAGTCTTTCACTGCAAGCTATGAGATGCATGTCTGGACGATTGGATAATTTCCATGAAGACTGGTGATAACATTACTTGAAGAGTATTGTTTCAGCTTGAGACAAGTTTATGACTGATGGACAGTCATGATGGGTGTTGGCATGATGCACACAACCAATCAGAGGATAATTCTTAGAAGAATCCAGGAGAGAAAATCCTTCATGATGAATCAAGCAACACCGCACTTGGGGGCAAAGTCAAGCTTGATAAACAGCGAGAGCAGTAATCGTCATGGACAACCTAGGATGGGCACTGCACTTACAACTGAGTGGATGGCTAGCACACGAATGAGTCAGTACATGGGAAGGACAAATAAAGCTTTGGAATGCAAACAAAGGCACCCTGTGATGATGGAACATCGAAGAGGGGGGACCTATATTTCAAATCAGGTAAGGATGCATGCATGTCAGCTAACGTTAAAACATTGTACATATTTTTTATTTTGTTGCAGGAAAAATCCTCAATGTAGTTTAGCAAGATTGGGGACCAAAAAAGAAAAAAGAAAAAAAAGGGAGAATCATTGAGCTGATAATAACAGAGAATCATGGTTGTGACCTTGGAACGGGAAGAAGATGAGATAAACCTTACTATTAGGAAAATCTCAAAGAAATGAAAAGATCAACCTTGCAATCAGGAAGTATCGAGTTTTCAAACCCTGCGATCAAGAATTATCAAGAAGCACCAAGTTTTCCGGCCCTTCTTCTATCATCCCTTCAGGACTTCGCCAGGTAAGTCCTATTTTTCACACTTGTCACATCACATCTTTCATTTGGGTAGGTCACCCATAACAATGAGACCATTTCACATTTTTTCTATCCTCCACATGGGTAGGTCACCCATAATAAGGAGACCACTTCACATTTTTTCTATCTTCCACCTGGGTAGGTCACCCATTATAACGCGACCACTTCACATTTTTTCTATCTTCCACCTGGGTAGGTCACCCATTATAATGAGACCGCACTTCACATTATTTTTCTTGGGTAGGTCACCCATACAATGAGACCATCATTTTTCTTGGGTTCGTCACCCATACAATGAGACCATCATTTTTCTTGGGTTCGTCACCCATACAATGAGACCATCATTTTTCTTGGGTTCGTCGCCCATACAATGAGACCATCATTTTTCTTGGGTTCGTCACCCATTACAATGAGACCATTTGTTCCACATTCTTTGTTTTGGTTTAATGAGGTCGCCAGATGGGATCTCATGTAGCTTTGGTTAAAGGGAATCGCCAGATGGGATTTCAGGTTAACCGAGTTACGTAACATCTTTTAGTTTTGGTTTAATGAGGTCGCCAGATGGGATCTCATGTAGCTTTGGTTAAAGGGAATCGCCAGATGCGATTTCAGGTTGACCGAGCTACCACACATTTTTTTAGTTCCAGTTGAATGAGGTTGCCAGATGGAATCTCATGTAGCTTTGGTTAAAGGGAATCGCCAGATGGGATTTCAGGTTGACCGAGCTACCACACATTTTTTAAGTTCAAGTTGAATGAGGTCGCCAGATGGGATCTCATGTAGCTTTGGTTAAAGGGAATCGCCAGATGGGATTTCAGGTTGACCGAGCTACACACATTTTTTAGTTCCACTTTAATGAGGTCGCCACATGGGATCTCATGTAGCTTTGGTTAAAGGGAATCGCCAGATGGGATTTCAGGTTGACCGAGTTACACACATTTTTTTAGTTTTGGTTTAATGAGGTCGCCATATGGGATCTCATATTGGTTCTGGTTAAAGGGGATCGCCGGACGGGATCTCAGGTTAGCCCAACCACAAACAGGATATTGGTTCTGGTTAAAGGGGATCGCCGGACGGGATCTCAGGTTACCCAACCACGCAGATTTTGGTTTTGGTTCAAGGAGATCGCCCGATGGGATCTCAGGACAAAACGGAAAAAAAAAAGATTTTCTTTACAAAGCTTACTATGCAAAACATTGAGGAGTTTTGCTTCGTAAGCATTGTAAAGAGGGGGCATCTGTTGCTACCCAATTTTTGACCCATGTTTTGATAAATTTTCAGAAAAATTCAAAAATAGCGAAAAACATTGAAAATCCAAAAAAATACGTTTTTAATACATTTGCATCGGTTTTTAGCATTTTTAGCATCGTCTCAAAAGAATTTAAATTTTCAAAGATATTTGGAACGCGTTCAACTTTTCACGCGTCATTTTTAAAATAATTGATTTCCCGCATTGAGTCGATGTTGATATTTGCTCGCTTTTAAAAATACAAAAAAAATAAGAAAAATCAAAATTTACAAAAAAAGAGGAAAAGAGAAGGAAAGGAAAAGTTGAGGGACTAGTTTGAAAGCCTAGCAAAACTTTTCCTATAAATACCAAGCTACACTGGTTTTTACAAAGGGGGGGCAATTTTGAAACATCAGAAAAATACAAAAAAACCTAAACCTAAAGCTAAACCTATCTCTAACAAAGGAGCCCCCCCCCCACGGTTTTGGTTCTCCCAAGCCGCCGCTCATCATCCTCTTCCTGCCATTCTCCCTTGGCCTCCAGCCATCCCCAACCGGTCATCTTCCCCTCTCAGCTGCTCCCTTCTCCAGCCCTCACCTCATCTTACCTCCACCGGACAACCTCTCCTCTCTCCCAGTCGCTGCCGCTCATTCTCCATCACAGCCGTTTCCTTCCACTACAGCAGCAGCCGAGCAACATCCCTCACGGACCCAGATCGGTCCGTCGCTCCTTCCTCCCCTGCTCCCAGCACCTTCCTTCTTCTTCTGGCTCTCTCGGCCGACCACCGTTCTTTCCTCTCTCGGCCGACCCAGCTCCAGCAGCGAGACCCACGAACAACAGCAGCGAGGGAAGACATCAACGCCGGCCTCCAGCGAGCGCCACAATAGCAGCAGCTCCTCCCCCACGACAGCTTCTCCTCCAATCTCCATGCCCGAAGAAACAGATACACCAGCCACCTGAAACAGGTCCAGCAGCGACGTCTCCTTCCCATCACAGCAACGCCGCCGGCTCACTCTCCTCTCGCCGCCCAGCATTCTACTGCAGCTGGGACACGGCAGCATCGCCCGATCTGCCAACCGAAGCAGAGGAGAAGCAGACGCCCTGACCTCAGAGCCGACCGCCACCTGAAGAAGGGAAGAACAGAAAATCAAAAGGGGAAGGCAGAAGAGAGTAGATCTGAAGCAATGAGACAGAACCGGAAACCTTGTTGTTTGCGTTTCTTGGTGTTTTGCAGGTAACGGCGTTGCTCACCGCCGGCAAGGAAAGGAAGAGGGGAGGAGGTTGTTGCAGACCCCTGATTGTTTGGATTTTCTGGCGGTGGCGCGTGGACCCACGCGCCGCCAGTGGCGGTGGCGCGTGGAGAGGACGCGTCGCCACTGTTCCTGCTGTCCTTTGGCTTCACAGAACTGGTCCCAGCAATTCCAGGATTTTTTAGGGGCTGTTTTTGTAATTTTCAAAGTGTAATGTAATTTTTGTTTAGTTTGTTTTGAATTTGTACTTTGAAGTGTAGATGAAAAAAATACAAAAAGAAGAAAAAGAAAAGAAAAGCAAAAAAATATATAGTAAAACTGAGTGTGTGTGTGTTTGGGTTTTCATTCATTTATTTATTTATGGATGTGTTTTTTTTTATGATAAAATTGCAAAGAATAAAGAAGAATTTAATATTTTGATTTGCTCACGGTCCAGAATTATTAACTTATATGTAAGTTGTATTTCTAATATCCGATGAAAAGACAACTTTTAAAACTTCTTTAACACAACAAACTCACGAAGCAGCTTACCTCAGGTAGGGTGCGTTAGGGGTGCTAATACCTTCCCTAACCACAACCAGTCCCTTACCCACGAATCTCTGACAAGATCAGTACATCCGGTTTCCTAGTAGCCTTCAATAAATTACTAGGTGGCGACTCCAACGAACCAATTCAAGCAAACGACAACGAAAAAATCGCCAGCCGACGCCGCGCGGATTTTTATGACGTGCGACACAAATGATCACAGCTAGTTCTTATAGCAGCGATGATGACGTGTCATTAGGTTCCAACCAATAAGAGGCACCTGCATCGACTCACGACACTATCTCTTCCAACACGGTTCCAAAACATAGAGGTTGTGTCCCTTCACAGCAGCAAGGTCAATGCCCTCGCAAGTACATAGCACATTGGAAGGACGACCTTTCAATGTAAGTTTGTTTTGGAGTTTGTTTGATTTGAGTTGGTTTGTGTTTAACAATTTGTGAACAACTAATATTTCATTAATTTTATTGATTTTCAGGCTCATAAACATTGAGGCCGCCTGAGTAATAACATCGGTGTTTAAACTGTCGATAGAAATTCCATTGATTCAATTGAGCTAGGTTTGCAGACATCCTGATTGGAAACCTTATATCGATGCATGGTTCAGAAGATTTGAGGTTAGTGTTAACTTAAAATTTTAACTATTTTTTATGTTATATTGAAATTATTGATTTATTTTTTATAAATTTTTTATACACAGAACAAATTCGAGTGGGATAGCATAAATGATAATGTTGCGAGGACAATGTGGGAGAATCACGCTGCAACTTGGTAACATAAAAAACAATACGATATTTAAAAAAAACAATTTATATATTAAAATCTAATTTGTCATTAACTATATAAAATACATTTGTATCATGTAGGTTGCGTGACTTTTGGTATAAAGCGTAAAAAAGCTAAAAAATATGCTAGAGATAATGCTCTACCAGGCTGGAATAACGTGGCGGTTTGGAGGAATTTTAGGTCGCCATACATCTCGGAGGATATATAGGTGTAGTATATTCAGCACATGATGTCCGAGCGGTTCACAAGACTCTTATAGTCCGTGTCGAGAACCAGAACCGAACAATTCACGGTTCGGTTACCACACACACCAACAGCTTCGTTCCATTCATTGCCCATGTGAAGCAGATGGTAAGATTAATTTTAATGACATATATCTTTAATTAATTTGTTGTTATTTATAAATATATTTAACTTGCAATATATTTTTTTCTTACAAGCTACGACTCTTGGACGTGAGCCGAGCCCAATGAAGCTTTTCGTGGAGACGCACGTGCGAAGTGAAGACTGCCAAAATGGAGTGCAACAGTTCGTCGGCAACCGCGCTCAACAGTTTGTGGTATGTTCATTCAACCAGTTTTTTTTCGTAAGTTATTGTTTTCTTGAATTGAATTTGATGATTTCTTTTTTAATTTTAAGGAGACATATAATAGCCAGTTGAGGGAGAGATACAGGGACGTCCTTCGACCCACCCGGATTTCGATCTGGATTTGTGGATGAAGGCATGATCGTCTAGTGGACCTGATAGAAATTGGGTTGTATTCTCTATGCTTAAATGTTCTTTAAGTTTTGTTCAAGTCTTACATTAGATTTGTGTTGTCTAGAGAGATGAGCTCTAGCCTTTTGACCTCTTTCTTTATGCTTCTAAAGATAATTATTTATATAGATCTTTTTAAAATAAATATCTTAAGAAATATCTAAGTTTTAATATATTTTATATAAACATCTCATAAATATCTAAGTTATATGATAATTAATATTAATATCTTAAAATATCCTAGATATTTATAAATATATTTACGAAGATGTGTACATTGTATAAAACATCATGTAGGCCCGATTGGACTTGGTCCAAGAATTAATATTACTTTATAGTTTTTTCATACATGTACCAGGTCTTGCAAATAGATGTTTTTAGAAGACTTGACCTAGCAAGAGTGGGGGAGGAAATACTTATGGGGGTAATGTTACCTTTAGTGTATCAACAAAGCTCCCAAGTCTCGACGACACCTTTTATATGTATATGCCGCTAGAAAAAGTTGTGTGGGTGTAGCCTTAGGGCATAGCCATGAAGTGTAGTCGTAGACATAGTCGTGGGTGTTGCCTTGGGTGTCTGGCGTAGCCATATCAGGCGTAATCGCTGGCATAGTCATGTGGAGCGTAGTCGAGTGCTTAACCGCTGGTTTAGTTGTTGACATCACATGTTATTGGCTTAGCTGCTGGCATCATGTGTCGTTGATGTAGCCGTAGATGTATTGCCAACCATGAAAATAATTTATAAAAATATGTATAATGTACAAAATACCATATAGGCTTAATTGGAATTAGTATTACAGTGTTGTTGATTTTATCAATAATTTAGGCTGATCAAGGAAAAGAGAAGTGGAGAAATTAATTACCTGTTGCGATATTTACCAGCTGGAATATTCTTGTAATCAACCCTTGTCGGTTTGGAGAGATAGAAATCAAATCTAAGTAGCTAAAGGTCATTCTCACCAATTTAAGAATCTGTCCCACTCAACATGTTTCTGTTGCTTCAGCCTCCGACATGGACTTGTTCAGTTTTGCCGAGTGAAAACATTTTACAATATTCACAAAGTATTTTCTGAAAAATAACGAGACCATTTTTTATAATACATGCACAACCCAACTCACTGGTAGGTAGGTAGACAACTATAATTATTATTATTTTTTATAACACATGCACAACCCACGTGTCACGAGACTAGACTATTTTTGTGTTATAACGAGAGAGCGTCACAGTGATATTCACAGCAAATGATAATTAAGCTGTTTGTTTGCTCGTTTTTTTAGAAAGAAAATTTTGAAAAATTAAATTATTATGTTGATATTTGATAGTATAATGAAAAATAAATTAAAAAACATTTTCAAGTGTTTGATTATGTTATGAAAAATAAACTTGAAAATAATTTATTAATGTTTTATTTTTTTCAAGTTTATTAAAATAATGAGAAACAAATCTTATAAATTAAAAAGTTGAATGAGAATGAAATTAAAAAGAAATATAATTTCATAAATTATTTCAAATAAAATAAATAATAATCAAAATAATAAAGATCAAATCTAAAAAATAAAAAAAATTGGATGAAAAAATTAAAATAATAATAATTAACATTTCATAAATTATTTTAAATAAAATAAGTAACAATCAAAAGAATGAGAACCAAATTTGATAGATAAAAAATTTCAATTAAAAAATGATAAGGGAAAATTAAATAACAATTATAAAAATAAGGATTAAAATTAATATAAAAATTAAATTTTAATGGATGAAATTGAAAAACAAATATTCAAAACAAAATATATATAGCAATTAAAAGTTTGAAGACCAAATTTGATATAATCAGCAAATTATATGACATTTCTAAATTTTTCACAACTTCCGGAAAGCAAACATAAAAAATAATTTAATTAAAACAAAAAAAATAAAAAATTCAATATTTTTCTAAAAACATTCGTAAAACATAAAAATAAACTAGCTATATAATTGAGTAAATTATAAACTTCAAATAGCTTGTCGTTCTTTAGGACCAGGTGGAAGAGAGATTGGTCTAAGTCTTCATAAATCATTCACAATATAGCTTGCAAAAAAACAGCAGAAAATTCTACTTGCAATTAGTGAACGATTGATGATGAAGTTCTCAGTGCACTTTACAGTAGTTTGGAATGGACTTCAAGCAATGTGGGTCTCTCTACATCTGAGACTTTTCCCATGAAAATGCTTTTTAGCAGCCGACGCTATAGTGATATTAATCATTCAACATATATAATAGCTTGTAGTCAATAAATTTGTGGCTCAAATGCCTCGATACATGCCTGCCTCCTTATCTTTTAAATTTCAACATCTTGCAACCTGCAACTAGGAGAATTATTATTTAGATTTTCAAAAACAATTTGAATATTTGAATATATTACATTTACAAATTAGTGAAGTAAATCTAATATTATTATTATTATTATTATTATTATTTCTTTTAAATTGAATCTGGGTAATTGCGTGATATTATTATTTCTTTTTATTTATTTATTATTATTGTTTTGAAAAAATAATTATGTTTTTTATTTGTCTTTTGAGGTGATTGTTTATTTGTACGTGTTTTCTAAACTTTTTAATAGGTAAGACTAATAATTTAGCTAGTATCTAGCTATAATTGTCAAGCTAGAAAAATTTAAGATGATATTTTTTATATATAAATATTGAGAAAAAAAAATATTAGATTGACTCGGATTAACTCGGGTCAACTTATCGAATCCATGTCCCAGGTCATGAGTGTTACTACCCAATTTTTTACCCATGTTTTGATAAATTTTCAGAAAAAATTCAAAAATAGCAAAAAACATTGAAAATCCAAAAAAATATGTTTTTAATACATTTGCATCATTTTTAGCATCGTCTCAAAAGAATTTAAATTTTCAAAGACATTTGGAACGCGTTCAACTTTTAACGCGTTATTTTAAAATCATTGATTTTCTTCATTGAGTCGACGTTGATATTGCTCGTTTTCAAAAAATACAAAAAAATTAAGAAAAATCAAATTTACAAAAAAAAGAAAAAAAGTTGAGGGACCAATCTTGAGATCCATGCAACATTTTACCTATAAATACTGGTCCACAACTCAAACAAGGGGGGGCAATTTTGACAACATCATAAAAAATACAAAAAACCTAACCCTAAACCCATCTTTTTTTTCAAGAGGAGCGGCCCCCCCACGTTTTTGGTTTTCCTCTTCAGCCGGTTCCCCATCTTCTTCTCCTGGCCGGCCAAAGACTTCCTCTCCCCCCACAAACCAAGCCACCGCAGCTCACCTTTTCCTTCCTTCTCCCACACCGCCGGTCATCTCCCATTGCCGGCCACTTCCCCTCCATTCATCAACACAAAGCAGCCGTCTCCCTTCACTGCCTCCACACTGATCCCCTCTTCTTCTCTCTCGGCCAACCACCGTTCTTCCCTCTCTCGGCCAACCCAGCTCCAGCAGCAAGACTTACGAACACGGCCGCGCCCACAGACCCGATCTCCTCGGCACCGCCACCGGGCTCATCCTTCAACCGACCTCCAACGGCGGCCCGAACACAACGGCAGCAAAAGACAGCCCTCCTCCAGCCGTTCCCCCAACTTCAGCAGCCGGCAGAATCACACCGCCAGTAACCCATCCTCAGCAAACCCCTTCAGCAACCGGTCCTCCTCCGATTCAAACCAGTGCAGCAGATCTAGACCGAGATCCAGCCGCCATCAGCGCCGACGATGTCCAACAACCAGATGTGCTACAGGGATGAACTCTTGGGCAACAAACCGTGACAGACCCAAAGGAATCGGATCTAAGAAAAATAAAACTAAAATCGACTGTGTTGTGCGTTTTCTGTTATTGCAGGTAGTGGTGTCCCTCACAGCCAGCAGGGAAGGGAAGAGAAGAAGGAGGCGTTCCCGATCCACTGGTTTTCGGTCTTCATCGGCGGCGGCGCGTGAACCCACGCGCCGCCAGTGGCGGAGGCGCGTGGAGCAACGCGCCACTACTATTCAGACGACACCAAGGCTGTGCAGCACTGTTCCCGAGGATTTCTTTGTGTTTTTGTTGTAACTTTCAGATGATGTGTATATTTAGATATTATTGTATTTGATTTATTTTGAATTTTTGTTATTTGTTTTACATGTAAAAATTGTGTATGTAAAAAACAAAAAAAGAAAAGGAAAGGAAAAGAAAAAGAAAATATAGTGAAAGTGTATGGGTGTGTTTGTATTTGTTTTATGGATGTTTTATTTTTATTTAAGATAAAATTGTAAAGATTAAAGAAGAATTTAATATTTTGATTGGATCACGGTCAAGAATTATTAACTTACATGTAAGTTGTATTTCTAATATCCGATGAAAAGACAATTATTAAAACTTCTTTAACACATCAAAGTCACGAAGCAGCTTACCTCAGGTAGGGTGTGTTAGGGGTGCTAATACCTTCTCTAACCACAACCAGTCCCTTACCCGCGAATCTCTGACAAGACCAGTATATCAGGTTTCCTAGTAGCCCCTCAATAAATTACTAGGTGGCGACTCCAACGAACCAATCAATTCAAGCAAAACGACAAACGAAAAATCGCCAGCCGATGCCGCGCGGATTTTTTGACGTGCGACAATGAGATCGTGATAACCCTATAAAAAATAAATAAGAAAAAAAAAATACTCAATTATTAATCAGTTCAATGTTAAATGATGAAATTGAAAACAAAAGTCAATTAAAAAAAACAATTTGAATCAATCTGAGTTAACCTGTCGAACTTGGATCATAAGACCGAGATAATCCTATAAAAAGCAAATCGAGAAATATTATGAAGATCAATTCCCAATAACGAAGGATGTAATTGAAAAAAAATCAATTAAAAAAATGTAAAATCCAAGACACATGTCATGAGACTATGATAACCCTATAAAAAGCAAATAGAAAAATAATTATGAATCCCAATTCCTAATGAATTCAATGCTGAAGAATAATTTTTTTAAAAAAAATCAATTAAAAAAATAACTTGAATCAACCCGAATTAACATTCCAAACTTGTTGCGATATTTACCAGCTGGAATATTCTTGTAATCAACCCTTGTCGGTTTGGAGAGATAGAAATCAAATCTAAGTAGCTAAAGGTCATTCTCACCAATTTAAGAATCTGTCCCCCTCAACATGTTTCTGATGCTTCAACCTCCGACATGGACTTCTTCAGTTTTGCCGAGTGAAAACATTTTACATTCACAAAGTATTTTCTGAAAAATAACGAGACTATTTTTTATAATACATGGACAACTCACTGGTAGGTAGGTAGACAACTATAATTATTATTTTTTATAATACATGCACATCCCACGTGTCACGAGACTAGACTATTTTTGTGTTATAACGAGAGTTTGTCACAGTGATATTCAAAGCAAATGATGACTAACAGAAGCATTAAAACCGAGGGGTATTTAGTGTTTTTTTTTTAAAAAAAATTAAAAATATACTAAACTAATATTTTTTTTATTTTTTAAAAATTATTTTTAATTTAACAACATCAAGACAATCTAAAAAAACATAAAAAATAATTTAAAATAATAAAAATAAAAAATATATTAATGGGCACGAATATATTTCTCAGTACACTTTACAGCAGTATGGAATGGACTTCAAGCAATGTGGGTCTCTCTGAGTAGTCACTTCTGTACAATAAATTGACAAGTCGGGTTCATTGATCATTCAACATATATAATAGCTTGTAGTCAATAAATTTGTGGCTCAAATGCCTCTATGTGTGCCTGCCTCCTTATCTTTTAAATTTCAACATCTTGCAACCTGCAACTAACTAGGAGAACCATAGAAAATACCAGGTGAATGAATTCAAATATCACCCAAGTAATAACGTAGGATACAAGTACGCGCGTAGGCACATGGATAGTGACGTTTTAAGATTTGGCAAGTATAAATCAAATTAATTAACGTCTCCTTCCCTGCCTGTCTCATCACAAATACAAAAACTTATTCGAGCTTTTCTAGCCAATTTTCAGCACAAGATGTTAATGATGTTTCAGCTTTGCCAAGTTATGGTGATATTGATCAGTTTCTCGAGCTCTATTACTTTGCTTGCTTCTGATCAGCTACATCCAGGAGAAGGTAAGAACAACCTTGCTAGCTACTTAATAATTAATCACTGTTCTTTGTTTTCACAGTAATATATACTGAGATCAGATCAGTGAGCTCTATACAGCAAGTCTTTTAAACTGTTCAACTCATCTGATCCAATCCAAGTGTGCGCATGAGCTGTATTAAATATTAGATTGATTCTCTAATTAATATAAAAAAGGGTGAAAACTAGGCAATTGGGCAGATGAAAGTTTCCCCTCGCTTCCTAGTATCATCCTTGTTTGAATTTGGATAACTAGGTTAACAATATTTGGGCACTTGTTGAGCTTAATCATATCTAATTTTTATGACCCTTTCTAACTATACAATATATAGGTTTTTTATTGTTAGAAAAGCTCAAATTATTTATTTATTATTTATTTTTTTCAAAAAAATATGTTTTCTTTTTATTTATTTATTATTAATTTTTTTAAAAAAAAGATTATGTTTTCTTTTTGTATTTTGAGGTGAATTGTTTATTTGTACGCATATTCTAAACTTTTTAATAGCTAAGGATAATAATTTAGGCAATATCCAGCTGTAATTATCAAGCTAGATTGAATGAGATCCAACCCAATTTAGTTAAGGTGATATGCACCTTGACTCAATAGTTTATTACCGGATTATTGTCACTCGTTACACTGTGATGTGGGGATTGACTCAATATAATCCGGTCTAGTAAAAATATAGTTTAATTCAAAAAACTCAAGTTGATATTTTTTTTTTGTAAATATTGAGAAGAAAACATATTAGATTAACTTGAATCAACTCGGGTTAACTTGTCGAATCCCCGTCCCAGGTCATGAGACCGTGATAATCCCATAAAATGAAAATAAGAAAAAATTGAAGCTGAATTCTTAATAAGCTCAATGTTGAATGATGAAATTGAAAACAAAATTTAATAACAAAAGAACAAAAAAACAACTTGAATCAACCTGGATTAACCTATCAAACTTGGGTTATGAGAGTTGATAACCTCATAGAAAGCAAATTGAGAAAAATTATAAAGATAAATTCTCAATATTGAAAGATGTAATTAAAAAAAATTCAAGTAAAAAAAAGAAAAGTAAAATCCAAGACACATGTCATGAGGTCATGATAACCCTATAGAAAGCAAATAGAAAACAAATTATGAATTCCAATTCCTAATACATTCAATGTTGGAGGATAAAATTAAAAAAAAAAACTTGAGTCAACTCGAGTTAACCTTTCAAACTTGTGTCACGAGGTTAGAATAACTTCATAAAAAATAAAATAATTTATGAAATCTAATTTCAATTAACTCAATGTTGATCGAGAAACTGAAAAAAAAATATTCAATTAAAAAAATGACAAAAAAATCAAGTTAATTAAATTAATCTACAAAACCTATGATCCAGGTCATGAGAATAGAATAACCCCATAGAAAAAAATTAATTTTTTTTTTTTTATAAAACTCAATCTCTAATAAATCTATTGTTGAAAGATAAAATTAAAATTATTAAAAAAAACAAATCATTATTCCAATTAAAATTGATTTGTGAGGAGGGTTTAGTGAAGTACCCACATTTGTTTTAGTTCTTGTTAATTATTATTATATAAAATAATATGAATATATAACTTTTACAAATAAAGTTTACTAAATGTATTTCTTGCATTAAATTTCAAGAGATTAATCAGCCAAATATTAAAGGATAAAATTGAAAACAAAGTTTAATAACAAAAAACAACTTGAGTCAACGTGGATTAACCTGTCGTACTTGGGTTAGGAGACCGAATAACTTCATAAAAAGCAAATTGAAAAAAATTATAAAGATCAATTCTCAATATTAAAGGATGTAATTAAAAAAAGAAATTCAATTAAAAAAAGAAAAATAAAATCCAAGGCACCTGTCATAAGGCCATGATAACCTTATAGAAAGCAAATAGAAAAATAATTATGAATTTCAATTCCTAATAAATTCAATATTAGAGAATAAAATTTAAAAAATAAATAAATAACTTGAGTCAACTCAAGTTAACCTTCCAAACTTGTGTCATGAATTAGGATAACTTCATAAAAAAAAAAAAACAAATTATGAAATATAATTTCAATTAACTCAATGTTGATGGAGAAACTAAAAGAAAAAATATTCAATTAAAAAAATGACAAAAAAATCAAGTTAATCAAATTAATCTGTAAAATCAATGATTCAGGTTATAAGAATAGAATAACTCCATAGAAAAAAAATTAAAAAACTTTATAAAATTTAATTTTATAAATCTAATGTTGAAAGATAAAATTAAAATTATATATATATATAAAAAATCATTATTCCAATTAACAATGATTTGCGAGGAGGGGTTAGTGAATTACCCTCGTTTTTTTTTAATTTTTGTTAATTATTATTATTATATAAAATAATATGAATATATAACTTTTACAAATAAAGTTTACTAGTTGTATTTCTTGCATTAAACTTCAAGAGACATTAACCAAAACTTTGCAAATGCTTGAAAAACAGTAAAACATTTCTTTGGCCGTATATAAGACAAAATAGCTTCTATGGAGTGTTTTGCTTTATATAATTAGATTCATTTATAGGCATCTAAAAAGTTGTGATTTTGTTTTGTATCTAATTCTTTTTCAAGAAATGACATCCTCACTGTAGAATCTGAACACGTGATTTCTTTCTTTCGTTTGATCATACCAATTAAGATACAAATAACAATAAAATAATATTTATACATAACACATTCTTATCATCATATAGTAATAATCCACCAATCCCACAATATAGTTTTTGAACATATTATTTAGAGATAACCTCGCAATTAATCTAGAGTTTAATTTAGAATGTGTTTTATTTTAAATTAATTTAAAAGTTAATATAGTTAAATCTAAGTTAACCTAATAGTTAACAAATAATATTTTATTTTTAATTTTTATTTAAAATAATATCGTTTTAGTTTTTTTAATTGAAAACAATTTCATTAAAAAAAACTGAAAGGAATATAATCTTAAAGTTGACCTCCAAACATACCTCATGAATTAAATTGATATATGATTGCGTTATAACTTTATCGAGATGGTCGATAGAATGTATGGCCTTTTACCTATATGAAAAACCCATAATCTATTTACGATTATTATTAATAATCTAACAACTATTTGAGAATGTTTTGAATAGTGCACATTCCTCATGAATTAATCTTTTTTGAAAAAAAAAAACCCCACCAGTTGAAGCGTTAAGACAAATCGGTAACACAGTAAACAAGGATGGCCAACTATCCTTGAACTTCGACGATCGTTGTCAACAGGATGGAGTCGTTGAGACAGAACCGAGGTCTGCAGGGAACAGCACCATCGGATGTGACTGCAGCATCACTGATGATAATTACTGTCACATTACTTCATTGTAAGCCTCTTAATTACTTTACATTTTTATGTTTTTCTTTGTTATATATATATCTTAGCTTTCCTAAACTGTGATCAATGATGTCTCTCTCTCCTGCTTGCAATAAAGCCAGCTCAAAGATTACAGTCTTCCAGGCAGGCTTCCTCCGGAATTGGCCAACCTTACTTATGTCCAAAAAATGTAAGAACCCTTAATTAAAGACATATATTTGGCTCATGTTTCTGCTTCGAGGCCTCAACTCTGAATCCTTTAAATGATTATGAATCTTGAGAGATTCCTCGATGATAATTAATACTCATCAGATGTTATGTGATTATGAGTTTGCCATTGTCTGTCACAGTTTATATTAAAATTTCAAGCGTTTATATTAATTTTTGGAGCAATTTTCAAGATGGAAAATAATTTTTATACAACAACATTGTCTATGACAGCGATTTTACTCGCAACTATCTATACGGCACAATTCCGGTGGAATGGGCTTCGATGAAAAATCTGTCTTTCATGTAAGCTCATTTATAAATTCACCCTCTTCTTGGTTTATCTTATTTTCTATGTAAGAGTGAGCTTAAAACATCCTTCCTAACTAACCTCTTATGCAGCTCGCTTACTGCAAATCGCTTGTCAGGAAATATTCCTAGACATTTGGGAAGGTTTACTGCCCTCACCTACTTGTATGGCTTGAATCTGTTATAGTGCTCTACCTCTAGTTTGAGTTATTCGAATATTGCAAGCAATGCTAGTTTACTTTGTTCTCTAATGGTTATTTCACTTTATCAAATGCAATTATAAAATATAGGAGCCTTGAATCAAATCAGTTTTCTGGTGTTGTCCCACCTGAGCTTGGCAAGCTTGTCAACTTAAAAATTCTGTAAGACATTTAACTAAATTCTCCATTGTGAAGACTTGCCAGAGATTTCGTTTTCATTAGTTGAAATCTTTGCTTTGATGCCGTGAATCAACAATTTCAGGATACTCTCCGGCAATAAGTTAGTGGGGACCTTGCCAGAGGAACTTGCGCAGATAAAAAACTTGAAGGATTTGTAAGCCCTCACTTATTTTCCTTAAACACATTTTCTCTCTCTCGATAATTTAACATATTCAATGTGCAGTCGCGTAAGTGATAATAATCTTAATGGCATCGTACCCGAGTTCATTGGGAGCTGGACTCAACTTCAAAAGCTGTGAGATGTTTATCTTCACAAGATCTTAATTCATTCTAATGCAACATGAGACACTTTATTGAGATTTTTTGTTCTTTTCGTGACTAATGAAGTGTTTTGTACGCGACTGGATTGCAAGGACCTATACCTCTTTCGATTTTTCGTTTGCAAAAGTTGTCTGATTTGTGAGTAAAACCACTTTATTGTGCTGCATACCTCCTGCTGTATTAATTATTGAAGAATTCTCTTTGTGTGTGAGAGATAGGGAGAGATAGATGAAGGGAATTGAACATTTAACTTGTATTCAAGGTCTCTTACTGTTATGCAGGAGGATTGCTGATATGCCTGGACCAGAGTTTCAGTTACCTGACGTGACGATTCGAAGGGATACCCTGTATGTGAACTGCTTCATAACTTTTCACAGTAGAGTTCAGGATATGTTCTGTTCAGACTGTTTAGCCAACCTGTAACTTGTTGTCAGGGTTCTGAGGAACATCAATTTAAATGGAACAATCCCAGAAAACGCATGGAAAGTGGAAACAACACTGTAAGTGTGAACTTCACTCATCGCCTGACATCTGCTGCTAAGCAAATTAGAATTTCTTTTTATACATTTCAATTCTGCCACATTTTTCCAATATGATCTCCATGTACAGCTGGTGCGTGGCATCTGCCTGAATCATCAGGTCGTTAGTATAAGTTAAAGATCCTACATTAATATATAATCCTGGGTATATAATAACTAAAGTCCTACTAGAGTGAGTAGAAGAATCACAACTAGCTTCTAACATAACATTGACTTATTTTCACAACGGATGAGCTCCTATGAGAAGGTAGTGATTTCAAGCAACTGCAACTCTCCAAGGAAGAATATAAATAGAGGATTACTTCAAAGAATTTAATAATATATATATATATATATATATATATATATATATATATATATATTCCACCTGTTTATTGCCATTATATTTACAAAGATGTAAAATCTTCTTCAGAAACTGAAGCCTAAAATTTTGTTTGCTGTAATTTCTTGCAGCGACTTAACTTTTAACAAGTTGGTTGGGGAGATTCCTCCTAATACAATACGACGACGACAGTTTACGTGAGCAATGCTAAAGTCTGATAATTTGAAATTTGGTTATTGAAATCTTATCAAGGATGGCGCAATAAATTATGCTGATAGTATGAGTGTGGTTCTTACCAGGTTTTTGAGTGGCAACAAGCTGACTGGAACAGTGCAGGACTCATTCCTCCAAAACAGCCCAAATCTGTAGGTTCCTAAATTACACCCATCATTGGATTCAGTACTTTTTTGAATATTGATATGCTTTGCCTTTTTTCCTTGAACATCCATGACTAATGCCTGTAAGTTTTGCAGTAGAAACCGTGTTTTCTAATTTTATTTTTTTTAGTTTTAGATTGTTTTTATGTGTTGATATAAAAAATAATTTTTTAAAAATAAAAAGTAATAATATTTTTAATGTATTTCTAAGTAAAAATCACTTTAAATTGCAACCGTTACCATACTCTCGAACCACAACTTGTAGATAAATTATATTTTTAACATGGAACACTACTGGATTTAATCGTTTTACCCATAATTTTTTTCAGTGTTTACACTAGCAATCCATCGATATGTATGTTAGAGAAAGACTCACGGATAATGGTCTATCGGAAAAACTATTGTCGGTAATTTATAGATTGTCAGTGAGTCTGTCGGTAATAAATATATCGATGAATTTACAGGCGGACAAATCATCCCAATTTTTTTTTTTTTTTTATGATTGAATACAATAAATCTAAAATAAAGGCGACAATGGATGAGGAGGAGGAGGTAGGTTGTCACCGGGAATGTAGGGGAAATTAAGGGGTGCACATGAACAAGGGGTGATCATTTTCGGTTCGGTTTCTACCTATAAAAACAATCAAACTGAAATTTTGTAAAAAAAAAACAAAAATCAAATTGAAACCGGTTTCGGTTCAGTTTGGTTATTTTAAGTTAAAAACTGAAACTCAATTGCCCGGTTTCGGTTCAATTTGATTTGACTCGGTTATTTGATATTAAAAACTGAAAATTATAATGTTTTTTGGGTTTTTTTGGACTTTCTAATGAGTTTTTTTTAGTTCAGTTTGGTTTGGTTTATTTCTTAACTAAACTGGTTCGATTCAGTTTTTTAATTTCAAGCTTATGAAACCGAAACTGAATCGAATTTTTTTTAAAATATTCTAATTAGTGTACTTAGTTTTTTTTCAGGGTTCAGTTTTTTGGTTGTGTGTTTTCTGGTTTTCTCGGTTTAATCGATTTGTTGGTTTTATTTTCTCACCCCTAACATGAACCATCCATCTGTGATAGCATCTTTATTACCAATCGACAAAATTCTCCATAACCAGTAGTGAGTCATCATATTTATTATTAAGATAGGTTGTCTGATTTTGTACTTGTTGGTCTAACATCACTGCGAACTCCAAAGTTTGATTGTTTAGAATTGATTGCGAGCATCCAACAGTTGAAGTACTACGGGTTGTTCATAAATTCTCATTCAGTGTTAGAGAGTCCATACACTCGATTTCTATCAGGTCCACCAAATGATTCTCCCTTCAACCACAAATCCAGACCGATATCCAAATGGGTCGAAGGCTCATCCCCGTATCTCTCCTTCAACCGGCTGTTATATGTATCATGTAAAGAAAAAATAAATTCATCAAATTCAAGGACATAATAACTTAAGTAAAAAATAATTAAACACCAACATACCACAAAATATTGAGCTTGGCTATCAACGAACTGCTACATCTTTTTTTGACGGTCATCACTCTGCACATGCATTTCAACAAAAAGTTTCATCAAGCTTGGCTCGCATACAAAAACTATAGCTTGCAATAAAAAATATTGTCAATTCAATATATTTATAAAAAACAACTAATAGAAAAATGGATGTAGTAAAAAATATCTTATCATCAAGTGAAATGTGTTGACGTCACATTATGAATGTATTCTGTCAATACAACCTCTGAGATATATGACGATCCAAAATCTTTCCAAACTATCACATCATTCTAGTCTGGAAGATCTTTGTCTTTCATATATTTTTGGCTTTTTTTTGTGCATCATACCAAAAATCATGCAACCTATATGGTACAAATTAATTATTTGTTAGGAAATGAAAAATAAAATTTTAATATTTGGAATAAAAAAATAATTTTGGATTGGATCTTTCATAATCGGAGCGTGATTCTCTTAAATCTTCCTCGTAAAATTATTATAAGCTCTCTCCCATTCAAAATTTTCCTTGAAGTAAAAATTTATAAGAGAAAAATTTCAATAATTTCAATAAATGGTCCAAATTAACATTAAAAATTATTTTAGTTAATATTATCCTTAAATCTTGAAAACCATGTATCGACCTGTGGTTTTCATATATTTAAGATGTTTGGAAACCTGATTTCATTGAAACGATGGATTTTTCATAAATGATTTGAAGGTTGATGTTATTGTTTATGTATATATATAGAACACTGACATGTGTATTATGTAGAGTTTGCAATACATTTGTTCTCTAGAAAGTAAACAATTTATGCAACAACTACTCTCATTATATATTAGAAAGAAGTTGGAGTTGCAAGTGGGAGGTGGGGAGGGGAGGGGGAGGAAAATCTCCTAAAGGTTCAAGACATCTCTAAGGGAAGAGAAAAAAAAAAGCCAAAAGGAAAAAAGAAATAATTGGTTTTCATCCCTCATGTTTATAGCTCCAAAGGGAGAGCTATATTTGAGAGATAAAATAGGATTTCTATATTAGGGAGCTATTCCTACATATTGATCAAAAGAGTCAAAAGTTTTTTTTTTCACGTTCAAATATAGCTCCTAAAGGTTCAAGACATCTCTAATTGTGCTGGGAATTCCGACCGGTGATGTACTGATAATTGTTCATTGGAGGCTACGCACACTAACACAATATTTAACGTGGTTCGGCAAATCACCTACATCCACGGGAGAGTCAATATTATTAGAGATAGAGAAAGAATACAAAACAAATACATGGAGGAGAAGGATCACTTCACTCTACTCTACTCCTAGCTCTCATTGCTGCACTTGCAGCTGCTGCCATTGCAGCCCTTCACTTTCTCTCTTAGTCTCTCTATTGCACTCACAATCTCTCTCCATTATCTCTATCTCTCTTTTTGCTCTCAAATAATGCCTCTATTTATAGGCATTTCATGGTAGACAATAGGCCATCAATTATGGCATAAATGGTGGCAACACATGAGTTGCACCATTTTTGTCAAATGGTGGGTGCAACTACCATTTGACAATGGTACCCTACTTCTTAGGGTAGGTTGCACCATTTATTGCCCATTAATGGTAAATCCCAACAATCACCCCCTTTGACATTTAAATGGGCAATTGTCCTCTTGCTCCATCAACACAAGCTTGCATCCTGTAGCTCTTCCAAGCTTACCATTCTGAGAGCGTCTGTGGCCAAGTTTACAGGTACTCGCCAAACCTTTCAATCACCAGAGTCACCAAAGCACACCCTTGCTCACACCAAAAGATCACTTCAACCAGATGGTCTCCCACATCACATCTGAAGAGTGTTAACGCTTGTCTCTGGGACACAACATTCCCCTTCGAGCGTATCAACCATGCTCGGTCCAGAATGATTTATTAAGCCTCACACCAAGGCTTATAGCACCCCCTCAAACAGATATTTCCAACTGCGACGGTCATTATCTAAGTATTTTAATGTGATCACAAGCTCACCACTCTTCCAAGAGTTTACTCATCCAGGAGTTGCGTCTACCCTCTGTTCCACCGTAGGAACCACGCCTTACTTCTCCGTGAGTCTCTCACTCTTAGTCTCAAGAGTCCAGGTAGCTTTCCACCTTTAACCATGGGGCCAGCCCATTAAAGGTTGATCCATATATGTCTTCATACTCTGAGTATTACAATGTCATCACCGAGCTCACCACCTTGACAAGAGTCAACTTGTTCCAGGAACCTGCGCATGCCCTCTGCTCATTCCTAACAGTCGCGTCTTAATGCTCCACAAGTCACCCACTTATTGTCCAAGGAAAATATCTTCTAGCTCATTGATCTTTAGCATGGGGGCAATATCCATGAAGGTCAATCCTGCATTTGTCTTTATACTCATCATAGCCATTTCATTGGCTATCCATACACCTGTCCACTCATATCTAGCCATCACATCAGCTCTGGGGCATTCTGTAATTGGGGCTCCTATCATGGCCCTCATACCTTCCATCTGAGGTGTCTCCGCTCGTCGTCATACAACGATCTGAATTTGGGCTCATATCATGGCCCTCACACCTTCTCCTGAGATGTCTCCGCTCGTCGTGGAGCGGTCTCATCCTCCTTCATCTGGGATGACTCCAGTGGCTCCAAGATTCTCTACCACCATGTGGATTTGGGAGAGATCACTGCCACTGATTACATAGAAAGAGAAAGTTGTGGTATACTCCTCGCAATCCTCCACCTCAATTTCTATGTTTGGAGCTTCTACGCCTTTCTGCTTGATAGCTCCACCTACACTAATTCTTCTTTGGTTTCTTCGCCTTTCATCATAGGCGATCGTCTTTTATCACAAGCGTTGGCACCCCCTCAATTAGGTGCTTCTGCAACAGCTCATCTTTCCATCCTTGCATGCATTGGAAAGGTCCTCGCGTGTTGTCTTCATCAAGAGCACAAGAGACTTCCTGTTGTACACAGTCTCTGCTCTGAGCTTCATCTGGGAACTCTTCTTCTCCTTACACCTGTTGTCTCATTACAGTACCTCGTTGGCTCCTTCGGGTTCTCTTGCACAATCTTCGTGTGCCCTCGTGCAATTTATGTTCTCTAGATTTCTCCCTATTCCTTGCTTATGTTTGACAACAGCTCATCCTGTCACAACACCTATCCAAGTCAAAATAGGGTGCCAATCTGTATCCCTTTGCTGTATTTTTCTTCCATTATCAGGATCTTCATCAATTCTCCCATTGAGAAATTACAGTCACCGAATCTAACTTCTTTGGAGAAATCACCACTCCATCAGATCCTTGATCATACGGAACCTAATTGTTCCCCTTGTGCCGTCATCCTGCTAGTATTCACCAGTTTCATTACAAACTATTACATATATGAAAATAGTACCGTATGGATAATCCTTCCACTAAGCAAGTTCCCAGGAAAGATTGGAGGGGTCACAACGGTCCCGTTTAAAACCCAATCTCCTAGCCAGAACTTCTTAGGCCATATCTATCCATCGTACTGTCTTTCCGTATATACAACCACTTGCTAGCTTTGTTGCGGCTTTTCTTTACAAGTGATCTGGGTATCCTGGTTTTATATCTGATTTCTCAACATCTGGCAAGACTACCAGTGCTTAGATTCGTCAAGATTGGTCTTCATCAATTTTCACTCTACACCTCTAATTGTCCATATGATCGGGTGTCCAGAGTGTCCTAATTTTTCCTTCCCTTAAGGCAATTAAAATTTCCCTACTTAGCAGTTGAGCACATGTAATTGGGCAAACATGTGCACCTTCTTCTTCTTCATCTTCATCGACCTCCATCAAGACCTTCAGATGCCTCTTGATCGGGCAATCTCTCTTTAATAATTCACCACTGCCACTTTCGATCTCAAATCTCAATGATCGAACCGTACCATTGCATCCAAAACGATCAAATTAGATGGAAACAAGTCTGGAATTGTCCAAATCGCACTTCAGATGGCTAAGATTTAATCAAAACAATTCTAGCCTGATCGACGGCTCAGATTCACTCTCAGATCCGGTTGCACGTAGAATCGGCTACACTGGATCCTGTCCCTCGGCTCGCGGCTCGGCCCCATCTCGACTCGGCTCAATTCGACAAGGCTCAGCTCGCGGCTGATAACGTGGCAAGTGGGTCCCACTTAGCTGGTCGCTGACATGGCACGCTGACTGTGCATGCTGATGTCACCATGACATCATGTTGATGGCATCATAGTCATGCCTACTGTGCAAGATGATGTCACAATTACATCATGCTGACGTCATCCTTATCCTGGTCAGCCACGTGGGTCGGGTCGTCTGGTATTCGGGTCGGGTCAGCCCATCCAGGCAAAGAAGACGCGTGCGACACGTGGCGCACTTCTGTGCGCGTGGCTAGACACCTCGCTGGCGCGTGACGTCGCGTGACGACGATTCTGACGTCCGATTTCGACGTCGTTTTCACCAGTGGCTTCGTCTCTTCCTCCTCTACACGGTGATATGGTCAAAACATAATTTTGACAACTTTTATTTTTTAGCAAAAATCAAACACCACTTTAAACCATGTGCTCTGCTACCAATTGTTGGGAATTCCGACCGGTGATGTACTGATAATTTCTCATTGGAGGCTACGGACACTAACACAATATTTAACGTGGTTCAGCAAATCGCCTACATCCACGGGAGAGTCAATATTATTAGAGATAGAGAAAGAATACAAAACAAATACATGGAGGAGAAGGATCACTTCACTCTACTCTACTCTCAACTCTCATTGCTGCACTTGCAGCTGCTGTAATGGCAGCAGGCTGCTGCAATTGCAGCCCTTCACTTTCTCTCTTAGTCTCTCTATTGCACTCACAATCTCTCTCCATTATCTCTCTCTCTCTTTTTTCTCTCAAATAATGCCTCTATCTATAGGCATTTCATGGCAGACAATAGGCCATCAATTATGGCATAAATGGTGGCAACACATGGGTTGCACCATTTTTGTCAAATGGTGGGTGCAACTACCATTTGACAATGGTACCCTACTTCTTAGCGTAGGTTGCACCATTTATTGCCCATTAATGGCAAATCCCAACAAATTGGTTTTCATCCCTCATGTTTATAGCTCCAAGGGGAGAGCTATATTTGAGAGATAAAATAGGATTTCAAGAGAAGTTTTGAATGGAGTTGTATTAGTTAATTATAATTAATAAATAGTTGTATCAATTTCAAATATATTGAAATACAATAGGCTTTTCTAAATAATTTTTTTTTTCAATTAGAGTGTATATATATAAAAATATATCATATTTACATTATCAATTTAGCTCTTCTAAACAGTTTCTTTCCTTGGAAATGCTCTTCTAAGAAGAAGGATAATGAGTTGACATGTTTATCATCATCTTCTCCTATTGCTTCCTATTTCATTTTTCATACTGCGCCTCTATTTGGGCCCTTAGATTTGCTGTAACAACAATAATTTCTAGCTAGATCGTAGGATGCTTATAATATATACACTACAATCTGCTCTTATATATCATTTCCTATTCCTGATTTCTATCGGATATATCAGTTGCTCAAACTTATTCAATCTAAATTAATATAATTAATTAATTGTCATCAATTATATAAAAAATCATTTTAAAAAAAATTTCAACATAATAATAAAATCGATAATACCCCTTAAATAATCCATCAATTCTAGCAGATGAATTCTAAAAAAAATTAATAAACCATTTCCCTTGAAAACAATTAAATCTTAGTCATCCAAGCCATGACCATCAATAAAAGAAAAACCATTATATGAAAGCTAGTGCATTTCTAGCGCTTGCATCGTGAAGTTTATATATTCTCTTTATTTGTTAACCTCGTGGAAGTTTGTATTTAGATTTATGATTTTCTTGATCTCTTCCAGTGATGTTTCGTACAATAAATTTTCACGGTCACCAAGATGCAGCAGCAGTATCGGGTAAGGATGTTCCTAAATATTTGAAATGGGATATTCTTGGTGATTTTGAAACTGAATGATTTGAGTTTATAAATCAGGAATAATATAAACTGGTTTCGAAGCTCGTCCAGCAATAATAAATTGTAAGGCTCTTCTTTTATACTCCGTGGACTGCAATGTTTTTCGTATTTATATTTCTGGAGATGAAATTTAGCAATAGAGATTCTGCTGCATGTGATTTCAAAAAATCCTTTATTATTCTAACATACTATAATTTCCATGATATACAGAAGCGATCTTCTTCCATGCTCAGAGATATCTCGGTGCCCAAAATGTATGGTTTTTTATTTTATTGTTTTCATAATAAGAACCTGTGCACTTCATAAAATCCGAGTGTGCCATTAAAGTTTATCGATGTACCATATTTATCTGTGTACTTCAATGTTTGAATGACATTGATGATTGTTAGCTTTTTAATTAGATTCTATCTCGAAACACTAATAAGGTCAATTCATGTTCACTTTGTTGGAAAATTTATACATCAAAACGTGGTTTGAAGTAGAACTTGACCACTGGTTTCACCGTCAGAAACCAAAATTTTGACAGAGTGAATTCATTGAGTTGAACTAATCCGACAATGATGAAGTGTTGACCAGTGACTAATCATAGTTTTGAAGCTTTGTAGTAAAGTAAACTCATTCCCCATTGATATGCTAATGGTATACTAGTTTTATGTGCTGCAGATTATCGTTCATTCCATATAAACTGTGGTGGACCAGATGTAAAGAATGGGAAAATCTTGTATAAAGGTGATCAAGATGGTGGAAGTAATGCTGCTGCAACGAGTTATAATAGACCAGGATCAAACTGGGGATTCAGCAGCACAGGAGATTTCATGGATGATGGAGATTTCTATGATAACAAATATACGCTTCAACCAAATTCTAATATTTCTCTAGTTGACTTTGGATTGTATGCAACAGCACGTAAAACTCCCCTGTCTATCACTTATTATGGATATTGTCTAGAAAATGGGAATTACACTGTCAGACTCCACTTTGCTGAGATAGAATTCACAGATGAAAAACTGTACAACAAAGTTGCAAGGCGTGTTTTTGATATTTACATTCAGGTAATTAATTATCTTTTCCTTCCGAAGAGATTGTGGATGTCCTTTTTTATCTTTTTCAAAGGAACCCTTTTGAGTAGGAAACTTTGTTCCAGGGAATACAAGTGCGAAAGGATTTTAACTTTACAGAGGAAGCCAAAGGATCTAACAGAAATTTCACAATACCATTCAACACCACCGTGACAGACCGTACCCTGGAGATCCGATTATACTGGGCTGGAAAAGGCACTACTGTCATTCCAATAAGAGGAAATTATGGTCCTATAATTTCTGCTATATCCGTATGTTCAGGTATGTTGCATGTTCTTTTTCTGCCTCTCATTTGAAACTTACAGACTTCAAGGAGTTTAATTTATACAATAGAAGGACACCATTGAATTCATTTCTATTTCAATTTTCTGAGCTTTCTGGGTTTTTTTTTCCCTCCCCTAACTGATAAGATTAAACACATTTAATGTTTCTCATAACAATCTGCATAAGTGATTAGCCTGATTTTTGTTGTCACTGTAACTGTAAGCTTCTTCCACTCACTTCATTATCCCATCTAAGAATCTTTCCGTGATCTGTGGTTTTTCAGGTTACAGAACTTATTGTGAAGGTGAGAATTGAACTGTGCTATAGTGGTCGTGTGTCTTTACAGCGTTAATGTTTATTATCCATTTGATGGGATGTTTAGCCTTCTTTGCGTTTCCAATTTTATTTAATATCAGAGCCTGAGGAAACAAGTAAGAAACCTATTGTGATCGGAGTTGTCACTTCAGCAGTATTCCTTATTTTCTTGGTAATGGGTGTCATTTATTGGAAGCTCTGCTACGGAGACAAATACACAAGAGAACGAGGTATTGTACCGCAAACTGAGTCTTCTCTTAATTTTCTAAATAATGGCGAATCACACTAGAGAATGCGCGTAGTGCATGGATATATGATGTTCAAGCATTTCTATTATTTCACGATATGTCTCCTGACTGTCATCCTCCCATACCAACTGCTGCGTGCAGAGCTTCAAGGGCTAGATTTGAAAACTGGTTCCTTCACCTTGAGGCAGCTAAAAGCGGCCACTGACAATTTCAATTCAGAAAACAAGATTGGAGAGGGTGGTTTTGGATCCGTATACAAGGTTTGTCATCTAATGAATTTTTCATATTATCACAATTTTATTATTGGAATCATGCATGGGTGAATCCGCCCCAAAAACACTATAGCATTTAGATGCGTGATTGACTTCCAATGCAGGGTGAATTAGCAGATGGTACTATTATTGCTGTTAAGCAGCTATCTCCAAAATCCAGGCAAGGAAACCGTGAATTTGTGAACGAAATAGGCATGATATCTTGTTTACAGCATCCCAACCTTGTAAGGCTTTATGGATGCTGTATTGAAGGAGACCAGTTGCTTCTGGTGTACGAGTACATGGAAAACAACTCCCTCTCTCGTGCACTTTTTGGTAACCATAGTAGCATTTGTTGATAAATTTCCAGTAAAATATATTGTTTATAACACTGAATCAACTAGCAAACATGAAATGATCTTATCAACAATCCTATTAGGAGCAGGTTCCGAAACAAGTTTTCAGACGTTGGATTGGCCTACAAGGAATAAGATATGTGTTGGAATAGCCAGAGGTTTAGCATTTCTCCATGAAGGATCTGCAATCAGGATCGTTCACAGGGACATCAAAGGTACAAATGTATTACTGGACAAAGATCTAAATGCCAAGATATCAGACTTCGGACTAGCTAAGCTCAATGAAGAGGAGAACACTCATATTAGCACTCGAGTTGCTGGAACTATGTAAGTTTTATTGAGACTAATTTAATTCCTGAAGTTTATTGATAGTAATAATCCTCAAGTCTCTGAAGGGCACTAATTCTGCATTTTGTTTTTTAAAAAAATATATATTTCAGAGGATATATGGCTCCAGAATATGCACTGTGGGGCTATCTAACAGATAAAGCAGATGTTTATAGTTTTGGGGTTGTCGCCTTAGAAATTGTCAGTGGAAAGAGCAACTCAAGTTACAGACCACAGAACGAAAATGTTTGTCTTCTTGACTGGGTAAATCATCGTCAGTCTGTTTCTGTTGCTATCCTGAATTAATGACGCGTGAGGCATCAGGTCTCAATGCAAAACATGGTACATTTGGTCAAATATCTTAGCTTCCTTCTTATTTGTCTTTGAAATTGTCGTCACAGGCCCATGTATTGCAAAAAAAGGAAAATTTAATGGAGATAGTGGACCCAAAGCTGCAGTCTGAATTCAACAAGGAAGAGGCTGAGAGGATGATCAAAGCGGCTCTCTTATGCACCAATGCATCTCCATCTCTAAGGCCTGCAATGTCAGAAGTGGTGAGCATGCTTGAAGGACAGACCAGCATCCAGGAGATGATCTCAGATCCTAGCATTTATGGTGATGATTTACACTCCAAACATCTCAAAGGCCACTATCAGCAGGTCATGGACCAGAGTTTAAACAGCACACAAGACCTCTTTCCTCGATCTGATAAATCGTGTATTGGAAATTCCTCAACATCTGCCCATGATCTCTACCCCATCAATCCCGAGTCCATAAGTTTAAACCTCAGTGAAACCTCGTCTTTAATTTGAGTAAAGCCAAAGACATGCTTGGAGCTTCATTCGTAATCAATTAAGATTTAGACGTCTACACAACGTTTTATTGCTTACCATCCATCTTGATATGCTTATGGATTTATAATTCTACATATGTAAACGGTCTCTGAAAGCTGTCTCCGTGGTTGTGAGAATTCAGAGCCCAAGGCACCTTTCCTGGCCAGTGGTTATTACTCCCGATTTATGGGGATGGATATTTTGAATATTTTTAATAAAATTTAAATTTATAGAAGGGATCAGCTTGTTTTTGTATGAGGATTTTGAAAAATGCTGTACTAAAATGAAAAAAAAAATAATGAAGTTTATTTACTTGACTGATGAAAAATGAAAGTTGGTATATCAATGTTGCATTTTTTTTTTATAATAAATGCCAAAGTACACGTAAACAAAAAAAGGAGTAACTAACAGAGTTTCCTCACCGTTCGTTCTCCCAGCCTCTGTTCCTCCCTCCTTTTTTTTCTCCCCTCGCGTGCTGGCGTTCAGTCTCCATTTATAGGGGGCAAAGGGAGCGGCGCCTCATTATGGCTGCATGGGGAGCGGGGCAGCGCCGGTTGGTTGGCCAGTGGGTGCGACTGGCAAGGCGCGGCTCCCTCGACCTTTCATCATGAGAGCGTATGGGGGGGGGGCGGCTTTGGCAGGCATGTGGCGTGTCGGGTTCAACGAGGAAAGAAGAAAAAATTGCCTTCCCCTGCTGCACGTCCAGGGGAAGGAGAAAGGGGAACAGTGTCGTTCAAAACGACACTGTTCTGCACTTTTTTTTTTTTTTTATAACATGAAACGGCGCCGTTTCATTTAAAGGTGGCGCCATCATCTTTTTTCGAATTAGTCCTTAATTTATCCTTTGTTCTTTTAAGTCCTCACAATGTAATTTTGATTTTAAGAATTAATTCAATTGCATCCCTGCAAATTTCGGTATCCGCCCCTATAGTTGGCCATGTTTTCCACTTTGATCCTTGGCCTCTGATTTATGCAATTTGACCCTCAATTGATCAATAAACTTTTAATTTCTTCAATTTGGCCCCTGATTTTGTTAATTACAGCCCCTATATTTACGCGCCTTTTCCAATTTGGTCCTTGGTTTCAGATTTTCTTAATTAAGTCCCTAATTGGCCATTAAACTTCAATATTTATGCAATTAAGCCCCTAATTTGACCAAATCAACTCTTAAAAATTATAATTTGACCCCATAACTTTAATTTCTTCCAATTAAAGCTCAAATTGACTTAAAAATCAATTTTTCTTGCAATCAAACCCTCTATAAATTCAATTAAACCTTCAATAAAATCCAATTAAGTCCATAAACATCCAATTTTGGACTTTTCTCTTCAAATTAAATTTTCTTTTCCCACAAGGCTCTCATCATTCAAGTATATACTGTAAAAATTTCAATCCTTGTATTTTTGAACCTCCTTAATCAATTTTTCTGATCCTTTTCTGAGCGCTCCAACCTCCTATTATTTTTCTAATTTCTTCCAGCTATATATTTATATATTTATTTTTATTTTTGTGTGAGGACCCAAAAATGGGTTACAACACAAAAGGCGAAGTACAAAGATACAAAGCAAGATTAGTGGCAAAAGGCTACAAACAGAGAGAAGGAATTGACTATGGAGAAGTATTTGCTCCAGTAGCCCAACTAGAGACATTCAGATTGATGATCTTATTAGTTACACAACATAGATGGAAGATCTATCAACTCGACGTGAAGTCAGCATTTCTGAATGGCTTCCTAGAAGAAGAGATCTATGTTGAACAACCACTTAGATACATTGAAGCTGGAAATGAAGGTAAAGTATACAAGTTGAAGAAAGCTCTCTATAGTTTGAAGCAATCTCCGCGTGCTTGGAATACCATAATTGACAGGTACTTTCAAGAGAATGGATTTGAGAAATGTCCATATGAACACGCGATGTATGTGAAGAAAGAAGCTGATGGAAGCACACTTTTTGTGTGCCTATATGTTGATGATTTGATATTCACCAGCAACAATCCTACCATGTTTTCAAGAGAATGGATTTGAGAAATGTCCATATGAAGACGCGATGTATGTGAAGAAAGAAGCTGATGGAAGCACACTTTTTGTGTGCCTATATGTTGATGATTTGATATTCACCAGCAACAATCCTACCATGTTTGAAAACTTCAAGAATAGTATGGTACAAAAGTTTGAGATGACAGACATTGGTCTAATGACACACTTTCTTGGTCTGGAAGTAATGCAAAAAGAAGAAGGGATTTTTGTATCTCAAAGCGACTACGCTACAAATATTCTTGAAAGGTTCAAGATGGAAAGCTGCAATACAGTATCAACTCCAATTGAGAATGGAGTGGAATTAAGAAAGAGTAAAGCTGGAAATGTTGATCCAACTTACTTCAAAAGCTTAGTAGGAAGGTTGAGGTACTTGACATGTACCAAACCGGATATATTTTACGGAGTTGGACTTATCAGCAAATATATAGAGACACCAGACCAGTCTCACTTGAATGCAGCCAAGAGAATTCTTCGCTACATCAAAGGAACGATAAATGAAAGGTATGTTTTACACTTCAAGTAAAACCTTCAATCTTGTTGGGTACTCGGATAGTGATTGGGGTAGAGATCTGGATGAAAGAAAAAGCACAACAGGATTTGTTTTTTTTCATGGGAGATACATCTTTCACATGGATATCCAAGAAGCAATCGATAGTAACGTTATCAAGTTGTGAAGCTGAGTATGTTGCTGCCAACTCAGCTGTATGTCATTCAATATGGTTAAGAAATATGTTGAAGTATTTGGGATTTCCACAAGAAAACCCTACAGAGATTTATATTGATAATCGATCAGCGATTGCATTAGCAAAGAACCCAGTGTATCATGAAAGAAGTAAAAACATCGATACACGTCATCACTTTATCCGAGAGCATGTGAAGAACAAAGAAGTTGAACTTATATCTTGCAAAACAACTAATCAAGTTGTAGATATCTTTACAAAACCATTGAAAGGGGAGATATTTATCATATTGAAGTTCATGCTTGGAATGACATCACTCAATTGAGTTTAAAGGGGGAATTTGTTGCTGTAAACTCAATCATAAGGTCCACCTGTTTGAACATGACCATGTGAGGTAGTCCCACTCCATTAAAGCAACAAAGTGGAACAACTCATCTATTTTAGTAAAGGTTGAAAGATGAGCTGGTGGAATATATTCTGCATGTTCTCTGTTTTTTTTTTTTTTCTGTCTTACCGTTCATGTCTTTAAATAGGCATCAAGAGAACATTGTAATGTGTGTGGAAAATACAAGAGTGAAAGAGTGGGTCAGTTTGAGTGCTTGTAATCTTCTTGTTATTTTTTTGAAATAATAACAGTGTGTTTCATTTCCTCTGAGTATTTAAAGCCACCACCAGTGGCCTTTCCCACCAACAGATCAAAGCGGCTCTCTTATGAACCAATGCATCTCCATCTCTAAGGCCTGCAATGTCAGAAGTGGTGAGCATGCTTGAAGGACAGACCAGCATCCAGGAGGTGACCTCAGATCCTAGCATTTATGGTGATGATTTACACTCCAAACGTCTCAAAGGCCACTATCAGGAGGTCACAGACCAGAGTTTAAACAGCACACAAGACCTCTTTCCTCCATCTGATAAATCATGGATTGGAAATTCCTCAACATCTGCCCATGATCTCTACCCCATCAATCCCGAGTCCATAAGTTTAAACCTCAGTGAAACCTCGTCTTTAATTTGAATACAGCCAAAGACATGCTTGGAGCTTCATTTGTAATCAATTAAGATTTAGACGTCTACACAACGTTTTATTGCTTACCATCCATCTTGGTATGCTTATGGATTTATAATTCTACATATGTAAACGGTCTCTGAAAGCAGTCTCCGTGGTTGTGAGAATTCAGAGCCCAAGGCACCTTTCCTGGCCAGTGGTTATTACTCCCGATTTATGGGGATGGATATTTTTAATATTTTTAATAAAAATTAAATTTATAGAAGGGATCAGCTTGTTTTTGTATGAGATTTTTGAAAAATGGTGTACTAAAATGAAAAAAAAAATAATGAAGTTTATTTACTTGACTGATGAAAACTGAAAGTTGGTATATCAATGTTGCAATTTTTTTCAATAAATGCAATGCCAAAGTACACGTAAACAAAAAAAAGGAGTAACTAACAGAGTTTAGATATAAAAAAAAAGTATTTAAACAAAAATAAAATAAAATTCATGCATTTGATTGATAAAAAGGAGTAAAATTGGTGTACTGTTAATGCAATTATCCATTGTTTATGTTGTGTTATAATTTTTCTTTATTTGATTTTTGAGATTTTACATAGCTTGGATGTTAGTGAACAATGATGATGTATAATTTAGACCTTAAAAGTTATATTTTCATTGCCCTTAATTTTTTTTAAGCTTTTCATATTGAACAATGATGCCACGTATCGGATGTTGTTCGCATATTAAATGGCAGGACAATATTTTTGTATAATTTAATTTCTAATTATTGTAAAAACAAAATTAAAAGAACAAGAATTAAAATTGATATTGATAAAAAATATTGAGTGCATGAATACTCATTATAATATATTGTGTTGACTTACTGTGTTTAGAAATTTCAAGGTAGTTATGGAAATTAAGTGCTAAGTTGTGAATTTTGAAAAGCTGTATATGAAATGCAATGTGGAAAATATTAGCATATTAAATAAAATTAAAGATTTGACTAAGTTATAAGATTGGGAATGAGTCAAATAAAATAAATAATATTTTAACTAAAAGAAAAATGATGCTAGTAAATGTTGTTGTGTAATAAAGTTGACGGTAAACTTTGATGTAAAGAAATCTAATATCAGTATTGTGTATTATTGTAAAACAAGGAAATTAATATATAAGATAATGGAAATAAGAAATGGACTCATTGAAAGGCGTATAAATTAAGGTGTAATGAAATGTCTTGATATGAATTGAACAATGATAACGTGAACATAAATTCATGAATTTCAAAATTTGTAAACCTTCTTTCTTATAAAGAGATGCACTAGCGGCTGGATCCTTGACATAAGGAACTAGATCATCAGATGTAGCAAATAGATGCTCTCCACCTTGCTTTTATTTAAAGCAACATTACTTTTAAATTTCTTAGTATTGTGTTTGCATCTCAAAAAAAAAAATTAATTGATAAGCCAACCACATAAGTTGGAATTACTAATCAGAAATTGATAATCTAAGAAATATAAAATTAATTGATAAGTTGACCACATGAATGAAGATTACTGATCAGAAATTGATATACCAACCAACCACATGAATAGGGTGATGAACCAGGTGTTTATGAGTTGGTCATTTAAGTGGGGATCTACATATTAGATGTTTTTTAGATGATTCTAGGAAGGGAAATCAAATACATCAGATAGAAATAAGCTAACTGCATGGTTAGGCCACAACTTTGATAATCCAATATACAACATGATATAAAGTTATTATTGTGAAGTATTTATAATTATATGTAAGAGTAAGGGCTTGTTTGTAAAGAATTACAAATGAAGAGTTAAGAAAATAGATAGTATAGTCAAGAAGAGGCCAAAAAGAAAATAAAAAGAATTGTGTTTTAATGATGGTGTATGGGAATTTTTGTGATTCCCTAATATTAATATTAGTTGTATATTACTCAATTTGTTTGCATATTTGAATTGATAGCTATATATATATATAAAAGGTCCATTCCATCACAACAGTGGTAGTGTATACAGAACCAAAAATCTAGGATTAAGGGTGATGATTTTTGGGAGGGCTAACTAAAAGTTTGTTTGGGGGAGGTAATTACAAGGTATTAAAATTAGACCAAATTCTATATGGGCCTTAAACGTTTTTTGAACATGGAGGTCCTTGACACTTATAACCCATGTTATAGGTTCGCCCTTGACAATAAGCATTCTAAAGTAGCAGCAATGTAGATGTTATAGATTGTTGGTTCGTTGGGAGAGAAAAGGGAGGTTGTTATTCTTTATTACTAAAAATGCAAGAGAGATTATCTGGGAAAGTCATGGATGTTGTTAAAAAAAATGCTCTAATACCATATAAGATCAAAGAAGCAAAAAAAAAAAAAAAAAGAGAGAGAGAAAAAAGGAGACATGTACAAAAAATATTCTACTCTCTATATATATGGTGATCTTAGTACAAATAGGAAAAATACAGAATAAAAAAATATATCTACTTATATGGTTAAATGGATAAGAAGTTTGGTGAACCTCCTTATTAATGTTAAGGTCCAATACTCGATTTTTATCTCTTATCTGAAAGTTGTATAACTAGTTGCAGTGGTTATTGGGTTTCATGTTTTTGAGCAAGTAAGGAATATGAGATTCATCAATGTTGTGTTCTTCATCAACCCCACATGTTTTTAATAGTTGTGATGGGGTTGGAAAAATTAGGGGCATTTTTTATGGGTTGAAAAAACTAGATCTGAAGAACTTGATGAGCCTTATAACACTTGCAAACAAAAAATATTCTAATGCTTAAGTTAATATATTGTTTGTAGAAGTGATAAGGATAATGAGTTATATTCTTTAGGATTAAATGTTCCTTAAGTTTTATCCAAGTCTTACATTAGATTTACATTGTCCAAAGAGGTGAGCTCTAGCCTTCTGACCTCTTTCTTTATACTTCTAAATATATTTATTTATATAAATTTTTTAAGATAAATTACTAAGTTTTAATATATTTTATATAAATATCTAAGTTATAAGATATTTAATATTAATATCTTATAAATATCCTAGATATTTATAAATATATTTATAGAGATATGTACATTGTATAAAACACCATGTAGGCCCAAGAATTAATATTACTTTGTAGTTTTTTCATGCAAGTATCATCAGAGCTCTCCAAGTAATCTTGCAAATAGATGTGTTTGGAAGACTTGACTTAGCAAGTGGCACGATCAAATGATTGATGTTTTATTTCAAATGCAGGAGTATCGAAGTAATAAATAACCCGACAAGACTAGGGTCGAACCACAAGAAGATGAATTATATAAATTAAAAATAATATATATAATAAAACAAAGAGTTGAGGAGAATTTTATGTGATATTAATGTAAGGATTAAACAAAGATAGAACAATTATCAAGGTTAAAAGATCCACTAATGATATTTCAAATAAGTATAGTATAAACTCTTTTCATTATAAAGTATTTACATGATCATATTAATTATCTTATTTAAGTAACACCAATCTTGTAAATATTGTTAGGTATTCATGATGTTAACTTATGTTAACAACAAATCAAGTTCATTTCATAGCACAAGTGTCGGTTATACCATGCAGTAGGCTTTAAAAGAGTCAAGTATTTGTTGTACCAAAGGTTGTATAACACAAATCTAGATTAACCATTTAATAAGCAAGGTATTAAGAATTGATAAGATAAAAATAATAAGACATGTCAATAACAAACTTTCTTGGATATAAACATTGAAGTCCATGTTGAGTTTATATTATACTTATTATAACACCATTAATTAAACCTTTTCACATTGACATAATAAACTTAGCTAAACATAATGAAGAATAGAAACATAAATAAACAACATAAGAACACAAATATTAAATAAGTTAACTAAGGATAATAAAGTAAATGAAAAGCATAAATAAGAGATTAATAAAAATATAACATGAAATAAAACTTGAACATTACAAAATACAAAGAAAGAGAGCAAGAGCAAGATCTTGATCTGAAAACTAAGATGCCTAAACGTATGGTAAATGCCTCCTTTCATAGGCTAAATTTCAAAACTATTCATTTGTTATTGATTATTGATGTAGTGGCCACCTATTGATTTAGTGAACTTGGTTGTTTAGGTATAAATTTGTTTTGCTAGATGAAATAACATTGCTCCAATCAGAATTTGGAAACATGTTCTTCATGAAAGTTATAGAAATTTGACTTAGCTTTCCATCCATATAGATTGGAGCTCATTTGAACTTATAGAACTTAAGATATGAGCTAAACACTGAATAGTGTCTAGGCTACAGGACAAATTCCGACTTCTCTTTTGTTGCTACAATTTGAGATTGAAAATAGCAGATTTAAGTCTTGCTTTCTTCATGAAAGTTTTAGGCCCATGTCTTATAACCATCCATATATAGAAGGCCTAAATCCAAGGTATACAGCTCCAGTTGTGACCCAATTACGGAATAATGTTCCAGTTTGAACCAACATCTCTTAACCTTTTGATGATCTTTTCACTTTCAATAGTTAATCACATTAATCAATCCTTTGAATTGTGAAATATGTTTGCATTTAAAATGAGCATTTATCATAAATTAAAACTATCTTATATTATCATACTCGTTATTATAACACATGCTTAAGTTAGAGAATTTAATGATACTTTAAGTGCAATATAATGATATAAAACCTTAATGAGAATGTATTTTTAAGTACTAATAAGCAAGAGTAGGGGAGGAAATACTTATAGGGGGTAATATTACCTTCAATGTATCAATGGAGCTCCCAAGTCTCGACTGCACCTTGTATATGTACAAGCCGCCATAAAAGTTATTTGGGGATGTAGCCTTAGGGCATAGCCATGGAGTGTAGTTTTAGACATAATCATAGGTGTTGCCTTGGGTGTTTGGCGTAGCCATATCGGGTGTAATCGTTGGCGTAGACATGTGGGGCGTAGTTGTGGGCTTCACTACTAGTTTAGCTATTGACATCACAAGTCATTGGCTTAGCTGTTGACATCATGTGTCGTTGGTGTAATGGTAGATGCATTGTTAGCCATGAAAAGAGTTTTTAAAAAACATGAATGATCGGATTTTTTATTCATTTTTCACAGACAATGCCAATTGATATGCTGAAAAAAATCCTCAAGAGAAAGATTGTAGGCGTTTTTCATGGGCTGATCAAACTGGATCTGAAGGACTTGGTGGGCTAGTGACACTTGTAAAAAAAAACACTCTAATGCTTAAGTCAGTATAGTATTTGAACAAGTGACGAGGAAAATGAGTATTCTCTAAACTTTAATATTCCTTAAATCTTGTTTAAGTTTTATATTAGACTTGTTTTATTTAGAGAGATCAGATGTGGTCTTGTAGCCTTTTTTTTTATGCTACAAGATATATTTGTTTATATAGATTTTTTAAAGAAAAATATCTTATAAATATCCTAGATATTTATATATTTATAGAGATATTTATGAAAATATGGAAATAGGCTTAATTTGACTTAGTATTCCAATAATGTTGATTTTATCAATAATTTAATTTAGGCTGATCAAGGAAAAGAGAAGTGGAGAGATGACTAGCTTAAACTTCTCTAACTTATAATTAATCACCTGTTGCGATATTAACCAGCTGGTAACTTGTAGTCAACCCCTATCGGTTTGGAGAGATAGAAATGAAAAGGAATCAAATCCAAGTAGCTAGAGGCCATTCTCACCAATTTAAGAATCTGTCCTACTCCTGTACCCTACATGTTTGTGATGCTTCAGCCTCCGCATGGACTTCCTCAGTTTTGCCGAGTGAAAACATTTTACTTTCACAAAGTATTTTCGGAAAAATAACGAGACTATTTTTTATAATACATGCACAACCCACTGGTAGGTAGGTAGACAACTATAATTATTAATTATTTTTTTTCTAATACATGCAAATGATGACTAACAGAAGCACTAAAACCGAGGGCGACTTTATATTTATATAAATATGGTAACCATTGTTTTTTATTTGAAATTATATTAAAATAATAATATCAATTGGTAAAAATAATTTGAAAATATAAAAAATATTAATTTAAATAAAAAATAAAAAAAATTCATTTTTTTTCTAAAAACATTTTTAAAGCATAAAAATAAACCTGCTACAAGTGTTGAGGTGTCAATTATGCACCAGCTAGCTATATAATTGAGTCTATCATAAACTCCAAATAGCTTGCTGTCCTTTAGCACCTGTTGGAAAAGAGAATGGTCTATGTCTACATCAATCAGTATGTGCAAAAAAGAAAAAAGAAGAGCAGAAAATTCTACTTGCAATTAGTGAACAATTGACGATGAAGTTCTTAGCGCACTTTACAGCATTGAAAGTAAAAAAATAAAAACCTTCGTGTTCTTAGTGCACTTTACAGCAGTAGTGAAACAATGTATAAAAGGATAAATCCTTTTTCTTTCTCTCTTTTCTGATTGGAATCTCTCTCGTTTTCAGTATGTTCTTAGCAAGTTTCAAGTCAATAAACTGACAAGTCGGGCTTAAATATCTGAGAGTTTTTCCATGAAAATGCTTTTTAGCAGCCGACGGCGCTAGTGATGTGAATCATTCAACATATATAATAGCTTGTAGTCAATAAATTTGTGGCTCAAATGCCTCTATTATATGTGCCTGCCTCCTTATCTTTTAAATTTCAACATCTTGCAACCTGCAACTAACTAGGAGAACCATAGAAAATACCAGGTGAAGATTGAATTCAAATATCACCCAAGTAATAACGTAGGATACAAGTACGCACGTAGGCACATGGATAGTGACGTTTTAAGATTTGGTAAGTATAAATCAAATTAACCTCTCCTTCCCTGCCTGTCTCATGACAAATACAAAAACTTATTCGAGCTTTTCCAGCCAATTTTCAGCACAAGATGTTAATGATGTTACAGCTTTGCCAAGTTATGGTGATGATCAGTTTCTCGAGCTCTATTACTTTGCTTGCTTCTGAGCTACATCCAGGAGAAGGTAAGAACAACCTAGCTAGCTACTTAATTAATTGCCCAAGCACATGTTCTTTGTTTTCACAGTAATATATATATTGAGATCAGATCAGTGAGGTCTTATAAGTATACAGCAAGTCTTTCAAACTTTTCAACTCATCTGATCAAAACCAAGTGTCAGGACCATTAATTAAATATCAGTATAAATTTTATTATTTTAATACTTTATTATTGTTTTATGATGCGATGACTTTACTATTAAAGATATGTGTTGGGAACTAAAAAGTACTGTAATTATAGATATTAATCTTAGTTTGATAATTTAGATCCTTCAAAATATAATATTTAAGAAAATATATATAGTAATTTTTTTTAAAAATACAAATATTAAAGATAAAATACAATCCTTAAAATATAGGTTTTCTTTGTTTACTTCTTCTTTTTTGTAATTTGTTTTCTTATTATTATTATTATTATTATTATTTTGAGAGTAGTATTAAAAGGAATTTCTTAGAAGTTAAAATTAAAGAGTAATTAAGACAAATACTTAATTATTATATTTTAGATTTTAGTAAATGGAACGAGAATAACATAAAAAAGGGTGAAAACCAGAGTTTTAAACCCGGCTCGGTCCAAGGCCCGGGTTCTGAGTTTTAACTGGTCGCCTGGATCAATTTTAATTTTTTTAAAAAATCAAAACGACGTCATTTTAGTTAAAAAACAAACAAAAATCAACGGGTTGCATTCGGATTTTTGACCAGGTCTTGCTAGGTCACTGAGTCAACTAAGTCACCTCGGGTTTTGACTTTTCTTATTTTTTCTTAAACCCAACTCAGTTTCAACACCAGGTCGGTCGGGTCCCGGGTTGACCCACCAGTCGGGCTGGGTTTCAAAACTTGGTTAAAACTAGGCTTTTGGGCCAGATGAAAGTTCCCCCTTCACTTCCGACTATCATCTTTGTTTGAATTTGGATAGCAAGGTGAAGAGTATTTGGGCCCTGTTGGGCTTAGTCATATCTATAATTTTTGTAACCCTTTCCAACTATGCAATATATAGGCTTTTATTGTCAGAGAAGCTCAAATTATTTATTTATTATTAGTTTTTTGAAAAAAGTTTATGTTTTCTTTTTTATTATTATTATTAATTTTTTGAAAAAAAGATTATGTTTTCTTTTTGTCTTTTGAGATAATTGTTTATTTGTACGCGTCTTCTAAATTTTTTAATAGGTAAGGACAGTAATTTAATTATTATTTTGTTGTAATTGTCAAGCTAGATTGAATGAGATCCAACCCAATTTAGTACAAGCAATATGCACTATGACTCAATAGTTTATTATCAGATTATCATCTCTCATTACACCGCAAGTAAAAAAAAAAATGAATGTAAAAAAATACTCACACATTACTTACATGTTTTTTAAGGAAAAAAAATTAATCATGTGTAAATTGACTCGATGTGATCCGATCTAATAAAAAAATAGTTTAACTCAAAAACTTAAGATGATATTTTTTTAAATATAGAAAATAAAACATATTAGATTGATTTGGATTAACTCGGGTTCTGGTTAAAGGGGATCGCCAGATGGGATCTCAGGTTAGCCCAACCACGCAAATTTTGGTTCTGGTTAAAGGGGATCGCTAGATGGGATCTCAGGTTAGCCCAACCACACAGATGTTGGTTTTGGTTAAAGGGGATCGCCGGAGGGATCTCAGGTTAGCCCAACCATACGCAGATTTTGATTCTGGTTAAAGGGAATCGCCGGATGGGATCTCAGGTTAAATAAAAATTGAAAAAAATAAAAAAATATATTTTGTTTTCATGCATACGGCCAAGTCTCTCAAAAAAAATATAAAAAATAAAAAAAATAAAATTATATTGTATTTTCATACAACAAAGAAAATTTCAAAAATATGTATTAGCATGCATTTTAGCTTTAATAACAAGTTTATTAAAGTCGTGAGAACTAGGCCAATATTTCAAAAATTTCAAAAAAAATTATTTTGTTTTCTTTTAATATCTTGGGTTGCAACCTTAACGTAAGGCGTATTCCGGATATTAAATTCTTTTGTTGACGTTAGTACGGTTAGGTTTTACCCGATAAGATAAGGATCTCCTTACCGAGAAGAACTTTTCTTAAACCACAGACGGACCAACAATAAGAAAACACGACAAGACTTTAGATTTTATCAGATAATAAAACAATGCAGTCTACCTTAGGTAAGACGTATTTGGGGTGCTAATACCTTCTCTTTATGCAATCAGTCATCGTACCCGATTTCTGAGACCAATTAGGGTTCTTAGTGATCAAAATACTAGGCGACGACTCCCATTCTATTTTTCCACTAATAAAAGACAAGAATTCCTTATCTCCCCACATTTGCCGCATTAGATACATAATAGATAAGATTTTGAGAGTGGATGTTTTCGCCGCGACGCCGCACTCATGCAATAATTATATCAAATAATGCGAATATATAAATTTTACAAATAAAGTTTACTAATTGTATTTCTTGCATTAAACTTCAAGAGATTAATTAGCTGAATGTTGAAGGATGAAAATGAATCAAAATTTAATAACAAAAAAACAACTTGAGTCAATATAGATTAACCTGTTGAACTTGGGTTATGAGAACAAATAACTTTATAGAAAAAAATTGAGAAAAAATATAAAGATCAATTCTCAATATTGAATAATGTAATTAAAAAAAAAAGAAATTCAATTAAAAAGAGAGAGTAAAATCTAAGACACATGTCATAAGGTCATGATAACCCTATAGAAAATAAATAGAAAAATAATTATGAATTTCAGTTCCTAATAAATTCAATTCAATGTTGGAGAATAATAAATAAATAAATAAATGATTTGAGTCAACTCGAGTTAACCTTCCAAACTTATGTCATAAGGTTAAGATAACTTCATAAAAAATAAAAAAAATTATAAAATTTAATTTTAATTAACTCAATGTTGATGGAGAAATTGAAAAAAAAATCAATTAAAAAATAAAAAAATAAAGTTAATCAAATTAATTTGCAAAATCAATGACCTATATTATTATAAGAATAGAATAATCTCTTTGAAAAAAAATTAAAAAAAATTATAAAACTTAATCTCTAATAAATCTAATGTTGACAGATAAAATTAAAATTACATATAAAAAAACAAATCATTATTCCAATTAACAATGATCTATGAGGAGGGGTTAGTGAATTACCCTCGTTTTCTTTTTATAATTTTTGTTAATTATTATTATATAAAATAATATAAATATATAACTTTTACAAATAAAATTTACGAATTGCATTTCTTGCATTAAACTTCCAGAGACTCGCACAATTAAACAACATTAACCAACACTTTGCAAATGCTTGAAAAACAGTAAAATATATCTTTGGCCGTATATAAGACAAAATAGCTTCTATGAGGTGTTTTGTTTTATATAATTAGATTCATTTATAGGCATCTGAATTTTTTAGCACCTAAAAAGTTGTGATTTCTTTCATTCGTTTGATCATATACCAATTAAAATACAATATAGTATTTAAATTGCGTTTAAATAAATTTATAGTTTAATTTAGATTGCGTTTTATTTTAAACTGATTTAAAAGTGAATATAGTTTTAGAGTTAACCTGCAGTTAATCTAGAATTTGATTTAAACTGCGTTTTATTTTAAATAGTGCACATTCCTCATGAATTAAATTTTTTTTTTTAAAAAAAAAAACCCACCAGTTGAAGCGTTAAAACAAATCGGTAAGACAGTAAACGAAGATGGCCAACTATCCTTGAACTTCGTCGATAGTTGTCAATCAGGCAGAGTCGTTGATACAGAACTGACTTCTGCTCCACCAAACTTCGAAGAAGGGAACAGCACCATCGATTGTAACTGCAACATCACTGATGATAATTACTGTCACATTACTTCATTGTAAGCCTCTTAATTACTTTACATTCTTATGTTTTTCTTTGTTATATATATATATCTGAGATTTCCTAAACAGTGACCAATGATGTCTCTCTCTCCTGCTTGCAATAAAGCCAGCTCGAAGATTACGGTCTTCCAGGCAGGCTTCCTCCGGAATTGGCCAACCTTACTTACGTCGAAAAAATGTAAGAACCCTTAATTAAGGACTCATATTTGGCTCATGTTTCTGCTTCCAGGCCTTAATTCTGAATCCATTAAATGATTATGAATCTTGAGATGCCTCGATGATAATTAATAGTCATCAGATGTTATGTGATTATGAGTTTGCCATTCTGTCACAGTTTATATTAAAATTTCAAGCGTTTATATTAATTTCTGGAGCAATTTTCAAGATGGAAAATAATTTTTATACGACAACATTGTCTATGACAGAGAGTTTACTCGCAACTATCTATACGGCACAATTCCGGTGGAATGGGCTTCGATGAAAAATCTATCTTCCATGTAAGCTCATTAATAAATTCACCCCTCATCTTGGTTTATCTTATTTTCTATGTAAGAGTGAGCTTAACACAACTAACTAACCTCTTATACAGGTCGCTTACTGCAAATCGCTTGTCAGGAAATATTCCTGCACATTTGGGAAGTTTTACTGCCCTCACGTACTTGTATGGCTTGAATCTGTTATAGTGCTCTACCTCTCGTTTGAGTTATTCGAATATTGCAAGCAATGCTAGTTTACTTTGTTCTCTAATGGTTATTTCACTTTACCAAATGCAATTATAAAATATAGGAGCCTTGAATCAAATCAGTTTTCTGGTGTTGTCCCGCCTGAGCTTGGCCAGCTTGCCAACTTAAAAACTCTGTAAGACATTTAACTAAATTCTTCATTGTGAAACTTGCTAGAGATTTCGTTTTCATTAGTTGAAATCTTTTCTTTGATGCTGTGAATCAACAATTGCAGGATACTCTCCGGCAATAAGTTAGTGGGGACCTTGCCAGAGGCACTTGCGCAGATAAAAACCATGAAGGATTTGTAAGCCCTCACTTATTTTCCTTGAACTCTTTTTTTTTTTTTTGATAATTTAACATATTCAATGTGCAGTCGCGTAAGTGATAATAATCTTAATGGCACCGTACCCCAGTTCATTGGGAACTGGACTCAACTTCAAAAGCTGTGAGATGTTTATCTTCACAAGATCTTAATTCATTCTAATGCAACATGATACACTTTATTGAGATTTTTTGTTCTTTTCGTGACTAATGAAGTGAATTGTACGCGACTGGATTGCAAGGACCCATACCTCTTGAAATTTTTCATTTGGAAAAGTTGTCTGATTTGTGAGTAAAACCACTTTCTTGTGCTGCATGCCTCCTGCTGTATTAATTATTGAAGAATTCTCTGTGTGTGAGAGAGAGAGAGGGGGGGAGAGAGAGAGAGATACATGAAGGGAATTGAACATTTAAGGTCTCTTACTGTTATGCAGGAGGATTGCTGATATGCCTGGACCAGAGTTTCAGTTACCTAACGTGCCGATTAAAAGGGAAAACTTGTATGTGAACTGCTTCATAACTTTTCACAGTGAAGTTGAGGATATGTTCTGTTCAGATAGAACTGTTTAACCAACCTGTAACTTGTTGTCAGGGTTCTGAGGAACATCAATTTAAATGGAACAATCCCAGAAGACGCATGGAAAGTGGAAACAACACTGTAAGTGTGAACTTCACTCATCGCCTTACATCTGCTGCTAAGCAAATTAGAATTTCTTTTTATACATCTCAATTCTGCCACATTTTTCCAATATGATCTCCATGTACAGCTGGTGCGTGGGATCTGCCTGAATCATCAGGTCGTTAGGATAAGTTAAAAATCCTACATTAATATATAATCCTGGGTATATAATAACTAAAGTCCTACTAGAGTGAGTAGAAGAATCACAACTAGCTTCTAACATAACGTTGACTTATTTTCACAACCGATGAGCTCCTATGAGAAGGTAGTGATTTCAAGCAACTGCAACCCTCCAAGGAAGAACATAAATAGAGGATTACTTCAAAGAATTTAATAACCTTTAATTATGAGACATATACATGTATATTTATATTTTCACCTGTTTATTGCCATTATATTTACAAAGGTGTAAGATCTTCTTCAGAGACTGAAGCCTAAAATTTCGTTTGCTGTAATTTCTTGCAGCGACTTAACTTTTAACAAGTTGGTTGGGGAGATTCCTCCTAACACAATACAACGACAGTTTACGTGAGCAGTTTGTCAGATTTAACAGTTTTATCGATAAAAATTTCCGTCAGTATTTATACTAGCAGTTTGTCAGTACGTATGTTACCGATAGACACACAGATAGAAATGATCCTTTGAAAAAACTCTCGTCGGTAATAAATATACCGATGATATACATATGGACAAAGCATGCCAAAAAAAATTTACCTGCTTTATTTTGTCAGTATATCCATCGGTAATGATAAGATATCATCGACAAAATACCATCTGCCTTTGGGGTTGGTTAGGACTCCTTTCTTTGAGACTGGCAGGACCCAATTCTGCTTGGGTACAGACTTGGCCCACCTGCTTTTTAGGCCAATCAGGACCCCTTTCCTTTGGGGCTTGTCGATCCTGGCTCCTTCTCTAGGCCAAATTTGGGTCCATCCAAGGTAGACTCAGACTAGAGGATTGGGTTGAAACCAAACCCAGTATATTCTATTATATTATATTATATTATTATTTTTTTTCTAAAATAAAATAAAATAAAATAAATCCAGAAATCCTTTAAATATTTTGTGCTTTTTTCTCACAAGTTCTTTCTACCATTCCTTTTGGCCTAGAAATGGGTAACAACATTCCTTATTTATACATCTTCCAAATAGTTAAATTCACAGCTGCACACACAACACAATAACATCGATTCACATCACAATAATAAAATAAATATTTCATTGTCATTCAATAATAAATTAACATCATTGTCATTACGTTGAAGTGAATTTCATCCATAAATATTATGTTATATTTTATGGCATTACATATTCATGTTGTACAAATTAATCAGAATTCTCTTATTCTTCGTCAATTGACCTGTCTTTATCTCCATCGCAATCTTATATGTTGATTTTGTCACTATCATCTTCATAAACTTGTGTATGTCCGTTAGAGCTCAAAACATCATTCAATTCCTCAACATCAACAACAAAAAAAATATTCTCGGCTGTTGCTACCCAATTTTTGACCCATGTTTTGATAAATTTTCAGAAAAATCCAAAAATAGCGAAAAACATTGAAAATCCAAAAAAATACATTTTTAATACATTTGCATCGTTTTTAGCATTTTTAGCATCGTCTCAAAAGAATTTAAATTTTCAAAGGTCTTTCGAACGCGTTCAACTTTTAACGCGTTAATTTTAAAATCATTGATTTTCCTCATTTGAGTCGACGTTGATTTGCTCGTTTCCAAAAAATACAAAAAAATTAAGAAAAATCAAATTTTACAAAAAAAGAAAGTTAAGGAATCAATTTTGAGGCCCAAACAATTTTTTGCCTATGCATAGGGAATTTTGAATATTGAAGGGAGAGGACAACACAAAAAAAAAGAGGAAACCTAAACATTTTTTTTCTTCACCCGAAACCGGCCGCTCCCCCTAGCCAAAGATTTTGATCCCTCTCTTTCGGCTATCCATCTTTTTTTCGGCTGAAAATCAGGAACTCAGCCCCCACTTCTTTTCCCTTTTTTCCAGCCGACACCAGGGCCCGCCCCAGGGAGGAACCCCTATTTCTTGTCATCTCCAGCTACACACCAGGGATTTTTTTTGAGGGGATTGGCTTCTTCCTCACAGCAGTGGGCAGAGACCCACGGTCTCCGGTCCCTTTTCCTTCCCACTGATTTCAGCCATCTTCAGCTCCTTCTCCCCTGCACCCACAACGCTGATCTTCCCCTATTTCCTATCATTTTCAGCTGACAGCACCCACCTTTGGTTTTTTTATCTTCTCCTCACAGCTCCTTCCCCACAAACCGGCTCCAGCCCCCCTCCAGAATTATTTTTCTCTTCTCCCTCAACCAGGACAGCCGGCTGGTTCCACCATTTCCTGCCCCTCTTCACAGCTTCCTCAGCCCTTGCACACCCACACTCCCCTCTCTTTCAGACCAAACAAGCCCCACCACATCGTCAGTTTCCCAGCCGACCAAGCCTTCCCTCAACAAAGGAGAAGCAGACCATACCACATCGCCTCAGCCCTTGCCCAACCGCCGTTCACTATCCTCCCTCTCAGCTGCTCCCCACGAGTTCGCCTCTCTCCCAGTCGACTCCTTTCTCAGCCCTCAACAGCGACGGCCACCGACCACCAGGAGTCGCCCCTGTCACCATCGCCATTCCTTCCAGCCCGCACGCGAAGAAGCTTCGTTCATCAGCGCAGATCGGCCTCCAACAACAGTCCTTCTTCCACAGCCGTTGGGCACCAGAGCTGCCTTCCCTCTTCTCCAAAGAACCGAACAGCTCCCCTCATCTCCTCTACAGCAGACCCGTCCACGACAGAGAAGAGAAAGGAAACAAAGAACTGATCTGCAGAGAAGCAGATCTGTAACGGAAAGAAAAATTAAAATCAACTGCTGTTTGTGTGTGTTTCTCCGTTCTGCAGATAGCGGTGGTTGTCACCGCCGGCGAGGAAGAGAAGAGGGGAGAAAGCCATTTCTGGCCCCCTGTTTCTGATTTGATTTCACGGCGGCGCGTGGGTCCACGCGCCGCCAGCGGCGGTGGTGCGTAAGATCCACGCGCCGCCACTGTCCTTGCTGTTCCAGAGGTCTTCACAGCACTATTCCAGCGACTCAGAGGTTACCAGCACTGTCCCGGATTGTTTTGGGTCATTTTTTGTAATTTTAGAATTGTTTAATGTTATATTTGTGTAATTTTGAGTTTTTCTTTTCATAATTTGTATTTTGTATTTTATGTAAATGTGGATGTAGAAGAAAAGAAAGAAAAGAAAAGAAAAAGAAATGTTTGTGTGTGTTTGTTTTTTTATTTATATTATTGAATTATAAAAAAAAAGGACAAAAAGAATTAATTGTTAATTTAAATATGGTTAAATATCTTAAGGACAAATAAAATCAAGTTGTATTTTCCATGAAAATATAAGAACAAGTTTCTATATATATTCGGGGATTTAATAACTGATTTATTCAAGCCTTAGAATTTAATTAATATTTTAAATTTTCAAATCACATCAGAATACAAAGCAGTTTACCTCAGGTAGGGTGTGTTAGGGGTGCTAATACCTTCCCTAACCACAACCGGTCCCTTACTCGTGAATCTCTGACAAGACCAGTTGATCCGGTTTCCTAGTAGCCTTCCATAAATTACTAGGTGGCGACTCCAACGAACCAATCAAATCAAACAATAAACGAAAAATCGCCAAGCCGATGCCGCGCGGATTTTTTGACGTGCGACAGAATGGCGACTCCGCTGGGGAAAGGTAATGTTTTCTGACAATATTGGACTAAGCTTTGTGTATTTGATGTGTTTAAGTTTTTGCATTTTTGTCTTGTTTTATTTTTGTTTTATCCATGTATTTTTAGAATTGTTTCATGCATCACCTGTATTTATTTTTTAAAGCACACACAAGCTTCAGGTTAGGAGGGGGACTAGCAGCTTGCCTTATGACTTGAGTCAAGGTTTAAGTTTGTGTAAACCCCAACTCTTTGCTGAGTGTTTAGACTGATAGTGATTGGTACATGTGCCATCCCACTATCTGCTGAACCCCCATATTGCCTTTACAAGGGCGATCACTGGGACAGCGAGAGACCCTTTTTAGAGACCAAGTAGTAAACCTACCTCTTGTCTCACTTAAAGATTAGAACCTGCCGTTAGGATGTATGCTTCGTAAATAGTTGTTTTGCATTTGAGCAAGCCCTTCTTGAAGCATCTTGAATTCAGGACTTGTGGGTGACCCAATGGCCGTCACTCAGAAAATTTTCATTGTAGAGTTTGGGCAAGAATGAGATTCTTGTTTCATCATACAAGAGTTACGACCATATGTCACCCCTCGAAGGGCGAGTTCTTCATATAGATTACATGTTCATACATTTATCATGCATGTACCATGAGGAAAAATAGGTTCCCCTGTCCGAGGTTTGCTACACGTGATTGAAAAAGATGATGGAAATGAAGAAAGATGTCAGATAGAGGCTCATTATCACAAAGAAAGTTGAGAGCATTAAAGGTGAAGTAGCTAGGCTCAGATCTGCCTGAACAAGTGTTGAGCATCAAATGGAAAGGAAATGTCTGCATAGTTTTCTGTGGGAACACTGCTCGTCCACGTCCTATTGAAGCTGCACCTCTCCTTTTCAGTCATGAACCACGACAACAATGCCTTCAGTCAGCAGCTAATGACAACTTTTGTTCTCGGTCAATTGCCCTGTTAATTGTTCATCGCCTCCACATCTTTCAATGGCACCAAATAATTGCTAGCCTTCTGTGCATGGTGCATTAGCCTTCTTTGAGGTTACCCTCACTGTGAGCTTAATTCCAGTTCAGCAAAAAAAAAAAAAAAAAAAAAAAACCATGATTAGACACTGAACTTCAATGTGGCAGAGCTCTCTCTACAAAAATCTGTTTGTGGCTCTGCAAGTTGGGAATGCAAGAGGGGATTTATAAGTTGCATATGCTATAAAAATCTCTCATTAGTTTCAGCACAAAGACACCGTGGTAGGTTGAAGAGTCAGACCTGGTCTGAAAAACATGAACAGACATCAAACTTCTACGTTGCAGAGCTCTCTCTGTAGAGATTTGTTTATGGATCTGCCAGTTGGGAATGCAAGAGGGGATGCAGTACTTTCATACGCTACAAAAATTTGTCTCATCAGTTTCAGCACTGAAACACTGGAGTAGGCCAAAGAGTCAGACCTAGTCTGAAAACATGAGCAGTCGTCGAACTTTGACGTGGCAGAGCTCTCTCTACAAAAACCCGTTTATGGCTCTGCAAGTGGGGAATTCAAGAGGGGATGTAGTAGTTCTAGACAATGTGAAAATTTACCCCACCAGTTTCAGCATCGAAACACTGTAGTAGGCAGAAAAGCCAGACTTGAGCTAGAAAACAGGAGCAAATATAGAACTTCACCGTGGCAGAGCTCTCTCTGCAGAAATCTGTTTGTAGATCTGCAAGTGGAGAATCCAAGAAGGGATGCAGTAGTTTCTGATCATCTATAATTTTCTCTCATCGGGGTTTAGCTTGAAAATGCAAAAAAAAAGGAAAAGAGACAGACCTCGGCTGAAAAATAGAAAGAAGATTGAAACTTCAACAGAGCAGAGCTCCCTCTACAGGTGTCTGTTTGCTGCACCGTCAGTGAGGGGTCGAAGAGGAAACAAAGGAGTTTCAGATTCATCAGTTTCTCCTCCAATAAAAACAATGCATCATTTCACACATTGACAGTGATAGCGCTGCATGATTCTATGCGCTGCCAAGATTACCTAGCTGTTGGAAGGTTTCCAACAATCCACAAACAACCACAACAACATCGAAATATTGACATGAAGTTGTGTGTATTTCCAAAAGAATTGAGCTATCTATCAAGAGAGGAAAGATTGAAGGATCTACCATGGATTCCTTAACAGTGATGAGAGTTGAATCAGAAGATGACTCTCAATTGAGAAACCTCAGTCATTTTGCCTAGTCAGGTCTTGCCATAACATCAACTGCTCAAATGTCTTTGCCAATATTGACATTCATCTGCCACTCAAGTTTGTCGACCAGCATCTGTTAGATTCCACACTTGTTGCACCCACTTCGATAAATTGCATGCAACCACCGTGGTATAATTCAAACGAGATGTGAATATCATGGTGGGTTCTTGGGCCATTTTAGTTGGACAGATGCAAGAGTTTCAAGAATCAAGCCGAGTTTGTGAAAGATGATGTCATCAATCATTTTGTCACCGGAACATCATCAGAATAACAAGTGATTGAAGTTGCTCGGCAAAACACAAATATGGCCAGAAAAGCTGATCCAAGATTGGTGCTGAATTGTCCATCATTTTATTGTGGAGTTGTCATTCCGCATTTTTGTTTTGGGGTCACATCTCATCCTTGAATGAAACATGTATTTTCTTTGTCTTTTTGTTGTTTTGAAATCAAGAGATGCTTCTTTCAAAGGGTATTTTGACAAAAATATTTTGTTGATCAAACTCCAACATACAAAATTAAAGCTAGTCAATCCTGAAGATTAAAAGTGTTTTGATTGCGGAAATGACTTGATGCTTGAAAATGACATGAGGTGACCAAACAATTTTGAACTTATACCTCCTGAAACTGAACCACGCATCATATAACTAGTTTTAGCAGTATGCATAATGACATGTAGCGGATTCAATAGTTATGGACTCGAATCATGACTCTTACAAGTTCTAATCATTACAATGGATGAGGTCAAAATTTATCGATTCTAACCGACCTTGCTTGAAATGAGAAAAGGCCATCTTTGTTATCCTTTCACATTTCTTGAAATATTATCCCTTGCAGTCCCCATTTGAGCCTGATAGAATATTTTTTCAAGAAAACCCTGACTAGGATCACACCCCGCACTGGGGGCAAATAAGAGAAGACAAAAGTGAAAGAGAAGGCTTAGAACAAAAGTCCAACGTTTGAGAGAGAGTTAAAAGAAAGAAGACCTAGACTAGGGGCGTGTTAGAAAACCATGAGAAATGATATGTGAAAGCCATGACCTTTGGCATCCATGATAAAGCCCTGAAGTTATCAGATGATTGAGATTGGTTATTCATCAAAGAAAAAGTTGGATTTGCATAATGACCTATGTTAAGAGAATTCTGATATTTGAGAATAACAAGGTTAGATGTCACTTCCTCTACTATGACAACAAGAGAAAGAGAATTGATGAATAGTTAATGTTGATCCTAAGTCTTTGAAACCCTCAAACACCTTTTTAGCATGAATTTTCCTTTCTTTCATAAGCCATGAACCATAGCCTGCATTACGTGCTGTAAAAAGCCCTTTTTAATCAAGTAAGCAATTTGAACCGATAAATGGCGCTCTCGAAACTTGAAGAGCTTTTCCATAAGGGTCGCGACTTCATGAATTAAGCTATTGGTTATTATGCATGCTGATAAAATAAAAGCTCAAAAAAGAAAACAATCTTTCTTGATGAATCCTCAAGTTTTGACTTGAGCCTTTTTGTTTCTTGAAATTCACAAAAGGTCACCTCATCGCAGACCATCAAAAGATATACCCAAGATCAAAGATTAAAACTGACACAAAGAACCATGAAAAAAAAAGTCATTTTAATCTTACAACGGGTCATTTCTGTTTTCAAAATACAAGATAATCAAAGGACTGCATTGAATAGTGTGTTGGGTCTTTGACCAAAGAAGCTTGAATTTCAAAAAAAAAAATAATACTTTCAAAAACAGACATCTCTTTGATTTTATTTCAACAATTAGACTTGAATAGACATGACCTTTGAAATATGAGATTTGATTCCAGAACAAGAAAGATTGTCGAACAAAGAAGAACATCGGTTGAATTTGCAAAATCCCTGACAGAAATGACATCAACACTTCTCGAAACTCTTTGAAAAGTTGATCACCTGGGGGCAATACAGTGGATCCTGAGAAGGAAAACAAGCAGCATTCAGATCAGCTGGGGGCAAAGAAAAATCAGATGATGAGTCGTCAAAGTCCATCAAAGTTATGTTTAGCATCTGACAATGATAAAGAAAAAACTTGTTGAGTATAAACAGATGAACAAGCATTCAGATCATTACTGGGGGCAATGTTGTTCAAAGACAGTCAGTGATTTAGTGAACTTCAGCAGCAATTGATGAGCAACGCTGCACTTGAAGGGCATTTTATTATCTTCATCTTGGGGTTACCCTTTGAAACATGGCTATGACAGATGTTATCTCATAGTTGCATTAGAATGAATGGCAGAAAGATGCATACCACCAAGATCGACTGTGGGACCATCTATTCTGAAGCTCAAATGCGCACTTCACCGCATGAATATGGGTGATGAACATCATTGATGATGCCAACACATTTCCTTTCATGATCTGATTTGACAAGCTGAGAAGAATCCATGGAGAAGAACATTGAGCTTACAACGATGAGCCCTTTTTACTGCAAGGTATGAGATCCATGTCTGGATGACTTGACAGTTCCAAAAAGGCTGGTAATAACATATACTTGAAAAGTATTGTTCCAACTAGAGGCAAGTTCATGACTGATTAACAATCTGGATGGGTTGGCATGATGCACACAACCAATCAGAGGATAGTTCTCAGAAGAATCCAGGAGAGAAAATCCTTCATGATGAATCAAGCAACACCACACTTGGGGGCAGAGTCAAGCTTGATAAACAGCAAGAGCAGTAACCGTCGAAGACAGCCCAGGATGTGCACTGCACTTACAACTGAGGGGATGGCTAGCACATGAATGAGCCAATGCATCGAAAGAACCAATAAAGCTTTGGAATGCAAACAAAGGCACCCTATGACGATGGATCATCAAAGGGGGGGCCTATATTTCACATCAGGTAAGGATGCATGCATGTCATCTAACCTCAAAGCATTGCACATACTTATGATTTGTTACAGAAAGATCCTCAATGAAGTCCAGCAAGGTTGTGGACAAAGAAAGAATCATTGAGTTGATGATGAAAGAATCGGTTAAGATCCTGGAACGAGAAGAGAATGAGATGAACCCTGCCAGTAGGAGAATCTCAAAGAAACAAGGAGATTAACCTCGTCATCAAGGAGTCTTCAAGTCAACCTGCAACCAGAAGGTGCCAAGTTTCTCAGCCTTGTCCTGTTAAGACTGCTCCAACCAGGTCTTTTTGCCAGGTAAGTCACATTCTATCTTTGGGTAGGTCACCCGTAACAATGAGACCATTTTTTTTTAAAGAAAAAGCATCATTTTTTCTGGGTAGGTCACCCATCACAATGAGACCACCATCTTCCATTTGGGTAGGTCACCCATTATAACGCGACCACTTCATATTTTTTCTATCTTCCACCTGGGTAGGTCACCCATTATAATGAGACCGCACTTCATATTTTTTTCTATCCTCCACCTGGGTAGGTCACCCATTATAACACGACCACTTCACATTTTTTCTATCTTCCACCTGGGTAGGTCACCCATAACAATGAGACCACTTCATATTTTTTCCATCTTCCATCTGGGTAGGTCACCCATAATAATGAGACCGCACTTCACATTCTTTCCATTTGGGTAGGTCACCCATCATAATGAGACCGCACTTCACATTCTTTCCATTTGGGTAGGTCACCCATCATAATGAGACCGCACTTCACATTCTTTCCATTTGGGTAGGTCACCCATCATAATGAGACCGTTTTTCACATTTTTTCCACTTGGGTAGGTCACCCATCATAATGAGACCATCATTTTTTTTTCTGGGTAGGTCACCCATTAGAATGAGACCATTCTCCATTTTTTTTTACTTGGGTAGGTCACCCATGATAATGAGGCCATTCTTCCCCCTGGGTAGGTCACCCATAAGAATGAGACCACTCTTTCCTTTTCCACTTGGGTAGGTCACCCATCATAATGAGACCATCATTTTTTCTGGGTAGGTCACCCATTAGAATGAGACCATTCTCCATCTTTTTTTTACTTGGGTAGGTCACCCATTATAATGAGGCCATTCTTCCCCCTGGGTAGGTCACCCATAAGAATGAGACCACTCTTCCCCTTTTCCACTTGGGTAGGTCACCCATCACAATGAGACCATTTTTTCTGGGTAGGTCACCCATTAGAATGAGACCATTCTCCATTTTTTTTGTTACTTGGGTAGGTCACCCATTATAATGAGGCCATTCTTCCCCTGGGTAGGTCACCCATAAGAATGAGACCACTCTTCCCTTCTTTCCATTTGGGTAGGTCACCCATCATAATGAGACTGTTTTTCACATTCTTTCCACCTGGGTAGGTCACCCATTACAATGAGACCACTTTTTACACATTCTTTGTTTTGATTTAATGAGGTCGCCAGATGGGATCTCATGTAGCTTTGGTTAAAGGGAATCGCCAGATGGGATTTCAGGTTGACCGAGTTACACACTTATTCTTTGTTTTGGTTTAATGAGGTCGCCATATGGGATCTCATGTAGCTTTGGTTAAAGGGAATCGCCAGATGGGATTTCATGTTGACCGAGCTACACACATTCTTTGGTTTTGAAAAAGGAGATCGCCAGATGGGATCTCAAGTTAACGAAAAAAAAAAAAGATTTTCTTTACAAAGCTTACTATGCAAAACATTGAGGAGTTTTGCTTCGTAAGCATTGTAAAGAGGGGGCATCTGTTGCTACCCAATTTTTGACCCATGTTTTGATAAATTTTCAGAAAAATCCAAAAATAGCGAAAAACATTGAAAATCCAAAAAAATACATTTTTAATACATTTGCATCGTTTTTAGCATTTTTAGCATCGTCTCAAAAGAATTTAAATTTTCAAAGGTCTTTCGAACGCGTTCAACTTTTAACGCGTTAATTTTAAAATCATTGATTTTCCTCATTTGAGTCGACGTTGATTTGCTCGTTTCCAAAAAATACAAAAAAATTAAGAAAAATCAAATTTTACAAAAAAAGAAAGTTAAGGAATCAATTTTGAGGCCCAAACAATTTTTTGCCTATGCATAGGGAATTTTGAATATTGAAGGGAGAGGACAACACAAAAAAAAAGAGGAAACCTAAACATTTTTTTTCTTCACCCGAAACCGGCCGCTCCCCCTAGCCAAAGATTTTGATCCCTCTCTTTCGGCTATCCATCTTTTTTTCGGCTGAAAATCAGGAACTCAGCCCCCACTTCTTTTCCCTTTTTTCCAGCCGACACCAGGGCCCGCCCCAGGGAGGAACCCCTATTTCTTGTCATCTCCAGCTACACACCAGGGATTTTTTTTGAGGGGATTGGCTTCTTCCTCACAGCAGTGGGCAGAGACCCACGGTCTCCGGTCCCTTTTCCTTCCCACTGATTTCAGCCATCTTCAGCTCCTTCTCCCCTGCACCCACAACGCTGATCTTCCCCTATTTCCTATCATTTTCAGCTGACAGCACCCACCTTTGGTTTTTTTATCTTCTCCTCACAGCTCCTTCCCCACAAACCGGCTCCAGCCCCCCTCCAGAATTATTTTTCTCTTCTCCCTCAACCAGGACAGCCGGCTGGTTCCACCATTTCCTGCCCCTCTTCACAGCTTCCTCAGCCCTTGCACACCCACACTCCCCTCTCTTTCAGACCAAACAAGCCCCACCACATCGTCAGTTTCCCAGCCGACCAAGCCTTCCCTCAACAAAGGAGAAGCAGACCATACCACATCGCCTCAGCCCTTGCCCAACCGCCGTTCACTATCCTCCCTCTCAGCTGCTCCCCACGAGTTCGCCTCTCTCCCAGTCGACTCCTTTCTCAGCCCTCAACAGCGACGGCCACCGACCACCAGGAGTCGCCCCTGTCACCATCGCCATTCCTTCCAGCCCGCACGCGAAGAAGCTTCGTTCATCAGCGCAGATCGGCCTCCAACAACAGTCCTTCTTCCACAGCCGTTGGGCACCAGAGCTGCCTTCCCTCTTCTCCAAAGAACCGAACAGCTCCCCTCATCTCCTCTACAGCAGACCCGTCCACGACAGAGAAGAGAAAGGAAACAAAGAACTGATCTGCAGAGAAGCAGATCTGTAACGGAAAGAAAAATTAAAATCAACTGCTGTTTGTGTGTGTTTCTCCGTTCTGCAGATAGCGGTGGTTGTCACCGCCGGCGAGGAAGAGAAGAGGGGAGAAAGCCATTTCTGGCCCCCTGTTTCTGATTTGATTTCACGGCGGCGCGTGGGTCCACGCGCCGCCAGCGGCGGTGGTGCGTAAGATCCACGCGCCGCCACTGTCCTTGCTGTTCCAGAGGTCTTCACAGCACTATTCCAGCGACTCAGAGGTTACCAGCACTGTCCCGGATTGTTTTGGGTCATTTTTTGTAATTTTAGAATTGTTTAATGTTATATTTGTGTAATTTTGAGTTTTTCTTTTCATAATTTGTATTTTGTATTTTATGTAAATGTGGATGTAGAAGAAAAGAAAGAAAAGAAAAGAAAAAGAAATGTTTGTGTGTGTTTGTTTTTTTATTTATATTATTGAATTATAAAAAAAAAGGACAAAAAGAATTAATTGTTAATTTAAATATGGTTAAATATCTTAAGGACAAATAAAATCAAGTTGTATTTTCCATGAAAATATAAGAACAAGTTTCTATATATATTCGGGGATTTAATAACTGATTTATTCAAGCCTTAGAATTTAATTAATATTTTAAATTTTCAAATCACATCAGAATACAAAGCAGTTTACCTCAGGTAGGGTGTGTTAGGGGTGCTAATACCTTCCCTAACCACAACCGGTCCCTTACTCGTGAATCTCTGACAAGACCAGTTGATCCGGTTTCCTAGTAGCCTTCCATAAATTACTAGGTGGCGACTCCAACGAACCAATCAAATCAAACAATAAACGAAAAATCGCCAAGCCGATGCCGCGCGGATTTTTTGACGTGCGACATCGGCGATGCAAAAATATGAATTTTTTTAAGTCATTAGACAGAGCAACTCGATATGAATCAATTAACTCACCAAGTTGAAAGACATAATCTCCTACAATTAATTCATTGTTGCCATCCTGAACAATCTCAACACGACCACTAGGTTTGGTTTTCACTACAAATAACCACTTAGCTCTTGAACAATCCTTTCTAAAGAAAGAAGTATATGTGTAATAAACTTACTGGCATTACTAGGCAAAAACAAAGACATCATCGACATTGCGGAGTCTAGCCTTTGAATTAATTTTGACCAAACCATGATGGAAATCTACTCCGATTCCTTTGTCAATGGTGTCATACCAATAATATTTTAATAAAATACTTTATTATGCTCACTATGATATTGCAATTCAATGACATCTTCTAACTTCCCATAATAATCAACTTCAAACTCATTAGAAGTCGATCTCTTAACACAAACCTCATTGTTATATGTCTTTCTACCCTACCCATATTCTTTAGTATCAAACATGTGTCTATTGACAGAATTCTTGTTATAGCACTTCACTTATCTATCAGGACTCGGACTTAGTAGAGACAAAGTAACACTAGCATTCCCTCCTAATTGATAAATCTTGTACATGAAGTACAAACATGGATATTTAATGAGAAATGTGTAATGAAATTAATTATCCTGAGAGATAAGAATTATTAAACAGTACTTACATGTGTTCTAAACCATGTGGAAAATTGTTCATCTTGTAATCAAAAGATTTAGGATTTAGTTTTGAGTTTTGCGACAGTAAATATTGATGTTGTTGTCTGCCAGGAATTCAATAATGTATTAGTTTATGTTATTATAAGAGATAAATTGTTTGAAAATAATGATATGATAAGTAGTATACTTATTGAATAAAATGTTTCAATTCATCGCAGTTAAATAACACATAATTATGTTCTTGTCTAAATTCTATTTCTGACAAATATCTTCCCTTACAAAAAAAATTTGTATGGGTCGTCCATGATGGAAGAATATTAACAAGTTCTCACTTGAATGCACTTCTCCATCGTAGCCATTCCTCATAATGAGATTGATTCTTGTTCTTAATTGAGGCTAAAAATAGTATAAGATAAATGTAAAGATATCTTCAAGAATATAAGCCTCACATATCAAAGCCTCAACATGTGCATTGTTTTCTACTTTTCTCTTAAGGTTGGACAAGTACTTGTATGATATTAAATGAATGTTTTGAAATATACAAAGAAAGACAATAAAATTTTAATTACGATGTATGTGTATACCCTAACATCTCGAATATATACATCCATCAACATCTCGAATATATACATCCATCTATATTGGACTAGGCCTTCAACTTTGTCCTCAAACGATAAATGTAAGGGTAGATGCTCCATTGAGTTGGAAAATAATAGAGGAAATATCATCTCAAGTTTGTATATTATATGGACAATATTCATTTCAAGCCGCTCCATGTATTGTGTCTGCAACTTGTTGGAGCATATATCTCTAGAAAAGTAACTGGTCTTCATGAGTTCATTTCATATCCCATTTGGAAATAAATCTAGTAAGCTAATGGAATGAGTGTTTGTATAAACACATAACAGTCATGACTTTTCTTTCCATACAATCTGCAATCCTTCAAATTCACCAAGCATGGTATGCTCGAGGCATATCCATCAGGAAAACATAGACTTTTAAGCCATTGGTAGACAAGTAACTATACATTCTTGTCTAAGACGAAGCTGGTTTTGGGCTTTACGACCCATGACCCAATATAAATCAACTTCATATTTTTACGATAACAAAACAAATCTATATCCCTTTTAGTCTTGATGTTGTCCTTTGTCTTTCCCTTCACTTCCATAATCATGTTGAAAATGTTCTCAAACACGTTCTTTTCTATATGCATGACATCAAGGTTATGACAGAGAAGACTGGTCTTTAATAAGAAAGCTCTCAGAAAATATTTCACTTTACCTAATTATAGGTCAAAGCAAAACTATAAAACTTCTACTTACCTGATTGAAAATCAAACTTAATGTCATCGTACTCTGACACCACATTATACAATTATTCACCTGAAAGAAGCGATGATGCAACATCCCTTTCAACTCTGCCAACGAGAAGTCATTTATGTTCTTTCTGAACTTGTGATCCGTTAGCAAGAATCGCTAATGACATTAAAAAAAAAGACATTTTACCGTTGTTTGTTAACGTGAATGCCCACTACAAGATTTCACAGTTTTACCGACGGACACATTCCGTCGGTGTGTGATTAGAAGTTCGTCGGTGATTTATTTACAGACGTCATCACCGACGGAATATGTCCGTCACCTTTCCTTTCATCGGTGATTCCCCATTCCATCGCTATATCAGTCGGGAAAACAAAAAAACCATTTGCCGATGGTTTTACAGACGAAATTTGCGCGCCAAAAAAAAACGATTCCCGCTTGAAATATACCGACGGATTTTTATTCCGTTGGTGATATCATGCTTTACCGACGGGTAAAAACCGTTGGTAAATCTGTCAGTAAATACCGACCGAATATATCCGTCTGTAAAGTCGTCGGTAAGTGTTGTAGCTTCTGTCAAATGCCGACGGATTAAGTCCGTCGGTAAGGCTATCGGTGCGTGTTTAAAATACCGACCGAATATATCCGTCTGTAAATGCGTTGGGAATGCTACTGTCAGTGGCCGATGGATTTATTCCGTCGGTAAAACCCTTGGTAATAGTTTTTTTTCAAATTTTGTTTTTAAAAAATTATTTAGAATATATAATATAAAACTATATAAATTAATGGTAATACAAACCAATTATGCAAATAAAATTTATATTGAACATCAAAAAGAAAAAAAAATCAAAGTTAAATAATATTCATTACAAACTGAATTTGTTTCAAAAAAAATATTAAAGGAAATTTTGAAGGTAAATAATGTTTATTACAAATTAATATAAAGGTGGAGCTGGAGGAGGAGGAGGTCCTGGAGGAGGCTGGCGGTTATGCGGCTAAAAAGGATTAGGCGCACACGTTCCACTATGTGTTGCCATGTTCATGACCATTTCGCGAAGCTCTTGATAGTCCGCTCTTTGTTCTGCATGAGACGCTTTGAGTTGTGCGTACTCCTCTGATAGGTGGTCGTATTTTTCGGTGAGCTGAGCCGTGTGTTGCTGTAAGGCCACAAACTCCTTAGATTGGGAGCTCGATATTGATTGGGAGCTCCCAACAGTTGAAACACTACGGGTCAACCGCAAGTTGTCGGCCGTAGTGTTGGAGAGCCCGTAAACCTGATTTTTATCGGGTCCACCTGACGATCCAACCTCCATCCACAAATCCGGATCGGATTCCGGATGGGTCAAAATATCATCCCCGTATCTCTCCCTCAACCGATTATTATAGGTCTCCTGAAAATAAAAAAAGTAATCATCATATTCAATTCAATAAACATAATAACTTACAAAATAAAATGGTTGAACAAACATACCACGAAATGTTGAGCACGGTTATCAACGAACTGTTGCGCCCCCTTTTGGCGGTCTTGACTCCGCACGTGTGTCTCCACAAACAGCTCCATCGGGCTCGGCTCACGTCCAAGAGACGCAACCTATAATGAAAAAAGATATATTAACAACTTAATTTAATGATATATTTCATTTAAATTAATCTTACCATCCGTTTCACATGTGCAGCAAACGGAACGGAGTCGCCAGTGTGCGTTGTCACCGAGCCATGAATTGGCCGATTCCGGTTGCCAGCACCAGACTATGAGCATCGTGTGAACCGCTCAGACGTCACGTGAACCGCTCAGACGTCACGTGCTCAAGATAGTGCGGCCATATATCTTCCGGAATGTATATCGGTTTGAAATCCCTCCAAACCGCAACATCATTCTAGCCTTGGAAACCCCTATCCCTTGCGGTTTTTTTTGCCCTTTTTTGTGCTTCATACCAAAAATCACGCAACCTACTTCATGCAACCAAAAATTACATTTCGAAACATAAATTTTTGTCTAAAAAAAATCTTGTATTGTTTTCGATCTTACCTAGTTGCCGCATGATTTTCCCACACCCTCCTCACAACAGTGTTATGCTCACTGTCCCAGCAGAATTTGTGCTGTGTATAAATAAACAAGTTTAAATAAAAATAATAATTTATTTACAATTATATTAATAATTTATTAGAAATAAGCTGAAAATTATAAATTAACACCAACCTGAAATCTGTCAAACCATGCATTGATTTGAGGCATCCATTCAGGATGTTTGGATATCTGACTCCATTGAAACAATGGAATCTCCATCGACGATTTAAACGTCAATGATATTACTCGGGCGACCTCAATGTTTGTGAACCTGAAAAGAAATGAAATAAATTAAATAGTGATTACTTCATAAATTATGTTGTAATTTTTTTTTTAAAAAAATTAAAACCTTAACAAACTTACATTGAAAGGTCGTCCTTCCACTGTGCCTCGTACTTGTGGGAAAATTGATTCCGCTGTGAAGGCACCCCGCCTCTGCGCTGTGAAGTAGCGGTGGAAGAGGCAGCACCGGTTGACGGCGCAGGTGGTGTAACTGCCTCTTCTTGAAATATCATCATCGCTGCTAGACGAACTAGCTGCGACCGTACGTGAGCGACCAGCTCTGGATTTCATTCTACGCATCTACACAATTTTATACAAATAATTATATAATTAAATTCAAATGTTAAAAAAAAATTCGACAGCACCTCCCCTATACTGGATACTACCCAAATCCACAAACCTGCACATATTAACAAAAGCCACAACCAATTGACCCAATCTATACTAATTATTCCAATATATTCAATTACTAATCCTAAGGTAAATTCAACATTAAGAATTACAATTCAAAAAATTATTCAATAATTATGTCAATACAACAAAACAATAAATTAAAAAAAAAACTCTAGAATACCAATCAAAATAAATGGAAAAAATTAAACAGAAATCATGCAATAATAGAGTAAAATTAACAATTATTCCAAAATATTCAATTACTAATTCTATGGTAAATTCAACATTAACAATAAATATTCAACAAATTAACTAATAATAATTATGCCAATACAACAATAAAATATATTCAATAAAAAAAAAGTTGTAGACTAACAATTAAAATTAATGGAAAAAATTAAACATAAATCATGCAATAATAGAGTAAAATTAACAATTATTCCAAAATATTCAATTATTAATACTAAGGTAAATTCAACATTAACAATTACAATTCAAAAAATTATTCAATAATTATGCCAATACAACAAAACAATAAATTAAAAAAAAACTCTAGAATAACAATCAAAATAAATGGAAAAAATTAAACACAAATCATGCAATAATAGAGTAAAATTAATAATTATTCCAACATATTCAATTACTAATTCTATGGTAAATTCAACATTAACAATAAATATTCAACAAATTAACTAATAATAATTATGCCAATACAATAATAAAAAATATTCAAAAAATTCAAAAAAAAAACTATAGACTTTAGCAATGAATTATGCAAAAAAAACTATAGACTTTATCTACATTACAAAAAATACACCAAAACAAAAAACATAACAAAAAAAAATAGCAAAAAAAAAACCCTTAAAGTAAAATGAAATAGAAGAAATACATACCTTTTAAACTGATGGAGATTCACGAGAAAAGTTGCTAGAGATTGCTGGTGAAACCTTTGAAGAACGGAGAGGAAAAGAATCGGTGAAAAACTGAGGAGAAGAAAAAATAAACTGAAGCGGCGGTCGGGGTAACTTATATGGCAGTTTTACTGACGGATTCCCCGACGGATATAAAATTAATTATTATTTTAATTTATTCTGTCGGTGAAGTTTAAAAAATCCGTCGGTAAATTTTGAATTTCGCACCAAAATTTTTAATGACCCTCCATATTTTTCGTGGTCCGTCGGTAATTCCGTCGGCAAAATGACGCGGTTAGAGATGCATTTAATGCACAACCCTTTGGAATTCGCGCGGTCCGTCGGTAATTTTGTCGGTAAACTTGACCCACCGACAACTCACCGACGGACTTATATCCGTCGGTATGGACGTCGGTGACTGTGGCATTTCAAGTAATTATTTTCGAACTCTCTGTGAAATGCCAATGGAATTATATCCGTTGGTATGGACGTCGGTGATTGTGGCATTTCAAGTAATTATTTTTGAACTCTCTGTGAAATGCCGACGGACTTAGTCCGTCGGTATGGACGTCGGTGAATGTGGCATTTCAAGTAATTATTTCGTGTTACAAAATATATCATCCTTGATCTATAATTATTTCAAGTAATTATTTCGTAATTGTGGCATTTCAAGTAATTATTTCAAGTAATAAATATTTTGTGTTTCAAAATATATCATCCATAATCTAAATTACATGAAAAAAGGGGTTTTACATAGGGCTTCATTTTGGTAGTTAGTCAGAATTTTCTTCTTCTTCGTCATCAATTGAATTGTCATCACCTTCATCGCAATCTTCAATATGGATATCATCTTCTTCATCGACATTTGCTTGTCCGCTAGAGTTCAAAACAAAACTCAACTCCTCTGCGTCAACATCAATAAGACTGTCATCGAAAACACGAAAATTTGAATTTTCTTCCAATTCAATCGAAGGAGCAACTCGATATGGTTCAACCAACTCACTAACTTGAAAGACTTCATCTCGCACACTTGTGTCTTCGTTCTCATCCTGAACAACCTCGACACGACCCCGGGGTTTCGTTTTTAAAACGGACAACCAATCCACTCTTGATCGATCCTTTCTAAATGAAGGGGTGTATGTGTAATAAACTTGTTGACATTGCTTTGCGAAAACAAAAACATCATTTATGTTGCGGAGTCTAGCTTTTGAGTTGATTTCGACCAGACCATAGTGCAGATCAACTCTGATTCCTCTGTTAGTCGTGTCATACCAATAGCATTTGAATAAAAACACTCTATTCTGCTCGTTATGATATTGCAGTTCGACGACCTCTTCTAATCTACCATTGTAGTCAACTTCTAACTCACTACTAGTGAATCCCTTAACACAAACACCGCTGTTGTATGTCTTTCTTCCTTGCCCGTATTCTTCAGTATAGAAAACATATCCATTGACAAAATACCCGTTGTAGCACTTACATTTTCTTTCAGGCCCCAGGCTTAGTGAAGACAATGACTTAGGCGCACTCCTTCCCATTTGATAAACCTTGTATGTAATGTACATCAATAAACAGTAAATGAACGAGAATCTCATAATGACATGCATACGTACAGTAATTTTGCAAGTTAGAATGAGTTTGTGATAGTGCTTACATGTGTTCTGAACCACGTGGCAAACTGTTTATCTTGTAATTGAAAGATCTGGGATTCAGTCAGCTGTGAGTTATTAGAGAGCAAATATTGTCGATGTTGCCTACAAGTGATAATGAGTGTATGATATTACAATATATAATTAACAATATATTACTAACAAAGTTTAATTAGTATAAACTTACTGAATAAAAGGTCTCAGCTCATCACAGTTAAATAGAACATAGTTGTGTGCTTGTTTGAACTCTATTTCCGACAAATATCTTCCTCTTACGACATTTTTAGGTGTGGGTCGTCCAGTATTGGAGAATATTGACAAGTTCCCACTGGAAGGCACTTCACCGCCATCATCATGCCATGAAACGCGATTGATTCTCGTTCTCAGATGAGGTTCGAAATAGTACGAGATAAATGTTGAGATCTCCTCAACAATATAGGCCTCACATATCGAAGCCTCAACATGCGCCTTGTTCTTAACCTTTTTCTTGAGATTAAACAAGTACCTGCATTGAAATATTAATCAAGTATTTTCAATTAAGAAAAACATATAAAATACTTTTATATATGAATTACATTGCAACTGTAATATCTAACCGTTTGAATGGGTACATCCATCTATATTGGACCAGTCCTCCAGCTTTTGCCTCGAACGGTAGATGTATAGGGAGATGCTCCATTGAGTCAAAAAATGATGGAGGGAATATCATCTCAAGTTTGCATAGTGTCTCAATGATATTCGTTTGAAGCCTCTCAATGTGATCAACATTCCTTGATTCAGTATGACCGGCCAACAAGAATAAGGAGCAGTAAATGACCTGAATGGGTTGAATCTGTCTGTACACAACCCAAGATGCACATTCCTTGATTTAGCTGAAAATTGAGGATGCACACTGTTAAAGAGTTTCCACGCTTCGCCATCAGAAGGATGCACCATCACTCCATCAACCGCATCATGTGCTCAGCAGTCCTTGGTGACATGAATAACCTCTACAGTCTAGGTGTGATCGGGAAGTATCTAAGTTTTTTATATGCCACTAGAGTCTTTCCCCTGCCAGTTCTAGGTTTGTAACGGGAATGCCCGCATGTCATGCACTCGGTCATCTCAGCATTTTCAAGGTAGTATAACATGCAGAAGTTAGGGCACATGTCAATTTTCTGGTATCCTAAACCGAGGGGTTTTATCATGTACTTCGCAGCATAGAAGTTCTCTTTCAGCCTGTTCCCTTCAGGTAAAATGCTTTTTGCCCATTCAATAATCTTGTGTCATACCCAGCCTCACTCAACCCGTGATCTGACTTGATGGTGAACACCTGTGCTACGGCCGATAATTTACTGTGGTTCGTGCAACCATCCCATAATGGTTCGTCGGAATCTTTCAAGAAATCAAAAAACCTAGCTGCATCTGCATTAGGTTCTTCGTCTACGATTGGACATTGACTGACATTACCTTGATTCATTCTCATTGCATCCATAACCATATTTCTGTAAGGATTAGTGTTGTCATTTGCCGCTTCATGCACGTTGCTAGCACTAGAAGTAGACCCAACCACCATTTCTTCCATTCTCCTCTTACTACCAAATACTTCTCCATGTGCATACCAACACTGGTAATTCTCCATAAACCATTTGTGTAGAAGATGCATCATTACAACATCTGGATGCAGATACTTTTTATTTTGACACTTCCTGCATGGACACCTAATACCACCTCCAGTAAAATTTCTAGGAATAGATGTTGTGAAATTAATAAAACCCTGAACCCCGTTACAATAATCCATCCTCCGCAATCCTTGGGGTGAATCTCGATACATCCATGAACGATCATCCATGACTTATATTGAACCTCTATAAAATTATGATGACATCATGTATTAATTAACTAAGTTGCGTAAATAAACTTGCAAAAATATTACTTTACCTCGAGATTATCCAACAAACCAGTCACAACTTCTCATAAATATTAAATATTCATTATCATTTATCAACGTCCATACAAATTAAAATATATAAATTTACAGAAATTACCACTCCGCAATACCATTGATAAAACTTTAAACAGACCCATTAAGCAAGCTATTAATTATTTCAAAATAGCACATGTACTTCGGTAATTCCATAAAGTTTTAACAATTTACAAACAAATACAATCTTACAAAATCTAAAACAAACCATTACAGGTATAGAATTATACATTCATATACTACAAGTTTGTTTGAGAAATGACAATAAAACATGTACATCTACTAACAAAATACATATACTAAAAAAACAATAAAATTGACATTTAATTAAATGTTAAAATTTAAAAAGATAGAATTACTTACAAAAATTGATAAAATCCGTCGGTAAATCAGAATACGGATGCTGTGACCACAAAACTTCAAGAAATATAACTTGTTGTGCTGATATGAGGGAGATTTTTGTTTGGAGGGAGGGGGGGCTGGTTGTTTGCAGATGGGGAGAGTTGGGATTAGGAAGAAGAAGGAGAAATAAGGGAGGAGAGGGTCGGCAGAGCTGACATATATTAACTTTTTCCGACGGTTTCACCGACGGAAACTTCGTCAGTGATGACATCGGTGATTCTGACGGAAAAATCGACACGTCACCGCACGGATCTGCCATTTCAAATCCCTCGGTGAGTCCATCGGCAATTTAAATGGCGAACCGGTCACGTCACTATACGGGCTGTCGTTTTGAATCCATCGGTGAGTCCGTCGGAAAAAATAACCCGCCAAAACCTCCACGTTAGCGACCCGCCTTTTTTTTCAATTCGAAAACTTGTCCGTACGTAATTCAGTCGGTAACTACCGACGAAAATTTTCCATTGGTAGTTACCGACTGCATTCCGGACGGAAAAGTTTCCGTCGGTAGTTACCGACTGAATTACGGACAGAAAATTTTTCGTCGGTAATTTTGACCTCAAATTACGGACAGACATATTCTGTCGGTAAATCCGTTGCTATTTAGCGAATTTCTGGTAGTGGCCTTGTTATTTTTCATACAGAATAGACATGCTAGTTTTTCATGCATGTTCCATCCAAAAACCATTTCATAAGTTGGAAAATCATTGATAGTTCACATCAAAGCTGCCTTTATAAAAACAAAATTGTTTCCTCGATACATCATAAGTCAAAACCCCGAATGACCACAACTACTTCAACTTATTAATCAACGGTCGAAGACAAACATCTATATTTTAACCTGAACTATTAGGACCTGGTATGATTGTAGATAAAAACATAAACTTTGGCCTCATATACATCCTCATTGGCAACTTGTAACCATGAATATCACCGACCAATAAGAATAAGGAGCAACAAATGACCTAAATGGATTGAATCCATCTATACATAACCCAAGACACAGGTTCCTTAACTCCACTAAAAATTGAAGAACATTATTGAAGTGTTTCTAGGTTTCACCATTGAAAGGGTGCACCATCACTCCATCCATCACATCATGTGATTGGTGACATGTCATATTGCTATCTTTGGTGACATGAATAACCTCTGCAGTCTAGGTGCAATTGAGAAGTATCTAAATTTTTTATGTGAGACAAGAGTCCTTTCCCTACCAGTCATGGGTTTATAACGAAAATGCTAACATGTTTTGCACTTGGTCAACTCTGTATTTTCAAGGTAGTACAACATGCAGAAGTTTATACACAAGTCAATTTTCTAGTATTCTAGACCGAGGTGTTTCATCATGGACTTAGCAGCATAAAAATTCTCTTTTAGCCTGTTTCCTTAAGGTAAAATGCTTCTCACTCGTTCAAAAATTCTGTCATAAACAACCTCACTCAACCCATGATCTGACTTGATGTTGAACACCTGTGTAACAACCGATAATTTACTGTGATTTGTGCAACTATCCTATAATAGTTTGTCAGAATCTTTCAAAAAAATCAAAACCTCTAGTTGTGTTTGCACTAGGTTCTTCATCTACGATTGAACATTGACCGGCATGACCTTGATTCATTCCAATCATATCCATAACTATATTCTTATAAGGATTACTATTTTCATCTACAACTCCATGCAAATTGATAGAACTAGAAGTTGACCCAACCATCCTTTCTACCACTATATCGTGAAGAACATATGGTTCTTAGTGTGCATACCAACACAAGTATTTCTACATGAACCCTTTTTGTAGAAGATGCATCGTTACAATATTTGGACCGGGAAACTTTTTATTGTTACACCTCTTACATAGACATCTAATATCCCCTCTAATAATATTTCTTGGATTAGATAGTGCGTAATTAATAAAATCCTGAATCCCATTACAATAATCCATCCTCCGCAGCTATTGGGGTAAATATTTATATATCTATGAATGACCATTCATTACTTATATCAAACCTATATAAAATAATGATGACAACATGTATTAAATGAACTATGTTAACTAAATAATTTGAAAAAAATATTGATTTAGCGCAAACTTATTCAATCTATTTTAATAGAACCCTTAATTCATAATCAATTATCTACATAAATTCAAATTTTTACACATTTACCAAAAAATTCAACTCGACAACAAAATTGATAAAATATAAAATAAACTTGTTAAATAAGCCATTATTTATTTCATGACAAAACACCTAAGTCAAAAATTCAATATAAGTTTCATCAATTTACAAACAAATACAATTTTATAAAATCTAAAACAAACCATAATATGTACAAATCATAAATCTATACAACAAATTTGTATGAGAAAAACTATAAAACAAGTACACACCCAAACAAAATACATATACTAAAAAAATATATTAAAAAAGTCAACATTTTAAAAATTGAGTTCAAATAAAAAAGGATAAATTTGCTTACTTAAAGTGGATAATCATTAATAAAATTTGAATTAGAACATAGATGCTAACAAACTGAGTGTTATGATGGTCGAATTTGTTATGGGAGGTTGAATTGTGTTCAGATTGGGGGGAGGGGGTGGCTGTTTGTTGCAGAAAAAAATGTATAAAGAAGAAAGAGAAATGAGAGAGATGAGAGGAGAGTCGTTCGTCAGGTCATAAATTAAATATCACCGATGACATTACTAACATAATTATCCTGTTAGCAACTTCGTTGGTCATTCTGTCAGTAAAAATATCATGTCACTATATGATTTGCCTTTTTGAATCCCATTGTAATACCTTCCATCATTCCCTCCCTCGGTATATACCGAAAAAATTTGTTTGTCGACATATTCACAGACGTATTTTACCATTGGGTTAATTCCATTGGTAATATGGTCTGTAAAAGTTACATGTCATAGTATTGTTTAGCTTTTTTTTATTATTTTTTATTTTCCCATTGTAATTCCCTCGATATATACCAAGGAAATTTTTCTGTCGGTGTTAACCAATAGATACAAGGATGGAAAATTCTGTCGTTAAAGGTCATTGCAATATACCGATAAAATGTTTTCGTCGGTGTTTCTTTTTGTATTTGACAATTTTCTAGTAGTCTATACTTACCTATGAACTTTGTGAGTGAATTGATTGTGAGTTGAATCTCGCTTTCTGTCACCTATTTTGATTTTCTCATTAAGCAATATGAATACTTCTCGATGGATGTTGACAATCTAAGTTACTATTAAACAAATACTTACTCATGCATATAGGCTTTTTATCAATCCCTGGTAGCATCTATATAAGAAAATAATTTACTCTCTAATTTGTTTTTCGTGGGTTGTTTGTCTTGTTGTGGATATTTTGATATTTTCAACCATTGGTAATTATGTTGAATTGCAATGTTTATGTTGAAGTGATAGAGGGAGAAAAAAAAACAATAGATAGCTAACACAGTTAATGACTGGCTGTCAAGGTTGAATAGCTAGAAAAGAAAACAAACTCTTTATAAAATTATCTAAAATATCAAAGTTCTTTTACAGTAGTAGCAACTCTATAAATACTAGAAAAATTCTAAGTAAAATAAATCTTTTCCCATCCAAACTACCATCATAAATATTACTTAATAAACCATTAAAAGAAAAACACTAATTATATGAGAGATATTGTAGTTCTAGTTCTTGCATCATTCTCTCCGTATTGAAAGAAATTTGTCATCAAGCTAAAATAATTCTTGCCTTTATCTTGTAGATGTTCAATCAAGACCCTATGCTTTTCTTTCTTCACTTCAATTGTATAAGAAACAATTCTAAATATTAGTTTCAATCCCTTCATGTTATGTTTTGTATAAGAAACATTAATTAAAAAAATAATTTCTTTTTCTTTGACTTCTAAAATAATGAATTACAACCTCAAGCTTGCTTTATCAACACTTATTGTATCCATAGAGTACTTGAACAAATCTATCTTTGCGATACTAGAAAACTAGTAATCAAAAGGATTATTGTCGTCTAAATTTACAAATTTCTTTTTTTTTTTGAGAAACTTCAGTGTTCTTTTTATACTCTACTTTAGCTAGCTTGTCAATGAGGACACCATTAATACCTTTTGCTTGGGTTGGTTTAGCATCCTTTGCAATCCCAACTTATCTTGGTTTTGATCACGACCATAAAATTGATTTTTATTGATGGAATATTTTAACGGTGGTTAAGCTATATTTTTATTGATAGCTGGCTCGAGCTAGATTGTAGGATGCTTATGATAGAGACACTACAATCTGCTCTCATATCTCGGAACGTAGTCATGGAGATACTTTATACCTGATTTCTATCGGGTACACCGGTTGCTCCATCTTATTCAATAGAAATTAATATAATTTAATCGTTATCAATTCTATAAAAAATCAATTTTTTTAAAATTTACAACTTAATAATAAAATTGAGAAACTATAATTGATACCCATTAAATAACCCATCAATTCTAAATAAAATTAATAAACCATTTCCCTTGAAAACAATTAAATCTTAGTCATCCAAGCCATCACCATCAATAAAAGAAAAACCATTATATGAAAGCTAGTGCATTTCTAGCGCTTGCATCGTGAAGTTTATATATTCTCTTTATTTGTTAACCTTGTGGAAGTTTGTATTTAGATTTATGGTTTTCTTGATCTTTTCCAGCGATGTTTCGTACAATAACTTTTCACGGGCACCAAGATGCAACAGCAGTAGCGAGTAAGGATGTTCATAAATATTTGAAATGGGATATTCTTGGTGATTTTGAAACTGAATGATTTGAGTTTATAAATCAGGAATAATATAAACTGGTTTCGAAGCTCGTCCAGCAATAATAAATTGTAAGGCTCTTCTTTTATACTCTGTGGACTGCAATGTTTTTCGTATTTATATTTCTGGAGATGAATTTTAGCAATAGAGATTCTGCTGTATGTGATTTCAAAAAATCTCACAGGGTCAAAAGAATTCCTCTATGGAGTACAGAGTTGCAGAGACAGATACAATACTTCGGATGAACGTGGAATTCAGACAAAAATATTTTGATATTGTAACTAAATAATAAACTATACTACATCTTTAAATCCTACCTAAGCAGAATAGATAGATATCCAAAATTAATTTATGCTCAGAGTATAATGATCATTTTTTCTGATACCAGATTCTTAGAATTCAATCTATAAAACCATTTATTATTCTAACATACTATAATTTCCATGATATACAGAAGCGATCTTCTTCCATGCTCAGGGATATCTCGGTGCCCAAAATGTATGTTTTTTTATTTATTTATTTTCATAATAAGAACTTGTGCACTTCATAAAATCCTAGTGTGCCATTAAAGTTTATCGATGTGCATGTACTTCAATGTTTGAATGACATTGATGATTGTTAGCTTTTTAATTAGATTCTATCTCGAAAAACTAATAAGGTCAATTCATGGTCACTTTGTTGGAAAATTTATACATCAAAACTTGTTTTGAAGTAGAACTTGACCACTGGTTTCACCATCAGAAACCAAAAGTTGACAGAAGATCATTCATTGAGTTGAACTCATCTGACAGTGGCAAGCCACTTGATGAAGTGTTGACCAGTGACTAATCATAGTTTTTAAGCTTTGTAGTAAAGTAAACTCATTCCCCATTGATATGCTTCCATAAGTATGACAAAAAGTAAAATTGAAACATGTCTAATGGTATACTAGTTTTATGCGCTGCAGATTATCGTTCATTCCATATAAACTGTGGTGGACAAGATGTAAAGAATGGGAGGATCTTGTATGAAGGTGATCAAGATAGTGAAAGTAATGCTGCTGCAAGGAGTTATTATAGATTAGGATCAAACTGGGGATTCAGCAGCACAGGAGATTTCATGGGTGATAACAACTTCAATGATAACAGATATACGCTTCAATCAAATTCTAATATTTCTCTGGTTGACTTTGGATTGTATGCAACAGCACGTAAAACTCCCCTGTCTATCACTTATTATGGATATTGTCTAGAAAATGGGAATTACACTGTCAGACTCCACTTTGCTGAGATACAATTCACAGATGAAAAACTGTACAACAAAGTTGCGAGGCGTGTTTTTGATATTTACATTCAGGTAATTAATTATCTTTTCCTTCCGAAGAGATTGTGGATGTCTTTTTTTTTCCTTTTTCAAAGGAACCCTTTTGAGTAGGAAACTTTGTTCCAGGGAATACAAGTGCAAAAGGATTTTAACTTTACAGAGGAAGCCAAAGGATCTAACAGAAATTTCACAATAGCATTCAACACCACTGTGACAGACCGTACCCTGGAGATCCGATTATACTGGGCTGGAAAAGGCACTACTAGCATTCCAAGAAGAGGAAATTATGGTCCTATAATTTCTGCTATATCCGTATGTTCAGGTATGTTACATGTTCTTTTCTGCCTCTCATTTGAAACTTACAGACTTCAAGGAGTTTAAGTTATACAGTAGAAGGACACCATTGAATTCATTTATATTTCAATTTTCTGAGCTTTCTGGGTTTTTTTTTCCCTCCCCTAACTGATAAGATTAAACACATTTAATGCGTCTCATAAACCAATCTGCATAAAGTGATTTGCCTGATTTTTGTTGTCACTGTAACTGTAAGATTCTTCCACTCACTTCATTATACCATCTAAGAATCGTTCTGTGATCTGTGGTTTTTCAGGTAACAGAACTTATTGTGAAGGTGAGAATTGAACTGTGCTATAGTGGTCGTGTGTCTTTACAGCGTTAATGTTTATTATCCATTTGATGGGATGTTTAGCCTTCTTTGCGTTTGCAATTTTATTTAATATCAGAACCTGAGGAAGCAAGTAAGAAACCTATTGTGATCGGAGTTGTCACTTCAGCAGCATTCCTTATTCTCTTGGTAATGGGTGTCATTTATTGAAAGCTCTGCTATGGAGACAAAAACACAAGAGAACGAGGTATTGTACCGCAAACTGAGTCTTCTCTTAATTTTCTAAATAATGGCGAATCACACTAGAGAATGCGCGTAGTGCATGGATAAATGATGTTCAAGCATTTCTATTATTTCACGATATGTCTCCTGACTGTCATCCTCCCATACCAACTGCTACGTGCAGAACTTAAAGGGCTGGATTTGAAAACTGGTTCCTTCACCTTGAGGCAGCTAAAAGCGGCCACTGACAATTTCAATTCAGAAAACAAGATTGGAGAGGGTGGTTTTGGATCCGTATACAAGGTTTGTCATCTAATGAATTTTTCATATTATCACAATTTTATTATTGGAATCATGCATGGGTGAATCCGCCCCAAAAATACTTTAGCATTTAGATGCGTGATTGACTTCCGATGCAGGGTGAATTAGCAGACGGTACTATTATTGCTGTTAAGCAGCTATCTCCAAAATCCAGGCAAGGAAACCGTGAATTTGTGAACGAAATAGGCATGATATCTTGTTTACAGCATCCCAACCTTGTAAGGCTTTATGGATGCTGTATTGAAGGAGACCAGTTGCTTCTGGTGTACGAGTACATGGAAAACAACTCCCTCTCTCGTGCACTTTTTGGTAACCATAGTAGCATTTGTTGATAAATTTCCAGTAACATATATATTTTTTTATAACACTGCATCAACTAGCAAACATGAAATGATCTTATCAACAATCCTATTAGGAGCAGGTTCCGAAACAAGTTTTCTGACGTTGGATTGGCCTACAAGGTATAAGATATGTGTTGGAATAGCCAGAGGTTTAGCATTTCTCCATGAAGGATCTGCAATCAGGATCGTTCACAGGGACATCAAAGGTACAAATGTATTACTGGACAAAGATCTAAATGCCAAGATATCAGACTTCGGTCTAGCTAAGCTCAATGAAGAGGAGAACACTCATATTAGCACTCGAGTTGCTGGAACTATGTAAGTTGTATTGAGACTAATTTAATTCCTGAAGTTTATTGATAGTAATACTCCTTAAGTCTTTGAAGGGCACTAATTCTGCATTGTTTTTTTTATAAAAAAAAAATATATTTCAGAGGATATATGGCTCCAGAATATGCACTGTGGGGCTATCTAACAGATAAAGCAGATGTTTATAGTTTTGGGGTTGTCGCCTTAGAAATTGTCAGTGGAAAGCGCAACTCAAGTTACAGGCCAGAGAACGAAAACGTTTGTCTTCTTGACTGGGTAAATCATCGTCAGTCTGTTTCTGTTGCTTTCCTGAATTAATGACGCGTGAGGCATCAGTTCTCAAAGCAAAACATGGTACATTTGGTCAACTATCTTAGCTTCCTTCTGATTTGTCTTAGAAATTGTCGTCACAGGCCCATGTATTGCAAAAAAAGGGAAATTTAATGGAGATAGTGGACCCAAAGCTGCAGTCTGAATTCAACAAGGAAGAGGCTGAGAGGATGATCAAAGCGGCTCTCTTATGCACCAATGCATCTCCATCTCTAAGGCCTGCAATGTCAGAAGTGGTGAGGATGCTTGAAGGACAGACCAGCATCCCGGAGGTGACCTCAGATCCTAGCATTTATGGTGATGATTTACACTCCAAACGTGTCAAAGGCCACTATCAGCAGGTCACAGACCAGAGTTTAAACAGCACACAAGACCTCTTTCCTCCATCTGATAAATCATGGATTGGAAATTCCTCTACATCTGCCCCTGATCTCTACCCCATCAATCCCGAGTCCATAAGTTTAAAACTCAGTGAAACCTCGTCTTTAATTTGAATAAAGCCAAAGACATGCTTGGAGCTTCATTTGTAATCAAATAAAATAATACTTTAACTAAAAGAAAAATGATGCTAGTAAATGTTGTTGTGTAATAATGTCAATGTAAGGATTATGAGTCAAGTTGACGGTAAACTTTGATGTAAAGAAATCTAATATGGTATTGTGTATTATTGTAAAACAAGGAAATTAATATATATGATAATGGGAATAAGAAATAGACTATATAGTGGCGAATTCATGGTTTGGTGAACACGCACACCGGTTGCTTCGTTCCGTTTGCTGCACATGCGAAATGGATGATAAGATTAATTTAAATGAAATATATTTTTAATTAATTTATTGTTACTTAATTAATTTTTTTTCTTACGGGCTACGTCTCTTGGACATGAGCCGAGCCCAATGGAGCTGTTTGTAGAGACACGCGTGTGGAGTGAAGACCGTCAAAAGGGGGTGCAACAGTTCATTGACAACCACGCTCAACACTTTATGATATGTTCGTTCAACCCAAGGTTGTCAATTCCATTCCGTTTCGTCCGGAATGACCGAAACATTTCATACCAATTCAAAAAACAGAACAAAATGAAACAATTTTCATCTCATTTTAAATCTCGATCCGTTCTGGATTTTTCGGATAAATTTTGGCTGGAATGTTCCAGTTTCATTTCATATGTTCTATTTCGGGCTTGAAAAACCATTGAATCAAGCCCAAACTTCAACTTATTTTAACCAAAACAAATCGTTAAAATACCATATAAATATTAATAACTCCATTTTCAACTACAAAACAATCTTTAATCAATCTAAAAATAAAAAATCAAACAAAACAATAATAATAATAAAGTTATGGACCCTAATCTATTTTTTTGGCATGGTCAAAGGGCAAATTCATCTTCATTGAACTCCCCTCTCCTAACAAACCTTTACATTCCTTCCATTTCTCTTGTACATCTTTTTTATAAAATGTTAAGAAATCAAAAAATCATTCTCCATTAATATCACAATAAAAATATATTTTGCAATACGATTATAATATAAAAAGTACTGGAATATTTCTTATTATCTTTAAGAAAAGCATGAGCTCCTCGTGATATTGAATGAGTAAACTGAAGGGAATTTAAAGGGGTAACAAACAAAACTTATAGTTTAATGAAGGGTTAAAAAAAATACTAATTTGGTGGTTTTCGTGTATTAACCTAAATGTGACACTCATATTCCAACTCCCTCTACCTTCGTTCAATAATTAATTGCCGTAGCGTTTTGACGTGAATAGCTTGTGTGGCTTCCCTTTATCTTTTAGAAGTGAAAAGTTCGGGTTTGATTTATGTTTTTTTTTTGTTAAAACATTTTACTTTCATAATATTTTGGTATTTTGTTTAAGTTGAATTATTTTAAGTTAAAATTCTATTTAATTTTGACTATTTAGGAATATTTTAAATTTTAAAATTATATTTGTTTGACATTGTGTTTGTATTGCATAATTTATCTTGAATTTGAATTATGTTTGTTGAATTATATATATATATATATATATATATATATATATATATATGAACAGTACAATCCCGAAACGGCACGCTGAAACACTCTGAAACCGAAACATTCCATTCCAATTGAAAAAACAAAACACCCACCGAAACGGAATTGACAACCTTGGTTCAACCATTTTATTTCGTAAGTTATTATTTTTCTTAAATTGAATATGATGATTTCTTTTTTCATTTTCAGGAGACCAATAATAGCCGGTTGAGGGAGAGATATGAGGACAATCCTTCAACCCATCTGGATTTATGGATGGAGGTAGGATCGTGTGGTGGACCCGATAAAAAATGGGTGTATGGTCTCTCCAACACTACGGCCGAGGACTTGCAGGTGGCTCGTAGTGTCTCAATCGTTAGGAGCTCCCAATCAGTATCAAGCACCCAATCTAAGGAGTTTGTGGCCTTGCAGTAACACACGACTCATCTCACCGAAAAATACGAGCGACTCTCGGCGAATTATGAACAACTCCGCCAAATGATCATGGATATTAGATCACATATGGGTGATACATGTGCTCCTCATTTTTGGCCGTTTAGTCCAAATAATGAAATGTCTTAAAATGAATTGAACAATGATAACATGAATGTGAATTCATGAATTTCAAAATTTGTAAATTGATGTTTGCATCTTCCTTTTTATAAAGAGAGGCACTAGTAGTTGTATTCTCGACATAAGAAACTAGATCATCGAAAGGAGCAAGTAGATGCTCTCCACCTTACTTTTATTTAAAGCAATATTACTTTTAAATTTCTTGTTATTGTGTTTGCATCTAAAAAAGAGAGAGAGAAATATCAAAGAAGTATAAAATTAATTGATAAGCTAACCACATAAATGGGGGTTATGGGTCGGGTGTTTATGAGTTGGTCATTCGAGTGATGATCTACATAGTAGATGTCTTTTAGATGATTTTAGGAAGGGAAATCAAAGACATCATATAGAACTAAGCTAACTGCATTATGAGACCACAACTTTGATAATCCAATATACCACATGATATAAAGTTATTAGTGTGAAGTATTTATAATTATATGTAAGAGTAAGGGCTTGTTGGCAAAGAATTACAAATGAAGAGTTAAGGAAATAGATAGTATTGAGGCCAAAAATAAAATAAAAAGAATTGTGTTTTAATGATGGTGTATGGGAATTGTTGTGATTCCCTAATATTAATATTAGTTGCGTATTACTTAATTTGTTTGTATATTTGAATTGATAGCTAACCTTTACACACACACAAGGTCCATTCCATCACAACAGTGGTGGTGTGTTAGAGAATAATATAAATCATATCCTGAACCTCACCTAATAGCTTAAGCTATTGGGTTGAGATGGTTCCTTGATATAGTATCAGAGCCTTGATGACTAAGCGGTCACGAGTTCGAATCTCACCATCCCCATTTATTTGATAAAAATTAAGGACAATGTAAAGTGGGCCTATGCAAGTTTCAAGTCCAAAGGGCTTTCACTTGAGAGGGTGTGTTAGAGAATAATATAAATCATATCCTGAACCAACCCAAAAGCTTAAGCTATTGGGTTGAGATGGTTCCTTGACATGATATCAGAGCCTTGATGACCAAGTGGTCTCGAGTTCGAATCTCACCATCCCCATTTATTTGATAAAAAAATTAAGCATAAGGTAATGTGGGCCTGTGCAAGTTTCAAGCCCAAAGGGCTTTCACTTGAGGGGATGTGTTAGAGAATAATATAAATCATATCCTGGGACCTTACCTAAAAGCTTAAGCTATTGGGTTGAGATGGTTCCTTGACATGGTGTAGCTGTATCCTTTTGTTATAGCTAGGTAGACTTTAGTTTTATCTTTTATTATGTATTCAAACTGTTATCTTCCTTTTAATATGCTTTTCATTTACTTTTAGTAAACTTATAAATTTAATAAATTAGGAATATTTGTATATAAACTTATAATTGTAATAATTGATTATATTTCTATTTTGTGTTTCTATTTGTTGATCTTGTCTAAGGTTCAAAGTAAATTTCTCTTCGTAAGGAAGTCTGTATCTTATCGAGTTAAATCATAATCGTTCTAAAGTCTAAATTTTAGCATTACATTTATTTTGCACTGTATATCTTTAATACCTGAGGGTATATACTTTACAATGTAGTTTTATACCTCCAAATATTAAAGTCTACAGCTAAATCCTAACACTTTAAATATAAAATGAACAAAATGATTAGTGAAGGATTTTTAGTGCTTTGGCTAAACCCTAAGAGAAAATCACAAGTTGGTTATGATATCCATTTTACATTTTAAAACATGAGAAAGATGTATTTTTTTGTTTTTTTTTTATGAAAATATGCTTGGAAAACTTTTAGGATTCGGCCGTATGCAGGAAAACAAAATATTTTTTTATTTTTTAGAGGAAATTAATTTAAAAAAATGAGATTTTTTTTTTAATTTTTAAAGAAACTTTTTGAAGAATACCAGGTATTTTAATACCGGATTTGTATCTTACAATATAAATATACGCCTGATATTATACAAAATTATTGAAAAAACTTGCGAGAAAATTACAAATATTTTGAAATGATCCTTGGATTTTTTTTTAATTTTTTTTTAATTTTTTTAATTTTATTATTATTATTATTATTATGTGAAATATAAATTGAGCTTGACCTGGTCCAGCCCAACTCAGTCGGGTTAGCCAACTAGCGGCCCTACAAACCCTCCTCCTCCTCCTCCTTCTTCTTTTAGGGGTGGGCTAGATCCGTCTCAACCATCTGGGCAAGGCCAAAACGAGTCCAGCCTAGTTTGCATCTGTTGCCAGAAGCCAGCAGTTGTAAGACGTGAATTATTTCACATCCTGCATGCATATGAGAGGGGGAAGAGAAGAAGGAGCTAACTTGACACATGGGTCACGATTGTCGTCACTGGTCTTGTAGAGGACGGTGGAAGTGCTGGTGGCACATGACAATGCTGAGGTGGTGGTTGGGTTCCTGTGGTGCAAGAAAAAGAAGAAGTTTGTGGTGGAAAAGGAGAAGGAGAGATTGGCGGTTATGGTTTCTGTTGTCGGCGAGGAGATGGGTTGATAGAGGGGTTTGTGTTGTGTTGTTCAGTTGTGCTAAGATTGTGGCGGCTGAAAACACGGTGGAGAGAGATAAAAAAGAGAGAGAATTGTTGGCTAAAAGAAAAAAAAGAAGAGGGAGGTTGGTTTTTTATCAACTTTTCACCCGATTTTCTTCACACTCAGGACATGGAATCCATCCCTATTTATAGGGGATGAAAGAGGAACATTTTATCTTGAATGGTGTTGTTTTTTAATTTTTTCATACAATTTATATTAATAAAGGGGATTGTTGGGATTTTATTTATAATATAGGTGCATTTTAAACTAGATTAAAAATGGAGTAAAAAATTTATTGGAATTTAATTTTTAATATAAACTTTTTAACATGGAATATCAATATGATTTTAAAAAAATTATTTGTGATTAAGAAATTAAAAAAACTATTTACATGGTAAAATTGAATTCAAATATACCGAAGAGAAATGACGTAGGATACAAGTACGCAGGCACATGGATGTGACGTTTTAAGATTTGGTAAGTATAAATCAAATTAACCTCTCCTTCCCTGCCTGTCTCGTGTCGACAAATACAAAAACTTATTCGAGCTTTTCCAGCCAATTTTCAGCACAATATGTTAATGATGTTTCAGCTTTGCCAAGTCATGGTAATATTGATCAGTTTCTCGAGCTCTATTACTTTGCTTGCTTCTGATCAGCTACATCCAGGAGAAGGTAAGAACAACTTAGCTACCTACTTAATTAAGAACAATCTTCTGTATTACTTATTTTCACAGTAATATATATTGAGATCAGATCAGTGAGGTCTTATAAGTATACAGCAAGTCTTTCGAACTTTCCAACTCATCTTATCAAAACCAAGTGTCGGGACCATTGTACCTTCTCATAAAGTTTTCGTTTTTCATTTCTTCTTCTTCTTTTTTTGTCCATAAACATCAACAGACACTACCAGAAAATCGGAGAAAACCAACGGAATTACCGACGGAATTTTTTCGTCAGAAAGTTTTACCAACGGAAATAATTTCGTCTCCAAATTTGTCGGTATTTACCGACAGCTATAGTCCGTTGGCGATATGGTCGGTATATACCGACGGACGATACAATTTTTTTGGAAAGTTGCAACGGTGTGATGACGTGGATTTTTTCAGACGATTTTACCGACAGAATTACCAAGGGATTCAAACCGGGATAGCCGTACAGTGACGTGGCACTTCCACCGGCGACATCACCGACGAGTATACCGACGGAACGTGTCCGTCGGTGATTCCATCGGTAAAAGCCAGTATATACCCACTCTGCCGACACTCTCTTCCTCTGTTTCTCCTTCTTCTTCCCCATCCCACCTCTCCCCTCCTAAACTGCAGCCAACCACCCATCCCAACTCTCCCCTCTTCTCAACACAAGCACTCAAGTTTCTTATACTTTTGTACGTGGTCACAACATCCGTTCTTGTGGATTTTATTATTTTTTATAAGTAAATCTATCCTTTTTAGTTTTAACATTTAAATGTGAATTTTATTGTTTTTTTAGTATATGTATTTTGTTAACGTATGTACTTGTTTGATTGTTATTTGTCAAAGAAACTTGTAGTATGAATGTATAATTTTGTAGTTGTTATAGTTTGTTTTAGATTTTGTCAAATTATATTTGTTTGTAAAATGTTGAAATTTTGTTTGAATTACACCGAATTAGATGTGTTGTGATGAAATAAATAATAGCTTGTTTAACGGGTCTGTTTAAATTTGAATGTATAAACATTGATAGTTGATAATTGATAATGAATATTTAACACAAATGTTTTTTTAGTTTGTTGGATAATTGATAATGAATATTTAACATAAGAAACCAATATTTTTGTTATGTTTTATAGAGATTCAATAGAAGTCATGGATGATCGTTCATGGATGTATCGGGACTCACCCCAAGGATTGCGGAGGATGGATTATTGTAACGGTGTTCAGGGTTTCATTAATTTTGCAACATCTATCCCGATGAATTTTACTGATGGTGGTATTAGGTGTCCATGCAGGAAGTGTAAAAATTTAAAGTTTTTGCATCAAGATGTTGTAACGATGCATCTTCTAACCAAAGGGTTCATGGAGGATTACCTGTGTTGGTATACACACGGAGAACTATTTGTTTCTAATGAGAGCATGGTAGAACGGGTGGTTGGGTCAACTTCTAGTGCTAGCAACATGCATGAAGTTGGAAATGAGAACAGTAATCCTTACAGGAATATGGTTATGGATGCGATGAGAATGAGTGAAGGTAATGTCAGTGAATGTCCAATCGTAGAAGAAGAACCGAATGCACATGCAGCAAGGTTTTTTGATCTGTTGAAAGATTCTGACGAACCATTATGGGATGGCTGCACGAACCACAGTAAATTATCGGCCGTAGCACAGGTGTTCACCATCAAGTCAGATCATGGGTTGAGTGAGGCCGGTTATGACAAGATTATCGAATGGGCGAGAAGCATTTTACCTGAAGGGAATAGGCTGAAAGAGAACTTTTATGCTGCCAAGTCCATGATAAAACCCCTCGGTTTAGGATACCAGAAAATTGACATGTGCCCTAACTTCTGCATGTTATACTACATTGAAAATGCTGAGCTGACTGAGTGCATGACATGTGGGCATTTCCGTTACAAACCCAGAACTGGTAGAGGGAAGACTCTCGTGGCATATAAAAAACTTAGATACTTCCCAATCACACCTAGATTGCAGAGGTTATTCATGTCACCAAGAACTGCTGAGCACATGACATGGCACCAATCACATCATGCGGTTGATGGAGTGATGGTGCATCCTTCTGACGGTGAAGCTTGGAAACACTTTAACAGTGTGCATCCTTACTTTTCAGCTGAATCAAGGAACGTGCGTCTTGGGTTGTGTACAGACAGATTCAACCCATTCAGGTCATTTGCTGCTCCTTATTCTTGTTGGCCGGTCATACTGACGGTTTATAACTTGCCATCGGGGATGTGTATGAGGCCGGAGTTCATGTTTTTATCTATGGTCATACCAGGTCCGAGCAGTCCGGGTCGGAATATAGATGTTTGTCTTTGTCCGTTGATTGATGAGTTGACGCAGTTGTGGTCCTCTAGAGCTTTGACTTATGACATCTCGAGGAAACAGAATTTTGTTATGAGAGCGGCTTTGATGTGGACTATCAATGATTTCCCAGCTTATGGAATGGTTTTTGGTTGGAGCATGCATGGAAAGCTAGCATGTCCATACTGTATGGAGAACAACAAGGCATTCACGCTAACAAATAGGGGTAAAGCTTCTTTTTTTTACTGTCACTGTCGTTTCTTGCCACCAAATCACAGGTATAGAAAGAACATAAATGATTTCTTTGTTGGTAGAGTTGAAAAGGATGTTGCACCCCCGCGTCTTTCCGGTGAAGAATTGCTTGATGTTGTGTCAGAGTACGGTGATATTGTGTTTGGTCTCCAATCAGGTAAGCAGAAGTTTCCTGGTTTTGATTTGACCCATAACTGGGTGAAGCGAAGTATCTTTTAGGAGCTTCCTTATTGGAAGACCAATCTTCTCCACCATAACCTTGACGTCATGCACATTGAAAAGAACGTGTTTGAGAGCATTTTCAACACCGTCATGGATGTGAAGGGGAAAACAAAGGACAACATCAAGGCTAGATTGGATGTAGCGTTGTTCTGTAATCGTAAAAATATAGAGTTGGTTTGTGATGGGTCACGGGTCGCAAAACCAAGAACAAGCTTCGTGTTAGAGAAAAACGCACAACTACTAGTCTACAAATGCCTTAAGAGTATGCGTTTCCCCGATGGACATACCTCGAACATATCAAGGCTGGTTAATACGGAGGAATGCAGATTATATGGAATGAAGAGTCATGACTGCCATGTGTTTATGCAAACACTCATCCCATTAGCTTTTCGTGATTTGTTGCCAAAGGGGATATGGGATGCACTAACGAAGATCAGTCATTTCTTCAGAGATATATGCTCCAGCAAGTTGAATGTTGATCACATTGAAAGGCTTGAAACGAATATCGTCGAGACAATATGCAAACTTGAGATGATATTCCCTCCATCATTTTTTGACTCAATGGAGCATCTACCCGTACATTTACCGTTTGAGGTAAAAGTTGGAGGACCGGTCCAGTACAGATGGATGTATCCATTCGAGAGGTTAGATATTACAGTTGCTATGTAATTCATAATTAAATGTTTTTTTATTTTTTTTAATTGATAATTTTTTATTAATTATATATATATATATATATATATATATATATATGCAGGTACTTGTTCAATTTTAAAAAAAAGGTTAAGAACAAGGCGCATGTTGAGGCGTCAATATGTGAGGCTTATATTGTTGAGGAGATCTCAACATTTATCTCATACTATTTCGAACCTCATTTGAGAACGAGGATCAACCGTGTTCCACGACATGATGATGGTGGTGAAGTGCCTTCAAGTGGGAACTTGTCAATATTCTCCAATCCTGGACGACCCACACCTAAAAATGTTGTGAGGGGAAGATATTTGTCTGAAATAAAGTTCAGACAAGCACGCAATTATATCCTATTTAAATGTGATAAGCTGAGACCTTTTATTAAGTAAGTAGATGTTCGACTTAAACTTTGTTAAGAGTGTATTATTTATGTTTTGTGATACCATAAACTCATATAATTTGGAACAACCTTGCAGGCAACATCGACGATACTTATTGTCCAATAACTCACAGCTGACCGAATCCTAGATCTTTCAATTACAAGATGAACAATTTGCCACATGGTTTAAAACACATGTAAGTCCTATCACAAACTCATTATCTCTTGCAATGTAATTAATTGTATGTCAATATTACATAATATCCGTTTATTGATTATTGTTGTATTTAATTTACAAGGTTTATCAAATTGGAGGTAGTGTTGCTATTTCACTGTTTTTACTAAGCATGGGCCCTGAAAGAAAAGTCAAGTGTTATAACGGGTATTTTGTCAATGGATATGTCTTTCATATTGAAGAATACGAGCATGGAAGAAAGACATACAACAATGGTGTTTGTATTAAGGGATCGACTTCTAGTGAGTTTGAAGTTGACTATTACGGTAGATTGGAAGAGGTCATCGAACTGCAATATCATAGCGAGCAAAATAGAGTGTTTTTATTCAAATGCTGTTGGTATGACACAACTGACAGAGGAATAAGAGTAGATCCTCACTATGGTCTCGTTCAAATCAACTCAAAAGCTAGACACCGCAACGTAAACGACGTCTTTGTTTTCGCAAAGCAATGCCAACAAGTTTATTACACATACACCATTTTCTTTAGAAAGGACCGATCAAGAGTTGATTGGTTATCCGTTTTAAAAACAAAACCCAAAGGTCGTGTCGAGGTTGTTCAGGATGAGAACGAAGACACAAGTGTGATAGATGAAGTCTTTCAAGCTAGTGAGTTGGTTGAACCATACCGAGTTGCTCCTTCGATTGACTTAGAAGAAAATTCAATTTTCGTGTTTTTGACGATAGTCTTGTTGATGTTGACGCAGAGGAGTTGAATGTTGTTTTGAGCTCTACTAGTGGAAAATATAATGTTGATGAAGAAGATGATAACCACATTGAAAAGTGCGATGAAGCTAATGATAACAATTCAATTGAGGACGAAGATGAAAATTCTGACTAACAAAACATGCTGTAAAGCCTTATTTTTATAATGTAATATTTTGGAACATGAAATATTTATTCTTCTTTAATTGTCAGCTCTTGTTATTGTGTTGTGTGTGCTGTAAGTTTGCAATTCAAGATTTTGTGCAGGAGGATAGACAAAAATACATGGAGGAGGTGCAAAAATAATGACGGTTTCACCGACGGGTACACCGACGGACTAGCACCTGTCGGTATTTCACAGAGAGTTGAAAAACATTTACGGAATTGTGCCACAATCACCGACGGTTTACACACATCCCGAAGCGCATGTATGTTAGAGGCGTGGTCGGTCGGCATGTTTACCGATGGATTTGTTTGCACGTTTACAGACGGAATTACCGTCGACACATGTACCGACGGATTGAAAAGTCTGGCGGGGTTTTTGAAATTTGTTTTGTGCGAATATCAATTCATTACCGATAGAATTTAATGCCACCGACAATAATAAATGTTTCGTCGGTAATACCGTCGGAAAAATTGCTATATAAAACCCCCGCTCCCCCCATTTGGTTCATTTTTTCTCTCGGCTCTTCATCTTCATCTCCATTTCTCTTCTCCTCTCCGTTTGTATTTAGTTTTTGGAAGAGATTTTATTGTTTTGGTGGTAGTTTTAAACATATTAAAAGGTATGTATTATTTTTTCTTTATCTTTGTATTTTTTTTATTTTAATTATGATTATTTTTTTTGTGTTCTTTGTTTTGTGTATTGTTTGTAGATAAAATTTTAAAATCAACACACTATTAAGGTAAACATTTTTTATTCCTAAATTTATTTTGAATTGATGTAGTGTTTTTTAGTTTTGTGTATTATTTGTTTTGTGTTTAGGATGTTTTGTGTAGTGTTCTTTAGTTTTTTCATTTTATTTATTAATTTTATGATATTATTGTTTGTATTGCCATAATTGTTATTGTTGAATTTATGTTTTAAATGTTAATTGAAATATAGAATTAAATTTAATTAGTTTATCTTAATTTTAGGATATTATTGTTTGTATTGCTATAATTGTTATTGTTGAATTTATGTTTTAAATGTTAATTGAAATATAGAATTAAATTTAATTAGTTTGTCTTAATTTTAGGATATTATTGTTTATATTGCCATAATTGTTATTGTTGAATTTATGTTTTAAATGTTAATTGAAATATAGAATTAAATTTAATTAGTTTATCTTAATTTTAGGATATTATTGTTTGTTATGTTGTTTATTATTTTGATTAATTTTAATTGTTATTTATGAATTTGTATTGATGTTAGTTGAAACTATATATAGATGTTGAATTTCTATAGATGTTAGGTTGTATAGAGTTGATTTTGCAATATTTGTAGGTATGAAAACTATGGGTAGTCTCTAATATAGGGGAGGTGCTGTCGAATTAGTTTAAATGATTGAATTTCTATAGATGTTAGGTTGTATATATGATATTGCTGGAGTCAATTGGTTTGTGGTTATTGTAAAGATTTGCAGGTTTGAAAACTGTGGGTAGTCTTCAGTATAAGGGAGGTGCTGCCGAATTGTTTTTCAATAATCGAAGTTAATTATGTAATTATTCGTATAAATTTGTGTAGATGCGTAGAATGAAATCTACAGCACGTCGTCAGCAGACGGTTGCAGCTAGTTCTTCTAGCAGCGAGGATGACGTATCCTTAGGTGCTGATCACGGCGAGGAATCTGCGTCAACTTGTGATGCTGCCTTTTTTAGCGTGGTTTCACAGCGTAGAAGCGGTATGCCTTCACAGCGGGGTCAATTCACCCGCAAGTACCAGGCACAATGGAAGGATGACCTCTCAATGTAAGTTTGTTTAGGTTTTAGTTTTTTTATATATACTTATAACATAATTTATGAACAACTAATTAATATTTTATTAATTTTATTTAATTTCAGGTTCACAAACATTGAGGCTGCCAGGACAATAACATTGGCGTTTAAATCGTCGATGGAGATTCCATTATTTCAATTGAGTCAGGTTTTCAGACATCCTGAGTGGAGACCTAATATCGATGCATGGTTTCAGCGATTTCATGTCGGTGTTAACTTTTAATTTCCAGCTTATTTTTAATAAATTATTTTTATAATTTTATATCTTGTACTATTTTTATTTTATATGAATTATTTATATACACAGCATAAATTTGAGTGGGATAGGGCGAACAACAATGTTGTGAGGAGGGTATGAGAGAATCACGCGGCATCTAGGTAACATCGAAAATAATATTTATTTTTGTTTTATAATTTTATGTTCTAAATTCTAATTTGTTACTATGGAAGTAGGTTGCATGATTTTTGGTATGACACCTAAAAAAAATAAAAAAATACATGCGAGGGATAACGGTCTTGAAGGATGGAATGAGGTGGCGGTTTAGCAGGAATTCAAACCGCCATTCATCTCGGGAGATATATGGACGGCATATATTGAGCACGTGACCTCAGAGCGGTTCTCACGGCACTCACAGTTCGGCGCCAACAACCGGAACCGGCAAATTCATGGTTCGGTGACCACGCACACCAGCGACTCTGTCCCATTCAGCGCACATGCAAAGCGGATGGTAAGATTAATTTTAATGAAATATATCATTAATTAATTTGTCGTTCCTTATAATATATTTAACTTGCAACCTATTTTTTCCGTACAGGCTGCATCTGTTGGACGTGAGCCGAGTCCAATGGAGCTGTTTGTAGAGACGCATGTGCGGAGTCAAGACCGCCAAAAGGGGGTGCAACAGTTCGTGGACAACCATGCTCAGCACTTCGTGGTATGTTCGTTCAATCATTTTATTTTGTAAGTTATTATTTTCTTGAATTGAATATGATGATTTTTTTAAAAATTTTCAGGAGACCTATAATAGTCGGTTGAGAGAGAGATATGGGGACAATCCTTCTACCCATCCGGATTTCGATCCGGATTTGTGGATGGAGGTGGGATCGTCTGGTGTACCCGAAAAAAATCGGGTCTACGGGCTCTCCAACACTACGGTCAAAAACTTGCGGTCGCCCTGTAGTGTCTCAACCGTTAGGAGCTCTCCATCAGTATCGAGCACCCAGTCTAAGGAGTTCATTGCCTTGAAACAATAATATCAACAACTCTCAACGAATTATGATCAGCTCCGTCAAATGGTCTCGGGAACAGCCAGCCTCCTCCTCCTCCTCCTCCTCCTCCAGCTTCGCTGCTATTCTAGTTTAATTTTGTTTTTTAAACACATTAAATTTGTAATGAATATTTGGATGAATATTAATTAACATTACTTTTATATTTTTAATGTTTAATACAATTTTATTTGTTTATTAAGCTTTTTTACTATTAATAAATTATTATTTTTATATATATTTTAAATACATACCGACGGCTCCCTGCCGTCGGTATTTTACCGAGAGTTGCCAAACAATTACCACCCATGCAATAATTACCGACGAAATATTTTGTCGGTAATTACTGTTGAAAATTCAGATAGGTGTAGTCCGTCGGTAATGTTCTCGCAGGAAATTTTTTTTTTTTTGCCGCACGTCGCCTTCTGTAAGACCGTCTGTGGTTGGTTTTTCTTTTATTTTCGATAGAATTAGCGACAGAACGGGGAATTACCGACGATTAGTATACCGACGGACGAAGTCCGTCGGTGAGACCGTCGGTAATAATTTCACTGACAGATTTCATGCCCTATACCGACGGAATTAGTTCGTCGGTAAAACTGTTTAATGGTGTAGTGAGATTTGCTTCTCACTTGTAACCTTTAAAGGCTAAATATCTTTTTATCGCAACCATTAAATCTTATATATTATATGGATATAAATATCAATATAAGTTATCTTGTGTTTTGGAATCAAAGAAGGATATTGAATTTGAATATTATGAAAGAATTAAAACAAAAACAACAAAAAAAAGGTGGTTTTATTCCACTTCCATTTTTGTTATTCTATTTATTGTAGAAAAACAAAATAGCATATTATATTGTGTTTTTTATTTTTTTTAATCTTAAAAGTAATTAATTTTTAAATAAACTTTATTTTATTATTAAAAAAATAATATATTAAATTATTCCTTAATATTCATGACTTTATTTTTTAAAAATACAAAACAAAAGTCAACGTAAATTTTTTATCCTTACAAACTCAACATTGAGTTGGTAAATATTGTGAATTTTTTGAACAAATAACTCAATTGATCAAATTTTAGTACCAAATATCATCAACAATTTTATTTTTTAATTAATATTTTATTATTGTTTTATGATGCAATGACTTTACTATTATAGATATGTGTTAGGAACTAAAAATTACTGTATAGATATTAATCTTAGTTTGATAATTTAGATTCTTCAAAATATAATATTTAAGAAAATATATATAGTAAATTTAAAAACATACAAATATTAAAAATAAAATACAATCCTTAAAATATAGGTTTTCTTTGTTACTTCTTCTTTTTTGTAATTGTTTTTTCTTCTTATTATTATTTTAAGAGTAGTATTAGAAGGAATTTCTTAAAAGTTAAAATTAAAGAGTAATTAAGACATATATTTAATTATTATATTTTAGACTTTAGTAAATGGAACGAGAATAACATAAACAAAAGGGTGAAAACTAGGCATTTGGGCTAGATGAAAGTTTCCCCTTCACTTCCTAGTATATCATCTTTGTTTGAATTTGGTTAACCAGGTTAACAATATTTGGACCCTTATTGGGCTTAGTCATATCTAATTTTTGTGACCCTTTCTAACTATACAGGTTTTTTATTGTTAGAGAAGCTCAAATTATTTATTTATTTATTTATTTGAAAAAAAATTATGTTTTATATTTATTTATTTATTATTCATTTTTTTTTAAAAAAATATGTTTTCTTTTTGTCTTTTGAGGTGATTGTTTATTTGTACGCGTTTTCTAAACTTTTTAATAAGTAAGGACAATAATTTAGCCCATATCTGGCTGTAATTGTCAAGCTAGATTGAATGAGATTTAACCCAATATAGTTCAGGCAATATACACCTTGACTTGATAGTTTATTACCGGATTATCATCTCTCATTACACTGCGATTCGAGTCGAATACAAAAATTTTGAATGTAAAGAAATACCCACACATTACTAACATGTTTTTTAAGGAAAAAAAATTGACCGTGTGGGGATTGACTTGATCTGATTGACTCTAAAAAAAATATAGCTAGTTTAACTCAAAAAACTCAAGATAATATTTTTTTTGTAAATATTGAGAAGAAAACATATTAGATTGACTTAGATCAACTCGGGTTAACTTGTTGAATCCTCGTCCCGGGTTATGAGACCGTGATAACCCTATAAAAAGCAAATAAAAATGAAGCTAGTTGAGAATAATTGGGAGGCTTAACCTAATGGTTAGCCAACCCTTTCTATATATATGTGTAGGGCAATATACAATAGCAATGGTGGAGGTTACCACACAAGAGTATGTAGACAATATTTCCTATACAGTATTTCCTATATAAGTACATTCTATAATATGCCCCCTCAAGTTGAGGGTGGAGGATCAACCCGAAGCTTGAAACGAAAAGCAGTAAAGGAAGAAGTAGGAAGTGGCTTAGTGAAGACATCAGCAAGTTGATCCCGAGAGGAAATAAAACGAATCTGAATTTTCTTCTTAACAACTCTATCTCGGACAAAATGATAATCGACCTCAACATGTTTTGTGCGAGCATGAAAGACAGGATTTGCAGACAAATAGGTGGCACCAAGATTGTCACACCAGATGATAGGAGCAGAAGTAGACGAAATCTGGAGATCTATTAATAAGTACTGAAGCCAGATAACCTCAGCAGTGCCATCGGCTAAGGCTTTGTACTCAGCTTCAGTAGACGAGCGAGCAACTATGCGTTGCTTACCGGATTTCCACGAAATCGGCGTCTGACCAAAGAACACAAGGTAACCACCCGTAGATTTTCTATCCTCAACACTGCCTGCCCAATCTGCATCTGTAAAACCATGTAAGGAAAAAGAGGAACTGCGAGTAATATGCAAGCCATAGGATGTCGTACCCCGAAGATAACGCATGATGCGTTTCATAGCAGCCCAATGAGAATCTGTAGGAGCATGCATAAACTGACAAACTCTGTTAACAGTAAAGCAAATATCTGGGCATGTAAAAGTGATATATTGAAGAGCACCCACAATTTGACGAAAGTGTGTAGCATCAGAAAATAATGGATCGGGCAGAATGGTAGCTTTGGATGTAGAGATAGGAGTATCAACAAGTTTGCAAGATAACATACCAGATCGAGTGAGGATATCAAGTGTATATTTACGCTGGCGGAGCATAAGACCCATACTAGTAGACTGAACCTCAATACCCAAAAAATAATGAACAGAGCCCAAGTCGCGAAGCTTAAATTCTGAGCTTAGTAGCTGAATGAGGCGTTGGAGCAGAAGAGAGTTGCTACCTGTAAGCAGAATATCATCAACGTAGACCAGAAGATAACAAATATCAGCACCAATAGAGAAGATAAACAATGAGGTATCCACCTTAGATGCACGGAAACCAATAGATAACAGGAAATCATTCAGACGAGTGTACCATGCCCGCGGAGCCTGTTTTAAACCATATAGAGATTTATGTAAGCGACACATGAGAGGGGAGAGCATAATCAACAAAACCTGGAGGTTGTTTCATATAGACCTCCTCGTCAAGAACACCATTAAGGAAGACATTATGGATATCAAGCTGATGAATTTTCCAACCACACGAAACGGCAATGGAGAAGACTAATCTGATGGTCGCTTGTTTGATGATAGGACTAAAGGTTTCAGAGTAATCAATACCTTCTTGCTGAGTGAAACCCCTAGAAACTAGACGCGCTTTATACCGCTCGATGCTACCATCAGATCTGCGTTTAATCTTGTACACCCACTGACTACTAACAACATTCATGGAGGGGTGAAACAGTACTAAGGTCCAAGTTCTGTTTGCGCGCAAGGCCTGAATTTCCTCATGCATAGCACTATGCCATGCCTAATATCTATTAGCATCATTAAAAACAAGTGGCTCATGAGAGGGAGGAGAAACTACCCGGCTGAAGAAGGCAGCAGAGCTTGTGGCAGTGGCAGTGGACAACGTTGTCTTGGGCTGTCTTGGACAGAGAACCATGGGATGTTGACGAGCTGCTGGACATGGAGAAGTGTGACCTGTAAGTGGAAGGTGCTGAAGAGGATATGAAGAGAGGTCTACACAAAGCTACAGACCAGCTGGAGACGCAGTGGATGGACTGGTTGGTACTGTAGAAGAAGGGGAGGCTACGGCAGAGCTGGGATGTTGTGCAGTAGAACCTGGCTGCTCTGCTGCAGCAAACCGGAAAACATGTGCATCTGATGATGGAGAACCTGTTCCTGCACAATAATCATTGGAAAGACAACCATATGGTGACGGTATGGCAGTGTGGGATGGGGATGAAGGGGTGGCAGAAGCTATGGTTAAAGGGATGGTCTGGTGGGGTGAGGCAGAGGGGCAGAATTGGATTATTTGGAGGAGCAGGTTGGGGAGTAGTAGGCGGGAAACAAGGAGGAGGGTTCAAGGATGGAAGATAGGTAGGTGGTGTAGGAGGTGCCGGTGAGGATGTTACCTGTTCAAACTTCTCAAAAGGAAAGACAGTTTCATGAAAATGAACATGACGGGAGAAATAAATACGATGAGATTCTAAATCAAGACAACGATAACCAACATGGGATGAGCTATAGCCTAAAAACACACAAGGAAAAGACCGGAAATCTAATTTGTGAGCATGATATGGACGCAAAAAGGGGAAACAAAGACACCCAAAAGTACGTAGGAAGTTATAATTAGGAGGGCGACGAAACAGACACTCAAATGGAGATTTATTTTGGAGAACAATAGTAGGCATGCGATTAATAAGGTATACCGATGATTCAAAAGCATAGTTCCAAAATCACAATGGTGCACTACACTGGCCTAAAAGGGTGAGGCCAGTTTCGACAATATGTCGATGACGACGTTCAACAGTGCCATTTTGTTCATGAGTATGAGGACAAATTAACCGATGATGAATACCAATGGTCCGAAAAATTTATTTAATTTATGATATTCACCACCCCAATCAATTTGAACAGATTTAATTTTAAGGGAAAACTGACGCTCAACAAGTGTTTGAAAACGTTGAAAAGTGGAAAAAACATCAGATTTCACAACAAGCGGATAATACCATATATGTTTGGTATGCGCATCGACAAAAATAACAAAATAGCGGAAGCCATCAGAAGAAAACATAGGGGCAGGACCCCAAACATCACTAAAAATTAATTCAAGTGGGGCAGAAGTTTTGTGACCCGTAGGTCGTAATGACAAACGAGACGACTTTCCTAAAGGACAAGCTTGACACTGAGTCAAATAACGTCTAGAAGTACATATGATTTTATTGCCGAAAACTAACAAATTGAAAATGCGAGGGGTTGGATGACCCAAACGACGATGCCACAGGTCGGCTGTCGCGGAGATGCAAGGAGACCAAAATGCTTGAGGAACTGACGTGGCAGAAGACTCGGAGAGGACATAAAGACCATCATGACTCTGATCGGAAAGGAGAACTTCCTTGGTGACGAGATCCTTCACATAAAACATACACTACAACATTATCCAGTTTTACCGACGGACTAATTCCGTCGGTGACAGCAATGAAATCCGTCGGTGAAAACAATACTGACGGCCTCACCGACGGAACATGTCCATCGATATACCAGTCGTCGGTAAATCCCATTTCCGTCGCTAAGTCTGTCGCAAATAAAAAAAACACCCACCGACGGAACACCGACGGTCTTACAGACGGATACGTGCGCGCCAAAAAACAAATTTCCCTTGGGAACATTACCGACGGAATAAATCCATCTGAAATTTAAACGGTAATTACCGATGGAAATTCTGTCGGTAATGATGGCATGGCTGGTAATTGTGTTGCAACTCTCTGTGAAATACCGACGGATATTTTCCGTCGGTAATGCCGTCGGCATTTAATCACCGACGGATAATATCCGTCGGTAATAATGGCATGGCTGGTAATTGTTCGGCAACTCTCTGTTAAATACCGACAGATATTATCCATCGATAGGTATTTAAAATATATAAAAAAAATAATTTATTAATTGTAAAAAACCTTAATAAACAAATAAAAATGGATTAAACATTAAAAATGTAAAAGTAATGTTAAATAATATTCATTACAAATTTAATGTGTTTAAAAAACAAAATTAAACTAAAATAGCGGCGGAGCTGGAGGAGGAGGCGGAGGAGGAGGAGGCTGGTTGTTCCCGGGACCATACGGCCAAAAAGAAGCTGCACAAGTATCGTCACCCATCTTTGATCTCATCTCCATGACTATTTGACGGAGCTCATCATAATTCGTCGATAGTTGTTGATATTGTTGTTTCAGCGTAATGAACTCCTTAGACTGGGTGTTCGATACTGATGGAGAGCTTCCAACAATTAAGACACTACGAGTCGAACGCAAGTTTTCAGCCGTAGTGTTGGAGAGCCCGTAGACCCTATTTTTATCGGGTCCACCAGACGATCCCGCCTCCATCCACAAATCTGGATCGAAATCTGGATGGGTCGACGGATTGTCCCCATATCTCTCCCTCAACCGGCTATTATAGGTCTCCTGAAAATTCCATCGGTAAAAAAATCATCAAATGCAATTCAAGATGCAATTCAAGAAAATAATAACTTACAAAATAAAATGAATGAACGAACATACCACGAAGTGCTGAGCACGATTGTCCACGAACTGTTGCACCCCCTTTTGGCGGTCTTGACTCCGCACATGCGTCTCTACAAACAGCTCCATTGGACTCGGTTCACGTCCAAGAGACGCAGCCTGTAAGGAAAAAATAGGTTGAAAGTTAAATATATTATAAGGAACGGCAAATTAATTAACGATATATTTCATTAAAATTAATCTTACCATCCGCTTTGCATGTGTGCTGAATGGGACGGATCCGCCAGTTTGCGTGGTCACCGAACCATGAATTTGCCGGTTCCGGTTGTCAGCGCTGGACCGTGAGCACCGTGAGAACCGCTCTGAGGTCACGTGCTCAATATATGCCGTCCATATTTCCCCCGAGATGAATGGCGGTTTGAATTCCTGCCAAACCGCCACCTCATTCCATCCTTCAAGACCGTTATCCCTCGCATGTCTTTTAGATTGTTTTTGGGTGTCATACCAAAAATCACGCAACCTACTTCCATAGTAACAAATTAGAATTTAAAACATAAAATTATAAAACAAAAATAAATATTATTTTCGATGTTACCTAGTTGCCGCGTGATTCTCCCATACCCTTCTCACAACATTGTTGTCCGCCATATCCCACTCAAATTTGTTCTGTGTATATAAATAATTCATATAAAATAAAAATAGTACAAGATATAAAATTATAAAAATCATTTATAAAAAATAAACTGGAAATTAAAAATTAACACCGACCTGAAATCGCTTAAACCATGCATCGATATTAGGTTTCCACTCAGGATGTTTGGAAACCTGGCTCCATTGAAACAATGGAATCTCCATCGACGATTTAAACGCCAATGTTATAGTCCTTGCAGCCTCAATGTTTGTGAACCTGAAATTAAATAAAAGTAGTAATATTAATTAGTTGTTCATAAATTATGTTATAAGTATATAAAAAAAAACTAAAACCTAAACAAACTTACATTGAGAGGTCATCCTTCTATTGTGCCTATTACTTGTGGGTGAATTGACCCCGCTGTGAAGGCACACCGCTTCTGCGCTGTGAAACCGCGCTAGAAGAGGCAGCATCACAAGTTGGCGTAGATTCCTCGCCGTAATCAGCACCTAAGGATACGTCCTCCTCGCTGCTAGAAGAACTAGCTGCAACCGTCTTCTGACGACGTGCTGTAGATTTCATTCTACGCATCTACACAAATGTATACGAATAATTACATAATTAACTTTGATTATTTAAAAAAAAAATCGACAGAGTCTCCCCTGTACTGGGGGGTCCCAAGTTGTTGACAAAATCATATTACACTTCCAATTTTATTTCACATCCCGATCCAATCATCTTGGATCTCAACCCAACTCATCATCATCAACACAACATTTTATTCAATAACATCATATAGAATTACAACTATGAACATTCATTGTTAAATTGGTACTTAGAGTTACAAACATTAGATTAAAGTCATACATTCAAATTTACGGATTAAACAATAATATCATAAATTAAGATAAACTAATTAAATGTAATTCTATATATATAAATTAACATTTTTAACATAAATTCAACAATAACAATTATAGCAATACAAACAATAATATCATAAATTAAGATAAACTAATTTAAATGTAATTCTATATATATAAATTAACATTTTTAACATAAATTCAACAATAACAATTATATATATAAATTAACATTTTTAACATAAATTCAACAATAACAATTATAGCAATACAAACAATAATATCATAAATTAAGATAAACTAATTAAATGTAATTCTATATATATATAAATTAACATTTTTAACATAAATTCAACAATAACAATTATATATATAAATTAACATTTTAACATAAATTCAACAATAACAATTATAGCAATACAAACAATAATATCCTAAATTAAGATAATCTAATTAAATGTAATTCTATATATATAAATTAACATTTTTAACATAAATTCAACAATAACAATTATATATATAAATTAACATTTTTAACATAAATTCAACAATAACAATTATATATATAAATTAACATTTTTAACATAAATTCAACAATAACAATTATAGCAATACAAACAACAATATCCTAAATTAAGATAAACTAATTAAATGTAATTCTATATATATAAATTAACATTTTTAACATAAATTCAACAATAACAATTATATATATAAATTAACATTTTTAACATAAATTCAACAATAACAATTATATATATAAATTAACATTTTTAACATAAATTCAACAATAACAATTATAGCAATACAAACAACAATATCCTAAATTAAGATAAACTAATTAAATGTAATTCTATATATATAAATTAACATTTTTAACATAAATTCAACAATAACAATTATATATATAAATTAACATTTTTAACATAAATTCAACAATAACAATTATAGCAATACAAACAATAATATCCTAAATTAAGATAAACTAATTAAATGTAATTCTATATATATATAAATTAACATTTTTAACATAAATTCAACAATAACAATTATATATATAAATTAACATTTTTAACATAAATTCAACAATAACAATTATAGCAATACAAACAATAATATCCTAAATTAAGATAAACTAATTAAATGTAATTCTATATATATATAAATTAACATTTTTAACATAAATTCAACAATAACAATTATATATATAAATTAACATTTTTAACATAAATTCAACAATAACAATTATAGCAATACAAACAATAATATCCTAAATTAAGATAAACTAATTAAATGTAATTCTATATATATATAAATTAACATTTTTAACATAAATTCAACAATAACAATTATATATATAAATTAACATTTTTAACATAAATTCAACCATAACAATTATATCAATACAAACAATAATATCATAAAATTAATAAATAAAATTAAAAAACTAAAAAACACTACACAACACACAACATAAACACAAAACAAACAATACACAAAACTAAAAAACACTATATCAATTCAAAATAAATTTGGGAATAAAAAATGTTTACCTTAATAATGTGTTGAATTTAAGATTTTATCTACAAACAATACACAAAACAAAGAACACCAAAAAAAATAATCATAATTAAAATAAAAAAATACAAAGATAAAGAAAAAAAAATACATACCTTTTATAACTACCACCAAAACAATAAAATCCTTATAAAAGCTAAATATAAACGAGAGAAGAAGAGAAAGGGAGAAGAGAAGAGGAGAAGCGGAGAAGAGAAAGGGAGAAGAGGAGAAAATGAACAAAGTGGGGGGAATGGGCGGTATATAAAGCAATTTTTCCGACGGAATTACCGACGGAAATTAATTGTTGTCGGTGGAATTAAATTCCGTCGGAAATTAATTGAAATGCGCACCAAAAAAGTTCAAAAATCCTGCCAAACTTTTTGATCCATCGGAAATTCCGTCGGTAATCGTGCAGACGGACACGTGTCAGACATGCGTGAGTCGTCGGTATTTTACGTCGAAAATTCCGTCGGTAATCGTGCAGACGGACACGTGTCAGACATGCGTTAGCCGTCAGTGAGTCCGTCGGTTAGTGACGTCGGCAATTCCATCGGTACCCGTGCAGACGGACATGTGTCAGACATGCATGCGACAATCCGTCGGTGAATGTGGCAAAATCCCGTAAATGTTTTGCAACTCTCTGTGAAATACCGACGGGTTATATTCCGTCGGTATAGCCATCGGTGAAACGGTAAAATTTTCTTATTTTTTTTATGTAACCCTGTCAAAAAATCTTGAATTGCAATCTTACAGCACACACAACACAATAACAAAGGTTGACCCTTAAAGAAGAATAAATATTTCATGTTTCAAATTATTACATTATAAAATAAGGCTTTATAACATGTTTAGTTAGTCGGAATTTTCATCTTCGTCCTCTATTGAATTGTTATCATCAGCTTTATCGCACTCTTCAATTTCGTTATCATCTTCTTCAACAACATTCTTTTTTCCACTAGTAGAGCTCAGAACAACATTCAACTCCTCTGCGTCAACATCAACAAGACTATCGTTGAAAACACGAAAATTCGAATTTTCTTCTAAGTCAATCGACGGAGCAACTCGGTATGGTTCAACCAACTCACTAGCTTGAAAGACTTCATCTATCACACTTGTGTCTTCATTCTCATCCTGAACAACCTCGACACGACCCTTGGGTTTTTTTTTTAAAACGGATAACCAATCAACTCTTGATCGGCCTTTTCTAAAGGAAGGGGTGTATGTGTAATAAACTTGTTGGCATTGCTTTGCGAAAACAAAGACGTCGTTTACGTTACGGTGTCTAGCTTTTGAGTTGATTTCAACGAGACCATAGTGAGGATCTACTCTGATTCCTCTGTCAGTTGTGTCATACCAATAGCATTTGAATAAAAACACTCTATTTTGCTCGCTATGATATTGCAGTTTGATGACCTCTTCCAATCTACCGTAGTAGTCAACTTCAAACTCACTAGAAGTCGATCCCTTAATACAAACACCGCTGTTGTATGTCTTTCTTCCATGACCGTATTCTTCAGTATGAAAGACATATCCATTGACAAAATATCCATTATAGCACTTGACTTTTCTTTCAGGGCCCAGACATAGTAAAGATAGTGAAATAGCAGCACTACCTCCCATTTGATAAACCTAGCTTGTAAATTAAATACAACAATAATCAATAAACGGATATTATGTAACATTTGACTACAAGTAATTACATTGCAAGAGATAATGAGTTTGTGATAGGACTTACATGTGTTCTAAACCATGTGGCAAATTGTTCATCTTGTAATTGAAAGATCTGGGATTCGGTCAGCTGTGAGTTATTGGACAGTAAGTATCGTCGATGTTGCCTGCAAGGTTGTTCCAAATTATATGAGTGTATGGTATCACAAAACATAAATAGTACACTCTTGACAAAGTTTAAATCGAACATCTACTTACTTAATAAAAGGTCTCTGCTCATCACAGTTAAATAGGACATAATTGTGTGCTTGTCTGAACTCTATTTCAGACAAATATCTTCCCCTCACGGCATTTTTAGGTGTGGGTTGTCCAGGATTGGAGAATATTGACAAGTTCCCACTTGAATGCACTTCACCACCATCATCATGCCGTGGAACACGGTTTATCCTCGTTCTCAAATGATGTTCAAAATAGTATGAGATAAATGTTGAGATCTCCCCAACAATATACGCCTCACATATTGACGCCTCAACATGCGCCTTGTTCTTAACCTTTTTTTTAAGATTGAACAAGTACCTGCATATATATATATATATATTAATAAAAAATTATCAATTAAAAACATTAAAATAAAAATAAAAACATTTAATTATAAATGTCATAGCAACTGTAATATCTAACCTCTCGAATGGATACATCCATCTGTACTGGACCGGTCCTCCAACTTTTACCTCAAACGGTAAATGTACGGGTAGATGCTCCATTGAGTCAAAAAATGATGGAGGGAATATCATCTCAAGTTTGCATATTGTCTCGACGATATTCTTTTCAAGCCTTTCAATGTGATCAACATTCAACTTGCTGGAGCATATGTCTCTGAAGAAATGACTAATCTCTGTTAGTGCATCCCATATCCCCTTTGACAACAAATCACGAAAAGCTAATGGGATGAGTGTTTGCATAAACACATGGCAGTCATGACTCTTCATTCCATATAATCTGCATTCCTCCGTATTAACCAGCCTTGATATGTTCGAGGCATGTCCATCGGGGAAACGCAGACTCTTAAGCCATTTGTAGACTAGTAGTTGTGCGTTTTTCTCTAGCACGAAGCTTGCTCTTGGTTTTGCGACCCGTGACCCATCACAAACCAACTCCATATTTTTACGGTTACAGAACAACGCTACATCCAATCTAGCCTTGATGTTGTCCTTTTTCTTCCCCTTCACATCCATGACGGTGTTGAAAATGTTCTCAAACACGTTCTTTTCAATGTGCATGACGTCAAGGTTATGGCGGAGAAGATTGGTCTTCCAATAAGGAAGCTCCCAAAATATACTTCGCTTCACCCAATTATGGGTCAAACCAAAACCAGGAAACTTCTGCTTACCTGATTGGAGACCAAACATAATTTCACCGTACTATGACACAACATCAAACAATTCTTCACCGGAAAGACGTGAGGGTGCAACATCATTTTCAACTCTGCCAACAAAGAAATCCTTTATGTTCTTTCTGTACCTGTGGTTATGTGGCAAGAAACGACGGTGACAGTCAAAAAAAGAAGCTTTACCCCCGTTTGTTAGCGTGAATGCCTTGTTGTTCTCCATATAGTATGGACATGCTAGCTTTCCATGCGTGCTCCAACCAGAAACCATTCCATAAGCTGGGAAATCATTGATAGTCCACATCAAAGCCGCTCTCATAACAAAATTTTGTTTCCTCGAGATGTCATAAGTCAAAGCTCCAGAGGACCACAACTGCGTCAACTCATCAATCAACGGACGAAGACAAACATCTATATTCCGCCCCGGACTACTCGGACCTGGTATGACCATAGATAAAAACATGAACTCCGGCCTCATACACATCCCCGATGGCAAGTTATAAACCGTCAGTATGACCGGCCAACAAGAATAAGGAGCAGCAAATGACCCGAATGGGTTGAATCCGTCTGTACATAACCCAAGACGCACGTTCCTTGATTCAGCTGAAAAGTGAGGATTCATACTGTTAAATTGTTTCCAGGCTTCACCGTCAGAAGGATGAACCATCACTCCATCAACCGCATGGTGTGATTGGTGCCATGTCATGTGCTCAGCAGTCCTTGGTGACATGAATAACCTCTGCAGTCTAGGTATGATTGGGAAGTATCTAAGTTTTTTATATGCCACGAGAGTCTTCCCTCTACCAGTTCTGGGTTTGTAACAAGAATGCCTGCATGTCATGCACTCGGTCATCTCAGCATTTTCAAGGTAGTATAACATGCAGAAGTTAGGGCATATATCAATTTTCTGGTATCCTAAACCGAGGGGTTTCATCATGGACTTGGCAGCATAGAAGTTCTCTTTCAGCCTGTTCCCTTCAGGTAAAATGCTTCTCGCCCATTCAATAATCTTGTCATAACCGGCCTCACTCAACCCGTGATCTGACTTGATGGTGAACACCTGTGCTACGGCTGATAATTTACTATGGTTCGTGCAGCCATCCCATAATGGTTCGTCAGAATCTCTCAACAGATCAAAAAACCTTGCTGCATCTGCATTAGGTTCTTCTTCTACGATTGGACATTCCCTGACATTACCTTCACTCATTCTCATTGCATCCATAACCATATTCCTGTAAGGATTACTGTTCTCATTTCCAACTTCATGCATGTTGCTAGCACTAGAAGTTGACCCAACCACCTGTTCTTCCATGCTCTCATCAGGAACAAATAGTTCTCCATGAGCATACCAACATAGGTAATCTTCCATGAACCCTTTGGTTAGAAGATGCATCGTTACAACATCTTGATGCAGAAACTTTAAATTTTTACACTTCCTGCATGGACACTTAATACCGCCATCAGTAAAATTCCTCGAAATAGATGTTGCGAAATTAATAAAACCCTGGACACCGTTACAATAATCCATCCTCCGCAATCCTTGGGGTGAGTCCCGATACATCCATGAACGATCATCCATGACTTCTATTGAACCTCTATAAAACATAACAAAAATATTGGTTTTCCCCGACATTTCCAACAAACTAAAACAACACTTATGTTAAATATTCATTATCAATTATCAACTATCAACGTTCATACATACAAATTTATACATATATAAATTTACAGAAATCACAACTTCAAAATATAATTGATAACAATTAAACAAGACTCGTTAAACAAGCTATTAATTATTTATTTCATCACAACGACACATTTAATTCGGTGTAATTCAAACAAAATTTCAACAATTTACAAACAAATATAATTTGACAAAATCTAAAACAAACTATAACAACTACAAAATTATACATTCATACTACAAGTTTCTTTGACAAATAACAATTAAACAAGTACAAACGTTAACAAAATACATATACTAAAACAATAAAATTTACAATTAAATATTAAAACTAAAAAGGATAGATTTACTTACAAAAAAATGATAAAATCTACAAGAAACGGATATTGTGACCACGTACAAGATATAAGAAACTTGAGTGCTCGTGTTGAGAATAGTGGAGAGTTTGGGATGGGTGTTTGGCTGCAGTTTGGGAGGGGAGAGGTGGGATGGGAAAGAAGAAGAAGGAGAAACAGAGGAAGAGAGTGTCGGTTGATTGGGCATATAATGGTTTTTACCGACGGAATCACCGACGGAAATAATCTGTCGGTGATTCCATCGGCGAAAGTGCCATGTCACTGTACGACTATCTCAGTTTGAATCCCTCGGTAATGTCCGTCGGTAAAATCGCCTGACGTCACCATGTCGTTGCATATTTCCAGACAAACTGTATACCCCGTCGGCGAAACCATCGGTATATACCGACGGTTTCGCCGACGGGTTGATTCTGTCGGTATATACCAACAGATTTGGAGACAGAATTATTTCCGTCGGTATATATTACCGACGGAAAAATTCCGTCGGTTTTCTCCGGTTTTCTGGTAGTGATAGAAGCGTGAAATTCAAAATAAACATGATTATCACGACATAATTTTTGAACAGATAACAATGGTTTGGTAATGTGAGGCACATGGAGAACATTAGATAATGTAAACATGCGTTTTGGGGAATGTAATTTAGTATGTCCAATATGGGATATGTCAAGGCCCTTACCGTCACCAACATACAAATAATCATTACCAAGATAGGGTGTATAATCGGTCAGAGTTCCAAGATCAGGTGTGACGTGTTGATTTGCACTGGTGTCGGGGAACCAAGTCGTAGCAGAAATATTCCCAACAGCAAGATGAGCAGAGGGCTGCTGAGTGCTGCTACGAAAGTGGGAACAATGAGGAGTTGTGTGCCCAAAACCGAAGCATAATTGGCAGCGTACATGCTGCTGTCCAGACCACTGCCCAGCACCGGAATTGCACCTAGTCTACTACCAGTGGTTTGGCCGCCAATCTGCAGCAGATTGGCCCCTGTTCTTGGGAGTGGAACGGTTTCTGTGGCGACGCCAATTACCTCTAGAGCGACCCCTATTGCGGCTGAAGTTAGGGCTGTGATGAGACATAGCATGGTGTGCAGAAAACTGTGGTGTTGGCAGCAGAGGTGGCTGCTGCGGCAGAGAAGAAGAAGACAGCAGAGAGGGAGTGGCAGCCATGGAATGGAAAGAGTTCTTGTGCAAAAATTCATGGGTAAGAAGGTGGCTGTGAAGATCAGCATAGGATAGCGGTTCTGCCTTGGTTATGAGACTCGTTACCAAGTCTTTGAACTCACCACGAAGGCCACGAAACACATAAAGATTGAAATCTTCAAGAGACATGGGGCGACCAGCAGCAACCAATTCGTCAAATAACGATTTGGCTTGCTGCATGTATAGACTAACCGATGAGTCACCTTGCCGAAGGTCTTGAAAGGAGCCATGAAGTTGCATGATGCGAGAATTAGACGGAGAGGCAGGCGTTTTCTCAAGAGTGCGCCAAACACAATGCGAGGTAGAACAATCGACCATGAGATGCAACACATCCACGGAGAGAGAGGAGAGCAAAGCACTCAAAATAAGTTGATCCTGTTGCTTCCAACGAAGAAAGGAAGGGCTAATGGTAGAGGAAGAACCATCAGAGCTGTCAAAAATATAAGATGGAGGACACGGCACTGAGCCGTCAACAAAGTGAAAAACACCTTGACCAAGGAGATATGACTTCATCTGCATTCTCCAATAGAGATAATTTGTGTTCGTAAGTTTTAGCGAAACAACTTGGTGAGTCTTCGCTAAAGGAACAATAGTTGTAGTGTGGGTTCCCATGAGAGGTAAAGGAACGGCAGGGACTTGGGAGGAAGAATCAGAGACAAGCTCTGCAAGTGGAGGCTACTGTGGGGGAGAAAAGGCACCAGCGGCAACAACCTGGGGATGGCTGGCCGGCTGTGCTGCACCACCGGTGGAGAGGGAGAAGTCGGCGACAGCAATAAAATCCATATAGAGAAAGTAAAGAGAGGGTCGACTGCAAAGGGAGGAAGGGAGAAAAGAGTTCTGACGGCAGCAGGCTCTGATACCAAGTTGAGAATAATTAGGCGGCTTAACCTAATGGTTAGCCAACCCTTTCTATATATATGTGTAGGGCAATATACAATAGCAATGGTGGAGGTTACCACACAAGAGTATGTAGACAATATTTCCTATACAATATTTCCTATATAAGTATATTCTATAATAAAGCTCAATTCGTAATCAGCCTAATGTTGAAGGATGAAATTGAAAATAAAATTTAATAAAAAAAGAATAAAAAAATAACTTGAGTCAACCTGAGTTAACCTGTCGAACTTGGGTCATGAGACCGGGATTACCTCATAGAAAGCAAATCGAGAAAAATTATAAAGATTAATTCTCAATATTGAAGGATGTAATTGAAAAAAGAAATTCAATTAAAAAAAAAGATGAGTAAAATCCAAGACACATATCATGAGACCATGATAACTCTATAAAAAGCAAATAGAAAAATAATTATAAATCTCAATTCTTAATAAATTCAATGCTGAAGGATTAAATTAAAAAAATTAATTAAAGAAAAAACTTGAGTTAACCTGATTTAACCTTCCTAACTTGTGTCATGAGGTTATAATAACTCCATAAAAAATAAAAGAAATTATGAAATTTAATTCCAATTAACCTAATATTGAAGGAGAAACTGAAAAAAAAATATTCAATTAAAAAAATAAAAAAAAAATCAAGTTAATCAAATGACATGCTCCATGATTTGTTTTTTCGTTTGATCATACCAATTAAGATATATCTACCGGTACAAATAACAATAAAATAATATTTATACATAACAAAATTTTATCATCATTCACTTCCTTATAGTAATAATCCACCAATCCCACAATATAGTTTTTAAACTCCATCTTATTTAGGAGTTAACCTACCAATCAATCTAGAGTTTAATTTAGATTATGTTTTATTTTAAACTGATTTAAAAGTTAACATAGTTAAATCTAGTTAACTCAATTGAGCCAACAAATAATATTTTGTTTTTAATTTTTATTTAAAATAATATTATTTTATGTGTTTTTAATTGCAAACAATTTCATTAAAAAAAACTGAAAAGAATATAATCTTAAGGTTTACCTGCGAAACTTTCATCCAAATATTAAACCAAATTAAATCCTGAACTGAGTGATAACTATGATGATAGATTGATATATGACTGCGTGTCTCAAGGTACTTGACGGAATAAGCTCCAGACAAACCGGATACGATAAACATGCCTTCCAGTTAACTTGATTCAAATGGTCGGAGTGTGTGTAATGTGTATGGTCATTACCTATATGAAAAACCCATGACTACCCCCAAAAAAACACCATCGTAATCTATTTATTATTATTATTATTATTATTATTATTAATCTAACAACTATTTGAGAATGTTTTGAATAGTGCACATGATTCCTCATGGATTATTAATTTTTTTTTAAAAAAAAAAACCCCACCAGTTGAAGCGTTAAGACAAATCGGTAAGACAGTAAACGAGGATGGCCAACTATCCTTGAAGTTCGTCTATCGTTGTCAACAGAATGGACTCGTTGAGACAGAACCGACTTCTGCAGGGAACAGCACCATCGGATGTAACTGCACCATCACTGATGATATTTACTGTCACATTACTTCATTGTAAGCCTCTTAATTACTTTACATTTTTATGTTTTTCTTTCTTATATATATATCTTAGCTTTCCTAAACAGTGACCAATGATGTCTCTCTCTCCTGCTTGCAATAAAGCCTGCTAAAAGGTTACGGTGTTCCAGGGAGGCTTCCTCCGGAATTGGCCAACCATACTTATGTCCAAAAAATGTAAGAACCCTTAATTAAGGACATATATATGTTTCTGCTTCGAGGCCTCAATTCTGAATCCATTAAATGATTATGAATGTTGAGATGCCTCGATGATAATTAATACTCATCAGATGTTATGTGATTATGAGTTTGCCATTGTCTGTCACAGTTTATATTAAAATGTCAAGCGTTTATATTAATTTTTGGAGCAATTTTCAAGATGGAAAATAATTTTTATACGGCTCAATTCCGGTGACAGAGATTTTGCTCGCAACTATCTATACGGCACAATTCCGGTGGAATGGGCTTCGATGAAAAATCTGTCTTTCATGTAAGCTCATTAATAAATTCACCCCTCATCTTGGTTTATCTTATTTTCTCTGTAAGAGTGAGCTTAACACAACTAACTAACCTCTTATATAGCTCGCTTACTGCAAATCGCTTGTCAGGAAATATTCCTGGACATTTGGGAAGTTTTACTGCCCTCAACTACTTGTATGGCTTGAATCTGTTATAGTGCTCTACCTCTAGTTTGAGTTATTTGAATATTGCCAGCAATGCTAGTTTACTTTGTTCTCTAATGGTTATTTCACTTTATCAAATACAATTATAAAATATAGGAGCCTTGAATCAAATCAGTTTTCTGGTGTTGTCCCACCTGAGCTTGGCAAGCTTGTCAACTTAGAAACTATGTAAGACATTTAACTAAATTCTTCATTGTGAAGACTTGCTAAAGATTTCGTTTTCATTAGTTGAAATCTTTGCTTTGATGCCGTGAATTAAAATTGCAGGATACTCTCCGGCAATAAGTTAGTGGGGACCTTGCCAGAGGCACTTGCGCAGATAAAAGACTTGAAGGATTTGTAAGCACTCACTTATTTTCCTTAAAACACTTTTTTTTGTTTTTTTTATAATTTAACATATTCAATGTGCAGTCGCGTAAGTGATAATAATCTTAATGGCACCGTACCCGAGTTCATTGGGAACTGCACTCAACTTCAAAAGCTGTGAGATGTTTATCTTCACAAGATCTTAATTCATTCTAATGCAACATGATACACTTTATTGAGATTTTTTGTTCTTTTCATGACTAATGAAGTGAATTGTACGCGACTGGATTGCAAGGACCCATACCTCTTGCGATTTTTCAGTTGGAAAAGTTGTCTGATTTGTGAGTAAAACCACTTTCTTGTGCTGCATAGCTCCTGCTGTATTAATTATTGAAGAATTCTCTTTGTGTGTGAGAGATAGGGAGAGATAAATGAAGGTCTCTTACTGTTATGCAGGAGGATCGCTGATATGCCTGGACCAGAGTTTCAGTTACCTAAAAAGCCGATTGAAAGGAAATACTTGTATGTGAACTGCTTCCTAACTTTTCACAGTAAAGTTGAGGATATGTTCTGTTCAGAACTGTTTAACCAACCTGTAACTTGTTGTCAGGGTTCTGAGGAACATCAATTTAACTGGAACAATCCCAGAAAACGCATGGAAAGTGGAAAAAACACTGTTAGTGTGAACTTCACTAATCGCCTTACATCTGCTGCTAAGCAACATAGAATTTCTTTTTATACAATTCAATTCCGCCACATTTTTCATTATGATCTCCATGTACAGCTGGTGCGTGGGATCTGCCTGAATCATCAGGTTGTTAGGATAAGTTAAAAATCCTACATTAATATATAATCCTGGGTATATAATAACTAAAGTCCTACTAGAGTGAGTAGAAGAATCACAACTAGCTTCTAACACAACATTGACTTATTTTCACAACCGATGAGCTCCTATGAGAAGGTAGTGATTTCAAGCAACTGCAACTCTCCAAGGAAGAATATAAATAGAGGATTACTTCAAAGAATTTAATAACCTTTAATTATGAGACATACAAACACACACACACACACACACACACACACATATTCATCTGTTTATTGCCATTATATTTACAAAGATGTAAGATTTTCTTCAGACACTGAAGACTAAAATTTTGTTTGCTGTAATTTCTTGCAGCGACTTAACTTTTAACAAGTTGGTTGGGGAGATTCCTCCTACTACAATACGACGACAGTTTACGTGAGCAATGTTAAAGTCTGATAATTTGAAATTTGGTTATTGAAATCTTATCAAGGATGGCGCAATAAATTATGCTGAAAGTATGAGTGTGGTTCTTACCAGGTTTTTGAGTGGCAACAAGCTGACTGGAACAGTGCAAGACTCATCCTCCAAAACAACCAAAATCTGTAGGTTCCTAAATTACACCCATCATTGGATTCAGTACTTATTTGAATATTGATATGCTTTGCCTTTTTCCTTGAAGATCCATAACTAATGCCTGTAAGTTTATGAACTGCATGACCTTAACTGAATATACAAATATGAGATTTGACCTCTCTGCGCTGAAACACAATAATATAACCTGAGAGGGAAGCTGCAAGTAATTAATTTTGATTTAAAAAAAAACCGCTTACTTTTATCGTCTTCTCTGCACTGCAGTCTCACCGCTGACAGCACTGCATTCAATTTCGTCATGCTTATCTCTCACCGCTCATTCCCAGTTTCCCCCTTTCCTATTATCTTTGACCTGTGTGTTTCCGTTGCCTTCACACTAAGGCAGTGTATGAAACGAAATTGAACTCATGTTTTTTTAAAAATTATTTTTTTTTGTGTAAAATTATATTTTTGTGTTTTTAGATTATTTTGATATTCTAATATAAAAAATAATGTATTAAAAAAAAAACACTATTTTGATACATTTCCAAACGAAAATTATTTTGAATTGCAACCTCTATCATAGTCCCAAACACCCCATAAATAATACTTCATTTTATGCTAATATTTCATACTCACAGGAGGTTAATGAGTAGATACACTAAGAACCACAACTTGTAGATAAATTATTATTTTTTAACATAAAACACTACCAGATTTAATAGTTTTATCGACAGAAATTTTTGTCAGTATTTACACTAACAGTCCATCAGTACATATGTTATCAACAGACTCACAGACGAAAATGGTCCGTTGGAAAAACTCTCATCGGTAAATTAGGGACTGTTGGTGAGTCCGTTGATATTAAATATACTGATGGATTTACAGATGGACAAATCATGCCAAAAACAATTACCAACTTTATTCCGTCGGTATTTATAATATATCACCGATGGAATACCATCTATAATTCCATTGGTGCGTTAACAATATCAGTGCTATTTGTCGTAATTCTTTTCAAACTCTCTGGAATATACCAACGGTTAGTTCCGTCGGTTACCCCATCAGTCATAGTGGTATTTGCAGTAATTCTTTTCCAACTCTCGGGAATATAACAATGGAGTTGTTCCGTCAGTGACCCTGTCGGTAATATTTTAAAAGTATTTTTTTAATAAAAATATATTGAACAGAAGTAGAAAAATATAACAGTGGCATTTATAGTAATTATTTTTCAACTCTCTGGAATATACCGATAGAGTTCTGCCGTCAGTAATATTTTAAATATATATATATTTTTTAAAAAATATATTAAACAGAAGTAGAAAATAATTAAAATCAAATAAATTAGTATAAAAATCAAATATGTATTACAAATTTGAACATTTGTATGTTCAAATATAATAAATCTAAAATAGAGATGGTGTTGAAAGAGGAGGAGGAAGTCGGTCGTCGCCGGGACCGTAAGGCTAATTAGGGGGTGCACATGAACCACCTATTTGTGATCTCATCTTCATTACCAATTGGTAGAGTATTTCATAACCAGCAGTGAGTCGTTCATATTTATCATTAAGAAACAAATTATTCTAAATTTACAAAAATTCAATATAATAATTAAAATTAATCTTACACATTTAATCAAAAGTGAACAACAAAATTGAAAAAAAAAACTAAAATTCAACAAAATAGTGCAAAAATTATTTCCATAACAACTAAAATTCATGTCATTTATTAATTCAGAAAATTATTAAGAACACAAAATTAAAAAAAGAATGAAAAATTATTGCCTTAATAGCATTCTTTATTTTAGCTCTTAATTAAAAAAATGAAAAAAAGAAAGAAAAGACATTATTAATAAACCCCAAAAAAGAAAAATAAGAAGAAAAATGAAGAAAGACAACATACCTTAGAATGAGAAGAGAAGATAATGCTTGATTTCATGTGAGAAGGAGAGAGAGAATAGAAGATAAAGAGAGAGAAACAAGTGTGTGAGAGAAGAAGAAAGAAAAAGATGAAGTCTCGTTGTCAAGATTCCGGTCTATTATTTTGGTTTTTATCGATGGGATTACCGATGAGCAATTAAATATTAATATTTTTAATATTTTCATTAGTGATTCCATTTATAAAGCCAAATGGAAATTTTCACGAAAATTTTCAAAAAGCCCTTTAAATATTATCAACAAATTTTTATTCCGTTGGTGATTCTTTTGGGAAAAAAATGAATAGTCAAAAGATCATTAATTATCACCACATTGAGAAGTAAACATTTCCCATAGTCTTTGAAATATACCAACGGACACATTTTATTGGTATACTCGTATGAAATGAACACTAAACAATGCCAGGGTAAATGGGCACAATTCCCATGGTCTCTGGAATATACTGATAAACACAGTTTTTTTGTATACTTATATGTAATGAATATCGTGAACAATGTCAAGGTGAATGTGAATAGTTCCCATGGTCTCTAGAATATACCGACAAATACTTTTCATCGGTATACCCGTATGTAATATATACTTTTTCGGTATTTTTATCGGTTTAAAATAGTGTTTGATGCCAAATTATATCTATATTTCCTATCCATACATCCTCCAAATAGTTAAATTCACAGCTGCACGGAACACAATAACACCAGTTCACATCACAATAATAAAATAAATATTTCATTATCATTCAATAATAAATTAACATCATTGTTATTAAATTGAAGTGAATTTCATCCATAAATATTACATTATATTTTATGGAATTACACATTCATGTTGTGCAAATTAATCAGAATTCTCTTCTTCTTCGTCAATTGACCCGACCTCATGTCCATCACAATCTTAGACGTTGATTTCATCACTATCATCTTCATCAACTTGTGTATGTCAACTAAAGCTCAAAATATCATTTAACTCCTCAATGTCAACATCAATAAAAATATTCTCGGCGATGCAAAAATATGAATTTTCTTCTAAGTCATTAGACGAAGCAACTCGATATGAATCAACTAACTCACCAAGTTGAAAGACATCATCTCCCATAATTAATTCATCATTGCCATCTTGAACAACCTCAACACGACCTCTAGGTTTAGTTTTCACTATGGATAAACTTGCTGACATTACTTAGCAAAAACAAAGACATTGTCAACATTCTAAAGTCTAGCCTTTGAATTAATTTTGATCAAACCATGATGGAGATCTACTCTGATTTCTCTGTCAGTGGTGTCATGGCAATAATATTTGAATAAAAATACTCTATTATGCTCGCTATGATATTACAATTCAATGACCTCTTCTAACTTCCCATAATAATCAACTTTAAACTCATTAGAAGTCGATCCCTTAATACAAACCCCATTGTTATATATCTTTCTACCCTACCCATATTCTTCAGTATCAAACAAATGTTCATTGATAGAATACCCGTTGTAGCACTTCATCTTTTTTTCAGGACCCAAAGTTAGTAAGGACCAAGTAACACTAGCATTTCCTTCTAATTGATAAACGTAGTACATGAAGTACAACCATGAATAATTAACAAGAAATATGTAATGAAATTAAGCATCCCAAGAGATAAAAATAATTAAACAGTACTTACATATGTTCTAAACCACGTGAAAAATTATTCATCTTATAATCAAAAGATTTAGGATTTAGTTAGCTATGAGTTTTACAACAGTAAATATTGATGTTGTTACCTGTAAGGAATTCAACAATGTATTAGTTTATGATATTATAAGAGATAAATTGTTTGACAATAATGACATGTTAAGTAGTATTCTTACTAAATAAAATGTCTTAGTTCATCGCAGTTAAATAACACATAATTATGTGCTTGTCTAAATTCTATTTCTGACAAATATCTTCCCCTCGCAATATTTTTTTTGGTATGGGTTGTCTAGGATAAAGAATATATTGACAAGTTCTCACTCGAAGGCACTTCCCACCATTGTCATTTCTTAAAATGGGATGGATTTTTGTTCTCAATTGAGTCTAAAAATAGTATGAGATCAATGTTAAGATCTCTTCAAGAATATAAGCCTCACATATCGAAGCCTCAACATGTGCCTTGTTTTTTACTTTTCTCTTAAGGATGAACAAGTACCTGCATAATATTAAATGAATGTTTTGAAATATGCAAAGAAAGACAATAAAATTTTAATTATGATGTATGTGTAGACACTAACCTCTCAAATAGATACATCCATCTATTTTGGACTAGGCCTTCAACTTTTGCCTTAAACCATAAATGTAAAGGTAAATGCTTCATTGAGTCGAAAAAAAATGGATGGAATATCATTTAAAGTTTGTATAGTATCTGGATGATATTCATTTCAAGTCGCTTTATATGTTATGTCTGCAACTTGTTTGAGCATATATCTCAAAAGAAGTGACTGGTCTCTGTAAGTGCCTATTTGGCAATAAATTCTAGTAAGCTAATGGAATGAGTGTTTGTATAAACACGTGGCAGTTATGGCTCTTCATTCCATAAAATCTACAATCCTTCAAATTCATCATGCTTGATATGTTTGAGGTTTATCCATCAGGAAAACATAGACTTTTAAGCCATTGGTAGACAAGTAATTATGCACTCTTATTCTTCAGAGGCGAAACTGACTTTGGGCTTTGCGACCTGTGACCCAACATAAGTCAACTCCATATTTTTATGGTGACAAAACAAAGCTATATCCCTTTTAACCTTGATGTTGTCCTTTTTCTTCCTCTTCACGCCCATAACCATGTTGAAAATATTCTCGAACACGTTCTTTTCTATGTGCATGACATCAAGATTATGATAGAAAAGATTGGTCTTCAATAAGGAAGCTCCCAGAAAATACTTCACTTTACCCAATTGAAAACTTCTGCTTACCCGATTGAAAATCAAACTCAATGGCATCGTACTCTGATACCGCATTATACAATTCTTCACCTGAAAAAAGCAGCGATGCAACATCCCTTTTAACTCTGCCAACAAGAAGTCCTTTTTGTTCTTTTTGAACTTGTGATTTGTTGGCAAGAACCGCCTATGACAGTAAAAAAAAGAAAGATGTTTTACCGTAGTTTGTTAACGTGAATGGCTTGTTATTTTCCATACAATATGGACATATTAGTTTTCTATACGTGCTTCAATCAGAAACCATTTCATAAGCTGGAAAATCATTGATAATCAACATCAAAGCTACCTTCATTAGAAAATTTTGTTTCCTTGATACATCATAAGTCAAAGCCCTAGATGACCATAATTGCTTCAACTTACCAATCAATAGTTGAAGAAAAACATCTATATTCCAACCTGAACTATTAGGACCATAGATAAAAATATGAATTTCGATCTCATATACATCTCTAGTGGCAACTTGTAAATCATTAGTGTCACCAGCCATCATGAATAAGGAGCAATAAATGACCCAAATGGATTGAATCTATTTATACATAACCCAAGATACACATTCTTTGTCTGTGCTAAAAATTAAGGATGCACATTATTGAAGTGTTTCCAGGTTTCACCATTGGAAGGGTGTATCATCACTTCATCCACCGTATCATGTGATTGGTGCCATGTCATGTGCTCGGTAGTCTTTTATGACATGAATAACATATGCAGTTTAGGTGTGATTGGAAAGTATCTAAGTTTTTTTCTGTGAGACAAGAGTCCTTCCCCTACCAGTCATGAGTTTATAATGAGAATGCTCATATGTTCTGCACTCGGTCAACTTTGTATTTTCAAGGTAGTACAACATGCAGAAGTTTAGACACATGTCAATTTTGTAGTATCCTAGCCTAGGGGGTTTCATCATGGACTAAGAAGTATATAAATTCTCTTTCAGCCTATTCCTTTCAGGTAAAATGTTTCTCACTCATTTGATAATTTTGTCATAACCAACCTCACTCATCTCATGATTTGACTTGATGTTGAACACCTGTGTAACAACAGATAATTTATTGTGATTTGTGCAACGATCTCATAATGGTTCATCAGAATCTTTCAAAAGATTAAAAAACCTAGTTGCGTTTGTATTAGGTTCTTCATCTACGATTGAACATTGATCAGCATAACCTTAATTCATTCCAATCGCATCCATAATCATATTCCTATAAGGATTATTATTGTCATCTATAACTCCATGCAAATTGCTAGAACTAGAAGTTGATCCAACCAGCCTTTCTACCATGATATCGTGAGGAACATATGGTTCTTCGTGTGCATACCAATACAAGTATTTCTCAATGAACCCCTTTGTAGAAGATGCATCGTTACAATATCTTGATCATGAAACTTTTTATTTTTACACTTTTTACATGGACATCTAATACCCTTTCCACTAATATTTCTCAGATTAAATAGTACGTGATTAATAAAACCCTAAACTCCAGTACAATATATAATTCATCCTCCGTAGCTATTGGGGTGAATCTCTATACATTGATGAACGATCATCCATTACTTATATTAAACCTATATAAAATAATGATGACAATAGATATTAATGAACTATGTTAACCAAATAATTTATAAAAATATTGATTTAGCGCAAGCTTATTCAATCTATTTTAATAACACTCTTAATTCATTATCAATTATCTACATAAATTCAAATTTCTACACATTTACCAAAAATTTCAACTCAGCAATAAAATTGATAAAATATAAAACAAACTCGTTAAATAAGCCATTATTTATTTCATCACAAAACACCTAAGTCAAAAAATTGGTATAAATTTCATCAATTTACAAACAAATACAATTTTATAAAATCTAAAACAAACCCTAACATGTACAAATCATAAATCTATACAAAACATTTGTATGAGAAAAAACTATAAAACAAGAAAATACCCAAACAAAATACATATACTATAAAAAAATATGGAAAAATATCAACATTTTAAAATTTAGTTCAAATAAAAAAGAGTGGATTTGCTGACTTAAAATGGAGAATCCTCAATAAAATTTGAATCATAACACGGAAGCTGACAAACTGAGTGTTGTGGTGGCTGAATTTGTTATGGGAGGTTGAATTGTGTTAAGATTGGGAACGGGTGGTTGTTTGTTGCAATAAAAAAGGCATAATAAAGAAGGAGAAATGAGAGAGGAGGAAAGGAGGGTCAATTGTCAGGTCATAAATTAAATATCATCAATGATATTATCAGCATAATTATTATGTCAGTAACTTCGTTGGTTATTCTGTCAATAAAAATATCATGTCATCGTATTATTTGCCTTTTAAAATCTCATTATAATACCCTCCATCATTCCCTCAATATATATCGAGGAGATTTATCCATCAACATATTCACAGATGTACTGTGTCGTTGGGTTAATTCCATTGGTAATGTCGTTTATAAAAGTTACATATCATCATATAGTTTGGTTTTTTTTTTTCATTCCTTATTTTCCCATTGTAATTCCCTCGGTATATATTGATGAAAATTTTCTATCGGTATTTACCAATAGATATAGGGATGTGAAACTCTATCGGTAAAGGTCATCGTAATATACCGACAAAAAATTTTCATCAGTGTTTCCTTTTGTATTTGTCAATTTTCTGGTAGTATATACTCACCGATGAACTTTGTGAGTGAATTGATTGTGAGTTGATCTGAGTTGAATCTCACCTTTTGTCTATAAAGGATACTGCTAATCCTGGCAACTCAAGAGAATCAGTCACCGACACTCCTGCGGTTAACACCTGATACAATTTTGTTTAGTGTAATTCTATCTAAAGACAAAGTCTAGCTTTATAGAAGTCCTAATCACAAAAGGACTTCTACACACAATGAATAACTAATGTATATAAATATGCATGATACATGCACAATGAAATAACAGTCAAGAGAGTTAATTCTGTGCATATCAGTTTCATATTCTTCATGGTATCAGAGCCAGAAATCTCCCACAAGAACAACCCAAATCCCAGCATGTCTTCACCTACACAACAAAGCCAAAATCTCAGTCCCAACACATTCCCCTCCTCTGAATCTGGGAAATCTTTAATTGCTCTAAATATTACTGCACAGATCAACGAAAAATTAACTCCATCCACCTTCCCTCAATGGCGTGCTCAATTTGAAGCATTATTGATTGGCTACGATCTGCTTGATTACGTAAATGGTGATATTCCCTGCCCTTCAACTGATCTCAGTTTCACTGCCAATCCAAACAAAACACATTGGATTAGACAAGACAAACTTATTCTCAGCGCCATCCTAGCCTCTACATCAACAAAGATTACTCCTCTCATAGCCACTGCCAAGGTTGTTAAAATCGCGATTCAACTTGTAAAATCGTACATTTTTACGAGTCTATAGGCTTTACGTGCTAAATCGTTCACAAAACTTGAAAATCGGGTCAAAATCGGGTAAAATCGTTAAAATCGGGTGAAATCGCGACTTAAAATCGCGATTTCACTGCCGATTCAACGAGTTTGCCCGCAGGAGATAAAACAGCAATGTTGATGACAGGTGTCCACCGCCTATTGGCTTTAACCGAGCAAAAGTGACAAATTGACAATTGCAAATTCATCGAGGATGCACTATGCAGTCTTCTCTTCACATTTCTGATTTCACCATTCACGTTCAGAACAGAAAAAATCCCTAAATTGAAATCCATAAGCATACCATCAAGCCATGAAGTTTGGAAAAGAATTCAAGACCCACCTAGAAGAAACCCTTCCTGAGTGGAGGGACAAGTTTCTCCCTCAAGAAACTTCTCAAACAATTAGCTCCCACCGTTGATTCTCCATAATTTCTTCACTCTCTGATCATGGAAGCAGACGACTTGTCAATCCTTCACAAATCACTCTTCGAAGACAAACTCTCTGCCACCGATCTCTTCTTACAAAAACTCCGTTCTGATACTTCCATCAAGTCAGCCCTCCAACGATTCTACTCGATTCTAAAACGCGGCGTTTCACTGATCGATGATGATGCTAATAATAGTGAATGCAAGTTAGGGTTTCAATTATGGACCGATTCGCAAATTCAATCTGTCGTTTCACTCGGTGTCGCCATCGTTTCGTCTTCTAGATCTCTGTCAGGTTGTCTTTTTTACTCGATTTCCACTTTTATTTATTGATAATTTATTTTAATTCATTTTTCTGTATGGTTGAATTTTAATTAGCAGTTCAGTAGTTAACTTGCTAATAATTTCGATTTTCTTTTATTTATTGATAATTTTTTAATTCGCTTTTTTTTTGTATGGTTGAATTTTAATTAGCAGTTTAGTAGTTAACTTGTTCAGTTCTTTTTTTTTTAATTTTTTCTAAATATTAATTTTCAACTCCATCCACACCCTCCTCCGCTCACTGGTGATGTTCATGGTAATACTAATAGGCCTTTGGTGGATTTGCAAGAATGGTTTGTTAGAATTCTTAGTGAAGAGCTTGACAAGTTCAATGATTTCTATGTTGATAAAGAAGAAGACTTTGTTATACGCCTTCAGGTTTCTTTCTTGATTTTTCTTTTCTTTCTTTGTTTTACATGTTTATAGCTTTGTGCATATGGGTTTTTAATTTCGAGGCTTTTGTTTATTATAGCTCTGGGAATTTAAGGTATTGTGGTTTGATGGTGGCTTTTAAGGTTTTTCCTATATGCATGTCTTGTAAATCCGAACTCATAGGTCTGGTTTAAGGGTTCTGTAAGTTTTTGAATAATCAAGACAGGAGTAGAATGGAGAAGACATCGTGACTTCATTGGAACAGGAGAATAGTGGGATGTCAAGGAAAAAAGACGCATAAAAGTGGCTTTCCTTTCCCTGGTAGTGCTGGGTGGTGTTGTCAAATAGTATGTGAAGAGGAGATTGTCGATGGGATTGGAGGGGCTTGATACAGTTAAGAATAACTTTTCCAGTTTGTGGAACTTGCTGAAGTAGAGCAGAGTATTTTGTAGTATAGTTATAAGGCCAACCATCGTCAATTATAGCTGACAATGGGATTGTTGGAAGTCAGTTGAGGGAATTGAGGGTGCTGAAATGAGGATATTGAAATGAAATGTCAGGTCATCAATATATAAGAATTCTTGGGTTGTAACTTATAATGAATGGATTCTGTCTATTATTTGTAATTTGGATGAATGGATTCTGTCTATTATTTTCTGATTGGATAATAATATAGAAGATGAGTTGTTATGTATTATGTTATTTTTTTTTAACAAAAAATTAATTACAATTATAAAATGTTTGGATTGATTACAGGGCTGATTTGAATTGATTCTTGAATTTTTATTTGAAGCATGAATTTTTTTAATGTATTTTAAAATTCCTTACGATTTTACGATTTTACGATCCGTTTTTACGATCCGAGTTTGTTTTGCATTTTCCGTGCCGTGTTAAAATCACGATTTTAACAACCTTGGCCACTGCCAAAACATCCCAACAAGCCTGGCAAAAACTCCACACACTATACGCTAGTCGGTCCAGAACTAGAGTTATGCAGCTCAATGAGGAGCTTACTCTAATTCAACGAGGAAACAGAACAATCACCGACTATCTACATACAGTCAAAACACTGGCAGATGAAATTGCCATCATCGATCAACCACTCTCGGATGAAGATCTCACGCTCCACATTCTTCATGGATTAGGGGCCGACTTTAGGGAGATTGTTGCTCCTATTCGCACACGGGAAAAATCACTGACTATTGAAGAATTACATGATCTGCTAATCGGCCATGAAACCTATCTGTGTCGCCTAGAAGCCGCCACTCAACAGCTCGTGATCTCTGCAAATTATACAAACCGCACAAAATAGAGTTTCTCTCCCCACAGTAGTTACTCTCCCAGGCGGTTTAACAAAAACATTGGTCAATCCCGCTCCCCAATTAAAACCCATAAAAATCGCTGGGTCTCACAAGGGCAGTCTCCAACTTATTCCCCAGACAACCGTTAGGCCTCTTATGGATCAAATCAGCCCAGCAGGACAAATCGTCATTATCAGCCCCGATGTCAAATATGTGATAATTTGGGACATATCGCAAAGACCTGCTCCAAATTAAATTCCAACACTACTACAATAAATTGCACTCAGACATCAAATGCCATGGACAAACCTTGGCTGCTTGACTCAGGAGCTTCTCACACCATTACGAGTGATTTTGCAAATCTCACCACACACTCAGAATATGATGGCACTGATGAAGTAACTTTAGGTGACGACTCAGGTTTGAAAATTTCTCACACTGGGTCCTTATCCTTAAAATTTCCCAAGAAAATTTTTCGTTTTCCTGATACACTGTGTGTCCCATATCTCTGCAAAAATTTAATCCCAGTTCATCATTTCACAAAACACAATGATGTTTTTGTTGAGTTTCACCCTCTCTATTTTTTTGTGAAGGACAAACACACAGAGATGATTCTACTAAGAGGAACATGTAGCAATGGAGTGTACACCTTCCCGAAACCCATGGTGTCGTCCTCTCCAAAAGTCCTTGCCTATGTGGGATTAGTCATTATACCACCGCCCCTCATACCCCACAACAAAATGGTGTCGCTGAACGTCGCCACCGTCATCTTGTTGAAACAGGTCTCACATTACTTCATGATGCCAACCTTGATCTTTCCTACTGGCCCCATGCATTTCACACCGCCTCCTACCTTATCAACCGCCACCCCACCCCGCTCCTGCAGAATCTTTCCCCTTATGAATATCTTTTTGGTCAGCTTCCAAACTACCTTAAACTACGAAAATTTGGGTGTCTCTGTTATCCTCTCACTCGTTCATACAATACCAACAAACTCCAACCCAAGTCTCGTCCTTGTGTTTTTCTAGGATATTCTCAAACTCAAAATGTATACAAATGCATGGTTACTACCACAAATTGACTGTTTCTCTCCCGTCATGTACTCTTCGATGAAAATCGTCATGTCCCTCCCATTCCACCTGATGTGCCCTCACATTCCCTACCCACCTCTGTCTCATCACCTTTTGTTCCCGTTCCATGTTCACCATCAGTCAGTATGCCTTCACACCAGTCTTCATCATCAACACAGGAAGGTGACACCACCATTGCTGCTTCTTCCTCAGGTAATATCTTTGTCTCTCAATCTCCTTTACCTCAGTTACCTTCCACATGCAACCCATTATCCTCTGATCTGCTCTCCTCTTCACCCATCAACCCTACTTCACCAAATCCATCTGCTCCCATTACATCATCATCCCGTGTTCACCCCATGATCACCAGATCCATGCACAATATCTTTAAACCAAAACAACTTAATCTGGTCACTAAACATCCCCTGCCTGAAACCGTTGAACTCTTTAATGTTACTCAAGCTCTTTCAAACCCACAGTGGCGCACAACCATGTCCTCTGAACTTACAGCCTTAATGCGCCATGACACTTGGGAATTAGTTCCTTGTTCTGCTTCTATCAAACCAGTGGGGTGCAAATGGGTGTCTCGGGTGAAACGTCATCCTGATGGGTCCATTGACAAATTCAAAGCTCGCTTTGTTGCTAAAGGTTATAACCAACGGCCTGGCTTGGATTACACGAACACATTCAGTCCTGTGGTCAAGCCTGCAACCATCTGTTCTATCCTAACCATTGCTGTTATGCATGGCTGGAATTTATGATAGATGGATGTTCACAACGCCTTCTTACATGGTGATCTCTCCGAAACAGTCTTCATGCTTCAACCACCTGGGTTCAAAGATTCATCAAAACCTCATCATGCGCGTCGCTTAAAGAAAGCTATTTATGGCCTGAAACAAGCTCCTAGAGCTTGGTTCACAGCGCTCACAGCTGCTATCACTCAGCTAAATTTCCTTCAATCCAAGGCGGATCCATCCCTGTTCATTTATTCCACTAAAGCTCACAAATGTTACTTATTGGTTTATGTTGATGATTTGGTTATCACAGGAAACAATCCAACATTCATCGACACTGTCATCCGGCATCTTAGCAACCGGTTTCACCTCAAAGACTTGGGTAATCTGCATTTCTTCCTGGGTGTTGAGGTGATCCAAACTCATGCTGGTTTGTTCCTAACACAGCATAAGTACATTCATGATCTTTTATCTCATACAAATATGGTGGGTGCTAAAGACGTCTCCACTCCACTCTCCATTAGCCAATCACTTCTACTGCAAGACAACACAGCACCCACGGATTGCTCTCAGTTTCGCAGCATTATTGGGAGTCTTCAATATCTCTCCTTTACACGTCCTGATATTTGTTTTGTTGTCAACAAACTCTCCCAATTCATGCACAGCCCATCTCAAAACCACTAGAGTGCAACAAAACATCTCCTACGTTACCTGAAAAAGACCATTTTCCATGGTATTCAAATCTCAAAAACTGGTGCTACTGCTCTTAATACTTTCTCAGATGCTGACTGGGCTGGAAACCTAGATGACAGATCCTCCACCTCTGCATATATATGTTTTCTTGGGGATACGCCTATCTCTTGGAAGTCCAACAAACAACAAGCAATTGCTCGCTCTTCTGCAGAAGCTGAATACCGTGCTTTGGCAAATGCTGCTTCTGAAACTCAGTGGTTGCAAATCCTATTCACCGAGCTTGGTCTATCCCTTCCACAGCCTCCTATGTTGCTATGCGACAATCTTGGTGCCACACAACTGACCTTCAATCTTGTCAAACACACTCGCATGAAGCATATTCAGATTGATCTTCATTTTGTGCGTGATCTGGTCAGCCAAGGATGTCTTCAAGTACGCCATGTGCATACACATGATCAGCTAGCTGACTTACTTAACAAGCCTCTATCCCAGCAACGCACACGGTATCTATGTAATAAGATTGGTCTGCTTGATGGCAGCCCAATCTTGAGGGGGCGTATAAAGGATACTGCTAATCCTGGCAACTCAAGAGAAGCAGTCACCGACACTCCTGCGGTTAACACCTGATACAATTCTGTTTAGTGTAATTCTATCTAAAGACAAAGTCTAGCTTTATAAAAATCCTTGTCATAAAAGGACTTCTACACACAGTGAATAACTAATGTATATAAATATGCATGATACATGCACAGTGAAATAACAGGCGAGAGAGTTAATTATATGCATATCAGTTTCATATTCTTCGTTGTCACCTATTTTGATTTTCTCATCAAGCAATATAAATACTTCTCGATGGATGTTGACAATCTAAATACATACTCATGCATATAGGCTTTTTATCAATCCCTGGTAGCATCTATAAAAGAAAATTATTTACTCTCTAATTTTTGTCCCATGGGTTGTTTGTCTTGTTGTGAATATTTTGATATTTTCAATCATTGGTAATCATATGGAATTGCAATGTTTATGTTGAAGTCATAGAGGGACAGAAAAAAAAAGATAGTTAACACAATTAATGACCGGCTGTCTAGGTTGAATAGCTAGAAAAGAAAACAAATTGTTTATAAAATTATCAAAAATATCAAAGTTTTTTTGTTTACAGTAGCAACAAATCTATAAATACTAGAAAAATTCTAAGTAAAATAAATCTTCTCCCTTTCGAACTACCATCATAAATATTACATAATAAACCATTAAAAGAAAAACACTAATTATATGAGAGATACTATAGTTCTAGTTCTTGCATCATTCTCTTCGTATTGGAAGAAATCTATCATCAAGCTAAAACAATTCTTGCCTCGATCTCGTGGATATCCAATTAAGGCTCTCTCCTTTTATTTATTCACTTCAATTGTATAAGAAACAATTCTAAATATCAGTTTCAATCCCTTCATGTTAATGTTTTGTATAAGAAACATTAATTATCAAATTATTTCTCTTTATTTGACTTCTAAAGTAATGAATTGCAACCTCAAGCTTGCTTTATCAATACGTGTTGTATTTGTATAGTCCTTGAACAAATCTATCTTTGTGATACTAGAAAACTAGTAATCAAAAGGATTACTGTCATCTGAATTTATAATTTTGTTTATTTTAGAAACTTCCATGTTCTTTTTATACTCTAATTTTAGCTTGTCAATGAGGACATCATTAATACCTTTTGATTGAGTTGGTTTAGCATCCTTTGCAACCCCAATTTATCTTGGTTTTGATCACGACCATAAAATTGATTTTTACTTACAGAATTTTTTGTTGGCGATTAAGCTATCTTTTTTTGTCGGTATATAAATCACTAATAGATTCAGCGATAAAAACCCATCGTTAATGAGCTTCTCATTAGTGATATCAGGTCCATCGATAATTTTGCTGGTGAAGTTACTTACCGACAAAACACTAATAGAATATTTGGGCAAAAAAAAAAAATTTGGCAACAATTTTTATATCAATGAATCCATTGGTAAGTATTACTGACGGATCAACAAAGGAATACTATCAGTAATGGATTGTGTATCACCAACATTAAAATTCTATCGGTTAATTCATCGGTGTATATCAATACAATTCACAATTCTATGTAATTCTCCTAGGAAAATGGTTTCCATTATCAATACAATTCACAATTCTATGTAATTCGTCGGTAATTTCGTTGGTTTTAGGCAAATTTCTGGTAGTGCACTAACAAAATTTTTATGTACGTCGGTGATTCCATCGGTATTTCAGTAATTTGTTTTTTTAATACATGCTTATTTGGATTAAATAATTTGACATTGAAGAACATTAAACAAAAAAAATTAATTGAAGAACACACTTTATATTATTAATTTAACTGTAAAATCAATTACAAATATCTTTATATATTAGAAAGAAGTTGAAGCTGCAGGTGGAGGTGGGGAGGGGAAAGGGAGGAAAATCTCTTAAAGGTTCAAGGCGTCTCCATGGGAAGAGAAAAAAAGAAAGCCAAAGGAAAAATTAAAAAAATTGGTTTTCCTTATTTTTATAGCTCCAATGAGATAGCTATATTTGAGAGACAAAATAGCATTTCTATGTTAGAGAGTTATTCCTACATATTGATCAAAAGAGCCAAAAGTTTATTTAATATATTTTTATGCAAAAGAGGGGTTTTGATTGGAGTTGTATTAGTTAGTTACAATTAATAAATAGTTGAATCAATATCAAATATATTAAAATACAATTGACTTTTGTAAATGGTTTTTTTTTTTTTCATTAGAGTGCATATAAAACAAATATCATATTTACATTATTCAAAAAGTCATATTATTAATTTGGCTCTTTTAAATAATTTCTTTCCTTGGAGATGCTCTCATAAGGGAGAGGATAATGAGTCGACATGTATGTCATCATCTTCTCCTATTGCTTCCTACTTCATTCTTCATACTACACTTCTAGTTGGGCCCTAAGATTTGCCGTCACAGCAATAATTTGTTCTTAAACCAACTCTTGATTTACTGTTGATGGCTGGCTCAAGCTAGATCGTAGGATGCCTATGATAGAGACATTACAACACGCCCTCATATCTCGGGTCATAGTCATAGGGATACCCTAAACCTGATTCTTATTCGATACACCGATTGCTCCAGCTTATTCAATCTAAATTAATAAAATTTAATAGTCATTAATTCCATAAAAAATCAATTTTCTCAAAATTTTCAACTTAACAATAAAATTGACAAACTATGATTGATACTCATTAAATAATCCATCAATTCTTCCAATATAATAGTCTAAATTACAAAATCAAACTCAATTTCATCAAATTATAAACAAATTCAATTTTTCTCAAATCTCAAGCAAATCATACTTCAATACAACAAAATTCTCAATAAAAAGGCTGTAAAATACTTAAATATACAAGCAAACTAGAAATACTACATAAATATAACAATAAATTAACCTAAAGTACGAATAGATATGCTTTTTTACTTGATGTAGGGAATATTTAGAAAAAAAAATTAATCTAAGATAGTGATGTTGACACTACTACGTTTTGGGGTAAAAATAAAAATAGGGGAGGGAAGGGGTTGTTGTTTTGATATGCAATTAAAGGAAAAAGAGGAAGAGGAAGAAGAAGAAGAAAGATAGAGGAAAGAGAGATGTGAGGTTGTTGTCAATTATAACATTTTTAAATTTTCCGATGAAATCACCAACAAACAGTAGCAATGGAATATTTTCATCGCTAAATCCATCAACAAATAATGACGTGTCATATTATCGGTGGAATCAATAACAAAATATTTCTTGATTTTTTTATTATTTTATTCTATTAGAAATTCCATCCATAATTATCGACATCATATATTTTGTTGCTAATTAAGTCGATATGTCTGATGGATAGTTTTCGTTACTTTTTTTATTGGACATTACAAACAAAAAGTATTCTGTCAATAATTATGTTGCTATTTGATAATTTTCTGGTATTGGATTGAAAGTAAGAAATTTCAATCGTTTGACAATCATCACCAAAATTCGATTTTGAGCTTTAACATCAACATGCATGGAGAGAAAAAAAACAAAATATAGCTATCACAAGCAAAAGCTGCTAGTTGTTGGCTAAACAATCCGAAAAAAAAAGAGAAATATATATATAGTAGTAGCATTAAATCTTAGTCATCCAAGCCATCACCATCAATAAAAGAAAAACCATTATATGAAAGCTAGTGCATTTCTAGCGCTTGCATCGTGAAGTTTATATATTCTCTTTATTTGTTAACCTTGTGGAAGTTTGTATTTAGATTTATGGTTTTCTTTATCTTTTCCAGCGATGTTTCGTACAATAACTTTTCACGGTCACAAAGATGCAGCGGCAGTAACAAGTAAGGATGTTCATAAATATTTGAAATGGGATATTCTTGGTGATTTTGAAACTGAATGATTTTGAAACTGAATAATATAAACTGGTTTCGAAGCTCGTCCAGCTATCATAACTTGTAAGGCTCTTCTTTTATATTCTGTGGACTGCAATGTTTTTCGTATTTATATTTCTGGAGATGAAATTTAGCAAAAGAGATTCTGCTGTATGTGATTTCAAAAAATCCCACAGGGTCAAAAGAATTACTAGCAAGATCTTGTACCTATTTGCAATAATAACATATGCTATCATGAGTACAGAGTTGCAGAGACAGATACAATTACTTCAAAGAATAGATAGATATCCAGACAAAACATATTTTGATATTGTAACTAAATAATAAACTATACTACATCTTTAAATCCTACCTAAGCAGAATAGATAGATATCCAGAATTAATTTATGCTCAGAGTATAATGCTTATCATTTTTTCAAAGAGCAAACACATCTTGCATATTTTCCTTGAGTGATACAATTTTTTTAAGCATGTTTTGATTCTGATTCCGAGGCTTTTTTCTGATACCAGATTCTTAGAATTCAATCTACAAAACAATTTATTATTCTAACATACTGTAATTTCCATGATATACAGAAGCGATCTTCTTCCAATTGAATGGTTTTTTATTTTATTTTTTTCATAATAAGAACTTGCGCACTTCATAAAATCCAAGGGTGCCATTAAAGTTTATCGATGTACCATATTTATTTGTGTACTTCAATGTTTGAATGACATTGATGATTGTTAGCTAGCTTTTTAATTAGATTCTATCTCGAAAAACTAATAAGGTCAATTCATGGTCACTTTGTTGGAAAATTTATACATCAAAACGTGGTTTGAAGTAGAACTTGACCACTGGTTTCACCGTCAGAAACCAAAAGTTGACAGAAGGAATTCATTGAGTTGAACTAATCTGACAATGGCAAGCCACTTGATGAAGTGTTGACCAGTGACTAATCATAGTTTTGAAGCTTTGTAGTAAAGTAAACTCAATCCACATTGATATGCTTCTATAAGTATGACAAAACGGAAAATTGAAACATGTCTAATGGTATACTAGTTTTATGTGCTGCAGGTTATCGTTCATTCCATATAAACTGTGGTGGACAAGATGTAAAGAATGGGAAAATCTTGTATGAAGGTGATCAAGATAGTGAAAGTAATGCTGCTGCAAGGAGTTATTATAGATTAGGATCAAACTGGGGATTCAGCAGCACAGGAGATTTCATGGATGATAACAACTTCAATGATAACAAATATACGCTTCAATCAAATTCTAATATTTCTCTGGTTGACTTTGGATTGTATGCAACAGCTCGTAAAACTCCCCTGTCTATCACTTATTATGGATATTGTCTAGAAAATGGGAATTACACTGTCAGACTCCACTTTGCTGAGATACAATTCACAGATGAAAAACTGTACAACAAAGTTGCAAGGCGCGTTTTTGATATTTACATTCAGGTAATTAATTATCTTTTCCTTCCGAAGAGATTGTGGATGTCTTTTTTTTTTTTTTTCAAAGAAACCCTTTTGAGTAGGAAACTTTGTTCTAGGGAATACAAGTGCAAAAGGATTTTAACTTTACAGAGGAAGCCAAAGGATCTAACAGAAATTTCACAATAGCATTCAACACCACTGTGACAGACCGTACCCTGGAGATCCGATTATACTGGGCTGGAAAAGGCACTACTAGCATTCCAAGAAGAGGAAATTATGGTCCTATAATTTCTGCTATATCCGTATGTTCAGGTATGTTACATGTTCTTTTTCTGCCTCTCATTTGAAACTTGCAGACTTCAAGGAGTTTAATTTATACAGTAGAAGGACCCTAACTGATGAGATTAAACACATTTAATGTGTCTCATAAACCAATCTGCATAAATGATTAGCCTGATTTTTGTTGTCACTGTAACTGTAAGCTTCTTCCCACTCACTTCATTATCCCATCTAAGAATCTTTCCGTGATCTGTGGTTTTTCAGGTTACAGAACTTATTGTGAAGGTGAGAATTGAACTGTGCTATAGTGTTCGTGTGTCTTTTCAGCGTTAATGTTTATTATCCATTTGATGGGATGTTTAGCCTTCTTTGCGTTTGCAATTTTATTTAATATCAGAACCTGAGGAAGCAAGTAAGAAACCTATTGTGATCGGAGTTGTCACTTCAGCAGCGTTCCTTATTCTCTTGGTAATGGGTGTCATTTATTGGAAGCTCTGCTATGGAGACAAATACACAAGAGAACGAGGTACTGTAAAATCAGTCATTTCCGCAAACTGAGTCTTCTCTTAATTTTCTAAATAATGGCGAATCACACTAAAGAATGCGCGTAGTGCATGGATGTATGATGTTCAAGCATTTCTATTATTTCACGATATGTCTCCTGACTGTCATCCTCCCATACCAACTGCTACGTGCAGAGCTTAAAGGGCTAGATTTGAAAACTGGTTCCTTCACCTTGAGGCAGCTAAAAGCGACCCCTGACAATTTCAATTCAGAAAACAAGATTGGAGAGGGTGGTTTGGGATCCGTATACAAGGTTTGTCATCTAATGAATTTTTCGTATTATCACAATTTTATTATGCTATAGCTTTTAGATGCGTGATTGACTTCCTATGCAGGGTGAAACCTCGTCTTTAATTTGAATAAAGCCAAAGACGTGCTTGGAGCTTCGTTTGTAATCATATAATTTATGATGATACTGTTAATGATCAAGATTTAGACAACGTTTTGTTGCTTACCATCCATGTTGCTATGGTTATGGATTTATAATTCTATACATGTAAACGGTCTATGAAAGCTATCTCCATGGTTGTGAGAATTCAGAGCCCCAGGCACTCTTCCTGGCCAGTGATTATTACTCCCGATTTATGGGGATTGATATTATGAATATTTTTTTGTTGTTACCCATTTTTGCATTCCCACACAAAAAATGAAAAAAATACAAAAAAATACATATTCGGGAGGAATCCAAAAAAATAATAGGAGTGAGAAAAAGATGCTAGAACACCCATAAAATGACTAGGAATTGGTTGAGGAGGTTCAAAAATACAAGAATTGAAATTTGACAGTATATTTTTAACTGGTGAAAACCCTGTTGACAAGAAAAATTCAATTTGAGAAAGAAAAGTCCAAAATCAGATGTTTATGGACTCAATTAAATTTTATCTAAGGTTTAATTGAATTTATGGAGAGTTTGATTGCAAGAAAAATTGATTTTTAAGTCAATTTAGGCTTTTATTGGAAGAAATTAAAGTTCAGGGGTCCAATTATAATTTTAAAGAGTTGATTTGGTCAAATCAGGGGCTTAATTGCATAATTATTGAAGTTTGATGGCTAATTAGGGTCTTGATTGAAACAATCCAAAACCAAGGACCAAACCGGAAAAGGTGCTAAAATCAAGGGATCCAATTACAATTTATCCAAGAACTTGATTACAAAATTGCAGAACTTAAGTGACCAAACTGAAAATGGTCATTTCACATCTCAAAATAGCCATTTGAAACAGAGCCGTTTCATGGACAACTGTTCATTACCTTCTTCCTCATCAACCGTTTCAAGCAATAGTGTGAAACCCTAGAAAATTTATAATTTAAATATACGGATGTATAACCTGCCATGTAAACGTAAGACTAAAAGTGATATATAATGGAGGGGATAACCTCCATAAAATGAATTTTGTTTTAGAATCCATAAAAACAGAGAAACTGGTAATGTGTTTTGATGGATAAAATAATGAGAGAAATAAAAAAATGTTTCTAAGAAATAAGTGAGGTAATAAAGAATACATTATAATAAAGGATAATTCAATGAAAATGGCAGGACTGAAGGTGCAAGCATCAATTAAAAATCAGTGACATTACTTTGAAACGATAATAATACCCGATAAATAAATAAAGGCAAAAATTTTAAAATGAATATATTCCAAAATAATAAAATGACCTTAAAGGTTTAGAAGGATAATTAATATTATTTTATGTGAAGATTGAACAAGAAAATTTGGATCGTTGACGATAAGTCATGAACTGACCAATTTTACATTAGAAAGCAGAGCACTCAATCCAATCGTCGGATCTGGATGAAATTTTGCATGAAGTCTATTAATATGTTTTCCTATCTTGGTGAAAGATCTCATCCCAATGGGAGTTTGGTAAAGACTAACGATTTAAGCAGAAACAAACCGGATAGTTTACATGAAAAATAAAATAATATATATATATATATATATATATATATATGAGGGACATAAATGTAATTAGGGGAAAGTGTGCCTTTAAAACAGCAAAAAACCACCAGTTCAAAAAATAAAAAATAAAAGGTGTGAGAGACAATAGAGAATTCGGCTAGAGAGAGGTGCAGAATTGGGAGGAACCAATAATGCTCCGGTAGCCATATCTCTGGAACCCACCGTTGGATCATGTTTATTTTGGATATGTTGTTCTTCTCACACTCCTCTACTAACTGACCAGAGGGATTTGAAATCACATAATCCGTTTGACAGAAATCATCATCGGAAGTTTCCTGGAAAACAAAAGGAAATACACCTACAGGGCAGTTTTGTTTGCCGGCCGATTTCTCTCTCTTCCACCGTTGGATCATGTCTATTTTTGAATATGTGGTGCGCCTAGATGTTGTCTTAATTCTGGATGGTGGAGATCGGAATCGCACTCTCCGGCAAGGTGTCGTTCATGTTGAACAATAGCTCGTCCATTTTTAAGTGAGTTCCGTTTTATTCAGATCTATGGATATCAAACTGTTGGATCATTCTGATTTTTATATATATTGTATACACCTCGTTTATCTACATTCTGACCGTTGGGTTCAAGCAAAAACTTATAGGTTGATGACTTATTGTTTTTTGAATCTATTGCTAGTCTTAGTAAAAATTTAGGAAGCTTGATTTAATTACATGTTTTGATGAAATTAGAATTGTGTGGGTGTAGGGTTTATGTAAGGTGTAATGGTAAAATATGTTCTTGTTATTAGTGTTGTTATAGATTAATTGTGTTGTAAAATGTGTTAGAGAAGTTTTGAAATTGGATGAAGGGACATTAAGTTTGTTGATTTAATGGATATATGTTTTTAGGCATTAAAAAGGATTGGGTCTAGTGATAATTGAAAGAAAACTTGAAGAAAATTGTATCCTCCATTTGATGCAAAGATTCGGCCTAGACATATAAATGAGAGGATGATCTTAATTGTTTTAATTGCTATGGAATTTGAGTTGAATGAGGTTATAATATATATGAAATGAATGGGTAAAGGTTTATCTGGAATAATTAAAAAGGGAATCATCCCTTACCATGAATGAAGGCATTCGGCCAAATGAAGAAGAAATAAGGAGATAAGACTTTGATTTATTTTCTATGTAAATTAGGTATGGATGTATTTATGTGTACAAAAAAAATTAGGTAGAGTGTCAATTGGAAGAATTTTAAAAGGATCCAAATTCTCATCATAATATGGAATTCAACCAAAAATGGAAATCTTGAACTTGAGTTTATTCGACCTAATGTTATGGGGATTTTTATGGGATTGTGGTTTGTTGAATGCCAAACGAATTGTGTTATGTTTGAAATAATAGCTTAATGTGAGGAAAATTTCATTTTTTGATGGAATTTTAAGGTTGTCCAAATGGATAATAAAAGGGGAGAAAAAGGTTAAATTAAGGCGTGCATGAAATTATGATGAAAAATATGTTGTTAAATTTACTTAAGATGAAGTAAAGTGGACTTATGAAAAAGAATTGAAAACTCATCATGAAAAAAAAAAAAAAAGGTCATTCGACCAAGAATTGGTTTGATAAGGAAAATGAATTAGTTTCAATGGTATGAATAAATGTAAGGATGTTGGTTTGATAAGAAAAATGAATTAGTTTCAATGGTATGAATAAATGTAAGGATGTGAAGTTACTAAGTCTGTACATGATGGGTTGAGTAGAAAAAAATAAAATAAAATAAAATTGTTAGGTCATGTTTAAATATATTCAGCCTGGAAAGACAAGTCATGAAAGGAAAGAAAATAAATAAATAAATATGTGAATGCATGTGTCATGCGATTTTAAATTTAAATGAATTTTAGAATGGAATTTTCAATTATGGTGGAGCCACATTTGATATGTATCTTTAATGATACAGGAGAGATTGCAGAATCTGTTCAGTAGCATGGGACTTTTGCGCGAGTTCAAGCATTAGGTAGGTGTCTTACACCTCAAACTTTTGTTTTTACAATACTTGTTAGAGTTAAATAAATGGTATTTTCTATAAATGTACTTGTGCTTGTGTAATTATGAATGTTTATGTCGAGGAAAATATAGTGGACTAGCTGGCTTGAATAGAGTTAGTGGCGCTACTGTACTGACTGTTGAGTTAGATGTGTAATAACAAAAATGAAGTGTACCGACTTTAGGGTGATAAATTAATAGTATATTATGATTAAATTATTGATGCTCGATTTATATATGTTTATTGATGATGTGTATGTGTTTAAATAATTTATGTGAAGGAAGCAGGTGTATCGCACCTTGTCTTTTTAAGTTGTGTAAACTTATTGATAAATTTTAGAATTTATTGTTTTATTGCTTCGATGATATTGAAATGAGTAAGAATACCTTATGTGCAACGGTATACCTCTATTAGTTAGGATAATGTTTGAACGAATAGGGGTGACTTGCGTGCGTTGTTATGTATCGAATTAATTATGTTATTATGGTCGTAGTGTCGATAACTAAGTTTGTGTGTGAATGATACTTAGCAACAGTTGTTATAATGCATATGATGTAAAAAAAAAATGGGGGGGAAGAAAGAAAAAAAAAAGGAAGAAGAAGAAGAAGAAAAGAAAGAAGGGGATCGATATGAATGGAAATTTCAAGTGACATATCGGCATTTCAGACGACATTGATTAGCAATTCAGGTTTGGATTGCTAATGGTAACAATGAGGTTTCATTGGTGCCGGCATTTCTTAAATTGATTAGTCGATCCCGAGCAATTGGGTGACTAATGATGTTAGTAAAGATTACTAACATCGGCACGGTTCCTCCTGGTTCAGTGAAAAAGATAAGTTTATTAACTATTCTCGGTCAAGAATAGTTAATGATATCAATGGGTCATATTGGTATCGACAACCATTTCTGGTGTCGTTAGCTACTCCAGGTAAGGAGGCTAATAATATCAAGGGTTCTTGACATCAGCAACTTTAATGGTAAATCAGATATGAATAAGATTTGATACTCCAGATAAGAATAGTTAATGATACTAATCGGTTGTGTTAATATCGGTACGTGAATGTACGTGATTAGTCTAGCTCAATATTAAAAGACTCATGATACTAATGAGATTTATTAGTGTCGGCGATTACTTTCTAGAAAATAAAAGGGAAAATATTGATTAGTTATTCCAAAGAAATGAGATAAGCTAATAATACCAAGAGAGAAATGTCTGGGTATAAGTGAGAATTGATTTATAAGGAGATGGTGTTCGAAAATCGTTGAATTGTGTTGAGATTTCCAAGATGAAATTATTCTCAACAAATGGGAAAGGATATTAGATGGATATTGGTAATAGATTGAAAATGCTTGTAAAAGAGGTTTATACCTAATTTTATGTCTCAAAAGAAATTCTATGAAGGTTATTACCTATCATTGTTATTGTTTGTTACTACCTTTTTATATTTATGTGTACACGTTAATTTCTATTTTCAGGTCCATCAGAGTCGCGTCCGGAATGATATTGGTTTAGTTACCTTTTGCTTTTGACCACGTAATTATTTGTAAATTAAGATTCTTATCTCCTAAAACTTGAAATGTAATATTAATTCTTAAATTTGAATGTATGACTTTAATCTAATGTTTGTAACTTTAAGTACCTATTTAACCATGCATGTTTAGGGTTGGAAATCGAATCTTTCACTTAAATTACATTATATGACGTTATTGAATAACATATGTTGTGTTGATGATGCTGAGTTGGGTTGAGATCCAGGATGATTGGATCAGGATGTGAATTAAAATTGGAAGTGTAATATGGTTTTGTCGATAACGTGAGACTTCCTAGAATATGAGAGACTCTGTCGAAATTTAGTAGAAATTTGGTGGAGCTGGTATATTAAAAAAAAGAAATTACCTGAAAATTTTCAATGTATCGCGAAAAAGAATATGGGAAATCAGGGTTGTTACAAATAGAAATATTGGAGACGTTTTATCATTAAAGGCATTGAAATCAAGCTGGCCGTTACCAGCACAAGGTCGTCTCTGGCCTATAAAAGCAGGAGAAAAAGACGAATGAAGGGGGGGAAACACGGGAAGAAAGACGAGACAGAGGGGGGAAGAGGATAAGGAGGAGAAACAGAGAGGCAGAAAGAAAAACGGCGAGGCAGAGTGAAGAAAGGAAGGAGAGAGTTAAAAAAAACCGAGAGGAAGCAGTGTTGGAACAGCCCTTCCACACTGTCATCTTCGTCTGCTACTGCAAGCAGCAGGTTCCAGCGCCAATGAGAAAGACGAGACAGAGAGGGAGAAAAAGAGAACAGGGAGAATAAAAAGAAACAAAGGGAGACATGAAGGAGAACTAGGCAGCATAGGGAGACGGTAACAGAGGAACAAACGAACAGAAGCAAGAAAAACCCAACAGCAACCAGCCTCCATCGTTGTTGTCCCTTGACCTTCGGAACCAGAGGCAAGGGAATAAAAGAAAAGAAACAGAAGCAAAGAAAGAAACCCAGAGAGAAAGTCCAGAATAATAAAAAGAACGCAAGATCAGAATTGTCATCATCTTCAGTTTTTCTAGAAACCAGGTGCGTTCGTCTTCATATTCTCTTAAATCTACAAATGAGCATATACACTGCGTGAAGGTAATTTAATCACCTTTGCACTGTTCATGCACGCGTGAAACAAATTCACGCGTGCATAGTCTCTCAGCCAACCGGGTCACTGGCTTGGGCCAGTGACTGGGTTTGAGTTGCCGGGTGCAGCCCAGCCACATGGTTCGAACTGGGCCCAATCAACAAAAAAATTTAAAAATAATTTTAAAAAATCTGTGATTTTCCCGTGTATTTTTCTACTGAATTTTGCTTAGTATTGGTTTGTATTTTTATACCTTAAAGATACAAATTCGGTATTAAGATACCTAGTTTTCGTCAAAACATTGAAAAATTAAATATATATAAATATATATATATATATATATATATATATATATATATATATATATATTTAGTTTTCAATGTTTTGACGAATATATATTTTTTTGTTTTCATGCATACAGCCAAGTCTCTCAAAAATAAAAAAAAAATCATATTGTATTTTCATACAACAAAGAAAAATTCAAAAATATGTATTAGCATACATGTTGGCTTTAATAACTAGTTTATTAAAGTCACGAGAACTAGGCCAATATTTCAAAAATTTCAAATTTTTTTTTTTTTTAGTATATGGGGTTACGACCTTATACATAAAACGTATTCCGGATATTAAATTATTTTGTTGACGTTAGAATGGTTAGGTTTTACCCGATAAGATAATGATTTCTTTATCGAGGAAAACTTTTCTTAAACCATAGACGAACCAACAACTAAAAAACACGATAAGATCTTAAATTTTATTAGACAATAAAACAATACAATTTACCTTAGGTAGGGCGTATTGGGGTGCTAATACCTTCCCTTTACGCAACCAGTCCCCGTACCCGATCTCTAAGACCAGTTAGGGATTCTAGTGACCAAAATACTACGTGGCGACTCTCATTCCTGCTTTCCACATATAAGAGACAAGAATTTTTTGTCTCCCCATATTTGCCAGATAGATAGATAATAAAATAATGAAAGTGGATTTCTGGCCGCGACGCCGCACACGTGAGATATTTTTAATAAAATTTAAATTTAAAGAAGGAATCAGCTTGTTTTTGTATGAGATTTTTTAAAAATGGTGTACTAAAATGAAAAACAAAATAATGATTTTTGAAAAATGATGTACTAAAATGAAAAATGGTGTACTAAAGAATCTATCTCCGTGGTTGTGAGAATTCAGAGCCCAAGGCACTCTTCCATATCGTATATCATTACGTGCCCATAGTATCGGACAATTTTGTGTAATTTAATTTCTAATCATTAGTATCAAAATTGGCATTGATAAAAATCATTGAGTGCATGAATACTCATTATAACATTATGTTGACTGTATGTCAAGAAATTTTAGAAATTTAAAGGTGGTTATGGAAATCAAAGTGGTTAGTTGTGATATTTGAAAAGTTGTATATGCAATGTGAAAAATATTAGCATATTAAATAAAATTAATGATTTTACTAAGTTATAAGGTTGGGAATGGGTCAAGTAAAATAAATAATACTTTAACTAAAAGAGAAATGATGCTAGTAAATATTGTTGTTGTGTAATAATGTCAATGTAAGGGTTACGAGTCAAGTTTACGGTAAACTTTGATGTAAAGAAATCTAACATCAGTATTGTGTATTATTGTAAAACAAGGAAATTAATATATAAGATAATGGAAATAAGAAATGGACTAATTGAAAGGCGTAGAAATTAAGGTGTAATGAAATGTCTTGATATGAAGTGAACAATGATGCTTGCATCTCCCTTTTTAAATTTGGGATACTCCTGGTTGCTGCGAAACTTAATGATTTGAATCTATAAACCAGGGGTACAAACACGTACAGGAGTTCATTCATCAAGAATAACTTGTAAGGCTCCTCTTATACACTCTGGAGAGCGATATTTTTGGTATTTCATGTTGTTGGAGATCCAATCTGGTGGTTGTCAACGTAAAAGAGGTGTCTATATGTTTGTACATATAAAACTCATATAATGCTGATTCTTGAGGCATGGTTTTCTGATGCTGAATTGGCCAACAAGATATAAGAAATGTGTTGGAATAGCCAGAGGTTTAGCATTTCTCCATGAAGAATCTGCAATCAGGATTGTTCACAGAGACATCAAAGGTACAAATGTATTACTGGACAAAGATCTAAGTGCCAAGATATCAGACTTTGGACTAGCTAAGCTCAATGAAGAGGAGAACACTCACATTAGCACTCGTGTTGCTGGAACCATGTAAGTTTTAATCAGACTTAATTTGCAGCTTCCTTTATTCAGTGATCGCAATATTCTCCGGTAGAGTCACTAATCTGGCATGGTTCTGATTTCAGAGGATATATGGCTCCAGAATATGCGCTGTGGGGTTATTTAACAGACAAAGCAGATGTTTATAGTTTTGGAGTTGCTTTAGAAATTGTCAGTGGAAGAAGCAATTCGAGTTACAGGACAACAAATGAATTCGTATGTCTTCTTGACTGGGTAAGTTACGAGTCTGTTCTTGTTGCTCTTGAATCCATGATGCATTAGGCACTACTCCTCTCTGCAAATACTTTACTTTTTGCTTTCACAGGCCCATGTACTGCAAAAAAAGGGAAATTTAATGGAGATAGTGGACCCAAAGCTGCAGTCTGAATTCAACAAGGAAGAGGCTAGCTCAGAGGATGATCAAATTGGCTCTCTTATGCACCAATGCATCTCCATCTCTAAGGCCTGCAATGTCAGAAGTGGCGAGAATGCTTGAAGGACAGACCAGCATCCAGGAGATGATCTCAGATCCTAGCATTTATGGTGATGATTTACACTCCAAACTTCTCAAAGGCCACTATCAGCAGGTCATGGACCAGAGTTTAAACAGCACACAAGACCTCTTTCCTCCATCTGATAAATCATGGATTGGAAATTCTTCTACATCTGCCCATGATCTTTTTACCCCATCAATCCCGAGTCCATAAATTTAAACATCAGTGAAACCTCGTCTTTAATTGAATAAAGCCAAAGACATGCTTGGAGCTTCGTTTGTAATCATACAAGGAATCAGCTTGTTTTTGTATGAGATTTTTGAATTTAATATGACTACGGACTCTTGAATTATAAATATAGACCTGTGTATAAAGCTTGTGGGGCAGAAAGAAATACACAAGACACAAGGCATAAATTATGCCCAGCATTTAACCAGAATCATACCCAAAAATTCCAGCCCCTTTCTTGCCGAATCAGCCCTTTCTCACGAACACAGCCCTCTCCACAACCTCCCGTAGCCAGCCATTAACCCACACTGTAAACTCATCTTCTCCACAAATGGTGATTTCTTATCCATTTTTACATTCTAAACTTCATTCGTAATATCGGGTGCGAAATCGACATTGAAATTGAAAAAATTACATTTTATTAAAAAATTTGGAAAAATAAATAGAAGAGACTTTATTGAGAGTGTGTTCATCTGATAAAAAACTTACATTCACAAAGTATTCTCTGAAGAATAACGAGACTATTTTTTATAATACATGCACAACCCACAGGTAGGTACGTAGACAATTATAATTATTAATTATTATTTTTTATAATAAATGCACAATCCACGTGTCACGAGACTATTTTTCTGATAAAACGAGAGTGTTTGTTTGGGAAATAAATTTGCTCACGGTGATAGTGTAGAAAAAAAACTTAATATTCAAAGCAAACGATGGCTAACAGAAGCATTAAAATCGAGGGCGGCTTTATAAGATATACTAATAGGTATTTTTTTAAGTTTTTTTATTTTGTTAAAAATAAATTAAAATAATATTTTTTTATTTTTTAAAAAATATTTTTTATATAAATATATTAAAATAATATAAAAACATTAAAAAAATATTAATTTAAAATAAAAAATAAATAAAATTTTAATTTTTTTCTAAAACCATTCTTCAAACATAAAAATAAACCTGCTGCAAGTGTTAAACTGTCAATTATGCACCAACTAGCTATATAATTGAGTCTATCATAAACTTCAAATATCTTGTCGTTCTTTAGGACCAGGTGGAAAAGAGATTGGTCTAAGTCTTCATCAATCATTCACAATATAGCACCCATGAGAAGTTCTCAGTGCACAGAACTAGATATATCCTGTGTAGATTCATCGAGAAAGTGATGACGTGTTTTCTATTATGTGTAGATTTCATAAATAAATATAATGTTTTTGTCAAAACATTAATATGTTCAATTATTAAGTATAAAAATAAACAAAATTAGAAGAGAATAAAAATAAAATCAGAATAAAATAACTAAGAAAGGTTTAGTGAGAGAGAGATAGAGAGAGTGAACGAAATTAGTTGCTTACTGAGACTCAATTGATTGTGATTTTAAATTTGAATCTGGGTAATTGCGTGATATTATTATTTCTTTTTATTTATTTATTATTATTTTTTTGAAAAAAAAATTATGCTTTTTATTTGTCTTTTGATGTAATTGTTTATTTGTAAGCGTCTTTTAAACTTTTTAAAAGGTAAGAACAATAATTTCGCTACTATCCAGCTGTAATTATCAAGTCAAAACAATATTTTTTAAAAACAAATATTAAAAAAATATATATATATTAGATTAACTCAGATTAACTCGAATTTATTTATTAAATTCTCGTTCCGGATCATGAGATCGTTATAACCTCATAAAAAATAAATAAGAAAAAAATAAAGTTCAATTCTTAATCAATTCAATGTTGAATGATGAAATTAAAAATAAAAATCAATAAAAAAAAATTAAATCAACCTGGGTTAACCTGTCGAACTTGGATCATGAGACCGAGATAATCTTATAAAAAACAAATCGAGAAATATTATAAAGATCAATTCCCAATAAAAAATTTAATTATGAAATTTAATCTTCCAAACTTGTGATGTGAATTATTCAAGTTAAAATGATTCCCATGAAAATGCTTTTTAGCAGCCGACGCTATAGTGATGTGAATCATTCAACATAATAGCTTGTAGTCATTAAATTTGTGGCTCAAATACCTCTTGCAACCTGCAACTAGGAGAGCCAAAGAAGATACGAGGTGAAGATTCATACCACTGTTATTATCATAATTTACATAAAAAATTAAATATATTAAGATATTATATTTATTAGCTAAATAAATCTAATAGTATTTCACTTAAAAAAATTTAAAGCCAAAAACTATCCATCTAAAATAATGATCCACCAAATAAATATCACTCTATAAATTTTAGAGTTGTTTTTAAATTTATTAGATAATTTATATTTATGTAGAGGATTGTTGGAATTTTATTTATAATATAGGTATATTTTAAATCAGATTAAAAGTGGAGTATAATTATTTTTGAAATAAAAATTTTATTAAAATTTAATTTTTAATATAAATTTTTTAACATAGAATATCGATATAATTTTAAATAAATTATGTGAAATTAAAAAAATAAAAAAAATATTGACATGGAAAAACCAACAACTGTTGAAAAAAGAAATAAATCTTTTATAATGATCACAAGAAGTTAAAATTGAATTCAAATATCACCAAAGAGAAATGACATAGGATACAAGTACGCAGGCACCTGGATGTGACGTTTTAAGATTTAGTAAGTATAAATCAAATCAGCCTCTCCTTCCCTGCCTGTCTCGTGTCGACAAATACAAAAACTTATTCGAGCTTTTGCAGCCAATTTTGCAGCACAAGATGTTAATGATGTTTCAGCTTTGCCAGGTTATGGTGATACTGATCAGTTTCTGGAGCTCTATTACTTTGCTTGCTTCTGATCAGCTACATCCAGGAGAAGGTAAGAACAACCTAGCTACCTCCTTAATTAATTAATTGCACAAGCACTGTATTCCTAGTCATAAAAATAGAATAGGCTTATACAAAAATTAAAAAAAATTATAAAACTTAATATCTAATAAATTTAATGTTGAAAAATAAAAATAAAATTAAATAAAAAAAATCATTATTTCAATTAACAATAAATTCTAAGGAGGGGTTATTGAAGTAATTATTTTTTTAGTTCTTATTATTTTTTTAGTACTTGTTAATTATTATTATATAAAATAATATGAATATATAAGTTTTACAAATAAAGTTTACTAATTGTGTATTTCTTGTATTAAACAGTCTCTCGCACAATTAAACAAAATTAATTAAAATTTTAAAATGTGTGGTAAATTAAGCAAGTTCATGCGTGCTTTGTCTAGCCGGGTCATTAGTTTAGGCCAGTGACCGGGCTGGGCTGGCGGGTCCCGCCCAGCCACATGGGTTGTACCGGACCCGGCCCGTTTAAAAAAAAAAGAAAAAATGGGTCGGGCCTGGGATTTAAGCCCAACCAGCCCAAATTGTGTTATTAAAGATGTTTAGCAAAACACACCCTTACGTCTTGTCCATGTATTTTATCCCCTTCTATGTTGTATTTGACCAAACAAGCCCCATTTAGATATCAGAAAATTCTGAAAATATTTGGGGATCTTCGTTAATTTATTTGTGAGCCTCCCACACTTTGTTTTATTTTTTTCTTTGTGTTTTGTATTTTTTCTACTATGTGCTCAATCCACGGACTATTATTATTAAATGCAAATTTGTTGTGCAATGCTTTTTTATTTCCATTTAAAAAGGACAAATAATAATAAAGGATAAACAAAAAGAAAATGACATAGAAAAATTCTTCTTCAAATTCAATTTTTTGCAAAATTATTCACTGACGTCAGAGTCAGGAATATCGTATTTTTTTGGGTTTGTGTAATATTTACCAATGCCAGAGAAGAAAATATTCATATGAACTGTTCACCAACGTCAGAGTCAGGAACATGAGAGAAAGAATAAAAAAAAAGAGAAAAAGAAAAGGGAGAACAAATTATTCTTAGTAATTTAAGACAAAACAAACAATGCAGCCAGTCTCAGGTAAGACGTTTAATGGGTGATAATATCTTTCCTTTTACGTAATCAATCCCGTATCATAGAATTTTTATTGACCAGTTAGGATTCCTAGTGACCATAATACTAAGTGACGACTCCTTGAATAATATCAATCAGTATTTGCAAAAAGAAAAAGAAAAACAGAAATGAAGAAAATTCTACTTTGAATTAGTGAACAATTGATGATGTGCACTTTTACAGCAGTGTGGAATGAACTTCAAGCAATGTGGGTCTCTTTTATTAATCTTGAAACAATGTATACAAGGATAAATCCTTTTTCCTTCTTTCTTTTCTGATTGGTCTAAGTCAATAAATTGACATGTCGGGTTTAAATATCTGAGATTTTTTCCATGAAAATGCTTTTTAGCAGCCGACGGCGCTAGTGATGTGAATCATTCAACATCTGCCCATGATCTTTACCCCATCAATCCCGAGTCCATAAATTTAAACATCAGTGAAACCTCGTCTTTAATTGAATAAAGCCAAAGACATGCTTGGAGCTTCGTTTGTAATCATACAAGGAATCAGCTTGGAGCCAATTTGATGATCAAATTGGCTCTCTTATGCACCAATGCATCTCCATCTCTAAGGCCTGCAATGTCAGAAGTGGCGAGAATGCTTGAAGGACAGACCAGCATCCAGGAGATGATCTCAGATCCTAGCATTTATGGTGATGATTTAAACTCCAAACTTCTCAAAGGCCACTATCAGCAGGTCATGGACCAGAGTTTAAACAGCACACAAGACCTCTTTCCTCCATCTGATAAATCATGGATTGGAAATTCTTCTACATCTGCCAATGATCTTTACCCCATCAATCCGGAGTCCATAAATTTAAACATCAGTGAAACCTCGTCTTTAATTGAATAAAGCCAAAGACATGCTTGGAGCTTCGTTTGTAATCATATAATGATCAATATTTAGACGTCTACACAACGTCTTGTTGCTTACCATATGTAAACGGTCTATGGAAGCTATCTCCGTGGTTGTGAGAATTCAGAGCCCCAGACACTTTTCCTGACCAATGATTATTACTTCCGATTTATGGAGATGGATATTATGAATATTTTTAATAAAATTTAAATTTAAAGAAGGAATCAGCTTGTTTTTGTATGAGATTCTTGAATTTAATATGACTACAGACTCTTGAATTATAAATAAAGAACTGTGTATAAAGCTTGGGGGCCAAAAAGAAATACACAAGACACGAGGCATAGATTATGTCCTTTCTTGCCGAATCAGCCCTTCCTCACAAACACAGCCCTCTCCACCGGCACCATCATCTTGCCTCCATTCCTCTACCACAACCCAGCCACCCACAGTCACTTCCTCTCACCAAAACCTGCCGTAGCCAGCCATTAACCCACACTGTAAACTCATCTTCTCCACAAATGGTGATTTCTTATCCAGTTTTACATTCTAAACTTCATTCGTAATGTGGGGTGCGAAATCGACATTGAAATTGAAAAAATTACACTTTATTAAAAAATTTGGAAAAATAAAATAGAAGAGACTATTGGATAAGTAATAAAAAAAAATTACACTCACAAAAAAAAATTACACTTTATTGAGAGTGTTCATCTGATAAAAAATTTACATTCACAAAGTATTTTCTGAAAAATAACGAAACTATTTTTTATAATACATGCACAACCCACAGATAGGTACGTAGACAATTACAATTATTAATTATTATTTTTTATAATAAATGCACAATCCACGTGTCACGAGACTTTTTTTGTGATATAATAACAGTGTTCGTTTGAGAAATAAATTTGCTCACGGTGATAATGAAGGAAAAAAAACTTAATATACAAAGCAAATGATGGCAGAAGCATTAAAATCGAGGGCGGCTTTATAAGAGATACAGTTGGTGTTTTTAAAAGTTTTTTTTTTTAATATATTAAAATAATAGTTTTTTATTAAATTTTTTTTGATATAAATATATTAAAATATTAAAAAATATTAATTTAAAATAAAAAAATAAAAAAAAAATTTAATTTTTTGAGTCTATCATAAACTCCAAATAGCTTGTTGTCCTTTAGCACCTGGTGGAAAAGAGATTCTACATCAATCACTATTTGCAAAAAAGAAAAGAAAAATTGAAGAGAACACACACAAAAAAAAAAAAAAAAGAAGGCAGAGGCCAGACCAGAGGGGGAGGAGGAGAAAACAGAGAAAGGAGGAGAAAAAAAGACGGAGCTAAAAAAAGAAGGCAGAGGAGAGAACAGAGGAGAAGAGAGAGGGGAGAGAGATATAAACCCAGCTTTGTCTTCGTCCCTGAACTCAAGCACAATAGGCACACAAAACAGAGAAGCAGAGAACACACAAAACAGAGGCAGGGAATATTGGGTAGTCGTTGCGCGGTGGCCATCCCTTTTCGCTCGTTCATCTCCAGAACAATCTCCAGACAAGGTAAGTTTTCATCTCCCTTTCGTTCTTTTTTAATCTTCTTTGCATTTAGCACTGTGCGAAGGTAATTAATTACCTCCGCACTGTGACATGCACGCGTGAACTTCACACGTAATTTGTCCAGTCAGGTCACTGGTTTGGGCAATGATCAGATTGGGCTGACTGGATTTTCCCTAGTCATATGAAATGGACCAAACCTGACTTATTAAAAAAAAATAGGTCGGGCTGAGCTTTAAGTCCAGCCTGTTTAAATTGTGTTAAAAACACCCTTACATTTTATGCATATATTTTATCCCCTTTTATGTTGATATTTGATCAAATAAGCTCCATTTTAATATTAAAAAATTTTAGAAATATTTGGAGATTTTTGTTAATTTATTTGTGAGTCTCTCGTATTTTGTTTTATTTTTTTATTTGTATTTTTTATTTTTTTACTATGTGCTCAATCCATAAACTATTATTATTAAACGCAAATATATTGTGCAATGTTTTTTTTATTTTCATCTAAAAAGAACAAATAATAATAAAGGATAAGCAAAAAGAAAATGACATAGAAAAATTCTTCTTCAAAATCAATTTTTTGCAAAATTATTCACTAACGTCAGAGTTATGAATATCGTATTTGTTTGGGTTTGTGCAATATTTACCAATGTCATAAATAAAAATATTCGTATGAACTGTTCACTGACACTAGAGTCAGGAACATGAGAGAAAGAATAAAAAAAGAAAAAAAAGAAAGGGAGAACAAATTCTTAGTAATTTAAGATAAAACAAGCAATGTAGTTTGTCTCGGGTAGGACATTTAATAGGTGATAATATCTTTCATTTTACGTAATTAGTCCCGTATCATAAAATCTCTATTGACCAGTTAGGATTCCTAATGACTATAATATTAGGTAGCGACTCTTTGAACTAGACTTTTATTTCTAAAGAATAAGATATCAGATATCTGTTTCATTGAGATTATTTTTAATTAGTCGCCGTGATGTTCAGGTATGACAAGAAAACAAGAATTTTTTATTTTTTTATGTTGATCCATTAGTAATTAAAAAATTAAATATATATATTATTATCTTTGCAAATTATTTTATACAATACTATTCTATAGGGGTGATCATTTTCGGTTCGGTTCGGTTTTTATCAAAAAAAATAACCAAACCAATTTTGTTTTTTTTAAAAAAAACCGAACCCGAACTGAAACCGGGTCAAACCGACCGGTTTCGGTTCGGTTCGGTTTTTTAGGGCAAAAACCGGTACAAACCGGTTTGGCTTGGTTTTTCCGGTTTCGCTCGGTTTTGGCTCAGTTTTCTCGGTTTTGGCTTGGTTCTTTCCAGTTTTGGCTCGATTTTTTCGGGTTGGCTCGGTTTTTCCGGTTTGGCTCGGTTTTGTTTCTGGTTTTTTTCGGTTTCGGTTCGGTTTTTTTCTTATAAAACCGAATCGAATCGAACCAGCTGGTTTTTTAAAATTTTAATTGGTTTAATCGGTTTTTTTTTCGGTTCGGTTTTTTCGGTTTTTTTTTTTGTTTTCTCGGTTTAATTAGTTTTTCAGTTTTTTTGCTCACCCCTACTATTTTGATCAATAAAATTTAAAATGTTTTTGACTTCGCACAAACTTAAAAATCAATAAAATTCATCTCCTAAAAATTAGGTTCATTTATAAGGCATCTGAATTTTTCAGCTCCTAGAAAGTTGTAATTTTGTTTTGTATCTAATTCTTTTTCAAGAAATGACAAACTCACTGTAGAATTTGAACACGTGATTCCTTTCTTTCATTTGATCATACCACTTAAGATACATCTACCGGTACAATTAACAATAAAATACTATTTATACATAACAAATTCTTGTCATCATTCACTTACTTATAGTAATAATCCACCATTCCCAAAATATAGTTTTTAAACACCATCTTATTGAGGAGTTAACCTGGCAATCAATCACTGCACCATTTAACAATTTTATTGATATAATTTTTTTTATAAGCATAAAATTATCAATTTATTGATAAAAATTTTACTGATTAATTTATTAATAGAATAACATTCATCAATAATTTTATTATTTATTACTAATTCCAGTAAAAAAAATTCAGTTTCTTTCTAAAAATATTTTTCAAACATAAAAATAAACCTGCTGCAAGTGTTAAACTGTCAATTATGCACCAACTAGCTATATAATTGAGTCTATCATAAACTTCAAATAATAGCTTGTTGTCCTTTAGCACCTGGTGGAAAAGAGACTGGTCTCTGTCTACATCAATCAGTATTTTAGCATGTTCTTTAGCACCAGGTGGAAAAGAGATTGGTCTGAAACAATGTAAACAAGGATAAATCCTCTTTCTTTCTCTCTTTTCTGAGTGGAATCTCTCTCGTTTCCAGTATGTTCTTAGCATGTTTCAAAGTTTCCAGTATGTTCTTAGCATGTTTCAAAATATCTGAGAGTTTTTCCCTGTCTGTCTCATGTCGACAAATAAAAAACTTGTTCGAGCTTTTGCAGCCAATTTTGCAGCACAGGATGCTAATGATGTTTCAGCTTTGCCAAGTTATGGTGATGATTAGTTTCTCGAGCTCTATTACTTTGCTTGCTTCTGATCAGCTACATCCAGGAGAAGGTAAGAGCAACCTAGCTACCTACTTAATTAAGAACAACCTTCTGTATTACTTTGTGTTCACAGTAATATATATTCAGATCAGATCAGTGAGGTCTTATAAGTATACAGCAAGTCTTTCAAACTTTTCAAGTCCTTGGTAAATATTGTGAATTTTATGAACAAATAACTCAATATATAGGCTCTTTATGGTTAGAGAAGCCCAAATTATTTATTTATTATTTATTTTTTAAAAAGGATTATATGTTTTCTTTTTATTTATTTATTATTAATTTTTTGAAAAAAAAATTATGTTTATTTTTTTTGTCTTTTGAGATGATTGTTTATTTGTACGCGTCTGCTACACTTTTTAATAGGTATGTAAGGACAGTAATTTAGCTAGTATCTGGCTGTAATTGTCAAGCTGGATTGATTGAGATCCAATCCAATTTAGTTCAGGCAATATGCACCTTGACTCAATAGTTTATTACCAGATTATCATCTCTCGTTACACTACAATGCGAGTCGAATGCAAAAATTTTGAATGTAAAGAAATACCCACAAATTACTAACATGTTTTTTAAGGAAGAAAAATTAATCATGTGGAATTGATTTAATATGATCCGGTCTAATAAAAATATAGTTTAACTTAAAAGATTCAGGATAATATTTTTTTTGTAAATATTGAGAAGAAAACATATTAGATTAACTTGGATCAACTCGGGTTAACTTGTTGAATCTCCATCCTAGGTCATGAGACCGTGATAACCCCATAAAAAGCAAATTAGAAAAAAAATGAAGCTCAATTCTTAATCAACCTAATGTTGAAGGATGAAATTGAAAATAAAATTTAATAAAAAAAAAACAACTTGAGTTAACCTGGATTAACCTATTGAACTTGAGTCATAAGACCGGATAACCTCATAGAAAGAAAATTGAAAAAAATTATTAAGATCAATTCTCAATATTGAAGAATGTAATTAAACAAAATTCAATTAAAAAAAAGAAAAGCAAAATCCAAGACACATGTCATGAGGTCATGATAACCCTATAGAAAGTAAATAGAAAAAAATTATATATTCCAACTTCTAATAAATTCAATGTTGGAGGATAAATTTTTTTTTAAAAAAATGATTTGAGTCAACTCGAGTTAACCTTCCAAACTTATGTCACGAGGTTAGAATAACTTCATAAAAAAATAAAACAAATTATGAAATTTAATTTCTATTAACTCAATGTTGATGGAGAAACTGGAAAAAAATATTCAATTATAAAATAACAAAAAAATCAAGTTAATCAAATTAATTTGCAAAACCTATGATATAGATCATGAGAATAAAATAACTCCATAGAAAAAAATTAATTTTTTTTTTATAAAACTCAATCTCTAATAAATCTAATATTAAGAGATAAAATTAAAATTATATATAAGAAAAAAACAAATCATTATTTCAATTAAAATTGATTCGTGAGGAGAGGTTAGTGAAATACCCTTGTTTTTTTCAGTTCTTATTAATTATTATTATATAAAATAATATGAATATATAACTTTCACAAATAAAGTTTACTAATTGTATTTCTTGCATTAAACTTCAAGTGATTAATCAGTTAAATGTTGAAAGATGAAATTAAAATAAAAATTTAATAACAAAAAAAAAACAACTTGAGTCAACTTGAATTAACCTGTCGAACTTGAGTTATGAGACCGGATAACTTCATAAAAAGTAAATTGAGAAAAATTATAAAGATCAATTCTCAATATTGAATGATGTAATTAAAGAAAAGAAATTCAATTAAAAAAAAAGAGAAGTAAAATCCAAGACATATGTCATAAGGCCATGATAACCCTATAGAAAGCAAATAGAAAAATAATTATGAATTTCACTTCCTAATAAATTCAATATTGGAGGATAAAATAATAAAAAAAAACTTGAGCCAATTCGAGTTAACCTTCTAAACTTGTATCATAAGGTTAGGAAAACTTCATAAAAAAATAAAACAAATTATGAAATATAATTTCAATTAACTAAATGTTAATGAAGATACTGAAAAAAATATTTAATTAAAAAAATAATAAAAAAATCAAGTTAATCAAATTAATCTGCAAAACCTATGATCCAGATTATGAGAATAAAATAACCCCATAGAAAAAAATTAATTTTTTTTATAAAACTTAATTTCTAATAAATTTAATGTTGAAAGATAAAATTAAAATTATATGTATAAAAAAGAAAAACAAATTATTATTCCAATTAACAATGATTTGTGAGGAGAGGTTAGTCAAATTACCCTCATTTTTTTTAATTCTTTTTAGTTATTATTATATAAAATAATATGAATATATAACTTTTATAAATAAAATTTACTAATTGTATTTCTTGGAATAAACTTCAAGAGACTCGCACAATTAAACAACATTAACCAAAACTTTGCAAATGCTTGAAAAACAGTAAAACATTTCTTTGGCCGTTTATAAGACAAAATAGCTTCTATGGGTGTTTTGTTTTATATAATTAGATTCATTTATAGGCATCTGATTTTTTTAGCAACCTAAAAAGTTGTGATTTTGTTTTGTATCTAATTCTTTTTCAAGAAATGACAAACTCATTGTAGAATTTGATCTCATGATTTCTTTCTTTCGTTTGATCATACCAATTAAGATACATCTACCGGTACAAATAACAATAAAATAATATTTATACATAACAAATTCTTATCATCATATAGTAATAATCCACCAATCCCACAATATAGTTTTTAAACTTAACAATCAATTTATAGTTTAAATTAAATTGCATTTAATTTTAAATTGATTTAATAGTTAATATAATTAAATCTAGTTAATCCAATTGAGTTAACAAATAATATTTTGTTTTTCATTTTCGTTTAAAATAATATCGTTTTAGAGTTAACCTGCAATCAATCTAGAGTTTGATTTAGACTATGTAATATTTTAAATTAATTTAAAAAATTTAAAAATTAATATAGTTAAATCTAGTTAACCCAATTGAGTTAACAAATAATATTTTTATTTTTATTTTTATTTAAAATAATATCATTTTAGATTATTTTTTTAATTGCAAATAATTTCATTAAAAATAAACCTGAAAAGAATGTAATCTTAAGGTTTCCTAAACTGTGACCAATGATGTCTCTTTCTCCTGCTTGCAATAAAGCCAGCTCAAAGATTACAGTCTTCCAGGCAGGCTTCCTCCGGAATTGGCCAACCTTACTTATGTCCAAAAAATGTAAGAACCCTTAATTAAGGACATATATATTTGGCTCATGTTTCTGCTTCGAGGCCTCAATTCTGAATCCATTAAATGATTATGAATCTTGAGATGCCTCGATGATAGTTAATACTCATCAGATGTTATGTGATTATGAGTTTGCCATTGTCTGTCACAGTTTATATAGAAATTTCAAGCGTTTATATTAATTTTTGGAGCAATTTTCAAGATGGAAAATAATTTTTATACAACAACATTGTCTATGACAGAGATTTCACTCGCAACTATCTATACGGCACAATTCCGGTGGAATGGGCTTCGATGAAAAATCTGTCTTTCATGTAAGCTCATTAATAAATTCACCCCTCTTCTTGGTTTATCTTATTTTCTATGTAAGAGTGAGCTTAAAACTTCCTTCCTAACTAACCTCTTATGCAGCTCGCTTACTGCAAATCGCTTGTCAGGAAATATTCCTGGACATTTGGGAAGTTTTACTGCCCTCACCTACTTGTATGGCTTGAATCTGTTATAGTGCTCTACCTCTAGTTTGAGTTATTCGAATATTGCAAGCAATGCTAGTTTACTTTGTTCTCCAATGGTTATTTCACTTTATCAAATGCAATTATAAAATATAGGAGCCTTGAATCAAATCAGTTTTCTGGTGTTGTCCCACCTGAGCTTGGCAAGCTTGTCAACTTAAAATCTCTGTAAGAAATTTTAACTAAATTCTTCATTATGAAGACTTGCTAGAGATTTCGTTTTCATTAGTTGAAATCTTTGCTTTGATGCCGTGAATTAACAATTGCAGGATACTCTCCGGCAATAAGTTAGTGGGGACCTTGCCAGAGGCACTTGCGCAGATAAAAGACTTGAAGGATTTGTAAGCCCTCACTTATTTTCCTTGAACACAATTTTTTTTTTTTTTTTTGATAATTTAACTTATTCAATGTGCAGTCGCGTAAGTGATAATAATCTTAATGGCACTGTACCCGAGTTCATTGGGAACTGGACTCAACTTCAAAAGCTGTGAGATGTTTATCTTCACAAGAACTTAATTCATTCTAATGCAACATGATACACTTTATTGAGATTTTTTGTTCTTTTCGTGACTAATGAAGTGAATTGTACGCGACTGGATTGCAAGGACCTATACCTCTTCCGATTTTTCATTTGGAAAAGTTGTCTGATTTGTGAGTAAAACCACTTTCTTGTGCTGCATACCTCCTGCTGTATTAATTATTGAAGAATTCTCTTTGTGTGTGAGAGATAGGGAGAGATAAATGAAGGGAATTGAACATTTAACTTGTATTCAAGGTCTCTTACTGTTATGCAGGAGGATTGCTGATATGCCTGGACCAGAGTTTCAGTTACCTAACTCGCCGATTGAAAGGCAATTCTTGTATGTGAACTGCTTCATAACTTTTCACAGTAAAGTTGAGGATTTGTTCTGTTCAGAGCTGTTTAACCAACCTGTAACTTGTTGTCAGGGTTCTGAGAAACATCAATTTAACTGGAACAATCCCAGAAAACGCATGGAAAGTGGAAAAAACACTGTAAGTGTGAACTTCACTCATCGCCTTACATCTGCTGCTAAGCAACATAGAATTTCTTTTTATACATTTCAATTCTGCCACATTTTCCATTATGATCTCCAAGTACAGCTGGTGCGTGGGATCTGCCTGAATCATCAGGTCGTTAGGATAAGTTAAAAATCCTACATTAATATATAATCCTGGGTATATAATAACTAAAGTCCTACTAGAGTGAGTAGTAGAATCACAACTAGCTTCTAACATAACATTGACTTATTTTCACAACCGATGAGCTCCTATGAGAAGGTAGTGATTTCAAGCAACTGCAACTCTCCAAGGAAGAATATAAATAGAGGATTACTTCAAAGAATTTAATAACCTTTAATTATGAGACACACACACACACACACACATATATTCACCTGTTTATTGCCATTATATTTACAAAGATGTAAAATCTTCTTCAGAGACTGAAGCCTAAAATTTTGTTTGCTGTAATTTCTTGCAGCGACTTAAATTTTAACAAGTTGGTTGGGGAGATTCCTCCTAATACAATACGACGAAGACAGTTTACGTGAGCAATGCTAAAGTCTGATAATTTGAAATTTGGTTATTGAAATCTTATCAAGGATGGCGCAATAAATTATTCTGAAAGTATGAGTGTGGTTCTTACCAGGTTTTTGAGTGGCAACAAGCTGACTGGAACAGTGCAAGACTCATTCCTCCAAAATAGCCCAAATCTGTAGGTTCCTAAATTACACCCATCATTGGATTCAGTACTTAATTTCTATGGGTGATTTTATTGGGAAAAAATAAATAGTCAAAAAATCATTAATTATCACTGCATTGAAAAGTAAACACTAACAATCTATCGATGCGTATGTTACTGAAAGACTCACAGATAGAAATGGTCTATCGAAAAAACTATTGTCGGTAATTTATAGATTGTCGGTGAGTCTATCGCTAATAAATATATCGATGAATTTACAGACGGACAAAGCATATCAATTTTTCTTTTTACGATCGAATACAATAAATCTAAAATAAAGACGACAGTGGATGAGGAGGAGGAGGAGGAGGAGGTAGGTTGTCACCAGGAACGTAAGGGCAATTAAGGGGTGCACATGAACTAGGGGTAATCATTTTCGGTTAAGTTCAGTTTCTACATATAAAAACAATCAAACTGAAATTTTGTAAAAGAAAAAAAAAAAAATCGAACCGAGACCGGTCTCGGTTCATTTTGGTTATTTTAAGTTAAAAACTGAAACTAAAATGATCAGTTTCGGTTCAATTTGATTTGATTCAATTTCGGTTCGGTTCGGTTATTTGATATTAAAAACTGAAAATTATATTGTTTTTTTGGACTTTCTAATGAGTTTTTTCGGTTCAGTTCGGTTTTTGGCTTGGTTTGGTTTATTTCTTAACTAAACTGGTTCGATTCAGTTTTTTAATTTCAAGCTTATGAAGCTGAAACCAAACCAAATTTTTTTAAAAAATATTCTAATCGATGTAATCAGTTTTTTTCAGGCTTCGGTTTTTTTGGTTGTTTGTTTTCTAGTTTTCCCGGTTTAATGAGTTCGTTGGTTTTTTTGCTCACTCCTAACATAAACCATCCATCTGTGATTTCATCTCCATTACCAATCAACAAAATTCTCCATAACCAGTAGTGAGTCATCATATTTATCATTAAGATAAGTTGTCCGATCTTGTACCTGTTGGTCTAACATCACTACGAACTCCAGAGTTTGATTGCTTAGAATTGATTGCGAGCATCCAAAAGTATTACAGGTCATTCATAAATTCTCAGTCATAGTGTTAGAGAGTCCATACACTCGATTTCTATTAGGTTCACCAAATGATTCTCCCTCCAACCACAAATCCGGACCGATATCCAAATGGGTTGAAGGCTCATCCTTGTATCTCTCCTTCAACCGGCTGTTATATGTATCCTATAAAGAAAAAATAAATTCATCAAATTCAAGGACATAATAACTTAAGAAAAAAATAATTAAAAACCAACATACCACAAAATATTGAGTTCGGCTATCAACGAACTGTTGCACCCTTTTTTGACGGTCTTCACTCCACACATGCATTTTAACAAAAAGTTTCATCAAACTTGGCTCACATACAAAAACTATAGCATGCAATAAAAAAATGTTGTCAATTCAATATATTTATAAAAAACAACTAAGAAAAAAATGGATGTGGTAAAAAAAATCCTATCATCAAATGAAAGCGAGTGCATTTCTAGCGCTTGCATCGTGAAGTTTATATATTCTCTTTATTTGTTATCCTTGTGGAAGTTTGTATTTAGATTTATGGTTTTCTTGATCTTTTCCAGCGATGTTTCGTACAATAACTTTTCACGGTCACCAAGATGCAGCAGCAGTAACGAGTAAGGATGTTCATAAATATTTGAAATGGGATATTCTTGGTGATTTTGAAACTGAATGATTTGAGTTTATAAACCAGGAATAATATAAACTGGTTTCGAAGCTCGTCCAGCAATAATAAATTGTAAGGCTCTTCTTTTATACTCTGTGGACTGCAATGTTTTTCGTATTTATATTTCTGTAGATGAAATTTAGCAATAGAGATTCTGCTGTATGTGATTTCAAAAAATCCCACAGGGTCAAAAGAATTACTAGCAAGATCTTGTACCTATTTGCGATAACAGCATACGCTATCATGAGTACAGAGTTGCAGAGACAGATACAATTACTTCAGATGAACGTGGAATTCAGACAAAACATATTTTAATATTGTAACTAAATAATAAACTATACTACATCTTTAAATACTACCTAAGCAGAATAGATAGATATCCAGAATTAATTTATGCTCAGAGTATAATGCATATCATTTTTTCAAAGAGCAAACACATCTTGAATATTTTCCTTGTGTGATACAATTGTTTTTAAGCATGTTCTGATTCTGATTCCGAGGCTTTTTTCTGATACCAGATTTTTAGAATTCAATCTACAAAACCATTTATTATTCTAACAAACTATAATTTCCATGATATACAGAAGCGATCTTCTTCCATGCTCAGGGATATCTCGGTGCCCAAAATGTATGTTTTTATTTACTTATTTTCATAATAAGAACTTGTGCACTTCATAAAATCCGAGTGTGCCATTAAAGTTTATCGAAGTACCATATTTATTTGTGTACTTCAATGTTTGAATGACATTGATGATTGTTAGCTAGCTTTTTAATTAGATTCTATCTCGAAAAACTAATAAGGTCACTTTGTTGGAAAATTTATACATCAAAACGTGGTTTGAAGTAGAACTTGACCACTGGTTTCACCGTCAGAAACCAAAAGTTGACAGAAGGAATTCATTGAGTTGAATTAATCTGACAATGGCAAGCCACTTGATGAAGTGTTGACCAGTGACTAATCATAGTTTTGAAGCTTTGTAGTAAAGTAAACTCATTCCCCATTGATATGCTTCTATAAGTATGACAAAACGGAAAATTGAAACATGTCTGATGGTATGCTAGTTTTATGTGCTGCAGATTATCGTTCATTCCATATAAACTGTGGTGGACAAGATGTAAAGAATGGGAAAATCTTGTATGAAGGTGATCAAGATAGTGGAAGTAATGCTGCTGCAAGGTGTTATAATAGATCAGGATCAAACTGGGGATTCAGCAGCACAGGAGATTTCATGGATGATGAAAATTTCTATGATAACAAATATACGCTTCAATCAAATTCTAATATTTCTCTAGTTGACTTTGGATTGTATGCAACAGCACGTAAAACTCCCCTGTCTATCACTTATTATGGATATTGTCTAGAAAATGGGAATTACACTGTCAGACTCCACTTTGCTGAGATACAATTCACAGATGAAAAACTGTACAACAAAGTTGCAAGGCGCGTTTTTGATATTTACATTCAGGTAATTAATTATCTTTTCCTTCCAAAGATATTGTGGATGTCTTTTTTTCTTTTCGTTTTCAAAGGAACCCTTTTGAGTAGGAAACTTTGTTCCAGGGAATACAAGTGCGAAAGGATTTTAACTTTACAAAGGCAGTCCAGGGATCGAACAGAAGTTTCACAAGAGCATTCAACACCACCGTGACAGACCGTACACTGGAGATCCGATTATACTGGGCTGGAAAAGGCACTACTGTCATTCCAATAAGAGGAAATTATGGTCCTATAATTTCTGCTATATCCGTATGTTCAGGTATGTTGCATGTTCTTTTTCTGCCTCATTTGAAACTTAAAAGACTTCAAGGAGTTTAATTTATACAATAGAAGGACACCATTGAATTCATTTCTATTTCAATTTTCTGAGCTTTCTGGGGTTTTTTTGTCCCTCCCCTAACTGATAAGATTAAACACATTTAATGTTTCCCATAAACCAATCTGCATAAGTGATTAGCCTGATTTTTGTTGTCACTGTAACTGTAAGCTTCTTCCACTCACTTCATTATCCCATCTAAGAATCTTTCCGTGATCTGTGGTTTTTCAGGTTACAGAACTTATTGTGAAGGTGAGAATTGAACTGTGCTATAGTGGTCGTGTGTCTTTACAGCGTTAATGTTTATTATCCATTTGATGGGATGTTTAGCCTTCTTTGCGTTTGCAATTTTATTTAATATCAGAACCTGAGGAAACAAGTAAGAAACCTATTGTGATCGGAGTTGTCACTTCAGCAGTATTCCTTATTTTCTTGGTAATGGGTGTCATTTATTGGAAGCTCTGCTATGGAGACAAATACACCAGAGAACGAGGTATTGTAAAATCAGTCATTTCCGCACACTGAGTCTACTCTTAATTTTCTAAATAATGGCGAATCACACTAAAGAATGCGCGTAGTGCATGGATATATGATTTTCATGGATTTGTATTATTTCACGATATGTCTCCTGACTGTCATCCTCCCATACCAACTGCTACGTGCAGAGCTTAAAGGGCTGGATTTGAAAACTGGTTCCTTCACCTTGAGGCAGCTAAAAGCGGCCACTGACAATTTCAATTCAGAAAACAAGATTGGAGAGGGTGGTTTTGGATCCGTATACAAGGTTTGTCATCTAATGAATTTTTCATATTATCACAATTTTATTATTGGAATCATGCATGGGTGAATCCGCCCCAAAAACACTATAGCATTTAGACGCGTGATTGACTTCCAATGCAGGGTGAATTAGCAGATGGTACTATTATTGCTGTTAAGCAGCTATCTCCAAAATCCAGGCAAGGAAACCGTGAATTTGTGAACGAAATAGGCATTATATCTTGTTTACAGCATCTGATCTGGGACGATCGTTGGTTGACACCTGGACTAGCCATGCAGAGAAGCCATGCAGATAAGCCATGAGAAGAATCAGTCTAGGCAAGAGTAATTCTCGGCACGAGATTAGCCTAGTTGGTTAGTATCCCACGTCCCCATACAGTGGAGAAAGATAGTGGAGAAAGACTAGTTCCATAGGAATGAGTCAACCTGATTTGGTGGGATTGCCCACTATAGTAAGCCTAGACTCTATATATAGAGATAGGGAACCCACGTAAAAGGGGATGTAATCAGTGAAGTATTCACATAGCAAGTATCAAATAAAATCCTTTGTTCTTGCAAATTGATTCTGTGTTATCGTTTTTCTTTTGTTTCATAGTGGTTGAACAGATCAAGTTGGTATCAGAGCAATCGTTCCTCCCTGTGGAAAAACTTTTAGTTAATGGTGCTGACCAAGTCTGGATATCAGACAATTGGTGAACCCCTCTCTGTTTTGCAGTCCCATCGACGTTCAACAAGGAAGGCCACAACACCATCAAGCATGTCAAGCGAAGAAGAAGAAGTTACACCGGATCAGTCTAACCTTTCAGACAAGGTTGATAGGCTGACCACGCAACTAGAAGCTGTTCTAAAATGGATTCAATCTCAACCATCATCATCGGCATCACCAGGACTGAAGAATGTTGATGACGGCATTTCTCCTCCAAGAGCTCGTCTGACGACTGAAAAGGAAAAGAGCCAGGATGAAGATGCCCACCCTCGATTCGTCACTGGCATACGACCTCAACCTTTTAAAGTTGAAGCCAGGATAGACATACCAACATTCGACGGCACCATAGATGCAGAGAAGCTAGATTCTTGGGTGGATCAGTTGGAGACTTATTTCACACTTTATGGTTTCAGTAGTGGTGAGAAGGTTGCATTCGCAAGATTGAAATTAACCAGCCATGCATTGGCCTGGTGGAATGCATTCTTGAAGAATAACGATGATAGAGAGATAAGTTGGAAGGAATTTACTCAACTCTTGCAACAGGAATTCTACCCAATGGGATATGTTCAAGATCGCTGGACACGATGGCACAATTTGCGACAGAGGCAGAATCAATCGGTGCAAGAATACACCACCGAATTCCGCAGACTAGCAGTTACACTGGGAATTGGACTGGACCACGAAGATGTCTTCACGAAATTTGTGGCTGGCTTATGGCAGCACATTCAAAATGAATTACGGCTATATCAGGCCGTTAATATCTCTGCTGCCAGTAGCATTGCTATGGCTATCGAACAGAAGAATAAACCTCGTGGGCAACGTCCTACCGACAATGACAAGGAGAGAAACAGTGGCAACCACAATTTTAAGAAGTTCACACAAGGTAACCCCTCATCTGTATCCAAATCTACTAAGTTTTGTGAGCATTGTAGAGTTTCGGGGCATGACAAAGCGACGTGCTGGAAACTACGTCCTGACCTTTTTCCTACAAAATGGAAAAAGGACGACAAGGGCAAGCGCACAATGACAACAACAATCCTCAATGATCACATTGAACTCGGCCAGATGGAGGAAGCGGATATGAGTTTGTCTTTGATGGCAATGCCGAAGGAGACAACCTCAAATCTGTTAACCCCCCCTGATGAGAAGGAGGAGCTTTTTACCCTACGAATTCAAGTGAAGCAAGAGATCATTGATGCAATCGTTGACACTGGCAGTCAAAAGAATTTGATCTCGGCCAGTTTGGTTCAAAAATTGGGACTTGAGACAAATCCACATCCTAAACCATATCCACTTGGATGGATACAAAAGGACGTGGAACTCAAGATTGATCGGCAGTGCAGATTTCGTTTTGCTATCACTAGTCAATATATTGATGAGGTAACCTGTGAAGTAGTCCCTTTGGATATTTGTCAAGTGATTTTTGGCAATCCATATTTGTGGGAACGAGATGCTATTTACCACTGACGGGCTCAACAATATCATCTTGTGAAAGATGGGAAGACGTACATTGTCCACAAAGATCGATCATCTCAAAAGGCAGACTTAGTCACTGCCTGCCAGGCGAGAAGAATGATAAATGCATCTCAGAAGTTTGTCCTCATGATGATTCGACCACTAACAGATGAAGTCACACCTTCTCGTTTCACACTATCATGTAAGGCAATAGACAACAAGTTGAATGAGTTACTTAACAAGTATACAAACTTGTTTGCGGAAGTAGGCAGACTTCCTCCCAAACGGGCAATTGAGCATGAAATTCAACTCATTTCAGACTCCACATTGCCTAATATTTGCATGTATCGCAATTCAGTACTGGAGAATGAGGAGATCAAAAAACAAGTAACTGAGTTGCTGGACACGGGTGTTATTAAACCCAGCAGTTCCCCTTGCGGCTCACCAATTGTGCTTGTTCCGAAGAAAGATGGAGGATGGCGGATGTGTATCGATTACAGAGCACTTAACAAAATTACTGTTAAGAACCGATACCCTCTTCCCCGTATTGATGATCTATTGGATCAACTACGTCATGCTACCATCTTTACCAAGCTTGATCTGAAATCGGGGTATCATCAAGTTCCAATTCGCAAGGAGGATTCCTGGAAGACAGCATTCAAAACACGACAAGGATTATTTGAATGGTTGGTCATGCCATTCGGTCTTTGCAATGCCCCAGCAACATTTATGCGACTCATGAATGATGTTCTCCGGCCCTTCATTGATCACTTTGTCATCGTCTATCTCGATGATATCTTGATCTACAGTTGCTCTTTGGAGGAACATCTCGTACATGTGCAACAGGTATTTGCCGTCCTAGAAGAACATCACTTGCGCCTAAACCGCAAGAAATGTGAGTTTGGAAAAAAAACCTTAATTTATCTTGGATTCATCGTGGGTGGCGGTGAATTGCAAGTTGATCCTGCTAAGGTTCAAGTGATCACGGAATGGCCACGACCTCGTACGGTCACAGACGTCCGAAGCTTTATGGGTGCATGCCAATACCTTCGTAAGTTCATTCAAAATTTCTCTCTTCTGGCGTCTCCTCTCCATTCCTTGACTAAGGCCAACCAAGCCTTTGTTTGGACTAAGGCACATGAGGACACGTTCCAATTATTGAAGAGGAAGATAAGCGAAGCGCCAGTTCTTGCCTTGCCGGATTTACAAAAACCCTTCGAGATTGAGGGGGATGCATCAGGATATGCAATGGGAGCCGTTTTGATGCAAGGAGGACGACCAGTAGCCTACCATTCAGAGATGTTTCAAGGCGCTGCAAAGAACTATCCAACATATGACAAAGAGCTCCTAGCACTACACCAAGCAGTGAAACATTGGCGTGTTTATCTTCTGGGCAAAGAAACGGTGGTCCACACAGACCATCAGCCATTACAGTACTTACAGTCACAAGCTCGATTACAACAAGCCCGACACATGAAATGGATGACATACCTACAACAATTTCACTTGGTGATAAAGTACAAGAAAGGCAGCCATAACAAGTTGGCAGATATGTTGTCACGACCTCCAGTGACAGCAATTTGTTTATCAGTTTTTATGCAAGTGCATCCGGCTTTACATGAGGAGTATGTTGATTGGTATAAAGAAGATCCTGACTTTCAAAGCACATGGGAAGAGGTGCTGTCTAGTAGACCGTCAGAGTTCATGCTACGAGATGGCCTTCTATACAAAGGGAAACTCTTATGCATACCCCGATCGGATGAAAGGGTGAGATACATACGGGAGGCACACACATCCAAAATTGCTGGTCATTTTGGGGTCACAAAAACATTACAAAATTTGTCTCGTTATGTTTTCTGGCCCCGGATTCAACATGATGTGGCTCGTTTCATAAGAGGGTGTGTACTGTGTAGCACATCTAAACCTGCTAATCGTAAGGTGGGATTGTATACCCCACTACCTGTTCCGACACGCCCATGGGAGAGTATTTCTATGGATTTCTTGGGAGGCCTTCCAATGACCCGGCGAGGTAATGACTATCTATTTGTGGTGGTCGATCGATTCTCCAAAATGGTGGTACTCATGCCCTGCAAAAAGACGATCACCAGTGATGGAGCAGCACGCCTCTTCTTTGAAAATGTATGGAAATTATTTGGTCTCCCTAACTCGATTATATCTGATCGAGACAGCCGGTTTTTAAGCAAATTTTGGTGTGCTTTATGGGCCATGATGGACACTAAGTTGAAAAGAAGTACCGCATTCCATCCTCAGACTGACGGACAAACCGAAGTGGTGAATAGGACTGTTGTTCACCTTCTACGAGGATACAATGCTCGTCACCCCAAAACTTGGGATGAAAGCATTCCCTTCCTGCAGTTTGCCATTAATCATGCCGTACATGGTTCAACAAACAAGTCTCCCGCAGAAGTGTGTTTGGGTTTCTTGCCACAGAGCCCTTTTGACTTGGAATTCACAATTGAATCAAACTCTGCATTAGATAAAGGGGAAGGCGAGAGGTTACGAGCACAACGGTTTGTGGATCAAATTAGGAAGATACATTCGGAAGTGGAGCAGCAGCTCACAAAGGCTCAACAAAAGTATAAAGAGCGTCATGACAGACATCGCGTCCAAGGTCATTTCCAAGAAGGTGACCTTGTTTGGTTGCACCTGGGCAAAGACCGACTGCGTGGAGTCGGAAAGAAACTCAAGCCAATCCGTTATGGACCATTCAAAATCCTTCGTAAGATTGGTGATAATGCGTGTCAATTGGAGTTACCAGCTTACATGGAGATGTATTCTGTGGTCAACGTTGACAAATTGAAACTCTTTGAGCCTTCCATGCTGGACGATGAGCCCGATGGAACTCTACCTACGGTGGAAGATTTAGTAACTGAACAGGAAATCATCCTATCTGAAGATACTATCGTGGAAAGGAAAACAACTACCACTCGACGTGGTGAAAGAGAATCTTTCCGCATTGGCAGTAAAGGTCAACGTCCAAGTAAGGCAAAATGGTTCTCCCGGGAAACTGGCCAAGCTCAGTTTCCTCACCTCCAATTCTAGAACCAGCAGGAGCTGGCTCGTCCTAACAAGGGGAGTCATGATCTGGGACGATCGTTGGTTGACACCTGGACTAGCCATGCAGAGAAGCCATGCAGATAAGCCATGAGAAGAATCAGTCTAGGCAAGAGTAATTCTCGGCACGAGATTAGCCTAGTTGGTTAGTATCCCACGTCCCCATACAGTGGAGAAAGATAGTGGAGAAAGACTAGTTCCATAGGAATGAGTCAACCTGATTTGGTGGGATTGCCCACTATAGTAAGCCTAGACTCTATATATAGAGATAGGGAACCCACGTAAAAGGGGATGTAATCAGTGAAGTATTCACATAGCAAGTATCAAATAAAATCCTTTGTTCTTGCAAATTGATTCTGTGTTATCGTTTTTCTTTTGTTTCATAGTGGTTGAACAGATCAGCATCCCAATCTTGTAAGGCTTTATGGATGCTGTATTGAAGGAGACCAGTTGCTTCTGGTGTACGAGTACATGGAAAACAACTCCCTCTCTCGTGCACTTTTCGGTAACCATAGTAGCATTTGTTGATAAATTTTCAGTAAAATATATATTTTTTATAACACTGCATCAACTAGCAAACATGATCTTATCAACAATCCTATTAGGAGCAGGTTCCGAAACAAGTGCTCTGATGTTGGATTGGACTACAAGGTATAAGATATGTGTTGGAATAGCCAGAGGTTTAGCATTTCTCCATGAAGGATCTGCTATCAGGATTGTTCACAGGGACATCAAAGGTACAAATGTATTACTGGACAAAGATCTAAATGCCAAGATATCAGACTTCGGACTAGCTAAGCTCAATGAAGAGGAGAACACTCATATTAGCACTCGAGTTGCTGGAACTATGTAAGTTGTATTGAGACTAATTTAATTCCTGAATTTTATTGATAGTAATACTCCTCAAGTCACTGAAGGGCACTAATTCCGCATTTTTAAAAAATATATATATTTCAGAGGATATATGGCTCCAGAATATGCACAATGGGGCTATCTAACAGATAAAGCAGATGTTTATAGTTTTGGGGTTGTCGCCTTAGAAATTGTCAGTGGAAAGAGCAACTCAAGTTACAGGCCAGAGAACGAAAATGTTTGTCTTCTTGACTGGGTAAATCATCGTCAGTCTGTTTCTGTTGCTATCCTGAATTAATGACGCGTGAGGCATCAGTTCTCAATGCAAAACATGGTACATTTGGTAAAATATCATAGCTTCCTTCTTATTTGTCTTTGAAATTGTCGTCACAGGCCCATGTATTGCAAAAAAAGGAAAATTTAATGGAGATAGTGGACCCAAAGCTGCAGTCTGAATTCAACAAGGAAGAAGCTGAGAGGATGATCAAAGCGGCTCTCTTATGCACCAATGCTTCTCCATCTATAAGGCCCGCAATGTCAGAAGTGGTGAGCATGCTTGAAGGACAGACCTGCATCCCGGAGGTGACCTCAGATCCTAGCATTTATGATGATGATGATTTACACTCCAAACGTGTCAAAGGCCACTATCAGCAGGTCACAGACCAGAGTTTAAACAGCACACAAGACCTCTTTCCTCCATCTGATAAATCATGGATTGGAAATTCCTCTACATCTGCCCCTGAACTCTACCCCATCAATCCCGTTTCCATAAGTTTAAACCTAGTGAAACCTCGTCTTTAATTTGAATAAAGCCAAAGACCAGATCTTGGTATGATTATGGATTTAGACGTCTACACAACGTTTTGTTGCTTACCATCCATCTTGGTATGATTATGGATTTATATTTTATAATTCTATATATGTAAACGGTCTCTTAAAGCTATCTCCGTGGTTGTGAGAATTGAGAGCCCAAGGCACTTTTTAAATTTTGTTGCTTGTTTTTGTATGAGATTTTTTAAAAATGGTGTTCTAAAATGAAAAGAAAAAAAAAGTTTATTTACTTGACTAATGAAAACTGAAAGTTGGTATATCAATGTTGCAATTTTTTTAATAAATGTCACTACCAGAAATTTGACTAAAACTAACGAACTTACCGACAAAATTTTTCTGTTGAGAATTTGCGATGATATTTACCGATGGATGTAAATCCCTCGGTAATTCTATCGGTCTTTACCGACATAATTTTTCCGTCAGTAACTACCGATGGAATTACCGAGGGCCCATTTAGAATTTTGAAAAAAGAAAGCAGGTCGATGACGTGAAAGTTTTGCAGGTGATTTTACCAACAAAATAACCGAGGAATTCAAATTGGGATCTTCGTACAGTGACATGACCCTTTCACTGGCAAAATCGCCGATGAGATCATTGACAAAATATTTTCGTCGGTAATTCTATAAGTAAAAGTTAATATATCACCATGTTGTCGACCCTTCTCTCCCTTCCCTTATTTTTCCTTCTTCTTCCCCTACCCCCGCAGCTAAAGAAACTACCTCACCCCCGAGTTGCTAACACTCACCCCCCTTAAACTATCTCTTTCGTCTCAACACAAGTCATCCTTCTTTAACTTTTGTAGTCACGGCATCTATGTTCTGATTTATTTGGATTTTGTTTTTTTAAAAAAGTAAATCTATCTTTTTTTAATTTTAACATTAAAATGTCAATTTTATTATTATTTAATGTTTTTTTAGTATATGTATTTTGTTAGCGTATGTACATGTTTTATTATTTTTTTCTCAAACAAACTTGTAGTATGAATGTATAATTTTGTACTTGTTATGGTTTGTCTTAGATTTTATAAAATTGTATTTGTTTGTAAATTGTTAAAACTTATGTCAAATTATTGAATTAAATGTGTTCTAATGAAATAAATAATAGCTTGTTTAATGGGTCTGTTTTAAGTTTTATCAATGCTATTACGGAGTTGTAATTTCCGTAAATTTATGTGTATAAATTTGTATGGACGTTGATAATTGATAATGAATATTTAAGAGAAGTTTTAATTAGTTTGTTGGATAATCTCGAGTTAAACCAATATTTTTGCAAATTTATTTGCTTAAACATAGTTCATTAATACATGTTGTCATCATTATTTTATAGATGTTTGATAGAAGTCATAGAGATTGTTCATGGATGTATTGAGGTTCACCATAAAGATTGCGAAGGATGGATTATTGTAATGGGGTTTAGGGTTTTATTAATTTTGCAATATTTATTCCGAGAAATTTTAGTGGAAGTGGTATTAGGTGTTCATGAAGGAAGTGTAAAAATAAAAAGTTTCTTTATTCAGATATTGTAACGATGCATCTTCTACACAAGGGTTTCATGAAGGATTACCTATGTTGGTATGCACACGGAGAACTATTTATTCATAATGAGAGCATGGTAGAAAGGATGATTGGGTTAACTTCTAGTGCTAGCAACGTGCATGGAGTTGTAAATGACAACAGTAATCCTTACAGGAAAATTGTTATGGATGCAATGAGAATGAATCAAGGTAATGTCACTCAATGTCCAATTATAGAAGAAGAACCTAATGCAGACTCGGCCAGGTTTTTTGATATATTGAAAGATTCTGATGAACTATTATGGGATGGTTGTATGAATCATAGTAAATTATTGATCATTGCACAGGTGTTCACCATCAAATCAGATTGTGGGTTGAGTGAGGCTAGTTATGAAAGAATTATCGAATGGGCGAGAAGTATTTTACCTGAAGAGAACAGGCTGAAAGAGAACTTCTATGTTGCTAAGTCCATGATGAAAGAAAATTATCAGTTTAGGATACCAGAAAATTAACATGTGCCCTAACTTCTGCATGTTGTACTACCTTGAAAATGTTGAGCTGACTGAGTGCATGACATGTGGGCATTCCTGTTACAAACCCAAAACTGGTATGGAAAAGACTCTTGTGGCATATAAGAAGCTTAGATACTTTACAATCACACCTAGATTGCAGAGGTTATTAATGTCACCAAGGATTGCTGAACACATGACTTGACACCAATCATATGATGTGGTTGATGGAGTGATGGTGCATCCTTCTGACAGTGAAGCATGGAAACACTTTAACAGTGTGCATCCTCACTTTTCAGTTGAATCAAGGAACGTGCGTCTTGAGTTGTGTACAAATGGATTCAACCCATTCGGATCATTTGTTGCTCCCTATTCTTGTTGGTTGGTCATACTCATGGTTTACAACTTGCCACCGGGGATGTCTATGAGGCCGGAGTTCATGTTTTTATCTACGGTGATACTTGGTTCGAGTAGTCCAAGCTGGAATATAGATGTTTGTCTTTGACCGTTGATTGATGAGTTAATGCAGTTGTGGTCCTCCGGAGCTTTGACTTATGATATATCAAGAAAACAGAATTTTCTTATGAGGGTGGCTTTGAAGTGGACTATCAATGATTTTCTAGCTTATGGAATGGTTTCTAGTTGGAGCATGCATGGCAAACTAGCATGTCCATACTGCATGGAAAACAACAAGGCATTCACGCTAACAAATAGAGGTAAAGCTTCTTTTTTTTACTGCCACCGTTGTTTCTTGCCAACGAATCACATATACAGAAAGAACATAAAGGATTTCTTTATTGGCAGAGTTGAAAAGGATATTGCACCCCCGCGTCTTTCTGGATAAGAATTGCATGATGTTGTATTAGAGTACGGTGACATTGTGTTTGGTTTCCAATCTAGTAAACAAAACTTCCCTGGTTTTAGTTTGACTTACAACTGGGTAAAGCGAAGCATTTTCTAGGAGCTTTCTTATTGTAAGACCATTCTCCTTTGCCATAACCTTCACATCATACATATAGAAAAGAATGTGTTTGAGAACATTTTCAACACCGTCATGGATATGAATGGGAAGACAAAGGACAACATCAAGGCTAGAATGGATGGATATAACATTGTTCTGTAACCGTAAAAATATGGAGATGGTTTTTGATGGGTCACGGATTGCAAAACCCAGAGTAAGTTTTGTGTTAGAGAAAAATGCACAACAACTAGTCTACCAATAGCTTAAGAGTCTGCATTTTTCTGATGGACATGCCTCGAACATATCAAGGTTGGTTAATCTAGAGGAATGCATATTGTATGAAATGAAGAGTCATGACGTCACGTGTTTATGCAAACACTCATTCCATTAGCTTATCGTGATTTATTGTCAAAGGGTATATGGAATACACTCATGGAGATTAGTCATTTCTTTAGAGATATATGCTCCAGCAAGTTGCAGACAAATCATATTAAGCAGCTTGAAATGATATCGTCGAGACAATATGCAAAATTGAGATGATATTCCCTTTATTTTTTTATGACTCAATGGAGCATCTACCCATTCATTTACCATATGAGGCAAAAGTTGGAGGACAAGTTCAATATAGATGGATGTATCCATTCGAGAGGTTAGATATTACAGATGCAATGTAATTCATAAAGTATTTTCGTTGTTTTGCTTAATTTAAAATATTTGTTTAATTCCATACAAGTACTTGTTCAATCTTAAGAAAAAGGCACAACCCAGAGCAAGCTTTGTGTTAGAAAAAAAATGCGCAACAACTAGTCTACCAATGGCTTAAGAGTCTGTATTTTTCTGATGGACATGCCTCGAACATATCAAGGTTGGTTAATCTAGAGGAATGCATATTGTATGAAATGAAGAGTCATGACTGTCACGTGTTTATGCAAACACTCATTCCATTAGCTTATCGTGATTTATTGTCAAAGGGTATATGGAATACACTTATGGAGATTAGTCATTTCTTCAGAGATATATGCTCCAGCAAGTTGCAGACAAATCATATTAAGCGACTTGAAATGATATCGTCGAGACAATATGCAAACTTGAGATGATATTCCCTTCATCTTTTTATGACTCGATGGAGCATCTACCCATACATTTGTCATATGAGGCAAAAATTGGAGGACTAGTTCAATATAGATGGATGTATCCATTCGAGAGGTTAGATATTACAGATGCAATGTAATTCATAAAGTATTTTTGTTGTTTTGCTTAATTTAAAATATTTGTTTAATTCCATACAAGTACTTGTTCAATCTTAAGAAAAAGGCAAAACCCAGAGTAAGCTTTATGTTAGAAAAAAATGCACAACAACTAGTCTACCAATGGCTTAAGAGTCTGTATTTTTCTGATGTACATGCCTCGAACATATCAAGGTTGGATAATTTAGAGGAATGCATATTGTATGAAATGAAGAGTCATGACGTCACGTGTTTATGCAAACACTCATTCCATTAGCTTATCGTGATTTATTGTCAAAGGGTATATGGGATACACTTATGGAGATTAGTCATTTCTTTAAAGATATATGCTCCAGCAAGTTGCAGACAAATTATATTGAGTAGCTTGAAATGAATATCGTCGAGACAATATGCAAACTTGAGATGATATTCCTTTTATTTTTTTTACTCAATGGAGCATCTACCCATACATTTACCATATGAGGCAAACGTTGGAGGACCAGTTCAGTATAGATGGATGTATCCATTCGAGAGGTTAGATATTATAGATGCAATGTAATTCATAAAGTATTTTCGTTGTTTTGCTTAATTTAAAATATTTGTTTAATTCCATACAAGTACTTGTTCAATCTTAAGAAAAAGGTTAAGAACAAAGGCGCATGTTAAGGCTTCGATATGTGAGGCCTCAACATTTATCTCATACTATTTCGAACCTCATTTGAGAATGAGAATCAATCGCGTTCCACAGCATGAAGATTGTGGTGAAGTGCCTTCTAGTGATAACTTGTCAATATTCTCTAATCCTAGACAACCCCTACCTAAAAATGCTATAAGAGGAAGATATTTGTTTGAGATAGAGTTCAAACAAGCACACAATTATGTTCTATTTAACTATAATGAGCTGAGACCTTTTATTTAGTAAATATATGTACTACTTAAACTTTGTTAAAAATGTGTTATTTATATATTGTTATATCATAAACTCATATAATTTTGAAGATGATGATGATGATGATGATATCCACATCAAAGATTGCGATGGAGTTGATGACGATTCAATTGATAAAGAAGAAGAAGAAAATTCTGACTACCTATCAGAACATGAAAATGTAAAGAATATTTAATAATGTAATATTATAGATGAAATTTTATACCATGAAATATTTATTTTATTACTTTTCACTGTTGTTATTGTGTTGTGCAGGCAGTTTGCAATTTAAGAGTTTGTAGGAAGGATAAATAGGCAATACAAACACAATTTGCCATGCACTGTGCAAATCACCGACGGATCTACAAACAGCCTAAGTCTGTCAGTATTTCATAGAGAGTTGCAAAATATTTACTGCATATGCCATAATCATTGGCGCCTTTATAGACGAAAATAGTCCATCAGTATTGTCAAGAGGATGGGAATTATTCACCTCCCGTGTCAGTGAAGCCTCTAAAACACCGACGGATGGACCACGAATTCCAAGAGCGGGTAATTAATGCATCTCTAACCGCGTGTACTTATTTCATAGTACTGACGGAATCACCGATGAACTTCGAAAAATCTGGAGGGTTATTTAAAAATTTTAGTGCGAAATTCAAAATTTTAAAGTGAATACACCGACGGAATAATTAAAAATAATATTATTTAATAGTCTGTCAGTAAGTCCATCGGAAAAATTGCAATATAACTCGCACCGATAGCCCCTTTAGTTCATTTTTTCTCTCCTTCGTTTCTTTTGTTTTTTTCCTCTCTTTCATTTCAAAACATCTCGTTTTTTTTTCTTGTAATCTGTCTCTATAGTTGTATCTTCATCTTCAACAAGTTAAAAAGTATGTATTGTGATTCAATATAGTTAATGCTTTTCTTTTTTTCATCTTTTATTTATTATATTAACAATATATTTTTGTTCTGTTTTTTGTTTTTAAATATTGTACGTAGATAAAATCTAGAAATAAACACACTATCAAGGTAAACATTTTTCATTTCTAAAGTCTATAGTTTTTTTTTTCTAATTTGTTGTCTATTTTATTGTTTATATTTCCATAATAATTGAATATTTTATTGAATTTTAATTGTTATTGTTGAATTTTCCTTGTAAATGTTAATTGAATATATAAGATTAAATTTAATTGTTTTATCTCAATTTTACTCTATTATTGCATAATAAAGTGTTTGATTGTTTTCATGAAATGTAATTATTATTGATGAATTTATATAGATGTTAATTGAATATATAGATTTAAATTTTATTTTATTTCTCTTTATTTTATTGTTAAATTTGTATAGATGTTAGGTTATATATATGATTTTTTTTTCTTTATTTTAAAGTTAGAAACATTTTATTGTTATTTTGAAAATAAGATAAAATTGAAAAATATGAAATTTCGAGAATAAACAAAAAAATCAACTGGTTTGTGGCATATATATTGTCAATATTCGAAGTTTGAAAATTCTGGGTTGTCTCTAGTATAGGTGATTAGTACTTAAAAGTGCATTTTTATCAAGGTTTTATATCATAATTTTGCACTTGAAGTATCAATAACTCCTTAACTAAAGCATGTTTTATAATAACAAGTCTGATAGTATAAGATACCTTTAATTTATGGTAAATGTTCATCTTAAATGCAGTCCTATCACATAAATAAAAAAATTGATTGATGAGTTTAAGTACTGATATTGAAAGGACAAAGAGAGGGCCAAACTTAGAAAAGAGATGTTGGTTCAGTCCAAACTGGAACACTATTCGGTAATTGGGTCATATCTGGAGCTGTAGATCTTGGATTTAGGTCTACTTTATATGGATAGAAAGCTAAGACATAGGCCTAAAACTTTCATGGGAGTCCAAGATTTAAAAAGGCCGTTTTCAAGTCCACATTATAGCAACAACGGAGAAGTCTGAATCTGTCCTGCAGCCCAGACACTGTTTAGTATTCAGCCTATATCTCGAGTTTTAGAAGCTCAAATGACCTCAATTGTTTTTTCCTGAAAAGCTGAGACAATTTCCTAGAACTTTCATGGTAAAGTTGGTTCAAATTCTGACATTAGCAATGACGTTTTATTTAGACAAGAAGATAAGGATTGTCACCAAGTCAAGATGTGGTCACCCACTCAACAATTAGTCATCAAATCAATAGTTTTAAATTTTGGCCTATAAAAGGAGGCATTTGCCATGCATTTAGGCATCTTAGTTGTCGATACACGACGTCGAGCGACGGCTCCACTATTTGTTTATTTAACAAAAAGGGTTTTTTTTATCGCTTGGGGGAAATGAAGATTTTATTGGAGTCGCCATCTAGTAATTTGAGGGAACTAGAAATCCCAAATTAGACACTGGTCCCAGAGATTCAAGTATGGGGTTAGTTATGATTAAGGGAAGGTAGACACCACCCTTAAAACATCCTTTCAAGAGAAAGGTTACCCTTACTTGCGTGTTTTTTATTTGATTCAAATGGTATTATATTTTGTGCTTATTTGCAATTTTGTTTTTTTAAAAAATGGTTAACGTCGGTCCCTAAAAATAGGAGACACGTTAAAAATGACATCAGTTCCTAAAACTAGAAGACTCGTCTAAAATATTGACGTTTGTCCCTAAAAATGAGAGTTACGTCTGAGTTACCAAAAGAAATAATAATGGACATAACCCATATTTGGTATTTAAACTTTTGACATTGTTTCTTTTTCTGTAAAAAAAAAAGAGACGTGTCGACAAATAATATTCATAGGAGACACGTCAAAAAATGACACCAGTCCCTAAAAAATAGGAGACTTGTCTAAAATATTGACGTTTGTCCCTAAAAATAAGAATTACGTCTGGGTTACCAAAAGAAATAATGGACATAATCCATATTTGGTATTTAAATTTTTGACATCGGTCCTTTTCTATAAATAAAAGAAACGTGTCGACAAACAATATTCATTTATAAAACAAAAATTATTTTGATATTGTTGAGAAATGGGTATAACCATACTTGAGAATTGGGCTTTAGACCCATTAACGATGACATGATAAGATGGGTGTTGGACCCGCGTCGTTATTCCTTTTATATTTATTTTTGGTTTTTTTTTTGTTTTTTCACATGCAAGAAATTTTACAAGTATTTATATATATAAAATATCAAAAATACCATTAGGAACCCCAAAAAATTACCTGAGTGCCACTGGATAGGTAAAAGACTGAAATACCCTTGAATTTCTCGGGAAATTATGAAAATGCCCCTGTTGGCGCGTGTGGCTCACTCGCGGTTACTGGTTGAAAATTTCCGGCGAGATTTCCGGCCAACAAATGGTTGATTCTGGTAGATCTGAGGGAGAGGATTCTGATGACGGTGGTTTAGACAGCCGTTGATGGCTTATGAGGGAGAATCGTCGGTTTGAAGCTTTGGGTGGCCGACGAAAATCGTGGCCTTTTTTCAACCAGATAGGGAGGCGAAAACGGTGAAACCGGCCGGGGTTTTGCTTTATAAGAGGCTAGAAACCTTTCTGTGGTGGTTTGGAGGCTTCAAACGGCCAGAAATGGGAGATCGGATGAGAGAGAGAGAGACTCCGAGATTTTGCTACGGTGTGAACACGAGCATGGTACACCGGTGCAGCTGAAGGTTGTGAACCGTTGGATCGCGGATGAACTGAACTTCGGCTGTGATTGGCTTGATCTGCAAGTTGATCGGACGGTCCGGATGGTCTAAGTTTTGATCTGGTGTGGCACGGTGTACCGAGAGCTTGGTACACCGAGTGACGTGGCACAACAGGATAGAAGGGCAGATTGTTTTAAGGGCTGAGATGGATTTGGGTTTTAATCTAGTGTGGTAAGTCCTATTATATCCTATTAAATCAAAGGTCCAGAACTAAATACTATTAGATCTAACGGTTAGGATATTTTTGGTATTTTTCAAATTATTTTTAATAAAAAACAATATCTTACTCGCGTGAAGAAAAACTGAAAAAAACTCAAATAGTAATAATTCTCTTCTCTCTTTTCTTTCTCTTTCTTTCTCCTTTTTTTTTCATCCCTCCTCTGGCGAATTTTCACTGGCTATTTATAGCCAATGATGAGGGGACATCAAAATCCCAATCCCACGAAGGTGGCACGGATCTGCTTTAAAGAAAAATGGTGTCGCTGTAACTACTCCGCCTACCATCGGCACAGCTGCCCCGCCTACTATGACAAATTTTTACATTATTGATTTTGTTTTATTACATATAATAATAAATATTTATAAGGATAAAACTAAAAACTCAAATCAGTATTAGAAAAAGCTTGTTTCAATCGCTAAAAATCAATTTTAATTACCGAAAATTATATTGAAACACTAAATAAAAAACTCCCGATGGGTATCAACCCGGTGGACCAGGTTTTGACCAAGAATAACAATTTTGACCCAAAATGGCCTGAAACTCATTTTTTATCCCGGTCGACATGGTTGGACCCGTATCGACCGGGTGGACTCGGTTTTGACCAAAAATGACGGTTTTGACCCGAAATGGCCTGAAACTCATTTTTTATCCCGGTCGACATGGTTTGACTCATATTGACCCAGTGGACTCGGTTTTGGTCAAAATGACGTTCTTTACCCGAAACGTCTTGAAAACTCATTTTTTACCCTAGTCGACATGGTTTGACCCGTATTGACCCGGTGGACTCGGTTTTTGATGGAAAGATGCGGTTGACTCAAGAAAAATATATTTTTAAATTTTAAACTTTTTCTTAATTTTTTGGATTTTTATGAATAATAATAGAAATAAAATAACATTCAGGAAAATATTGGTGAATCCAAAATTAGGTTACAACATTAGTTTTCAGATCAAGATCATGCTCTTGCTTTCTTTCTTTATATTTTTTGTAATGCTTAAGTTTTGTTTATATTAATCTCTTGTTTATGCTTTTTATTTCCTTTCCTTTACTTAGTTAACTTATATCTTATTTATGTTCTTATCTTGTTTATTTATGTTTCTTTCTTTCATTATGTTTAGCTAAGTTTATTATGTCAGGTGAAAAGGTTACACTAATAGTGTAAGAATAAGTAAAGTATAAACTCAACATGGACTTTAATGTTGGATACTAACATGTTTTATATTTGTTATCTTGTTCACTTTTAATACTTTGCTTGTTAAATGGTTAATCTAGATTTATGTTGTATAATCCTTGGTACAACAAATACTTGGCACTTTCATAGCCCAAACCGTATGGTATAACCGACACCTGTGCTATGAAAGGAACTTAATTTGTTGTTAACATAAGTTATAATCATGAATACCTGACAACATTTACAAGTATTAGCATTATTCGAATAAGATAACTAATATAATCATGTTAACAATTTATAATCAGATTGGAACCTCCTTTGTGTGTGGTTTCCAGTTGAATAATAAGAGTTTATACTATACTTGTTTGAAATACTATTAGTGGATCCTCTAACCTTGACATTTGTTTTTATCATTATTTAATCCTCACATTGATCTTCCATCTTAAACTTCTCATCAACTTCTTCTTCTTCTTCTTCTTTATTATTATTACTATTACCATTATTACTATTACTATTACTATTACTATTACTATTACTATTATTATTATTATTATTATTATTATTATTAGTATTAGTATCAAAATCTCATGAGATCTAATGGAGCTCATGAATACTGTATTTAGATTTTTGATCGTTTTTATCATAGAAATCTGATACCAGAAGAGAATAAAAACTCAGTACATGGCGTTGTTATACCTGAGAATGATCTAAAAGATCGGGTCACAGGTTTTCAGCCTATATACTGATTTTGTGAAAAGAACAAAGAAATAAATGCAAGTAAATATGAACAGATTTCTGATGCGAATGAACAAGGCAAGACCAGCAATGTCAGGATCCTTGATCAAACACAGATCATACTTAAATATACATAAAATATAACAAGAATGTAAATAACAAAAATATAATCTTACTTAAATTTGTAATGTAAATCAATACAGGAGATATGGGTTACAAAGGAGAACGGATATGGGTTACTGATATGAGTTACAAGGGAGAATGAAATTTTCAGAGGGAAAAATTAGTCTGCCTTCTGAGGTTGTAGGAGTCCCTTTTTATAGACGAGTTGTCATGGAAGAGGCCAAAACATCTTGCTAGAAAGTTTGGAGATTCCTTCAGAACCCATGTGGTATTGTCTGCCATGATTTGGTGATGACAAAATGGAAGATGCCCATGTTTTTTGTGGGACTTTCATTGGTTGTCTTGTTGCCACCGACACTTGATTTGTATGTTTGTAGTAGCATGTAATATTTGTAGAAAAAGCCTAAAACAAATGATCTTTAAACAAAGGGACTCAAAACAATTGAGTCAAAAAAGATATGGGCTCTAAACAGGTGAGCCTGAGAAAGTCTGAAATACTTTTTTTTTATTAATGTCGCTTGATAGGTGGCAAGATACCAAAGCAGTCATCTTCATTATCATCTCCAAGGGAAATGGTAGGAGATGTCGAGCCAGATGAACTGGATTCAGATAAGACTGTTTTCGGGTCTTGGCTTTGTATAATACCTTGTACGATTTGTAGGTATTCTTCCTCAGTTCTAGCAGATGCAAGAAGAGCTGCTATTTGAGCCTTTCGGGCTAGAAACTTTGATTGAGGATGATGATCAATGATGGGAGCCGTTTGATGTTTTTGTAACCATTTCGTAACAGCTAATTTGGAACTTTTGGACTAAGCTGCAAAGGAATCCCACCATTTGATTTTGAATTTGCGAACAAGTACTAGATGTTCGTTTTGTAGGTTATAATCATAAAACCATGAACATACCCATGGAACAAAAAATTTTGTAAGAAGGGAAGAAAACTTCCTTTCAGAAGAAGTTGGTTGAAAATTATTTTTTAAATGGAGGTAACCATTTTCAACCAGAGGATGTTCTTTGAGGTAGTCAACATGACAACTATAGTAGTCCCACCATTGGAGGAACCAGAGGGGAAGGTTTATAGTATTCGAGGTACTATGGAAGTAGAAAAGCCAAGAATGGCTATGGTTTTGATTTTGTAGGAGGAAGGCATTGAACCATGCCTGTTGATAATCCCAGTACGTATAGGAAGTATTGAAGTCCTGGGGGCTTGTACGGAAGTGCATGGGGAAGGAGAGAGGTTGATGTAAGGTTGCCCCCAATCTATAGGGTGGATAACTTTGTGAATGATGCATATAGAATATGTTGGTTCAGTGTGATCAGAATGTAGTTTGAAGTGTTTGAACTTGACATAATTGATAATCTCAAGGATGGCGGCATAGTAGGATTGTGGTTTGGCTAAATTCCAGTGTTTGTAGTACCAATTTGGAGGGAAACTTTTTGAAGCAGCAATGGAAGGGTTTTCATGATAAAGTCCTTCTTCCATAGTTAAAATATTTTCAAAAGTAGTTTTGAAAATATATTTGGATTTGATTTTTTGAAAGCTGGTTTGTTGTAAAGAAATGAGGGGTTTTAAAGCAGAAAATCCTCCTTGGGGTTTTGAAAGAGATTTGGAAACACTACCTGTTTGAGATACGGAATCACTAGAGGCTTGTTGAGACACTTTTTGTAATGCCAGAAGTAATTCTGGTGATTTGGATATAGTGTCAACCTAATGTTGAACCGTGTCTGTTTGGACCTGTGGTGGTTTTGTAGTTTTTTCTTCGTCAATAACTGCCTCATACCAGGATTTGATAGGTTTGGCAGCTAAGATGGCTGAAGACATGAGTTTTGCAGAAGGCTTGGGGCTCTCTGGTTTTGTAGGCTGGGTTTGGGGGGCTTTTCCCTTGTCTTTGGCTTTGGCTTTAGGAGGCATCATGACCTGTTTTGGAGGAATTCTTGGGTTAGGAAATCAAGGATAGAATTTGAATATGCTTTAATATAAACATCATCGAAATCAAAAATGCTTAAAATAGCTTACCATCGAGCAAAAATCTGTTTTGACGCAAGATTTTGGACATCTTTTTGTAAAACTTCTTTTGCAGATTTGCAGTCAACACATAAAAGAAATTTTTGATTCAATAAATCGCTTTGAAATTTTGTAATACAAAGAACAATTGAAAGGATCTCCTTTTTTATAGTAAAGTAATTTTTTTGACAATCATTCCAGTGGGCGGATGTGTACTAGAGTATTTGTTCTTTGTTATTTTGTACTTGTTTAAGAATTCCACCATATCCTAGATCAGAGGCATCGATTTCGACTATCTTAGGAGCTAATGGATTAGCTAAATGGAGGAGAGGAATGGTTTGAACCGGTTTCTTAATCTGTTTGACTAGATCGGTATGAAGGTCAGACCAAGAAACGGGGTTGGTTTTTAATCTGTCATGTAGAGGTTTAGCTAGACGACTAATATTGGGATAATAATCCATAACATAATTTAGACTGCCTAAAAACCTCTGCAATTGGGTTTTATCAGTGATCTTATCAGGAAATTTATTTGTAAAGGTTAAAGATCTCTCTATTGGTGTTACAGTACCTTGACAGATATAATGGCCTAGGAAACGGATACGGGTTAGGAAAAGAGAAATTTTTATTTTAGAAACAACTAAACCATTTTGTTTTGCAGTACGAAAGAATGTATATAGATGTTTGAAATGTTGATCTATGGAATGTGAAAAAATAAGCACATCGTCAATGTAAACAATGCAGAATTTTGAATGTGCATTGAAGATGTCATTCATGATGCGTTGAAATTCAGATGGTGCATTTTTTAAGCCAAAAGGCATGACATTCCATTCGTATTAGCCAAAAGAAACTGTAAAAGCAGTTTTATATCTATCTTTGGGATCAATTTGGATTTGCCAAAATCCGGATTTCATATCCAATTTAGAAAATATGAATGTAGAGTGCAATTTTTATAACAAATCTTTTTTGTTGGGGATCGGATATCTGATCCATTTTAAAGCAGAATTTAAAAGGTTTGTAATTGATCACAAGTCTTGGTGTGCCTCTTTCGATTTCAGAGTTTTTATTTACATAGAAGGATGCACAAAACCAGGGTAATCGAGATTTTTGGATAAGACCTTTAGACTCGAAATCACGGATTTCAAGTTGGCAATGCTGTTCTAAATCAACATTCATTTGTATAGGTCTTGCTTTGGTAGGTATAAGTTTTTCTGAAAAAGTATCTTCATATGGAAGATCAACAATGTGTTGTTTTCTTTTCCAGAAAGCATTGGGTAAGTCTGAATAGATCTGTTGTTCAATCTTATTTTGAAAATCAATTATTTTTTTTTGTAAATCAGAGTTTTGTAATTGCTTATTGATACGACAAAAAGAAACATGGTTTTGCAAATCATGCAGATAGAATTGTTTTCCATGAATCAATACATTGATGTGATATGTATGTATGGAGCATGCTAGTTACAAAACCTTGACCGAACAACTGTTGTCGGTATTTATGGGCCGATCGTTTATAAAGAGGCTTTTGGCTCGAATATTTTTTGGGTTGTGAACAGGTTCCACTGCAGGAGGGTTTTTTGGTGGAAAGGTCAAACTGGTGACAGAAACTACCAAGTTCTTGCATGGTACGTTTCATTTCCTACTTAAGGTGTTTTTGGAGTTTGAGGTCCTGGTACATCTTAAGACCTTCTTTTTGTGTGAAGCTCACAAGTTCACTATATATGAGCTGGTCATATGGGATGGTTTTGGTTGTAAAGGTATCCTTGATTTTGTTTCGGACCTTTTCTCCTAAGAGAATCGGTAAGCCTATGAGGAATTTTTCTTTCCAAAAAGGCTGGTTTGAATCTTCTCGAAGCATAACACGAGTAAGGAATGTATTTTTGTACCACTGAAAGTCACTGAGCTTCGTACACCGAAGGTTGGAGAGAAGTTCAGCATTTTTATCTTTCATATGGAAAGGATCTCCGATAAAATGTAAGGAAATGGTAAGGATAAGGGTGGACACAACATCTTGGATGGTGTTTCCTGAGGGGTCAAGAATAGGTGTTTGGTCTTCATAGGTTATATAGAGTTTAGAATATATAGGTGGCCTGTTTTAGTAAGATGGTAATCCCATCATCCTTTAAGCTGGCCAGAGAAAGCCTGCAATAAGGAGTTCAGTTATGGCTTTGTCTGGGGTTCCTATTTGGGTCTTGTAGGCATTAGCTGTCATGATCATTTGTTGAAGGGTGTTTAGGATATTGTATTCGGACATTCCATCTATGTTCCATTCATAGAGGGAGGATGCATTATATTTGTGTTGGCTAATGACAGTTGGTTCAGTAGATATGGAAATGTCTGGAGCAATGGTTGTTTTGGGAGCTTGTCAGGTAAGTCTGTTTAGTTGAAGAGGTTATTTTTTATAAGTATCTGTATCGGAGGTTGATACGGTGTTATTTTGGAGAGTATTAACCTGATTTGTAGAGGATGAAGGGTTGGATTGTTGAGGTGTGTTCGGGACAGTCAAGGTTGTTCGGTCAAGGTTTTGTAAGTGTGTTTTAATGGCTCCAAGAAAATCTGTTTGATTTTCCTGAATTTGTGCTTGGCTAGTTTTAGTAACTTGATATGGTTTGAAAACTGGGTTTTTAGCTTAAGGTCAATGGTGTTCTTATCAGTGATGAATTGGACCGGGTTTTTTTGTATGTGTTTTTTCAATCTGGTAAGTTGTTTACCTATGGTATGGAGGTTGGTATTCCTGAAATTGTTTTGTTGGATGATATGTTTGGTATTTGTGAGGGTATCCTCTCCGGGTAATTTGTATAGGGCTGCATCAACTGTTTGGTCCTTGTGGGTAAGCTGTATGTTACGTAATGGTGGATGGTCGGATTCAACTGTGAGTCCACTGGCGAGGGTCCATGTAGGAGTTTTGGGATGGGTTGTAATAGGACATGCATGTTTAATGGATGTAAATGGATATGTAATATGTTGTACTGATGCGTAATGAAATTCAAACCAATCAAAGAATAAAATTTGTACTTTATGGGTCTCAATGTAAGCATAAAATAGTTTTTGGATATCATTTCTCTGTTGGCAGAAATGTTGAAAAAATCAAGATCGTTTTTCAATAGTATGATCACCATAAAAATCTCTTCTGAGAAGAGTTTTGTTCATGACAAAATATTTTTCTGAAGTCAAAACATTCAACTCGTTTTGGATGTTTTCAGTAACGGCTAAAAAGGTTGGGGAAGTTGGAGGAGATGGTTGCTCAAGGTCTGTATAAACAAGTTTTGGTATATTTGTAGTATATTCCGCATTTTGGAAACTAGTAGAAGGGATATCGAATGTAGATTTTCTAGGTGAGGTTGTGTGATAAGGGATATTGATAACATAAGGGATTTTGGAAATTCTTCCTAGATCTTCCATAGTATTATTATTATTAGTATTATTAGTATTGTTGTTGTTGTTTATAATTTATACAATTAACCTCCCTGTGGTTCGACCCCGGTCTTGCCGGGTTATTTATTACTTCAACACTCCTGCACTTGGGAGAAGACATCAATCTTTTGGTCGTGTCAATAGGGGAGGTGCTTCTGAATTTTTTTAAAATAATCAAATTTGATTATTTATTTATTCGTTAAATTTGTTTAGATGTGTAGAATGAAATTAACAGCACGTCGTCAACATATGGTTGCAGCTAGTTCTTCTAGCAACGAGGATGACATGTCCTTAGGAGTCGATCAAGAAGAGGCACCTGCACCGACTCGCGATACTGCATCTTCCAGCGCGGTTTCACATTGCAGAGGCAGTGTGCCTTCACAGCGGGGTCAATTCACTTACAAGTACGAGGCACATTGAAAGGACAACCTTTTAATGTAAGTTTGTTTTAGTTTTTTTTTTTTTACTTATAACATAATTTATGAACTAATTAATATTTCATTAATTTTATTTATTTTTAGGTTCATAAACATTGAGGTCGCCCGAGTAATAACATCGACGTTTAAATCATCGATGGAGATTCTATTATTTTAATGGAGTCAAGTTTCCAGACATCCTGATTGGATACCTTATATCGGTGCATGGTTTCAAAGATTTGAGGTTGGTGTTAACTTCTAATTTTATTTATTTTTAATAAATTATTATTTTTATTTTAAATAAATTAGTTATACATAGCACAAATTCGAGTGGGATAGTGTGCATGATAATGTTGCAAAGAGGGTGTGGGAGAATCACGCGACAACTACGTAACATTGAAAACTATACGATATATTTAAAAAAAATATATGTTTTAAAATCTAATTTATTATTATGAAAGTAGGTTGCGTGATTTTTGGTATGAAGCGCAGAAAAAAACCAAAAAATATGTTAGAGATAACGGTCTACAAGGCTGGAATGACATGGCGGTTTGAAAGGATTTCAGGCCGCCAAACATCCCGGAGGATATATGGCCGCTATATATCTAGCATGTGACGTCTGAGCAGTTCACACGACACTCAAAGTCCGGAGCCGACAATCAAAATCGGCAAATTCATGGTTCGGTGACCACGCACACCAGCTACTCTATTGCATTCACTACACATATGAAGCGGTTGGTAAGATTAATTTTAATGAAATCTATCGTTAATTAATTTGTTGTTATTTATAAATATATTTAACTTGCAACATTTTTTTCTTACAGGCTATGTCTCTTGGGTGTGAGCCGAGTCCATTGGAGCTGTTTGTGTAGACGCACGTGCGGAGTGAAGACCGCTAAAAAGGGGTGCAACAGTTCATCGACAACCACTCTCAACACTTCATGGTATGATCGTTCAACCATTTTATTTCATAAGTTATTATTTTCTTAAATTGAATATGATGAATTCTTTTTTTAATTTTCAAGAGACATATAATAGCCAGTTGAGGGAGAGATACAGGGACAATCCTTCGACCCACCCGGATTTTGATTTGGATTTGTGAATGAAGGTAGGATCATCTGGTGGATCCGATAAAAATTGGGTGTACGGACTCTCTAACACTATGTACGGCCGATAACTTGCGAGCGGCCTATAACGTCTCAACCATTGGAAGCTTCCAATCAATATCGAGCACCCAGTCTAAGGAGATTATGGCCTTGAAACAACAATATCAACAACTCTCGGTGAATTATAAACAACTCTGCAAGCTCATCATGGACATGAGATCATAGATGGGTAGTATGTGTGCGCCCGTTTTTTAGATGTATGGTCCCGGGAACGACTAGTCTCCTCCTCCTCCTCCAGCTCCACCATTATTCTAGTTCAATTTTTTTTTTTTTGAAACACTTTAAAATTGTAATGAATATTTGGATGAATATTATTTAACTTATTTTTATATTTTTAATGTTTTATACAATTTTATTTGCTTAATTGGTTTTTTTTTTTACTATTATTCTATATAATTTTATATTATTTATTCTACGCAATATTATTTTTGAAAATATTTTTAAATTACAACAGATGGTTTACAAACAGAATTATTTCTTCAGTATTTTACAAAAAGTTGCAAAATATTTATTGCATATGTCACAATCACTGACGTTTCTATAGACGAAATGAGTTCGTTGGTATTTCATAGAGAGTTGCAAAATATTTACTGCACATGCCACAATCACCTATGTAGTTATTCCGTCGGTAACTTTACCGATGGAACTACAGACGGAATGAATCCGTCGGTATATTTTCAGCAAGAATGTTTTTTTTTTCCTGTATTTTACGTCTGTAAAACCATCGGTTTTTATTTTATTTTTTTATCGACAGAATTAGTGACAGAACATGGAATTACCAATGAGCGGTATTTCAATGGACTTATTCCGTCGGGGATTTAGTCGGTGAAATTCTTACCGACGGATAATATCTGTCGGTAAAACTATCAGAGTAACTAACAGAGTTTGGATGAAAGTGCTTGATTAGAATTCTTAATTGAGTTGGTGTATTTAAACAAAAATAAAATAAAATTCATGCATTTGATTGATAAAAAGGTGTAAAATTGGTGTACTGTTAATGCAATTATCCCTTGTTTATGTTGTGTTATAATTTTTCTTTATTTGATTTTTGAGATTTGACACAGCTTGGATGTTAGTGAACAATGATGATGTACAATTTAGACCTTAAAAGTTATACTTTCATTGCCCTTAAATTTTTTATACTTTTCATATTTTATATTATTACTGTTCATAGTATTGGATGTTGTTCGCATATTAAATGGTAGGACAATTTTGTATAATTTAATTTCTAATTATTTTAAAAACAAAATTAAAATAACAAGAATTAAAATTGATATTGATAAAAATTATTGATATTTTAAAATTTTGTAAGAAGGGAAGAAAACTTCCTTTCAGAAGAAGTTGGTTGAAAATTATTTTTTAAATGGAGGTAACCATTTTCAACCAGAGGATGTTCTTTGAGGTAGTCAACATGACAACTATAGTAGTCCCACCATTGGAGGAACCAGAGGGGAAGGTTTATAGTATTCGAGGTACTATGGAAGTAGAAAAGCCAAGAATGGCTATGGTTTTGATTTTGTAGGAGGAAGGCATTGAACCATGCCTGTTGATAATCCCAGTACGTATAGGAAGTATTGAAGTCCTGGGGGCTTGTACGGAAGTGCATGGGGAAGGAGAGAGGTTGATGTAAGGTTGCCCCCAATCTATAGGGTGGATAACTTTGTGAATGATGCATATAGAATATGTTGGTTCAGTGTGATCAGAATGTAGTTTGAAGTGTTTGAACTTGACATAATTGATAATCTCAAGGATGGCGGCATAGTAGGATTGTGGTTTGGCTAAATTCCAGTGTTTGTAGTACCAATTTGGAGGGAAACTTTTTGAAGCAGCAATGGAAGGGTTTTCATGATAAAGTCCTTCTTCCATAGTTAAAATATTTTCAAAAGTAGTTTTGAAAATATATTTGGATTTGATTTTTTGAAAGCTGGTTTGTTGTAAAGAAATGAGGGGTTTTAAAGCAGAAAATCCTCCTTGGGGTTTTGAAAGAGATTTGGAAACACTACCTGTTTGAGATACGGAATCACTAGAGGCTTGTTGAGACACTTTTTGTAATGCCAGAAGTAATTCTGGTGATTTGGATATAGTGTCAACCTAATGTTGAACCGTGTCTGTTTGGACCTGTGGTGGTTTTGTAGTTTTTTCTTCGTCAATAACTGCCTCATACCAGGATTTGATAGGTTTGGCAGCTAAGATGGCTGAAGACATGAGTTTTGCAGAAGGCTTGGGGCTCTCTGGTTTTGTAGGCTGGGTTTGGGGGGCTTTTCCCTTGTCTTTGGCTTTGGCTTTAGGAGGCATCATGACCTGTTTTGGAGGAATTCTTGGGTTAGGAAATCAAGGATAGAATTTGAATATGCTTTAATATAAACATCATCGAAATCAAAAATGCTTAAAATAGCTTACCATCGAGCAAAAATCTGTTTTGACGCAAGATTTTGGACATCTTTTTGTAAAACTTCTTTTGCAGATTTGCAGTCAACACATAAAAGAAATTTTTGATTCAATAAATCGCTTTGAAATTTTGTAATACAAAGAACAATTGAAAGGATCTCCTTTTTTATAGTAAAGTAATTTTTTTGACAATCATTCCAGTGGGCGGATGTGTACTAGAGTATTTGTTCTTTGTTATTTTGTACTTGTTTAAGAATTCCACCATATCCTAGATCAGAGGCATCGATTTCGACTATCTTAGGAGCTAATGGATTAGCTAAATGGAGGAGAGGAATGGTTTGAACCGGTTTCTTAATCTGTTTGACTAGATCGGTATGAAGGTCAGACCAAGAAACGGGGTTGGTTTTTAATCTGTCATGTAGAGGTTTAGCTAGACGACTAATATTGGGATAATAATCCATAACATAATTTAGACTGCCTAAAAACCTCTGCAATTGGGTTTTATCAGTGATCTTATCAGGAAATTTATTTGTAAAGGTTAAAGATCTCTCTATTGGTGTTACAGTACCTTGACAGATATAATGGCCTAGGAAACGGATACGGGTTAGGAAAAGAGAAATTTTTATTTTAGAAACAACTAAACCATTTTGTTTTGCAGTACGAAAGAATGTATATAGATGTTTGAAATGTTGATCTATGGAATGTGAAAAAATAAGCACATCGTCAATGTAAACAATGCAGAATTTTGAATGTGCATTGAAGATGTCATTCATGATGCGTTGAAATTCAGATGGTGCATTTTTTAAGCCAAAAGGCATGACATTCCATTCGTATTAGCCAAAAGAAACTGTAAAAGCAGTTTTATATCTATCTTTGGGATCAATTTGGATTTGCCAAAATCCGGATTTCATATCCAATTTAGAAAATATGAATGTAGAGTGCAATTTTTATAACAAATCTTTTTTGTTGGGGATCGGATATCTGATCCATTTTAAAGCAGAATTTAAAAGGTTTGTAATTGATCACAAGTCTTGGTGTGCCTCTTTCGATTTCAGAGTTTTTATTTACATAGAAGGATGCACAAAACCAGGGTAATCGAGATTTTTGGATAAGACCTTTAGACTCGAAATCACGGATTTCAAGTTGGCAATGCTGTTCTAAATCAACATTCATTTGTATAGGTCTTGCTTTGGTAGGTATAAGTTTTTCTGAAAAAGTATCTTCATATGGAAGATCAACAATGTGTTGTTTTCTTTTCCAGAAAGCATTGGGTAAGTCTGAATAGATCTGTTGTTCAATCTTATTTTGAAAATCAATTATTTTTTTTTGTAAATCAGAGTTTTGTAATTGCTTATTGATACGACAAAAAGAAACATGGTTTTGCAAATCATGCAGATAGAATTGTTTTCCATGAATCAATACATTGATGTGATATGTATGTATGGAGCATGCTAGTTACAAAACCTTGACCGAACAACTGTTGTCGGTATTTATGGGCCGATCGTTTATAAAGAGGCTTTTGGCTCGAATATTTTTTGGGTTGTGAACAGGTTCCACTGCAGGAGGGTTTTTTTGGTGGAAAGGTCAAACTGGTGACAGAAACTACCAAGTTCTTGCATGGTACGTTTCATTTCCTACTTAAGGTGTTTTTGGAGTTTGAGGTCCTGGTACATCTTAAGACCTTCTTTTTGTGTGAAGCTCACAAGTTCACTATATATGAGCTGGTCATATGGGATGGTTTTGGTTGTAAAGGTATCCTTGATTTTGTTTCGGACCTTTTCTCCTAAGAGAATCGGTAAGCCTATGAGGAATTTTTCTTTCCAAAAAGGCTGGTTTGAATCTTCTCGAAGCATAACACGAGTAAGGAATGTATTTTTGTACCACTGAAAGTCACTGAGCTTCGTACACCGAAGGTTGGAGAGAAGTTCAGCATTTTTATCTTTCATATGGAAAGGATCTCCGATAAAATGTAAGGAAATGGTAAGGATAAGGGTGGACACAACATCTTGGATGGTGTTTCCTGAGGGGTCAAGAATAGGTGTTTGGTCTTCATAGGTTATATAGAGTTTAGAATATATAGGTGGCCTGTTTTAGTAAGATGGTAATCCCATCATCCTTTAAGCTGGCCAGAGAAAGCCTGCAATAAGGAGTTCAGTTATGGCTTTGTCTGGGGTTCCTATTTGGGTCTTGTAGGCATTAGCTGTCATGATCATTTGTTGAAGGGTGTTTAGGATATTGTATTCGGACATTCCATCTATGTTCCATTCATAGAGGGAGGATGCATTATATTTGTGTTGGCTAATGACAGTTGGTTCAGTAGATATGGAAATGTCTGGAGCAATGGTTGTTTTGGGAGCTTGTCAGGTAAGTCTGTTTAGTTGAAGAGGTTATTTTTTATAAGTATCTGTATCGGAGGTTGATACGGTGTTATTTTGGAGAGTATTAACCTGATTTGTAGAGGATGAAGGGTTGGATTGTTGAGGTGTGTTCGGGACAGTCAAGGTTGTTCGGTCAAGGTTTTGTAAGTGTGTTTTAATGGCTCCAAGAAAATCTGTTTGATTTTCCTGAATTTGTGCTTGGCTAGTTTTAGTAACTTGATATGGTTTGAAAACTGGGTTTTTAGCTTAAGGTCAATGGTGTTCTTATCAGTGATGAATTGGACCGGGTTTTTTTGTATGTGTTTTTTCAATCTGGTAAGTTGTTTACCTATGGTATGGAGGTTGGTATTCCTGAAATTGTTTTGTTGGATGATATGTTTGGTATTTGTGAGGGTATCCTCTCCGGGTAATTTGTATAGGGCTGCATCAACTGTTTGGTCCTTGTGGGTAAGCTGTATGTTACGTAATGGTGGATGGTCGGATTCAACTGTGAGTCCACTGGCGAGGGTCCATGTAGGAGTTTTGGGATGGGTTGTAATAGGACATGCATGTTTAATGGATGTAAATGGATATGTAATATGTTGTACTGATGCGTAATGAAATTCAAACCAATCAAAGAATAAAATTTGTACTTTATGGGTCTCAATGTAAGCATAAAATAGTTTTTGGATATCATTTCTCTGTTGGCAGAAATGTTGAAAAAATCAAGATCGTTTTTCAATAGTATGATCACCATAAAAATCTCTTCTGAGAAGAGTTTTGTTCATGACAAAATATTTTTCTGAAGTCAAAACATTCAACTCGTTTTGGATGTTTTCAGTAACGGCTAAAAAGGTTGGGGAAGTTGGAGGAGATGGTTGCTCAAGGTCTGTATAAACAAGTTTTGGTATATTTGTAGTATATTCCGCATTTTGGAAACTAGTAGAAGGGATATCGAATGTAGATTTTCTAGGTGAGGTTGTGTGATAAGGGATATTGATAACATAAGGGATTTTGGAAATTCTTCCTAGATCTTCCATAGTATTATTATTATTAGTATTATTAGTATTGTTGTTGTTGTTTATAATTTATACAATTAACCTCCCTGTGGTTCGACCCCGGTCTTGCCGGGTTATTTATTACTTCAACACTCCTGCACTTGGGAGAAGACATCAATCTTTTGGTCGTGTCAATAGGGGAGGTGCTTCTGAATTTTTTTAAAATAATCAAATTTGATTATTTATTTATTCGTTAAATTTGTTTAGATGTGTAGAATGAAATTAACAGCACGTCGTCAACATATGGTTGCAGCTAGTTCTTCTAGCAACGAGGATGACATGTCCTTAGGAGTCGATCAAGAAGAGGCACCTGCACCGACTCGCGATACTGCATCTTCCAGCGCGGTTTCACATTGCAGAGGCAGTGTGCCTTCACAGCGGGGTCAATTCACTTACAAGTACGAGGCACATTGAAAGGACAACCTTTTAATGTAAGTTTGTTTTAGTTTTTTTTTTTTTACTTATAACATAATTTATGAACTAATTAATATTTCATTAATTTTATTTATTTTTAGGTTCATAAACATTGAGGTCGCCCGAGTAATAACATCGACGTTTAAATCATCGATGGAGATTCTATTATTTTAATGGAGTCAAGTTTCCAGACATCCTGATTGGATACCTTATATCGGTGCATGGTTTCAAAGATTTGAGGTTGGTGTTAACTTCTAATTTTATTTATTTTTAATAAATTATTATTTTTATTTTAAATAAATTAGTTATACATAGCACAAATTCGAGTGGGATAGTGTGCATGATAATGTTGCAAAGAGGGTGTGGGAGAATCACGCGACAACTACGTAACATTGAAAACTATACGATATATTTAAAAAAAATATATGTTTTAAAATCTAATTTATTATTATGAAAGTAGGTTGCGTGATTTTTGGTATGAAGCGCAGAAAAAAACCAAAAAATATGTTAGAGATAACGGTCTACAAGGCTGGAATGACATGGCGGTTTGAAAGGATTTCAGGCCGCCAAACATCCCGGAGGATATATGGCCGCTATATATCTAGCATGTGACGTCTGAGCAGTTCACACGACACTCAAAGTCCGGAGCCGACAATCAAAATCGGCAAATTCATGGTTCGGTGACCACGCACACCAGCTACTCTATTGCATTCACTACACATATGAAGCGGTTGGTAAGATTAATTTTAATGAAATCTATCGTTAATTAATTTGTTGTTATTTATAAATATATTTAACTTGCAACATTTTTTTCTTACAGGCTATGTCTCTTGGGTGTGAGCCGAGTCCATTGGAGCTGTTTGTGTAGACGCACGTGCGGAGTGAAGACCGCTAAAAAGGGGTGCAACAGTTCATCGACAACCACTCTCAACACTTCATGGTATGATCGTTCAACCATTTTATTTCATAAGTTATTATTTTCTTAAATTGAATATGATGAATTCTTTTTTTAATTTTCAAGAGACATATAATAGCCAGTTGAGGGAGAGATACAGGGACAATCCTTCGACCCACCCAGATTTTGATTTGGATTTGTGAATGAAGGTAGGATCATCTGGTGGATCCGATAAAAATTGGGTGTACGGACTCTCTAACACTATGTACGGCCGATAACTTGCGAGCGGCCTATAACGTCTCAACCATTGGAAGCTTCCAATCAATATCGAGCACCCAGTCTAAGGAGATTATGGCCTTGAAACAACAATATCAACAACTCTCGGTGAATTATAAACAACTCTGCAAGCTCATCATGGACATGAGATCATAGATGGGTAGTATGTGTGCGCCCGTTTTTTAGATGTATGGTCCCGGGAACGACTAGTCTCCTCCTCCTCCTCCAGCTCCACCATTATTCTAGTTCAATTTTTTTTTTTTGAAACACTTTAAAATTGTAATGAATATTTGGATGAATATTATTTAACTTATTTTTATATTTTTAATGTTTTATACAATTTTATTTGCTTAATTGGTTTTTTTTTTACTATTATTCTATATAATTTTATATTATTTATTCTACGCAATATTATTTTTGAAAATATTTTTAAATTACAACAGATGGTTTACAAACAGAATTATTTCTTCAGTATTTTACAAAAAGTTGCAAAATATTTATTGCATATGTCACAATCACTGACGTTTCTATAGACGAAATGAGTTCGTTGGTATTTCATAGAGAGTTGCAAAATATTTACTGCACATGCCACAATCACCTATGTAGTTATTCCGTCGGTAACTTTACCGATGGAACTACAGACGGAATGAATCCGTCGGTATATTTTCAGCAAGAATGTTTTTTTTTTCCTGTATTTTACGTCTGTAAAACCATCGGTTTTTATTTTATTTTTTTATCGACAGAATTAGTGACAGAACATGGAATTACCAATGAGCGGTATTTCAATGGACTTATTCCGTCGGGGATTTAGTCGGTGAAATTCTTACCGACGGATAATATCTGTCGGTAAAACTATCAGAGTAACTAACAGAGTTTGGATGAAAGTGCTTGATTAGAATTCTTAATTGAGTTGGTGTATTTAAACAAAAATAAAATAAAATTCATGCATTTGATTGATAAAAAGGTGTAAAATTGGTGTACTGTTAATGCAATTATCCCTTGTTTATGTTGTGTTATAATTTTTCTTTATTTGATTTTTGAGATTTGACACAGCTTGGATGTTAGTGAACAATGATGATGTACAATTTAGACCTTAAAAGTTATACTTTCATTGCCCTTAAATTTTTTATACTTTTCATATTTTATATTATTACTGTTCATAGTATTGGATGTTGTTCGCATATTAAATGGTAGGACAATTTTGTATAATTTAATTTCTAATTATTTTAAAAACAAAATTAAAATAACAAGAATTAAAATTGATATTGATAAAAATTATTGAGTGCATGAATACTCATTATAATATTTTGTGTTGGCTTTGTGTGTTTAGAAATTTCAAGGTAGTTATGGAAATCAAGTGGTAAGTTGTGAATTATGAAAAGTTGTATACGCAATGCAATGTGGAAAATATTAGCATATTAAATAAAATTAAAGATTTGACTAAGTTATAAGATTGGGAATGAGTCAAATAAAATAAATAATACTTCAACTAAAAGAAAAATGATGCTAGTAAATGTTGTTGTGTAATAATGTCAATGTAAGGGTTAAATAATTTACGGTAAACTTTGATGTAAAGAAATCTAATATGGTATTGTGTATTATTGTAAAACAAGGAAATTAATACATAAGATAATAGAAATTAGAAATGGACTAACCTTAACACATTGAGAACCGAGAATCAAGAAGCTTAATTACAAGAAATTACAACACACAAAAACAGCAAGCAAGCAATTAAACACATTCACAGAATACGTAGACAAATTACATATAATTAAGAAGCTTAGTTAAAGTTAATGGAAAGTGACCTTGACAAGAGTGCAATCCTGGAAATCTGCTTCGTTCCTTCGTTGTTTATGCAAAATTACAGAATCTGCAACACCAAAGCAAGCAAGAATGCAAGATGAAACAGAGCATAGGTGAATACAGAGCAGTGCAGCACCACTTCTCCTCTGAAAAAATACCCAGCAGCAAATCATGTAATAGTAGAATATATATATATATATCAGATTCACAAAATACCTAGATAATTTTTGTCTCTAATCACCACCATTAGACAGAAAAAACAAAGCTTGGGACTGGGAATCAATTCTTACCTTCGTCTCACCAAGAACGCTCCGGATCGGGGGAAATTGATTTCTTAAATTGCTGGGGAAAGGGGAAAGGGGAAAGGGGGAAGGGGAAAGGGAAAAGGAGTCAGGTCAGGGAGACGGGGAGAGTGGGAGATGGGGACTTGGAAACTGGAAAGAGACTGGTGCTTTGCAATTTTGCATTTCTATTTGTCTGCCCTCTGCAACTCTGCATTTGCCTTTTGGTGAAGTGAAACTGTGAGCGTGAAGGCGTGAAACGGTGTGAAAGTGAAATTTTTTAATAACTCGTGGAATCGTTACGTTTTTTACGTTTTTACCGAGTCAACCCGTTTTTTTGCGAGTTTGACCGAGTCAACCCGATTTTGCTGGTTTTCGAGTTTTAACCCCGATTCTACACGTTTTTTGTGTTTTAACTCGTAAAATCGGACGATTTTACGAGTTAAAACGCATTTTTAACAACCATGCAAGGGAGGATAGGTTACTGTGATGATAGGTGGATTGTTTTGCATGGTGATGGATGGTTGTGATTATGATGTTGATTTTCTTGCAGGTTATTACACAAATAAAATTTTAGGTAGAGGGAAAAACTTTACTGAAATTTGATTACTTTACATTGGGAGGTATAAATTTAATTAAATCGGGTAAATATACCTATTTAATTTGTTATATTTGATATCAGAGGACTGGTTGTGTTCGAGTAGATTTTGTGAATTTGAAAGGGATTAATGGTAAAGGCTATACATTGCAGGATGATCACGGGGAGGGTGCATAATTGCACTAACTTGATGCTTAAGATGCTGATAGTGGTTGAAACTTAATGTTGGAAGTATTAGTGAGGAAGATCAAGTTGATGAGCAAACAATAAAGATCCTTGCAACACACTGTTTGTAACCTAATTTTGACCCATTTATTTTTAATTTTATCCACAATAAAGAGGGTAAATCTTGAAATTTAAAAGATTAGGAGCTTGAATGCAAACGTTCAAAACTTCAGGGACCGAATTTGAGAAACTGGGCACCCATGTATCCGGCGTCGTTTTGTCACCATCGTGCTTTGTCTTCTTCCTCTAAAAACAGAGGAAGCTACCTGCAATGAGGAAAACAATGCCGATCAAACCACTCGGCACTTTGAAGTGCCCGCGACTTCCATTACCAACTTCTCAGTCAATTTCCGTGTCAGTTGCCGCCACGACATGCCAACAATGTCAAGGAAACCATCACCAACAGTCCAGCTATGGTAGGACTGTTGGTGTCCCCATTTGCTCATAACACAAACTCCCGAAAACTTCATCCTTATCAGGGGAAGATAAGGAGCAAGAAAGGTGCCTATAAGGGGGGGGGGGGGGGGGAACAAAACAGGGATTACACATAGAAGGGGAGAAATACAGAAAAAAAAAAACACAGAGCAAAAACTTCATCCTTATCAGGGGAAGATAAGGAGCAAGAAAGGTGCCTATAAGGGGGGGGGGGGGGGAACAAAACAGGGATTACACATAGAAGGGGAGAAATACAGAAAAAAATAAACACAGAGCAAAAACAAAACAACAAAACGAGTATTGGCCCTGCCATTGGCCTTCATCCCTTCAAAAAAAAAAAAACCCAAAACATCAGTTTCCATAGAAGCCGGCACCTTCATCATCTCAGGAGCTGCTGGAAGACTAAATCATACGGTGGCACAGAAGCCAAAGAAAGCAGTAGGAAAAGTCATACACAGACGAGAGGCACCACCGCGTTGCAAGCATCTTCGCCGTCTCCAGAAGCAGGTACGCCCATTCTTCATCCCGTTTTGCATTCTAAGTTTAGTATTGCAAGAACATTGTGCGAAGGTAATTTAATACCTTCGCACTGGTCATGCTCGCGTGTGAAGTCACACGCGTGCTTTCTTTGATTTTGCCACGCCGGGTCACTAGCTTGGGCCTGTGACCGAGCCGGGCTGGCTAAGTCAAGCCCAACCTATATGGCCTGAGCTGAGCTCAGTCCAAAAAATATTAAAAAAATATGAAAAATAAAAAATATGTGTATTCACACAAAAAAAATATAAATTTATTTTATCAGTTTATTCATTAATGTCAGAGTCAGGAATAAAAAATACTGATTTATTTATTTATTTATTTTAGTCATATAAAAATAAAAAATATGTGAATGTGTAAAAATAAATTTATTTTTATTTGTTTATTCACTGATATTAGAATCATTAATAAAAAAATATTAATTTAATTTTTTTTTATATAGCTACGTAATATTTACCAATGCTAGAGTTGAAAGTATTCGTAATTGAATATTCACTGGCGCCAGAGTCAGGAATATTACGCGCAAACCGTCATAGCATAAACCAACAAAATGTTAGCAATTTATGACAAAACCAGCAATGCAGCCTACTTCAGGCAGGACGTTTAAGGGGTAATAATATCTTTCATTTTACATAAACAGTCTTGTACCATAGAATCTCTGTTGACTAGTCAAGGTTCCTGGTGACCATAATACTAGGTGGCGACTCCTTAAATAAGACATTTTTCCCTAAAAAACAAGATATTAGATATCTGTTCTTTTTTTTTTCAATCGAGTGATAATTTTTAATCGGTCGCCGCGATGTCTGGATGTGATACCCACCATGCTAAGACATTGATCATATTGTAATGAGAATAAATGTGAGGCTCGAGTTCTATGATATGGCCACATTAGATTGAAGATATGGGAAAAGATATGAACTAGTAAAGTTATGAAGATTATTATTGACGAGACAATTTTGTGTGACATTGTTTTGTTAACCCTGGTGGTGTTGCTTACATATAAATAATGAGTTTTGATTGTGGGTTGAACTTATAGATAAGATATGCTAGCAGGAAATATATTTAGCTATATTGGAAGGGGATGTAATTTTAGGGCTTATAAGATGTGAGCAACATAATAAGAATATTTGTGAGTTCATAGCCAATATGGAATTTAATGGACTAAGAGTTTTTCCTTAGCTAAATTGAACCATGTTTTGCGTGGTTGTTAGTTGAAAAACAAAAACCCTCATGTTCCTAGTTAGAATGTGTTTACCTTAGTTTAAAGATTTTTGTATTTTGGACTCAAGGTCCTATATTTAATTGAAGACAATTTGTAAGCGAGATTTTGAATGTTCATTTCTTCTTGACTTAAGATCCTATATAACCCTATAACCCTACGTAGTTGGGCTGGGTTTATAAGACAAAAGATTTTTGAGCCATCTTTTGGCCCAACAAAAATCAAGTTGGGTAGGTCTTGAGCCCAACCCACATGCGGGGGTTTGGGCCTCAAGCCTAATAGGCCAGCCCATATGGCTGGATGAAGCCAAACCCAAAAGCTAAAAGTGTCTTTGGCTTGTGCAAATTTTGTTAAGGAAATAAAGCTTTGTTTGGATTCTTAAGATGTGTCACACCCGACATCGCGGCGGCCTTAAAAATAAATATTTGGAAAGAATAGATTTCTGACATCCTATTCTTTGATGAAGAATGGTCTTATTTAAGAAATCGATACCTGGTATTATGGTTATTAGGAACCCTAACTGGTCAACAAAGATTCTATGGTACGAGACTGGTTACGCAAAAGAAAAGATATTATCACCCCTTAAGCGTCCTGTCTGAGGCAGGCTGCATTGTTGATTTTGTCATAAATTGCTAACATTTTGTTGGTTTATACTATGATGGTTTGCGTGTAATATTCCTGACTCTGACGCTAGTGAATATTCAACTACGGATACTTCCAACTCTAGCGTTGATAAATATTACGTAGCTATAAAAATGAAATAAATTTAAATCAGTATTTTTATTCCTGACTTTGGCGTCAGTGAATAAACAAATAAAATAAATTTATTTTTACGTATGCACTTTTTTTTATTTTTATGTAGCTAAATAAAATACAATAAAATAAATTTGAATCTGTATTTGTATTCCCGATTTTGACGTGAATGACTAAAAAATAAATAAATTCATATTTATATTTTTTATTTATGCATACACAAATTTGTTTTTTTTGTTGGGTCCAGCTCAGCCCGTACGGACTGGGCTGGGCCCAGCCCAGTCACTGGCCCAAGCCAGTGACTCGGCTGGGTACTGTTGCGCGCATGCGTGAATTATTCACGCATGCTTGCAACAGTAACAAGGTAATTATATTACCTTTGCACAGTAATAAGTGAAATGAATTTGCAAAGTGGGGAAGAGGAAGAACTTACCTGGTGCAGCGAGGCGTAGCTAAAGACGATGGCGCACTGTGCTGGACGACGACACTGCCTCCTCTTGCTTCTGTTTCTTTTCTTTTGCTTTCTTTATTTCCCGGTGTGCCCACGGTCCTCTCTTCTTTTGTTTTCTCAGTTCTTGAGATGATCGAACTAAGAAGGTAATGGGTATGCCGGTTTTCTCTGAGTTTTTGACTGATTCCGGGTTGCTCTTTTTCTGCAGGGACTAAGACAATAGCAAGGCTAATTCTCGTTTCTGTGTACACTGCTCTCTTTTTCTCTCCTTCTCTTTGTGTTTTTTTTTTTTTTTTGCTCTGAATTTCTGCTCTGTTTTGCTCTCGTTCTCCTCTATTTCCCCTGCTTTTCTTCCTCTGTTTTCTGGGTTTTTCTCCGTGGTTCTTGCTTACGTTTTCTCTCCTTTTTTTCTTCTTCGTCTGTGTTTGTTCGCCTATGTTTCTTTTCTCCTATTCGTCCCTCGTGTTTTTTTTTCCTTCTGTTTTTTTTGTTCTCTGCCGTTCGTGGCTTTTTTTTTCTGCTCTGCCTTTTATAGAGCCAGAGAGCTTCAAAACCAGTCCTGTCTTTGCAGGACTGTTATTCAAATCACGAACGGGATCGTGGGCAGGAGACGTGGTCCATGATTTGCTGCAGATTTCCTGTTGAATCGGCTTTCTCCGTGCGAAACGAAAGGGATGATGAACAGTGCTTCCAAACGGCGCCGTTTGTGTCCTTGGGAATGGCTATTTTTCACTTTGGCCCCTAAACATTATAAAATCAACAATAGGGATCTTAATCAGTAATAGTTAATTTCTAATTGTGCCCTTAGATTAAATTCAATTGGAATTCCTGAGTTATAGCGTCATTTACACAACAATCCTGGGTTTCTAAACTATTCAATTTGGTCCTTAAACTTTAATTTTCTAGCAACTTTCCTAAAATCAGCTCCAAACTTTGGTATTTCTTCAATTAAATCTCTGATTTCTTTAATTAATTAAATCAAAGTTTAATTAAGTTCTCAAACTTATTAATTCTTCAATTAAACTGTTGATTTCATTAATTAAAATAATCTAAATTTTAATTAAATTTTCAAACTTATTAATTCTTCAATTTCTGATCAATTGACTCTTAACTTCAATAATTTCATCCTCAAACTTTAAATTTTACTTTGTCTTAACCCCATTCTCAAATATATTTTTATTCATTCATTTTTTATTATTTATTCAAAAATTGGGTTGTGACAAGGTGTATTACCAAACACGACCTTAAGAAATTTTAATGTCTCTGATTTTAGGTGAAGGGTGTCTTTGGCAAATGCACCTTAAGTCTTTTCTTTTAGTTTTAATTTGTTTTTATTTTGAGGTTTAGTCAAACAGACCCTTAAAAATTTCAAAAAGAAGATTCTGAAAAAAATTCAAGAATCATTTTGAAATTATTTGTGGGTCCCTCGCGTGTTTTTCCAAACAATTTTTGCCTAATATTGAACGATAGACTTACACTATTTTTATCATATTTTAAAAATACAAAATGGCTATCATAATAAGTTTATTATTATATATTAAGATTTGGCCGAAGTACCAAAAATCTCACAACAATTTATTATTATTATTCAGGGTATTAGGATTTAGTTGTAGACTTTGATATTTAGGGGTATAAAATTACACTGTAAAATATACCCTCCGGTATTAAAGATACAAAAGTGAAAATAAATACGATGCTAAAATATAATCTTAGAACAGTTAGGATTTAACCCGATAAGGTAGAGATTTCCTCACGAAGAGAGATCTGTCTTGAAACTTAGATGAGACCAACGGACAAAAACATGACTTAGATTAATAATCAATCATCAATGCAGCTTAAGAGTCAAGAGTCGCCACCTAGTATTATAGTTACTAGAAAACATATGGTCTATAAGAGTTTAAGTAAGGGACTAGTTGTGTAAGGGGAAGATACATCACCACTAGTGTATCTTACCTAAGGTAAACTGCATTGTTGTTTAATTGTTTTTCTAGGTCGTGTTTCTATTTGTTGGTCTCGTCCAAGATTCAAAGTAGACATTTCTTGGTGAGGAAGTCTCTATCTTATCGAGTTAAATCCTAATCGTTCTAAAGTCTAAATTTTAGCATCGCATTTATTTTGTACTTTGTATCTTTAATACCTGAAAGTATACTTTACAATGTAATTTTATATCCTCAAATATTAAAATCTACAACTAAATCCTAACACTTTAAATAAAAAATGAACAAAATGATTAGTGAAGGATTTTTTATGTTTTGGCTAAACCCTAAGAGATAATCATAAACTAATTATGATATTCATTTTACATTTTAAAACATGAGAAAAATGTAATTTTTTGTTTTTTTAAAGAAAATATGCTTGGAAAACTTATAGAATTTGACCGTATGCATGAAAATAAAATATATTTTGTTTTTTTAAAAGGAAATTAATTTAAAATATTTTTGAGATTTTTTTTTAATTTTTTTAAAAAATTTAGAAACGTTTCGGAGAATATTGGCTATTTTAATACTGGATTTGTATCTTACAATGTAAATATACAGCTCGATATTATACAAAATTATAGGAAAAACTTGCTAGAAAATCACAAATATTTTAAAATAACCTTTGGAATTTTTATTATTATTATATGAAATATAAATTGTGCTGGATTTGGCCAAGCCATACGGGCTGGGACGAAATGGGTCCAGCCCGACTAACGGCCCAACAGACCCTCCTCCTCCTTCTTCTTTTTTTAGGGGTGGGCTAAACCCGTCCCAACCATTTGGGCAAGGCCAAAACGAGTCTAGCCCAATTTGCATATGCTAGCAGAAGCCAACAGTTGCAAGACGTGAATTATTTCACATCTTGCATGCAGATGAGAGGGGGAAGAGAAGAAAGAGCTCACCTAGCGCAGGGGTCGTGACTGTCATCATTGGTCTTGCAGAGGATGGTGGAAGTGTTGGTGGCTCACAACAATGATAAGGTGGTGGCTGGGTTCCTGTTGTGCAGGAAGAAAAAGAGGTTTGTGGTGGAAAAGGAGAAGGAGAGATTGGCAGTGGTTGTTTCTATTGTCGACAAGGAGATGGGTTAATGGAGGGGTTTATGTTGTAGTTATTCATGGTTGTGCTGAGGTTGTGGCAACTGAAAACATGGTGGAGAGAGATAAAAGAGAGAGAGAATTGTCGGTTAAAAGAAAAAAAAACTAGGGAGCGAAGTTGGTTTTTTGTCAACTTTGCACTCGATTTTCTTCATGCTCAGGGCATGGAATCCAATCCTATTTATAGGGGATGGAAGAGGAACATTTTATCTTTAACGGTGCCAAATCTTGGCCCTTGATTCAACCCTAAAGGATCCCAACTATTGGTTCAAAGTAGACATCATGAACTATCAAATTTGATAGTTGAAGGCTGTTTGCGCTGACCTCTTTAAGCCGGCACCACGACCATTGTGGTGTCAATCAGCCAGAAAGTACCACAACGGGGTGTAATAAGATGTCAGATGATCATTTTTGTGCAAGTTTTGTCAAATTTGGTAGAGAGATGAAGCATTAAATGCTCTTGAAAAGTAATTCATGAGCAATCTTTTCAAGGAAAAAAATAAGAAGAAGATGACCAGTAACCAAAACAGTGTCGTTTTGGTAAAGTTCAATTTAGTCTTTTGATTTGTGATTTCTCTCAATTACACCCCTGATTGGCTTCAAACTTTCTGTTTTGTGCAATTTTGCCCCTGATCAACTTCAATTTGAGCCCCGGATTTCAACGCCCTTTTTATTTTGGTCATTGGTCTTGAATTTCTTTAATTTAGCCCTTAATTGACCATTAAACTTTCAAATCTCTTTAATTTCACCCCTAATTTCAGTCAATTGGGTTCCCATAGTTCAGTGTCTTTTGCAAAATGGTTCTTGGCTGCGAATTTGTTCTATTTAACCCTTAATTGACCTCAAAACTTTAATTATCTTGCGATTTTACCTTTAATTTGAACCAATTGACTTTGTAAAAAATAAATTTGGTCTCCTAAAATTCTAATCTTCTCAATTAAACTCAAATTGGGTTTCCAAACTTAATTTTTCACCAATTAAGTTTCTAATAAAATTAATTTGACCCATTTAAAGTATAATTAACTCCTTGCACCTAATTAAATTCTTCAATTGGATCTAAATTAATTCTTAAACATAATTAAACTTTAATTTGGCCCATGATTTAATTAAATTGACCTATTAAAAATCTAATTATGTCCTTAGACTTAATTTTATGCAGATTCATATAAATTTTGGGGAATACCCTAAAAATAGGTTATGATAGTTATAAAGGTGTGTGATGTGTTAATTATTTCACCACTATACAAATAAAATAAAAAGATATAGTATGGTAATATTTACATATGAAATGTGCATGTTCCTGTATTATTTTGTATGTCACCCAGAGAAAGCGATAAAAAGAGAGATGAGAAAGAGAAACAGCATTTAGGCTAGCACTCTCCCTCCCTCGCTCCCTCCCTCTCTAACAGTTAACCAGTAATTATGATGAAAGCATACCTTTTTCATTGCATCATCTTAACAAAGACACAAAGCTACAAAGAACTGGGAAAACTTTCCTCACAATTTCACTATCAAGGATAAATACTTAGGTCAACTAACATATATCAAAGGATTTTCTTGCATTTTGCTACCATTTTTTCCAATTCAAAGCCTAAACCGTGACGGTACTGCTGAGAGGCGACTCTCAAATCCTTAGTTATCATTTTATATGAGAAAATTGACACTGTTTTCGGCCAATTATAGTGGCTTTAAATCTAATGCTAACCACGTACAGTGGAAAATCTAAGACTCCAAGATGACCCAATATCCTAAAACCAAAAATGATGATGCTCTTAGAGCCCAAATCAAATGAAAAATCGATCCCATGACTTGGCTAAAATTTGGTCTCGGGCCTTGGTGGTTGGGTTCCGAATTGAGTCAAACATCTAAGATAAAAAAAATAGCAGAGAACAGATGAAAAAATAAAATAAGTTTTTTTTTTTATTCTTTAATCTACGCCTTTGACTCTACACCTCCTCTCTTACCTCTGTTTAATCGTGTAGTCCATATAAGCAATCAACTCAATATATCTACACTGTCAATATGGAATAAAACGTGAGGTTCCAAGCCTTCTAATGCTGAAGTTTCTTCAAGCTACACTTCATGTTAAGAATTTCAGCTAGTTGCACTTGGTTCTACCTTAATTATAACAATCAATAAATGGGAGTTATTCTTGTTTTTAGCACGGTTAAATTTTTTTGATAAATAACATAGCCTAAAAAATATTTATAAAAATAACATTTTTTAAAGAATTATAAAGAACAATTGCTAGCTACTCTCTCAAATTTTAAAATAAACTGACATAATTTATAATAAAAAAAAAAGATAATAGAAGATAAAAAAAAAAACATTTAGAAACATCCTAAAACTTTGTCAACTGATACCACTCATATTGTTGGAAAAATTTCAATAAAAAAAAATTCGATAACAACAAGGAAAGTTATTAACAGTGAGCCATATAAGCCATCCAAAGATGACGGAGTTTACTTGTTTTTGGACAGTTTATGTGGACTATTTTAGTCATTGTTTGTGATGTTTTTAAATATTATTGGATTTGTTTAATTAGGATTTTTTTAAGTATCATTGAATTTGTTTGGTTGAGATTTTTTTAAGGTACTTATGAAGTCATCAATGGAATTTTAATTTACTTCTAGTGTTTGTTTTTTTTTTGTTTTTTTTTCTTTTCTCCTTGTAATTTATGTAAAGAAAGGGGAGAGAAAATAAAAAAAATAAAAAAAACATACATCAAAGTTTGCTAAACTATTAAATGTTTTTTTTAAGCTATGTTATTTTTTTTTTCTATGCTAGAGTACAAAAAATACTCGAAGAAATAGCCACTACAAAAATGATTATGCACTGAATTAAGCAACGATCACAAGGATTTTGCTTTTATGTATAAATAATATTCCATTGCACGCACGATCGTTTCCTTTCTTTTAGGTATCCTATCTCAATCTTAGATCTTGAATAATAACTACAGATACATTCCTACCCTTTTGATTTCTTTTCCATTTATATATATCTATATATATATGTGCTCCATTAAGGTAGAACAATTCCATGCAGTTATTACACTATTGTGTCAACTAATAAAACCTAATATTGTTTTGGAGCATTAATTCCTGCCTTTTTTTTATTTTGCTATTATACACATAGCTAGATTTACCCATGAAAATCATACAAATGTTGAAAGATAATTTTGTCATTCCCACAATATGGCCATACCTCTATGAAATATAAAATTGCTTTTACAATTTTGGATCCAATATTAAAAGAAAAACAAACAATACGTATTTGATATTAAGAGTAAACAAACAAAATTAATTTAAAATAATAAGTGGGATTAAAAAAATTAAAACATATAAATGAGTTAATAAAAAAGTGTTTTTTGATTTCCAATTCTCCTAAAATACACGCAACAAATTGAAAAGGAGAACTTTGAATTATTTATAATTAAATTGTGGAGTTAATATACAATCCGTTTACTTTATTTATATATTTTCATTATTTATATCTATTTTTACTGGATTTGTGCTCAAGATTCCGACCATTTTATTGTGTTAGAATACCACTTGAAAACGATTAGTTTTTTTTTGGGGTGATATGAGTTAATATTAACCGATGTTATGTTATGGATATGGATATTTTGATAAAATTTTCCGTGGATTGATCCTTGAACTAGTGACGGCGTTAAGACAAATTGGCAAGACACTGACGCCGGGTGGGCAACCCTTCGAGGTGGGCGATGCTTGCAACCAACCAGGAACTCTGCACGATATGAATCTGTCGAAAGATTCAGAAGCCAATGGCACCGTCATGTGCAATTGCACCCTCAACCTCAATAATGATGGTTATTGTCATATCACGTCACTGTAAGATTTTTCTTCTTCTTCTTTTTTTTAATTTTTTTTTTGTCTTCTATGTTTATTTGAATACTTGATGTTAAAATATATAAATGTTTTGGTGTTGAATTAGTTGTAGTATGGATAGCCCATTTTTAAATAGATTGGATACATTGCTCCTATGTTTAAATTAATTGTCTGAAAATATCTCTAATCTTAAAGTTGTGTTTGGTATTGGATGAAAATTAATTGTTTAAATTTTAAATCTGAAATGTTATTACGCCAACCCTTCGAGGGTTGTAATTTTGAGTTTATTTTTCAATCATCTAAACATTTGTTTATATATTGATGGTGTTTTTTTCTTTCAATAACAGATATCTAAAAACGCTCAGTCTTCCAGGCGAGCTCCCGCCTGAAATAACCAACCTTACATATCTTGAAATTCTGTAAGAACCTTTTCAGGATATATTTTATTTGTGTTTCTATGTGTATTGATTTTAGAATCTCAAAGTAACTTTTATCGACTAATTTATAAATTATGGAATGGAAATATCTTAATAATAATAAAAAGGAAGAAGCATATTTGACGTTGCTGAACCTAACAAATAAGAATAAAAAATATATATATAATTTTTTAAAGACATGATCACACATAAATCTTAATTCATTATTTTATTATTGAATAATTTCTTTCTAATAATCTTAATAATTAAAAACTCAATATTACAACTCTTAAAGCTATTTGTATACTAAGAAAAATAATTAAAGAGTTATGTATACATTAATAGGTTAAAGAATTCTAAATTAACTAAAAAAATATAGTAAATCTTGAAAAATAATGTTTAGGTTTACTATGTTGTAAAAGAAACTTTACTTTCAACAAGCAAGGTTTATACTCCAAAGCAATGTCTACTTGACGTTTTATAAAGTTGAACAAGTTAAATTCTCAAGTATTGATGCTAAATTATCTGTTACAGTGACCTAACTCGCAACTACATTTCTGGCAATATTCCTGAGGAATGGGCTTCAATGAAACATTTGACAAACCTGTAAGTTCATTCACCTCATCTTTGCTTACCAGTTCATACACAAGGCAGAATTCACCATAACTAGATAACATTTTATGCATGCAGCTCACTTACATCCAATCGCTTGTCAGGAAATATTCCTCTGTACTTGGGAAGTTTTCGTAGCCTGACTTACTTGTATGTATTGAAGTCATAAATATATGTTCTGCCGATTTATCGTTTGTTTTGTTTTCTGTTTCTGTTTTTGACAATGCTAGCTTACTTTGTTCACTAATTTTATTTTTGTCAATTAATCAAATACAAATACATGAAGGTCCCTTGAAGCAAATCAGTTTTCTGGTACTATTCCTTCTCAGCTTGGTAATCTTGTCAACTTAACAGACCTGTAAGACATTTACCTGCTCATCATTATTAAACCAACGCAAGCTAGGCATTTTAGTTGCAATCTTTGATGCTGTGCTATGAATTAATGGTTGCAGGATACTTTCCTCCAATCAGTTGGAGGGAACCTTGCCAGAGACTCTCGCTAAGCTAAACTTGACTAATTTGTAGGCAATCAATTCCTTTCTTCTTTAAACACAGTTTTTGATAATTCAATAGCATCTGGTTTCCTTAATTCGGTTTTGCAATGTGCAGTCGTGCGAGTGATAATAATCTTAGTGGCAGAATACCTGATTTCATTGGGAACTGGAATAATCTTGATAGACTGTGAGGATCTGTATCTGCATGAGATTTTCGTTTCATTTCTCTGCTACATGTTGCACAATATTCCGATATTTTGGTTTTCCTCTTTGGACTAACGAAGTGAATTATACGCAAGTGGACTCCAAGGGCCCATACCTCCTGCCATTCTTTCTTTAGAGAAGTTGACAGACTTGTGAGTCAAACTACTTCCTGAGATGCACAGCAATAAATACAATGATTTTGGTGTTTCCTCTTTGAAGAAGAGAGAAAGAATAAAGGAAACTATAACACATTCTTTTCTTTTCAATGTACTGCAGGAGGATCACTGATATGTATGGACCAGAGTTTAATTTAACCAGCATCCCCCCCAGAGTGAAAAAATTGTTCGTCAACTGTCCGTAAAATGTCTAAAATAAACTTGAGAACATGTTCCATTGAGAACTAATTAAGCCTATCTTTAATTTCTTTGAAGGGTTTTGAGAAACATCAATTTAGCTGGAGTAATCCCAGGAGATGTGTGGACATCGGGTTCTCTGAAAACGCTGTAAGTCTTAACACCTTCACTCATCACCTTATATGTGCTGTAATGTGATAGAAGTTTGTTGCTACCCAATTTTTGACCCATGTTTTGATAAATTTTCAGAAAAATTCAAAAATAGCGAAAAACATTGAAAATCCAAAAAAATACATTTTTAATACATTTGCATCTTTTTTTAGCATTTTTAGCATCGTCTCAAAAGAATTTAAATTTTCAAAGATATTTGGAACGCGTTCAACTTTTCACGCGTCATTTTTAAAATCATTGATTTCCCGCATTGAGTCGATGTTGATATTTGCTCGCTTTCAAAAATACAAAAAAAAAATAAGAAAAATCAAAATTTACAAAAAAAGAGGAAAAGAGAAGGAAAGGAAAAGTTGAGGGACTAGTTTGAAAACCTAGCAAAACTTTTCCTATAAATACCAAGCTACACTGGTTTTTACAAGGGGGCAATTTTAAAAAAAAGGGGGAAACAAAACAAACCCTAAACCTAAATCCATCACTACCCAAACAGCCGCCCCCCACCCATCTCAGCCGACCCAGCGCCTGCCCCTCAACTGCACAGCCGGCCCTCCCCTTGAATTTTTTTCTCTTCTCCCGCAACTGGACAGCCAGCCCCCTCCCGCTGGCCACATTTTTTTTGATCTCCCTGACCCAAAAACAGCAGCCGCCACTCTCCCCCCTCATCAGATTTATTTTTCTTCATTTCTAGCCTTCTCAATCCTCACCGATCTGTCATCATCCAGCTCACAGAACAAGAGCCCCCATTTCCACCTCTCCGAAAACCAGAGCAGCCTCTCTCAGCCAAACAGACCGGCCCCCTCTGCACACAGACTTTCCCCTTTCCTCAGCCGGTTCTCTCCCAAACGGCCGCTCACCTAAACAAGAAAACCGACTCTCTCTCAACCAGCGGCCGAAACCTTCCCTCTGAAAATCGAGCCGCCGCCCAAAGTTTTTTTCCTTTTGTCGTGGCCAAAGCAGCTGCCAGACCAACACCCACCGGTTCACAGACCGGCCTCCACCAGTAGACCCCACGGACGACAGCAGCAAGGCCAACCACCGCTGCCACCAACAGGATCGAAGACCACCGACACGCCACCAGCCCCGACAGCTTCTTCTCCGATCTTCAACCATCCAGATGGCAACAAGCAACGGCGGCGTTGGCCCCAGAGAAAGAAGGGAAAAGTAGAAAATCGAGAGGAAGAAGGGAGGCCGAGGCAGATCTAAAAAAGGGGAGAACTGGGAACTGTTTGTGTTGTTGGGTTGCTTTGCAGGTGATTGGGAGATGCACCGCCGGCGAAGGAAGACAGGGAAGAAGAAGACGTTCCCGATCCACTGGTTTTCGGTCTTCATCGGCGGCGGCGTGTGAACCCACGCGCCACTACTGTTCAGACGACACCAAGACTGTGCAGCACTGTTCCCGAGGATTTCTTTGTGTTTTTGTTGTAACTTTCAGATGATGTGTATATTTAGATATTATTGTATTTGATTTATTTTGAATTTTTGGTTATTTGTGTTACATGTAAAAATTGTGTATGTAAAAAAAACAAAAAAAGAAAAGGAAAGGAAAAGAAAAAGAAAATATAGTGAAAGTGTATAGGTGTGTTTGTATTTGTTTTATGGATGTTTTATTTTTATTTAAGATAAAATTGTAAAGATTAAAGAAGAATTTAATATTTTGATTGGATCACGGTCAAGAATTATTAACTTACATGTAAGTTGTATTTCTAATATCCGATGAAAAGACAATTATTAAAACTTCTTTAACACATCAAAGTCACGAAGCAGCTTACCTCAGGTAGGGTGTGTTAGGGGTGCTAATACCTTCCCTAACCACAACCAGTTCCTTACCCGCGAATCTCTGACAAGACCAGTATATCAGGTTTCCTAGTAGCCCTCAATAAATTACTAGGTGGCGACTCCAACGAACCAATCAATTCAAGCAAAACGACAAACGATAAGATCGCCAGCCGACGCCGCGCGGATTTTTTCTGACGTGCGACAAAGTTAAAAACATGAATATTTTAATAACACCGCAAAATTTGCCTCACTACCGGGTTATGATCTCCATGTACTGTATGGGAAGCAAAATTTCTACGGAAATCCTCTCATAACTTGCTCAAAGGTAAGAAACAAGCAGAAATCTATTCGACGGGATATGTTACTGATGGGTTTGAAATTCTAATACACTAACCATGTACTACGAGACATATGGCATTAATTCTCATAGCAGGAAATTTGAGAGAGCTCCATATGACTAGACTCTCTATCCTAACCAAATGCTCTTCTGGACTATTGCCAGCCACCATGACCAACAGTCCTGTGATCATTTTTTCCCCCCTTTTGATAATTGCCTATGAATCATATTTACTACACTGAAAAGGGCTTATTCATGAAACATGTTTCTCAGACCAACACTCGTACAGAAATATATAGTTTGTAGAAGCACAATCCCGATTCCCTTTGCACCTCTTAAATCCCATTTTGTTTCTTTAAGAAACCACCATCAAAATTCTCATAGGTGGCCTATTGCATTTTGTTGATCAAGTTACTCAGCCTACTGGAGATTAATTAAAATCAGGACCTATTTCAATCCAACCCTGGTTGCCTGCATCGGCTAAAGTGCTACAAGTGGCCTAAAGGGAATTCACTTAATTATCGCCCCCCCTCCCCCCCATTTCATCAAATTCTTTTCTTTTCTTTTTCCTTGATCTGGGACTATCATCTCCTCAAGTTCAGCCACTCTGTCACTCCTATCGAATTAAATTGAAAGAAATTGCTGAACAATTTTATCTTCTTGTATTATAAAGATTTTGAAAAAAAAAAAAAATTGCGTTGGAAGTAAAACAGGTATGGTATAAGATCAACACAGTAATGCAAGGCTAAAAACACAAGAATAAGAAGAAGATTGAGAGGAAAGAACACTTTTGTTAAGTGTTTCTCTTTACGCTCCCTTAACTATTAATTCTCTCTCTTTTGTACTTATAATAATACTGAATTACAAGTCTTTTATAGGTATAAAATCCTAAACAATCAATAAATTAAACTAATATAAGGAAATCCTAATCTGAACAGGAATTGTATTTTGCCGACTAAACCGATTGACCAATTCATTTAATTCAACTAGTCACTCTATTGCAACCGGTCGACCTATTCCTAACCAGTGGACCGGTTCAACTAATTTCCAAAAATTATTTTACTTTCAACATCCTCCCTTAAACTTGATTTCTTTATAACTCTTAACACATCTCTTATCTTGATAAAAACATCATATTTGAGTGGCTTTGTGAATATATTTGCAACTTGATCTTTGTATCTTCACATACTTGACTTCAACTTCCTTGTTTGCAATGCAATTTCATAGGTAATGAAATCTTGTTTCGATATGCATACTTCTATAATGAAATACTAGATTCTTTGCTAATGCAATGACTAATGAGTTATCCACATAAGTTTCAGTAGGCTTTTCTTATAGCATTCACAATTCCTTCAATAATCTTCTTAGCCATATGGAATGACAAACACATGATGTAGTAGCTACATATTCATCTTCACATGTTGACAAAATGACTATAGATTGCTTCTTTGAACTCCATGTGAATGTTGTATCTCCCATGTAGACAAAAAAACTCGTTGTGCTCTCTCCATATCTCCAGCCCAATCACAATCACTATAACCCACAAGTTCAAAGCTATTAGAATAACCATAGAATAAGCCAAAATCAATAGTACCTTTGATATATCGAAGAATTTGCTTCAAAGTTTTAAAGTGTGTTATAGAGGTGTCTTCATAAACCTTCTTACAAGTCCTACTCCAAAAAGTATATTTAAACTCTCAACTAGGTTTTTGAATGTTATAGAGTTTATTGCCCCCTGTTCATCATTCTTTGATATCTTTACTCCACACTTAACTAGAATATTCAATTTTGCAAAATCCTTCATCTTGAACTTCTTAAAAACCTCTCCTATAAACTTCTCTTGATTTACAAAGATTCTGTCATATCCCACATCGGCGGGTGAGGGATCGGTGGCTAGCCTTATTAAGATTGCTGGTTGCTAACTTGTCATACGCGTTTTGGGGTGTTAGTCTCAGATGTGAGCTCGCGTCACCAGGAACAAAACCATGAAGGCGGTAAGGCCCAAAACAGATAATAAATGGCAAGTTGGGTCAGGCTGTTACATTTGGTATCATAGCCGACCTCACTGGTTGTTCGGTTGTGCCGACGGGGTCGTCGAGCTCCTTAAAAGAGGTGGATTGTCATATCCCATATCGGCGGGTGAGGTATTGGTAGTTGGCCTTATTAAGAGTGTTGGTTGCTAACTTGTCATACGCGTTTTGGGGTGTCAGGCTCAGATGTGGGCTCACGTCACCAGGAACAAAACCGTGAGGGTGATAAGGCCCAAAACGAACAATATATGGCAAGTTGGGTTGGGTTGTTACAGATTTCATCTTCTCCTTGTTTGAACTTAATCCCTAAGTATTAAGACATAAGGCCAATATCCGTCATCTCGAACTCTTTGGTCATTGCTTACTTGAAGTCTTCAAACATCATTGTATTATTTCCTATAAAGATTAAGTCATCTACATACAAACATACAAACATATAATAAGAGTATCACCACTCTCTTTGATCTTTATATAGATAACATATTCATTGGAGCATTTAACAAATCCATTTTCTAAGAAATAGCCATCAATGCGACTATACCAAGCCCTTGGGGCTTGGTTCAATCAATACAAGACTTTGTTCAACTTTAAAACTTTGTTTTCATGTCTCTTTACTTCATAGCTCATAAATTGCTTAATATAGACCTTCTTTTTAAGAAAACCATTAAGGTTGATTTGACACCTATTTGATAGATTCTCTATTTATGTTGGGAATCGATGACAATGATTAAGTGAATGGTCTCCAATCCAGCAATGAGAGCAAATACCTCATCATTATCAATCTTATGCTTTTAACTATAGTCTTTTGCCACTAACTTGGCCTGTAACTCTCCACCTTTCCTTTAACATTCTTATTTTCCTTATAGATTCACTTGACACTTATTGGTTTTGATCTATTTAGTCTAAGAACCAATCTATATATGTCATTCTTCTCAATTAAAGCAATCTCCTCATCCATAGTAATTCTCCATTTTGTATCCTGTATTGCCTCTTCAAACACAATAGGATTAAATGTAGCAAGGTGACAATATAGTTTTGCATTATCAATAGGATTAGTTACCTCATATAAGTCATTAAAGCTTCTCATCTTTCTTGGTGAACTTGGTGGAGTGCCACTATTTGAGTTTCCATTAAAAGAAGAAGTTGAACTCATTAGTGTTTATGGAGGTGTGAGTATAGGTTCTTGATGATATTCATATCTTTCCTCCTATTCATCAAGAATCAGTAGGAAGTCATACTTCTCACAATCACTTATCTTCTAATCCCACGCTAATTCTTTATTAAATTCAACATCTCTAATAATTACCATATTTCCATATTTTCTTCATTAGGGTTGTAAAGCTTGTCTCCTTTGGACTTTTAATCATAACTTACAAATATCATCTTTTTGATCTTGTCATTTATCTTGGTTCTTACTTGATCATCTACATGCATATAGTCAATGCTCCCAAAAACTTTCAAAGTGAGAAACATTTGGCTTTCTTCCACTTCATGCTTCTTATAGAGTTATGACATTCTAGCCTTTAGTAGGACATCTATTTAAAAAGAAGATAACACAATCTATAAGTTCGGCCTAAAACTCTTTGGGCATCTTCTTAGATTTGGGCATGCTTCTTGTCATGTTGAGGATGCTTCTATTCTTTCTCTCCACCATGCTATTTTATTGTGAGGATATAGGCATCGTTAGGAGTCTCTTTATACCATGATCTTCACAAAACTTATTAAAATCATTAGAAAAAAATTCACCCCTTATCCATTCTAAATAATTTTATAGAATAACTACTTTTTTTTTCAATTAATGTCTTAAACTTCTTAAAACAACTAAACACATTAGACTTTTCTTTTAAGAAGTATACCCAAGTTTTTCTACTATAATCATCAATAAAAAGTACAAAATACAGATGTTTGCCAAACAAACATGGTTTGATGAGACCACAAACATCAACATGTATTTCTTGTAAGGGTTGACTTGCTCTTGATGTAGACTTTTTCAAAAAACTCTTACGAAATTGTTTGCTCACTAAACATTCGTCACACAACTGATTTGGATATATAATGGATGGTAGACCCTTCAACATCTTCTTTTGTGCCATCATTTTCAAGCTATCAAAGTTTACATGCCCAAGTCTCATATGCCAAAGCTAAGTTTCATCCTTCACACATGTATTTAGGCATTTAGGCATATCTGTCTCTATGTTTAGCAAGAAAATTATATATATTTTTTATCATGACTACCTTTGCAATCATAGCTCATTTCGTGTCAAGTAATGTCAAAATATAATCTTTCATTTTAATCTCATACCTCTTCTCCAATAATTATCATAAGCTTAATATGTTGTTTTTCATCGTTGGTATATAATAGACATCAACAATAAATTGATAACTTTCATCTTTCAGTTTAATCAAAATCATACATTTTCCTTTGATGGCAACTTTTGAATGATCCGCAAAGGTGACATTGTCTATAATTGCTTCATCAAGCTCCATGAACTTGTTTTTTTCTTCACACATATGGTTGCTAGCTCCATTTTCTAGATACCATATGTTCTTTTTGTCTTGCATTCTCTTATTATGCATTTATAGTAGGGTGGCTTCCTTCTCTTCTTCTATTATAAGATTTACGTTCTTCTCAACCCTCTTGGTTGAACTCTAGCAATCTCTAACATAATGACCTTGCCTTTTAACAATTATAGTATTTAACTTTTGATTTGTCAAACCTGGATCTTGGATTGTCATTGTCAGTGTAACCAATCAACCAAATTGTTTCATGTAGTCGACCGATTGACCTGTTGAGGTTGCCTCAACCTTCTTTTCCAAATCCGCCTCTTACTCCTCTTTCTTTGCTTTGTTCATGTCATCTACCCCCGTGGAAATATGCAGAACAATCTTGCTTTGAAATAAGTGTTTATGCACCCACATCCTTTTGAATCTCATTGACTCTTTCATGGGTTTGTAATTTTCCCATGAAACCTTGTATTGAGAGAACATCCATATTTTGTGATTCTTCTATCGCGATAACCATATAATGAAACTTATTTTGTAGTTAGCGTAGGATCTCCTCTACCACACGTGTCTCTTCCATCTTCTCTCCATATCTCTTCATTTGATTGTATATGGCTAATACTCTTGCAAAGTATTCTGAAATATCCTCCGATTCAAGCATATATAACTTTTCAAAGTTACCATGTAAAATACCCTTCTCACATTATCAACTCCTTATTTAATTCTTGTAAAATATTTCATGCATATTTGGTGGTGGTTGTGTTGGCCAGTATCTCAAAAGTAGTGTTGTAACCCATTTTTGGGTCCCCACAAAATATATATAAAAATATATAGCCAAAGGAGGTTAGAAAAATAACAGGAGGCAGAAGCGCTCAGAAAATGGTTGGAAAATGGGTCAATGAGGTTAAAAATACAAAGATTGGATTTTTGACAGTATATTCTTGAAGGAGGAGAGCCCTGTTGAGAAGGGAAATTTGAAATTTGAGGAGAAAAACCCAAATTTGGATGTTTATGGACTTAATTGGATTTTTAAATGAATTTATAGGAGATTTGATTGTAAGAAAAATTGATTTTTAAGTCAATTTGGGCTTTAATTAGAAGAAATTTAAGTTCTGGGCCAAAATATATTTTTTAGGAATTTATTAGGTCAAATCAGGGGCTTAATTGCATAAATATTGAAGTTTAAGGGCCAATTGGGGACTTAATTGAGAAAATCCGAAACCAGGGACCAAATTGGAAGAGGCGCGTAAATGGAGGGGCTGGAATTAATTGATTCAGGGGCCTAATTGAAGAAATTGAAAGTTTTTTTGATCAATTAAGGGCTCAATTGCATAAATCAGAGGCCAAGGACTAAAGTGAAAAACGCGGCCAACAAGAGGGGCAGAGACCGAAATTGGCAGGGGCACAATTGAAAAAAAACAAAAGATAATTGAGGGCTGATTTGAAATTTGGCGCTTTCTGGCGCCATTTTTAATTGAAACGGCGTGTTTTATCCAAAACGACGCCGTTTCATGCATAAAAAAAAAAGAAGAAAGGGGACCGAACGGTACCGTTTTGAACGGCACTGTTCCCCTTTCTTCTTCCTCACTGGACGCGATGCAGAAGAAGGAAGAAAAATGGTTTTTCTTCTTTAAACCGGTCTCCCTCTCCTCGAGGCCACCAACCCGAAGCCCCACGCCGTTGGACCACCGACCGAAGACACTGACCGACCACCCGCCGCGCGCCTACCCGAAAAACAGGGAGCGGAACCTCGACAACTGCACCCAAATGGCCGACCAACCGCCGCAGCCCTTGCTCCCCATGTGCAACCATAAAAAGCCCCACCCCTTGGCTCTATAAATAGACCGAAGAACACTGAAAATGAGGAGGAAAACAAACGAGAAAAACAGAGGAGAGTGGAGGAGAACGAAAAAACCGAAAGAGAGAGAAAGGGGAGAGGAAAAGAGAGAACCGAAAGAAAGGAAAAAGGGGGGAAAGAAAACCAAAGAAGAAGAAGAAAGGGGAGAAAACGAAAAGGAAAGGAAACGGAGGACAAGGGAGGAGGAAGAACCTCCCTCTCGGCTACTAACAGCAGCGCCACTACCGCCGTCCGAGAGTCAACCGCCTCCGCCTCCAGCAGCACCAGCACTGGCACCGCCTCCAGCAGCAGCAGCAACACCAGCGCCATCGCCTCCTCCGCGCCAGGTAATTCTTCTTCCTCCCTTCATTACTGCACTTTTTTTTTTAAATAACGTTTTGCATGCAAAAGGGTGGGGGGAAAATAATTCCCCCCGCCATCGTTTGTTGCTGGGCCAGGCTGGTCCTGGCCCAGCCCAGTCTTCTGGGTCGGGTCTGGCCCAGAAGAGGATAATAGTATTTGGGCCGAAATCGGCCCAATCCATTTTTGGGCAGAGATCGGCCCAACACTTTTGGGGCTGAGTCCGGCCCAGTTGTTTGGGCCGGCCCAGCCCGATTTAATATTATATATTATATATATATATTATATTTTGTATTACTTATATATATATGTGAAAAATTACAAAAATTCTGCAAAAAAATTATTTAAAAAAATATGTGATTTTGTTGTAATTTTATTACTGTATTTTGATTAATATCGGTTGGTATTTTTATACTCTAAAGATACAAAATCCAGTTTTAAAATACCCGGTTTTCATCAAAACATCAAAGATTTTCAAAATAAAAAATGTCTTTTGCTTTCAAAAATTTTCTAAAAATATCTTTAAAAATATTGTTGATTTTTCTGCATTTGTTTTATCAAAGTGGATTAATATTTGGTTGTATTTTTATACTGTAAGAATACAAACCCAGTATTAAAATACCCGATTTGCGTCAAAACACACAAAAAATACATAAATTAAAAAGGTTTTGTTTTCGTGCATACGGCCTAGTCTCTCCAACATATATATATAAATATTATAACATCATATTTTCACACAACAAAGGAAATTTCAAAAATCAATATATGTATTAGCATGCATTTTGGCTTTAATAACCAGTTTATTCGAGCCATGAGAACTAGGCCAATATTTCAAAAATTCTAAAAAAATCTTTTTGTCCTCTTTTAGTATATGGGATTACAAATTTAAACATAAAATGTATTCCTGCTATTAAAAATATAGCTTTTTTTTACATAGACATTAGAACGGTTAGGTTTTACCCGATAAGATAAGGACCTCCTTATTGAGGAGGACTTTTCTTGAACCATAGACGGACCAACATACATAGACATTAGAACGGTTAGTTTTTACCCGATAAGATAAGGACCTCCTTATTGAGGAGGACTTTTCTTGAACCATGGACGGACTAACAACTAGGAAACACAACGAGACCTTGAATTTTATCAGACAAATAAACAATGCAGCTTACCTTAGGTAGGGCGTATTTGGGGTGCTGATACTTTCCCTTTACGCAACCAGTCCCCGTGCCCGATCTCTGAGACCAGTTAGGGTTCCTAGTGACCAAAATACTAGGTGGCGACTCCCACACCATTCTTCACTGCTAAGAGACAAATAATTCCTTGTCTCCCCATATTGACCACACATATACACCCCCCATCACACATTCGAGGGTGGACGATCGCCGCGACGTCGCGCACGTGCGACAAGTAGCATCATCCAGACATTGGTGGGTCATTATGAGTTCTTATTGATTCTTCCTTTGTGTCTTTTGCACGGCCTCCCTTTAGGCTGGAATCCACGTTGCTCCATCTATAAGCTTCTCAATTTTTTTTCAACTGTCTCCCATACATCTTGGGAACATAGCCAAGCTTTTACTTGAATACACAAGTTTCGTAGTTGCCCTTTGTCAACCTAGGACATTAAAGTGAGAAGTTTGGATTGATCATGTCTAATAATCAAACCTAATTAAGCTCTAATACCACTTGTTGTAAGTAAAATAGGTGTGGTATAAGATCAACATAATAATACAAGGCCAAAAACTCAATGACAAGAAGAAGATTGAGAGGAAGGAATACTTTTGTTAAGTGTTTCTTTTAAAGCTCCCTTAACTATTCTTTTTTTTTTTTGTACTTATAATAATGCTAAATTACAAGTCTTCTATATAGGCATAAAGTCCTAAGCAATCAAGAAATTAAACTAATATAAAAAAATCTTAATCTGAACAAGAATTGTATTTTGCCAACTGAACCGGTCACTCTATCTCAATCGGTGGACCTGTTCCCAACTGGTCGACCGGTTCAACTAATTTCCATTAAAATCATTGTGCTTTCAACATTTAGAACCTTATTTCTAAACCTTCTTCCAAACATTCTAAACACTTTTACATCCTTGACATTTAACTTGGTTTGTGTTTAACCATGAACCAAATGAAACCTAAGTAAAAATAATGCAGGTATTTGCATTTCGCAGAAGCTCCAGCTTGTCTATTGCAAAACTACTTACAAAGGTGCAAGGGATATTCTGAAAACTAAAGCTGGAAAATCTTTTACTGTAACTTTTGCAGGGATTTAACTTTCAACAAGTTGGAAGGAGAAATTCCTTCATATGCAAAAACACGTGAATTTATGTAAGTATTTAAATTTGAATATTTGCAATCAGAATGTTGAAATCTGACCATGGATGGAGGAGTGAATTGTGCTGAAAGAATCAATCTGGCTTTTGAAAACCAGGTTTTTGAGTGGAAACAATCTGACAGGAAGTGTCCCAGACTCATTTTTCCAAACAGGCAAAAATATGTATGTTTCTGAAATGTATCACAGGTTTCAGTTATTTCAGTTTAGATATTCTGTTCAACTTCTCTGCTCTCTTGTAAAGATATAACTGCTGATAATTGATCAACCATTAATATTTTTAAAGTGGTCTTCTGAGTGAATCTTGATAATCTAAGGCTACATATATATTCATGCCAAAGGCATTTTTATCTATCCCGGTAGCGCCTCAACGAAAGCCTGGTTTCTGAAAATATGTGGTTTTTTTTTAATCTGGCTTAGCATTTCATTTGTTCCACTTATTATTAATTTTGTTGAGGTTCATATTCATATTTATGATTCCCTTGGCTTCTTGCAGTGATTTTTCCTACAATAACTTTTCATTGCTACCAAGCTGTCAAGATAACCAGTAAGGATATCTATTTTCTTAAATTTGGGATACTCCTGGTTGCTGCGAAACTTAATGATTTGAATCTATAAACCAGGGGTACAAACACGTACAGGAGTTCATTCATCAAGAATAACTTGTAAGGCTCCTCTTATACACTCTGGAGAGCGATATTTTTGGTATTTCATGTTGTTTGAGATCCAATCTGGTAGTTGTCATACCAAGTCCAATAATCTTGTTCCAAGGAAAAAGCACCACAACTGATAAAAGAGGTGTATTTAATTTGGAAATGGAGCTCTGGAAAGATAAAATTTCAAAATTCTCTGTTGGGATATTTTAAAGGGATTTCTTAAATGCAGACAGGCAGGTAAATATCCCTTATAAAAACTCACTCCCGTAGACTAAAAACATCTTTGCAATGTTGGAACCTGCGTTAACAGAATATGCTGCTAATCATATAAACCATGTTCATATATAGTTTTCAGGGGAGAAAATACATTATAAATCAGATGCTAAGCAGGATTTTAACTGAATATCTTTGGAGTTAAATCTGCAATTTATAATTATATCTTTAAATCCTATCCAGATTTTCTTTCTCAGCACAAACTTGGTATCCTAGGATCAGATATACCAGGCCATGTCCTTACAAAGCTTTTAAAATAAATAGAAATCATCAATTATAGACGTTGTTGATTAATGCTGAATGAATGAATGAAGAACATAAGAATGTGACATGCTTTATTATTCATTTACCCCAAGATATAAGCACAAACACTCATGAAGAAGGAACAGCCATGCACCGATTTTCTTTCTTGAGGCATGGTTTCGATATCTGATTCTTACATTGCAGTTTGCAGAACCATTTGAAATTCTTACTATAATTTCCATGTCTTACAGAAGCGGACTTCTTCCATGCTCAGGCATACATGAATGCCCCAAAAGTATGATATTCTTTCCCCTCCTTAAATGAGAAGTAACGAAGTTCTTTAAAATCAAAGCAAATCTGTTTCAAATTTATTAGCATACCGAAATCAGTGATCTACTATAATATCAGTGTCTGTGTATTTATTTGAGCACGAGTACTAATTCAACGTAGATTTTTTTGCCTAAATTATACGTTCTATTCTGCACACAGATCTATTAATGATGTATTCATTCTCAGTTTTGTTGGACAAGTAAGGATTTATCTGTAACCAAAACATGGCCTCAAGCAGAACTTGAGCACCACACGTTTTCACCGACTCGAGTTGAACACTGATTGTGACAAGCCACTTGGAAAAGTATTAGCCAATAACTAATCGATTTCAAGCTATATAGTAGAGTAATATATAGCTCTTGTTGTAGAGCAAAGGGATCCAAAAATCTCAACACTTACACGCCCCTACAAAGGGAATATTTGCATCTGTACTAATTTGACGTATTGCAGGTTATCGTTCATTCCATGTAAACTGTGGTGGACCGGATGTAACCAGTGGGAGTATCTTGTATGAAGGTGACGTAAGCATTGAAAGTGATGCTGCTATGATTTATTCCAAACAAGGATCAAACTGGGGATTCAGCAACACAGGAGATTTTATGGATGATAATAATGATGGCTCCGGATATAAATTTAGTTCACAGGACTCTTATTTCCCGACGGATACGGTGTATTATACAGCACGCAAAGCAGCCATCTCTCTCACTTATTATGGATATTGTCTAGAAGATGGGATTTACACTGTTAAACTCGACTTTGCTGAGATACAATTCACAGATGACGAATTGTACAAAAGCGTTGGAAACCGCTTTTTTGACATTTATATTCAGGTAATTGAGATTAAATTATCCAAAAAGATGATTTTTTTTTTTCTTTCAAAAAGATCCTTTTAACTTGGGATTTGTTTTCCAGGGGAAACTAGAGAAACAAGATTTTAATATTAAGAAGGCTGCCAATGGATCTAACAAAGCTTATTCTATAGAATTCAAAGCCAATGTGACAGACAATACCTTGGAGATCCGTTTATACTGGAATGGAAAAGGGACTACTTGCATTCCAAAAAGAGGAAATTACGGTCCTCTTATTTCTGCAATAACTGTATGCTCAGGCATGTTTTATATATATATTCCCAGAATTTCATTTGAAAGTCACTGACTTTGCGATTTCATTCATATACAATGACCTTTATCAATTAAGTTAAAATGAAAACCGAGCAATGATATCATAGATTTGTTGATCAAGAACTTATGAATTCAAATCTCATCACCCCTTAGACTTAGCCTTGGTCATTTCCCCCACCGGTTACATAATTAACAAACAAATTCTTCCTTATGAACCAGGCTTTGATTTTCATCATAACTGTATGTAAGCTTCTACTCAGTTCATTATACCATCTAAGAAGCACTTTATGGTTTGTTGTTTTCAGGCCAGAGAACTTATTGTCCAGGTGAGAAGTAAACTGCTGCCCTGCAGTGATTTATTGTCCCATTGGCTTTCTGTGTTTGTACGTGTAACTTTGTTTAATTTCAGAACCTGGAGAAGCAAGTAAAAGACCTATCGTGGTTGGAGTTGTCACTTCAGCCTTACTCCTTGTTTTCTTGGTAATGGGTGTCATTTGTTGGAAATTCTATTTTAGAGACAAGTTCATGAGAGAACGAGGTACATTGAAATCAATCATCTGCGTGCTAAAGCCTTTTCCTTAATTAGTTAATTAGCAGCTATTACACGCGCAAACATCTAGAATATAACACATCCGCGCATTGATGATGTTGAAGCATTTCCCTTGTGTCACCGACAATTATGTGCAGATCTCAAGGGGCTAGATCTAAAAACTGGTTCCTTCACTTTGAGGCAGCTGAGAGCTGCCACTAACAATTTTGATTCTGCTGGAAAAATTGGAGAAGGTGGATTTGGCTCCGTATACAAGGTCTGTCACTCTAATATTCTCTTGCATAGTATCCCAGTTGATCATTGGACCTTTTGTTTGATAATGCAAAATGTCTACAATAAATTCAAAGCAGGGTAAATTGTCAGATGGAACTCTTATTGCTGTTAAGCAGCTATCTCCTAAATCCAGGCAAGGAAACCGAGAATTTGTGAATGAAATAGGCATGATATCTGGTTTACAGCATCCCAATCTTGTAAAGCTTTATGGATGCTGTATTGAAGGAGATCAGTTGCTTCTGGTGTACGAATACATGGAAAACAACTCCCTCGCCAAAGCACTTTTTGGTAACCATAATGGCATCTGATTACTTTCCAGTAAAATCTTCTTCTTCTTTTTTCAATAATAGCATCGACTAGCAAAGTTGAAGTCATTTTATTTAGTGAACCTCCTTTACTGGATTAGCTACAGGTTCAGAAACAAGTTTTCTGATGCTGGATTGGCCAACAAGATATAAGATATGTGTTGGAATAGCCAGAGGTTTAGCATTTCTCCATGAAGAATCTGCAATCAGGATTGTTCACAGAGACATCAAAGGTACAAATGTATTACTCGGCAAAGATCTAAGTGCCAAGATATCAGACTTTGGACTAGCTAAGCTCAATGAAGAGGAGAACACTCACATCATGTTTACTCCTCTCATGATGAACTGAGTTCTTGGTTAGAGCAATTGCGGATTGATTATCCATTTTTAGCACCACTTTCTTAGGTTCAGCCTTTAGCAATTCTCCTAACAATCGACTCAGCCACACACCTTGACACGCTGCCGCACAACCAGCAATATATTCTGCTTCGCATGAAGACAGCGCCACCACTTTCTGCTTTTGTGAACACCAGCTGATCGGATTTGCCCCAAGAAAGAATATCAATCCTGAAGTGCTTTTTCTATCATTATTGTCACCAGCCAGATCACTGTCTGAAAACCCGATCAGCTCCAAATCTCCTTCTTTCTTCTCATACACAAAACCAAAGTTCAATGTTCCCTTCACGTACCTCAGTATGTGTTTTACTGCTGCCATGTGTTCCAGCGTGGGTTTCTCCATAAATCGACTTACCATTCCAACAGCAAACGCCAAGTTTGGACGTGTGTGCAGCAAGTATCTCAAACTGCCAACGATACTTCGATACAAAGTTACATCTACAGGAGGTTCAAGGCTGTCCTTGTTCAATTTCAGGCGAGGCTCCATAGGAATCTGTGTTGAGTTACAGTCCTTCATCCCACATTTCTCCAGCACCTTCTTTGCAAAACCCGATTGCTTTAAGGTGATTCTTGTTGGAGTCTGACACACTTCAATTCCCAAATAATAGCTAAGCAACCCAAGATCACTCATTCTAAATAGCCCTTTCATCTGAGATTTGAATTTGTCAATGTCTCGAATACATCCTCCAGTGATAATTAAATCGTCTACGTATACTCCAACAGTTAAATTTCCTTCCTTTCTCGTGTACATCGCATGTTCTAGAAGACACCTCTCAAAACCGAGTGCCTTCAACGACTTATCCAACTTGGAATTCCATGCTCTAGGCGTTTGTCGCAAACTGTACAAGGCTTTATACAGTTTCAGCACCTTATACTCTTCTCCTTTTATCTCAAAACCCGGTGGCTGCAGAACATACACATCCTCCTCCAATTCACCGTTAAGGAAAGCGGATTTTACATCCATGTGATGCACTTGCCACCCCTTTTGTGCAGCGATTGATATCAACAACCGTACAGTTTCCAATCAAGCAACAGGAGCAAAAACTTCGTCAAAATCTATCCCGTGCTTTTGAACATACCCCTTTGCTACTAACCTTGCCTTGTGTTTGATTATTCTCCCTTGAGTATCTTTCTTCAATTTAAACACCCACTTCAAACCAATTGGCTTTTGATTTTCTGGTAAAGCAACTAACCTCCATGTTGCATTCTCCTGTATGCTGGAAATTTCTTCTTCCATAGCCTTTCTCCATGCTGAATTGGTTCTTGCTTCTTCATAACTCGTAGGCTCCTCCTTTCCTAGCAAACATAGCCCCAAATAATCCAATTCAGTAGGAATAGTTTTGTCGTACAAACTGTTTAGGTCTCGTTTCCCTCTTGGTCCCACTTCTGATGCCTCTGGATGGATGAATTCGGATGCCCTCTGCTCAACAGGAAACGACACTGGAGTTTGAGCATTTCCAGAGCCGAATCCATCTGCTCTGTTGCTACCAGCAGATGTATTCTCAGGCTCGCCATATTAGGATACAGCATCTCTTCCTCAATTCGTTGATGGGCAGCATCACTTGAAACTGCAACAGGAAAATAAAGAACAGTAAAGATATCCTTTGCTGGTTTAGATTCTGTAGCCGATGAATCAGTCCAGTCCCACTTCTTTTCTTCATCAAACACGGCATCACGAGTCACTACCACCTGTTTTGTCTTTGGATCAAACATCCGATAACCCTTGGTATTCAAATCATATCCAATAAACACCATAGTTTTACTTCGATCTGCTAGTTTCGGAAGGTGAGGTGTGACATTCTTCACGTGAGCAATACATCCAAAAATTCGCAAGTGTTCAACTCTTGGCTTTCGATTGTAGTAGGCTTCATAGGGTGTCTTGTCAACTAGACTCTTAGTTGGTGCTCTGTTCAGCAAGTAAATTGTCGTTGACACCGCTTCTCCCCAAAATTCGCCGGGAACACTTTTACTTTTCAGCAAACTTCTTGCCATGCCAACCACTGTCTGATTTCTCCGTTCCACGACACCATTTTGCTGCGGAGAATAAGGTGCAGTAAGGTAGTGTTTAATACCATTTAATTCGCAAAAGCCCTTGAACTCATTTGATGTGAATTCACCACCACGATCACTTCGAAAAGCTTTCAACTTACACCCCTTCTCCATTTCGGCTGCAGCTTTGATCCTTTTAAAACTTTCGAACGCCTCGGCTTTGCTTGAGATCAGAACCTGCCACATAAACCTTGTGCAATCATCGACAATTAGCATAAAATAACGCTTTCCCCCATTCGTAGTCGGTGTGATTGGCCCACACAAATCTATATGCCACAACTCAAGAGGGTACTCGGCTCTGAAATTTGATTCAGCAGGGAATGGTTTTCGTTATTGTTTTCCAATCAAACATCCATCACAAATGCGATCTTCATGCTCGATTATGGGCAAGCCGTGCACCATCTGTTTCTGACTTAGAGACTTCAAAGCATGAAAATTCACATGCCCGTATCTTGCATGCCATCGCCATGCTTCTTCTTTGCTCCTTACCAGAAAGCATTCGGGTAGAGCTGGTGCTATGTTAAGCACATATAACCGGTTGCTTGACCTCTTCACTTTTGCTAGTAGCCTTTGTAATCTGTCCAAAATAGTCATAACACCTCCTTCAATCACAACCTTGCATCCGTTTTCATCCAACTGGCCAAGGCTTATTATGTTGCTCTTCAACATTGGGATGTAGTAGACATTAGTAAGTATTCGATGTTCACCTGTGAAGTCTTCAAGCAAAACCGAACCTCTTCCTTGGATTTTTACAGTCGAGCCATCCCCAAATTTGACTGACCCTGTAATAGTCGTGTCAATTTCAGCAAATTTTTCAATACATCCGGTCATGTGGTTATTTGCGCCGGTATCTAAATACCAAGCCTTCTCTCGGGTGCCTTTTATCTTTGGCACCACCTTGTCTTCGTGCAGTAACACATGCTCGTTCTGTATTGAGTGGCTGATAACACAAGTTTCGGCCATCAGTAATGTCGGTTCATTATCGGTTTGTGTTGTAACAAAATTAGCCATCTCTCTTCGGTTTGGCTTGGAACAATCTTTTGCGAAGTGTCCAAATTCATTACAATTGAAACACTTAACCTTGGATTTGTCGAAGTTTCGTGGCTTTCGGTCTTCGTTAGTGCGTTCACCATTTCCTCGACCTCCACCATATCCACGCCCACTACCATGTCCTCTCCAGTGACGTCCTCCTCTTTTGTTGTTGCTGAAACTTTCATATTTCTTTGCCTTTGGGGTTCTTGCTTCCCTTTCGGCTTGGGTGAATAGAAACTGCTCTCCTGTACTCTCTGTATGAAATCGCCCCTTCAATCCCTCTTCAAATGTTCTCAAACGCCCAATAGCTTCTGAAACCGACATCGTGTCTACATCTCCAAACTGCTCAATTGTCCCAATGATTTGAAGAAATCGATCTGGAACCGAACTGAACATCTTTTCAACAACTTCGCTTTCTTCAAGTTTCGCGCCAAGTGATCGGATCTCACCAACCAAGGCAGTCAACTTCATCGAATACTCATTTACGGTTTCTGAATCTTGCATATGCACCTTGTACAATTGTCGTTTCAGTACTTGTACACGTGCCTTCTTGACACGATCTTCGCCAATTCGCATCTCCCTGAGTGCGTCCCAAGCCTCCTTTGTCGTCTGCTTCTCCGCGATTGCCATCATCACGTCATCTGGCACGGCTTGAGAGATGGCTACCATGGCGCCTTGATCTTTGTCGTCGTCTGTGTCTGCACCTTCGATCACTGACCATACTCCTAGCGAACGCAAGATTATCTTCATCTTGACAGCCCATATGCCGTAGTTCGTTTCGCTTAACATTGGATAATGGATCGGGATTGAGGCTCCTCTTGTCGTCGGTTTGACGACTGCAAGCGTCTTAGATTGATCTCCTTCAACACCGGCCATTGCTTTGACAACCTTGGCTCTGATACCAAAATGATGGTTATTCTTTCTTACGGCCAGTCACACAATTTGGGAAACTCACACAATCACAGAGACAAAATAATGAAAGAACAGAGGCCTTTTGTGATGCTTAACTCACTGCATCATTTTCTGATTTTCTTATTATATATAGAAGCAAATACGAAAGGTTACGTCCTCTAAATAACCTCTAAATCATAACTGCTATATGAAAAGTTACGTCCACTAAATATGAAAGGTTACGTCTACTCTTAAACTCTGCTGGAATTAAAACAAAACAAACTGAAATAAAACAACAAGATTAATTCTATCACAGGTCAGAGACCAGAGTTTAAACAGCACACAAGACCTCTTTCCTCCATCTAATAAATCATGGATTGGAAATTCCTCTACATCTGCCCATGATCTTTACCCCATCAATCCCGAGTCCATAAATTTAAACATCAGTGAAACCTCGTCTTTAATTGAATAAAGCCAAAGACATGCTTGGAGCTTCGTTTGTAATCATATAATGATGATACTGAGGATCGATAATTAGACGTCTACACAACGTCTTGTTGCTTACCATCCATCTTGGTATGCTTATGGATTTATAATTCTATATAATGTAAACGGTCTATGGAAGCTATCTCCGTGGTTGTGAGAATTCAGAGCCCCAGACACTTTTCCTGGCCAATGATTATTACTCCCGATTTATGGGGATGGATATTATGAATATTTTTAATAAAATTTAAATTTAAAGAAGGGCTTGTTTTTGTATGAGATTCTTGAATTTCATATGACTACGGACTGTTGAATTATAAATATAGACAGACCTGTGTATAAAGCTCGGGGGCCAGAAAGAAATAAACATAAATTATGTCCAGCATTTAATTCCAGCCCCTTCCTTGCCGAATCAGCCCTTCCTCACAAACACAGCCCTCTCCACCAGCACCATCATCTTGCCTCCTCCATTCACTTCCTCTCACCAAAACCTCCCGTAGCCAGCCATTAACCCACACTGTAAACTCATCTTCTCCACAAATGGTGATTTCTTATCCATTTTTACATTCTAAACTTCATTCGTAATGTGGGGTGCGAAATCGACATTAATTGAAATTGAAAGAATCACACTTTATTAAAAAATTTAGAAAAATAAAATTAATAGAAGAAATTATTGGATACCGTGAACGAGCCACACTAGAGCAATAGGGTTAATCTTTTTAATTTTTTGAAGTATTGATTTTTATTAAAATATTAATATAATAGCTTTTCAAGGTTTTTTTTTTTTGTTAGCTACTAATTAATCCAAGTTTTTTTTTTAATTATTGTTTTTGTATTTTTTTTTTTTACAAAATTTCTCTTCGAGCCCTAACCTATTAATTAGTTAAGTAAGCTCTTATACTTTATGTTTTAAAGAAGTTTCTTTCATCTTTTCTATTTATTTTATTATCTAATTTTTGTTTTATTTCTTTATATTAGTTATTGAAAGTGTTGAGGTTTATAATAATTTATGGGTTTATTGAATTAATATGTTTATGGGTAATATTATATGCTAATGGATATGAATTGAAATGAGTTTTGATGAATTGATAAGTATTTTGCTATGAATTTCATATGAAAAATAACGGTGATAAATTTACTAGTAATTAAAAATAAAGTACAGGACAACTTAAAAAATTAGAGACATAATAGATAAATTAAAAAAAAAATATTTAATATTTATATTTAATCCACTTGTACAAAACAACAAGTCAGCAAGAATAATATTAATTTATGACAATCCTTTTAATGAATGATTTTAGATGTTATGTATCATATGTTAGCATTGAATTATTATCAAAAACTTTTCTAGTTTTAAGATTTAGAAATAAATTAGAAATAAATAAATAAAAGTTTATTGTATATATTAAAAAAAAGATAATGTTATAACGAGAGTGTTCGTTTGAGAAATAAATTTGCTCACGGTGATAGTGTAGGAAAAAAAACTCAATATTCAAAGCAAATGATGGCTAGCAAAAGTATTAAAACCGAGGGCGGCTTTATCAGATATAGTAATTTATTAAAAAATATTAATTTAAAATGGTTTTGTTTTGTTTAAAAAAGTATTAACAACATATTCTTTAAAAAGGTTTTGTTTAAAAAAAAGTTATTTTTGATATAAATATATTAAAAAGATATAAAAATATTAAAAAATATTAATTTAAAATAAAAATAAATAAAAATTTAATTTGTTTCTAAAACCATTCTTCAAACATAAAAATAATTGCAAGTATGAAACTGTCAATAATGCACCAACTAGCTATCTAATTGAGTCCATCATAAACTTCAAATAGCACCAGGTGGAAAAGAGATTGGTCTATATATGTCTACATCAATCAGCTATATAACTGAGTCTATCAGATTTATGCAAAAAAGAAAAAAGAAAAACTGAAAAAAAAAATAAAAAAAAATCAAGTTAATCAAATTAATCTCCAAAACTCATCATTTAGATTATAAAAATAAAATAATGAATTAAAAATTAAAATAAAAAAAATTAAACAATGAGTTCAAAATTAAACAATAAAATAGTGAAATCAAAATTAAATTATAAAAAATTATAAAAAATTATAAAATTTAATATCTAATAAATCTAATGTTAAAAAATAAAATTAAAATTAAATAAAAAAATTATTATTCCAATTAACAATGAATTCTGAGGAGGGTTAACAATAAAATCAGTATTTGCAAAAAGAAAAAGAAAAAAGAAAGCAGAAAATTCTACTTTGAATTAGTGAACAATTGATGGTGAAGTCCTCGGTGCCCTTTACAGCAGTATGGAATGAACTTCTAGCAATGCGGGTCCCTTTTATTAATACCCCAGCGCGACCAAGACTTTAATTTTTGTTTTACTTTCTCATACGGTTAAAATAAATGATTTTTTTTTATTTGAGGTTAAATTGAATTTTATTATTGAAGCATGTTTTTTATACGGTTAAAATAAATGATAATTTTTGAATTGCAACTAGCTATATAATTGAGCCTATCATAAACTTCAAATAGCTTGTTGTCCTCTACCACCAGGTGGAAAAAGAGATTGTTCTCTGTCTACATCAATCCGTATTTGCAAAAAAAAAAAAAAAAAAAAAAGCATTCGTGTTCTTAGTGCACTTTATAGCCAGTGGTCAACAATCCCGAATTAAAAAAAAAACCATTGAAAAATCACAATGGAATAAGGTTGTCAATTATATATTGATAGGTGTTTTGATTTTTAATTGGAATAAAATATTTTAGTTTTGGAATGTTTTAAAATGTTATTTTAAAATTGTTCCATGGTTATATATATATATATATTCAATATATATAATTCAAATTTAAGATAAATTAATTATAAATTATGCAATACAAACACAATGCCAAACAAATATAATTTTAAAATTTAAAATATTTCTAAATAGTCAAGATTAAATAGATCTTTAACTTAAATTAATTCAACTTAAATAAAATATCAAAATAGTATGAAAGTAAAATTTTTCAACACAAATATTTTAAATATAAAGTTAGGTCAATGTTATTAAGGCTAATGAGATCTAAAGAATCTCTTTTTTTGCTCAAATTCCTACAAGATATAAACATGAAAAAAAAACAACATGAATATAAACCATATATATTAGTGATAAATCTAATTTAAAAATAATAATATCATTAGTAATGAAAATAGTAGTAATAATTTTCAATATTATTATTATTGAAAATAGTAATGAAAAATAATTTTTAATACTTAGGTGATCTAATTAATTAAATTGAACCGGATTTAATTTGATTCAATAATTTTTGAAGATCGAAATGAAAGATGTGAAATAAAACAACAATATTCTAATTAAAATTTGGTTGAAAAATTTAGAACAGATTAAGATTTGAAATGAAATAAAATAAAATTTTTATTTTATTCTGTTTTTTAAATTAATATAAAATGTTTCGATTATTTCAAACAAAATGAAATTGAATTTACAACTTGCTATGGAAAGAACTGTGGGTCTCTTTTGTTAATACTTGAAACAATGTACGTTCTTCGCATGTACGTTCTTTGAATGTTCAAGTCAATAAATTGACTAGTCGGGTTTGAATATCTGAGAGTTTTTCCATGAAAATGCTTTTTAGCAGCCGACGGCGCTAGTGATGTGAATCATTCAACATGATAGCTTGCAGTCAATAAATTGGTGGCTCAAATGCCTCGATACGTGCCTGCGTCCTTATCTTTTAAATTTCAACTTCTTGCAACCTGCAACTAACTAGGAGAACCATAGAAAATATTTTTTTTTTATTTCAAATTAAGATTTTTATTTTTTTTCCTCTTGAATTTTTTTTAAATAAAAGCATTTAGAAAAATTATAATTATAATATTGTCATATTAAAGTTGATAAATTTCAATTCCTAATAAATTCAATGCTGAAGGATAAAATTAAAAAAAAATTAATTAAAAAAAATATTTTAAGTCAACCCGAATTAATCTTTCAAACTTGTGTCACAAGGTTTGCATAACTCCATAAAATATAAAATAAATTATGAAATCTAATTCCAATTAACCTAGTGTTGAAGGAGAAACTGAAAAAAAATATTCAATGAAAACAATGACAAAAATAAAAAATAAATCAAGTTAATCATATTAATCTGCAAAACTCATGTTTCAGGTCATAAGAATAGAATAACCTCATAAAAAAATTAAAAAAATTATAAAATTCAATATCTAATAAATCTAATGTTGAAAAATAAAATTTAAAATTAAATAAAAAAAATCACCAAAGTAATTGACAAGTCGGGTTCATTGATCATTCAACATATATAATAGCCTGCAGTCAATAAATTGGTGGCTCAAATGCCTCGATACGTGCCTGCCTCCTTATCTTTTAAATTTCAACATCTTGCAACCTGCAACTAACTAGGAGAACCCAAGAAAATACGAGGTGAAGATTCATACGTGTATTATTATCTTCTTGATTTACATCGAAAACAAAATATTTTAAGATATTATATTTACTAGTTAGTTAAATAAATTTAATAATATTTTACTTAAAAAAGTTTAAAATAAAAAAAATCCATCAAAGATAATGATTCACCAAATAAATATTTATCTACAAATCATATATAGAGTCATTTTTAATTTTTTCAGATAATTTATAATCGGTTGTTAGAATTTTATTTATAATATAGATACATTTTAGACTAAAAATTTATTTTTGGAGTAAAAATTTTGTTGGAATTTAATTTTTAATTTTGAACATAAACTCTTTAACATAAAATATCAATATAATTTTAAATAAATTATATTGACAAATTAAAAAAACTATTTACATGCTATGGAAAAACCAATAACTCTTTAAAAAGAAATAAATCTCTTATCATGTTCGTAAAAAGTTAAAATTGAATTCAAATATCGCCCCAGAGAAATGACATAGGATACAAGTACGTACGCCCATGGATGTGACGTTTTAAGATTTGGCAACTATAAATCAAATTAACCTCTCCTTCCCTGCCTGTCTCCTGACGACAAATACAAAACTTATTCGAGCTTTTGCAGCCAATTTTGGGCACAAGATGTTAACGATTTTTCAGCTTTGCCAGGTTATGGTGATGATCAGTTTCTGGAGCTCTATTACTTTGCTTGCTTCTGATCAGCTGCATCCAGGGGAAGGTAAGAACAACCTTGCTAGCTACTTAATAATTAATTGCCCAAGCACTGTTCTTTGATTTCACAGTAATATATCTTCAGATCAGATCAGTGAGGTCTTATAAGTATACAGCAAGTCTTTCAAAGTCTTATCAAAGTCTTTCAAAGTCAGATCAGATCAGATCAGACCATTGTACCTTCTCATAAAGTTTTCGTTTTTTCTTTTTTTCTTCTTCTTTTTTTGTCCATAAACATCATCACTTGTAACCTTTAAAGGCTAAATATCTTTTTATCGCAACCATTAAATCTTAGATATTATATGGATATAAATTATCTTGTGTTTTGGAATCAAAGAAGGATATTGAATATGAATATTATAAAAGAATTAAAACAAAAACAACAAAACAAAAAAAAGGTGGTTTTATTCCACTTCCATTTTTGTTATTCTATTTATTGATAGCCTATTATATTGTGTTTTTTATTTTTTAAAAATCTTAAAAGTAATTAATTTTCAAATGAACTTGATTTTATTATTAAAAAAATAATATATTAAATTATTCCTTAATATTCATGACTTCATTTTTAAAAAATACATTACAAAAGTCAACGTAAATTTTTTATCCTTACAAACTCAACATTGAGTTGGTAAATATTGTGAATTTTATGAACAAATAACTCAATTGATCAAATTTTAGTACCAAATATCATCAACAATTTTATTTTTTTAATTGATATTTATTATTGTTTTATGATGCAATGACTTTACTATTATAGACATGTGTTAGGAACTAAAGAGTACTGTATAGATATTAATCTTAGTTTGATAATATAATATTTAAGAAAATATATATAGTAAATTAAAAAACATACAAATATTAAAGATAAAATACAATCCTTAAAATATAGGTTTTCTTTGTTACTTCTTCTTTTTTGTAATTTTTCTTCTTCTTATTATTATTTTAAGAGTAGTATTAGAACGAATTTCTTAAAATTTAAAATTAAAGAGTAATTAAGAAATATATTTAATTATTATATTTTAGTCTTTAGTAAATGGAACGAGAATAACATAAACAAAAGGGTGAACTTGACTTCCTAGTATCATCTTTGTTTGAATTTGGATAACTAGGTTAATAATATTTGGGCCCTCGTTGGGCTTAGTCATACCTAATTTTTGTGACCCTTTCTAACTACTTTTTATTGTCAATTTATTTATTTATTATTTTTTTTAAAAAAAAATTATGTGTTTTATTTATTTATTATTATTTATTTTAAAAAAAGATTATGTTTTCTTTTTGTCTTTTGAGGTGATTGTTTATTTGTACGCGTCTTCTAATATTTTTAATAGGTAAGGACAGTAATTTAAATTGTCAAGCTAAATTGAATGAGATTCAACTCAATTTAGTTCAGGCAATATATATACACCTTGACTCAATAGTTACATTACAAGTCAAATAAAAAAAATTGAATGTAAAGAAATACTCACACAATACCAATATTGAAGGAGAAACTGAAAAAAAATATTTAATTATGGTGATATTGATCAGTTTCTCGAGCTCTATTACTTTGCTTGCTTCTGAGCTACATCCAGGAGAAGGTAAGAACAACCTAGCTACCTACTTAATTACTTAATTGCCCAAGCACTGTATTAATTTGTTTTCACAGTAATATATATTCAGATCAGATCAGTGAGGTCTTATAAGTATACAGCAAGTCTTTCAAACTCAACATTGAGTTGGTAAATATTGTGAATTTTATGAACAAATTAATAACTCAATTGATCATAATCCTAAATGTTTTTAGTACCAAATATCATAAACAATTTTATTATTTTAATATTTTATTATTGTTTTGTGATGCAATGACTTTACTATTAAAGATATGAGTTAGGAACTAAAAAGTACTGTAATTATAGATATATATTAATCCTAGTTTGATAATTTAGATTCTTCAAAATATAATATTTAAGAAAATATATATAGTAAATTAAAAAAAATACAAATATTAAAGATAATTTAGATTCTTTGTTACTTCTTCTATTTTGTAATTTTTTTCTTCTTATTATTATTTTGAGAGTAGTATTAAAGGAATTTTTTAGAAGTTAAAATTAAAGAATAATTACGACATATATTTAATTATTATATTTTCGACTTTATACTAAATGATGGAACGAGAATAAAATAAAAAAGGGTGAAAACTAGGCATTTGGGCCAGATGAAAGTTTCCCCTTCACTTCCTAGTATATCATCTTTGTTTGAATTTGGTTAACAGGTTAACAATATTTGGACCCTTGTTGGGCTTAGTCATATCTCATTTTTGTGACCTTTTCTAACTATACTTATATCGGCTTTTTATTATTAGAGAAGCTCAAATTATTTATTTATTTATTTGAAAAAAGATTATGTTTTATATTTATTTATTGATTATTCATTTTTTGAAAAAAAAAATTATGTTTTCTTTTTGTCTTTTGAGGTGATTGTTTATTTGTACGTGTCTTCTAAACTTTTTAATAGGTAAGGACAGTAATTTAGCTAATATCTGGTTGTAATTGTCAAGCTAGATTGAATGAGATCCAATCCAATGTAGTTCAGGCAACATGCACCTTAACTTAATAGTTTATTACCGGATTATCGTGTCTTGTTATACTGCGATGTCGAATATAAAAATTTTGAATGTAAAGAAATTAATAATATCGGAATTGACTCAATATAATTCGGTCTAATAAAAATATAGTTTAATTTAAAAAATTTAAGATGATATTTTTTTTGTAAATATAAAAAAACATATTAAATTGACTTGGATTAACCTGTCATATCTCTATCCTAAGTCATGAAACCGTGATAACCCTATAAAAAACAAATAAGAGAAAAATAAAACTCAATTCTTAATCAGTCAAATGTTAAAGGGTGAAATTAAAAATAAAATTTAATAACAATAAAACAACTTCAGTCAACCTAGATTAACCTATCAAACTTGGGTTATGAGACAAGATAATTTAATGAAAAGTAAATTTATAAAAATTATAAAGATTAATTATTAATATTGAAGGATGCAATTAAAAATAAATTCAATTAAAAAAAGAAAAGTAAAATCCAAGACACATGTCATAAGGCCATAATAGCCCTATAAAAAGCAAATAGAAAAATAATTATGAATTTCAATACCTAGTAAATTCAATGTTAATTGGAGGATAAAATTAAAAAAAAATAACTTAAGTCAACTCGAGTTAACCTTTCAAACTTGTGTCAAAAGGTTAAAATAACTTTATAAAAAATAAAACAAATTATGAAATCTAATTTCAATTAACTCAATATTGATGGAGTAACTGGAAAAATAATATTTAATTAAAAAAATAACAAAACAAATCAAGTTAATCAAATTAATCTACAAAACTCATGGTTTAGGTCATGAAAATAAAATAACCCTATAGAAAAAAATTAAAAAAATTTATAAAACTTAATTTTTAATAAATCTAATATTGAAAAATAAAAATAAAATTATATATAAAAAATCATTATTCCAATTAAAATTGATTTGTGAGGAGGGGTTAGTGAAGTACCCTCGTTTTTCTTTAGTTCTTATTAATTATTATTATATAAAATGATATGAATATAGTTTACTAATTGTATTTCTTGCATTAAACTTCAAGAGACTCGCACAATTAAACAACAATAACCAAAACTTTGTAATTGCTTGAAAAACAGTAAAATATATCTTTGGCCGTATATAACACAAAATAGCTTCCATGAGTGTTTTGTTTTATATAATTAGATTCATTTATATCACCTAAAAAGTTGTGATTTTGTTTTGTATCTAATTCTTTTTTAAGAAATGACATACTCACTGTAGAATTTAAATTCATGATTTCTTTCTTTCGTTTGATCATACCAATTAAGATACATCTACAGGTATAAATAACAATAAAATAATATTTATACATCACAAATTCTTATAGTAATAATCCACCAATCCAACAATATAATATTTAAACTTCCCAATCAATTTAGAGTTTAATTTAGATTGCATTTTATTTTAAATTGATTTAAAAGTTAATATAGTTAAATCTAGTTAACGCAATTGAGTTAACAAATAATATTTTATTTTTAAATTTTATTTAAAATAATATCGTTTTAATTTTTTTTTAATTGCAAACGATTTTATTAAAAAAAAAACTAAAAAGAATATAATTTTAAGGTTTGACTAGGACGATAAATTAACTTGATTCAAATGGTCGAGGGAGTGTGTGTATAATCGTAATCTATTTACTATTATTATTAATAATAATCTATTTGAGAATGTTTTGAATAGTGCACATTCCTCATGAATTATTTTTTTTTCTTTAAAAAAAAAACCCCACCAGTTGAAGCGTTAAGACAAATCGGTAAGGCAGTAGACGAGGATGGCCAACTATCCTTGAAGTTCGTCGATCGTTGTCAACAGAGTGGAGTCGTTGAGACAGTACTGACTTCTGCTCCACCAAACTTGGAAGGGAACAGCACCATCGAATGTAACTGCAGCATCACTGATGATAATTACTGTCACATTACTTCATTGTAAGCCTCTTAATTACTTTACATTTTTATGTTTTTCTTTGTTATATATATATATATATATATCTTAGCTTTCCTAAACTGTGACCAATGATGTCTCTCTCTCCTGCTTGCAATAAAGCCAGCTCAAAGATTACAGTCTTCCAGGCAGGCTTCCTCCGGAATTGGCCAACCTTACTTATGTCAAAAAAATGTAAGAACCCTTAATTAAGGACATATATATTTGGCTCATGCTTCTGCTTCGAGGCCTCAATTCTGAATCCTTTAAATGATTATGAATCTTGAGAGATGCCTCGATGATAATTAATACTCATCAGATGTTATGTGATTATGAGTTTGCCATTGTCTGTCACAGTTTATATTAAAATTTCAAGCGTTTATATTAATTTTTGGAGCAATTTTTATACAACAACATTGTCTATGACAGAGATTTTGCTCGCAACTATCTATACGGCACAGTTCCGGTGGAATGGGCTTCGATGAAATATCTGTCTTCCATGTAAGCTCATTAATAAATTCACCCCTCATCTGGGTTTATCTTATTTTCTATCTAAGAGTGAGCTTAACACAACTAACCTCTTATACAGCTCGCTTACTGCAAATCGCTTGTCAGGAAATATTCCTGGACACTTGGGAAGTTTTACTGCCCTCACCTACTTGTATGGCTTGAATCTGTTATAGTGCTCTACCTCTAGTTTGAGTTATTCGAATATTGCAAGCAATGCTAGTTTACTTTGTTCTCTAATGGTTATTTCACTCTATCAAATGCAATTATAAAATATAGGAGCCTTGAATCAAATCAGTTTTCTGGTGTTGTCCCGCCTGAGCTTGGCAAGCTTGTCAACTTAAAAACTCTGTAAGACATTTAACTAAATTCTTCATTTTGAAGACTTGCTAGAGATTTCGTTTTCATTAGTTGAAATCTTTGCTTTGATGCCGTGAATGAACAATTGCAGGATACTCTCCGGCAATAAGTTAGTGGGGACCTTGCCAGAGGCACTTGCGCAGATAAAAGACTTGGAGGATTTGTAAGCCCTCACTTATTTTCCTTAAAACACATTTTTTCTCTCTCGATGATTTAACATATTCAATGTGCAGTCGCGTAAGTGATAATAATCTTAATGGCACCGTACCCGAGTTCATTGGGAGCTGGACTCAACTTCAAAATCTGTGAGATGTTTATCTTCACAAGATCTTAATTCATTCTAATGCAAAATGATACACTTTATTGAGATTTTTTGTTCTTTTCGTGACTAATGAAGTGAATTGTACGCGACTGGATTGCAAGGACCCATACCTCTTGAAATTTTTCATTTGGACAAGTTGTCTGATTTGTGAGTAAAACCACTTTCTTGTGCTGCATACCTCCTGCTGTATTAATTATTGAAGAATTCTCTTTGTGTGTGTGAAAGAGAGAGGGGAAGAGAGAGAGAGATAAATGAAGGAAATTGAACATTTAACTTATATTCAAGGTCTCTTACCCGTTCTGCAGGAGGATTGCTGATATGCCTGGACCAGAGTTTCAGTTACCTAACTCGCCGATTGAAAGGCAATTCTTGTATGTGAACTGCTTCATAACTTTTCACAGTAAAGTTGAGGATATGTTCTGTTCAGAACTGTTTAACCAACCTGTAACTTGTTGCAAGGGTTCTGAGGAACATCAATTTAAATGGAACAATCCCAGAAAACGCATGGAAAGTGGAAACAACACTGTAAGTGTGAACTTACATCCGCTGCTAAGCAACATAGAATTTCTTTTGATACATTTCAATTCTGCCACATTTTTCATTATGATCTCCATGTACAGCCTGAATCATCAGGTCGTTAGGATAAGTTAAAGGTCCTCCATTAATATATAATCCTGGGTATATAATAAGTAAAGTCCTACTAGAGTGAGTAGAAGAATCACAACTAGCTTCTAACATAACATTGACTTATTTTCACAACCGATGAGCTCCTATGAGAAGGTAGTGATTTCAAGCAACTGCAACTCTCCAAGGAAGAAAATAAATAGAGGATTACTTCAAAGAATTTAATAACCTTTAATTAAGAGACATATACATATTTATTTATATTTTCACCTGTTTATTGCCATTATATTTACAAAGATGTAAAATCTTCTTCAGAGACTGAAGCCTAAAATTTCGTTTGCTGTAATTTCTTGCAGCGACTTAACTTTTAACAACTTGGTTGGGGAGATTCCTCCTACTACAATACGACGACAGTTTACGTGAGCAATGTTAAAGTCTGATAATTTGAAATTTGGTTATTGAAATCTTATCAAGGATGGCGCAATAAATTATGCTGAAAGTTTGAGTGTGGTTCTTACCAGGTTTTTGAGTGGCAACAAGCTGACTGGAACAGTGTCAGACTCATTCCTCCAAAACAGCCAAAATCTGTAGGTTCCTAAATTACACCCATCATTGGATTCAGTACTTATTTGAATATTGATATGCTTTGCCATTTTTCCTTGATGATCCATGACTAATGCCTGTAAGTCCGTATGATTTCAAGTTCTCTTTTTCAGTATTTCAACTCAGATAAACTTTTCTTCTTGATTGACATTTCCAATTTCTTATAAAAGAAAACTGAAGACAACCAGTTAAAAAACCAAAGAAAAAGAAGAATACATAGATTAAGTAGCCACTTAAACTGAATATACAAATATGAGATTTGACCTCTCTGCTCTGAAACACAATAATATATATAACCTGAGAGTTCAAGCTGCAACTCATTAATTTTGATTTTAAAAAAAAAAATCGCTTCCTTTTATCGTCTTCTCTGCACTGACAGCACTGCATTCATTCACAAGTTCATTCCCAGTTTCCCACTTTCCTATTATCTTTGACCTATGTGTTTCCACTGCCTTCAGTGTTTGAAACGCGGTTGATACTTTTTTTTTAAACAAATTTAAAAATGTTTTTTTTTAAATTTTTTTATATATTTCTGGATAGTTTTGATGTGATAATATCAAAAACTTTTTTAAAAAAATAAAAAAATATTATTTTAATGTATTTGCAAGCAAAAAACACTTTAAATTGCAACCGCTAACACATTACCTACTAATACTTCATTTTATGCTAATATTTCATGCTCACAGGAGGTTAATGAGTAGATAGACTCAGAACCACAACTTATAGATATATTTTTCTTAATGGAACACTATCAGATTTAACAATTTTACCAATAAAAATTTATGTCGGTTTTTATACTAGTAGTCTGTCGGTACATATGTTATCAATAGACACACAGATGGAAACGATCCTTCAAAAAAACTCTCGTTGGTAATTTATGGACTGCTAGTAAGCCCGTCGGTAATAAATATACCGATGGATTTACATATGGACAAAGCATGCCAAAAACAATTATCTGCTTTATTTTGTTAGTATATTCATCGGTAAATATAAGATATCACCGACAGAATACCATTTATAATTTTGTCAATGCGTTAACAATAACAATAACATTTGTAATAATTCTTTTCCAACTTTCTGAAATATATCGACGGTTAGTTTTGTTGGTAACCCATCAATAATAGTGGTATTTGTAGTAACTCTTTTCAACTCTCTGGAATATAATGATGGAGTTGTTCTGTCGATGACCTTGTTGGTAATATTTTAACAATATATTTTTTAAACAAATATATTGAACATAAGTAGAAAAATATAATAGTAGCATTTCAGTAATTCTTGTTCAACTTTCTGAAATATACCGATAGAGTTGTACCGTCAGTAATATTTTAAAAATATTTTCTTAAAAAATATATTGATCATAAGTAGAAAAATAATTAAAATAAAATAAATTAGTATGTTAGAATATAATAAATCTAAAATAGAGGTGACGCTGTAGGAGGAAGGGGCAGGTTGTTGTCGGAACCGTTAAGCTAATTAGGGGGTGCACATGAACCAGTCATCTATGATCTTATCTCCATTACCAATCAATGAAGTTCTTCATAACCAGTAGTGAGTCGTTCATATTGATCATTAAGATGGGTCATTCGATCCTATTTTCGTTGGTCTAACATTGCTGCGAACTCCAGAGTTTGACTGCTTGGAATTGATTACGAGCATCTAACGACTAAAGCACTACGGGTCGTCCACAAGTTCTTGGTTGAAGTTTTAGAGAGTCCATACACTTAATTTCTATTAGGTCCATCGAACGATCCTCCCTCCAACCACAAATCTAGATCGATATCTGGATGGGTCAAAGGCTCGTCCCCATATCTCTCATTCAATTGGTTATTATATATATATCCTTGAAAAGAAAATGATCAAATTCAAAGACATAATAACTTAAGAAGAAATTAATTAAAAACCAATATACCACTAGTATTGAGCTTGGCTATCACTATTACAACCTTTTTAAAGGTCATCACTCTACACATGTGTTTGAACAAAAAACTTCATCTAAATTTGAAAACCTTGAAAATCATGCATCAATATGAGGTTTCCATTCAAGATGTTTGAAAACCTGTTTTCATTGAAACAATGAGATTCCCATCAATGATTTAAAGGCCGATGTTATTGTTCTCACAACCTCTATGTTTATAAACCTAAAATTACATTCATTAAATGATATTATTTTTTCAAAAATTATTAAACATCTCATTGTGAAAGCAAAACAAACTTACATTAAAAGGTCATCCTTCTACTAAGCCTCGTACTTGCGGGTAAATAAATCTCACTGTGAAGGGACCCCCCTCAACATTACAGCATCGCACTCGATAAGCCTGTGTATGAGTCGATGTTTGTGCCTTAGGTGTATGTTATTGGTTGACACTTAAAAACTCATGGTTATCAGCATCGCTTCTAGAAGAACTAGCAGCGATTCCTATTTAAAAAAAAATTAGCAGCATCTTCCCTATACGGGAGACTACTCAAAATTTTTAAACCTATAAATACACATAATATATGCCTCAAACCAGTTGAGTTTATTCAATTTATTCTAACAATTTAGCATAATTCAATTTCATGGAAAATTTTCATTTTCTACGTATTAATATTTTTAATCATAAGTTTACAATAAATTATTCTAAATTTACAAAAATTCAAAATAATAATTAAAATTAATCCTACACATTTAATTGAAATTGAACAACAAAAGTGAAAATAAAAAAACTAAAATTCAACAAAATAATCCAAAAATTATTTCAATAACAACTAATATTCAACACAATTATTTCTAAGTGATAATATTTTTAATCCTAAATTTACAAAAAAATTATTCTAAATGGAATAAATTCAAAATAACAATTCAAATTAAACCAACATATTGAATTGAAATTGAACAACCAAATTGAATAAGTAAACTAAAATTCAACAAAATAATGCAAAAATTATTTCAATAACAACTAAAATTCATGTGATTTATTAATTCATAAAATTATTAGGAACAAAAAATTGAAAAAAAAGTAATGACAAAAAAAAAAACAAAAAACATTGCAAAACAAAAAACTCAGAAAAGGATAAAAAGGAATGAAAAATTCTTGCCTTAATGACTTGCTTTATTTTAGCTCTTGATTAAAAAGAAAGAAAAAAGAAGAAAAGACATTGTTAATAAATCCTTAAAAAAGAAAAATAAGAAGAAAAATGAAGAAAGACAACATACATTAGGATGAGAAGAGAAGATAATGCTTGATTTCAGGTGAGAAGGAGAGAGAGAGGAAAAGATAAAGAGAGAGAAATAGGTGTGTGAGAGAAAAAGAAAGAAGAAAGAAAAACATGAAGCCTCATCTATTCATCTATCATGATTCCAGTCTTTTATTTTAGTCTTTAATGATGGGATTACCAATGAGCAATTAAATATTAATACTTTTGATATTTTCATCAGTAATTTTATTTGTAAAATCAAATAGAAAATTTTCAACTTGCATGAAAATATTCAAAAAGCCCTCCACATATTATTGGTAACTTTTCATTTCATCGGTGATTTCATAAGGGAAAAATAAATAGTCAAAAGATCATTAATTATCACCGCATTAAGATTTCATGGGGGAAATAAATAGTCAAAAGATCATTAATTATCACCGCATTAAGATGTGAACATTTCTCATAGTCTTTGAAATATATCATCGATATACCCGTACGTAATGAACATTGTGAATAGTGCTAGGGTGAAGGGGGCACAGTTTCCAGTATCTTTGTAATCTACCGATAAACACATTTTGTAGGTATACTCATATGTAATGAATACCGTGAACAATGTTAAGGTGAATGAAAACAGTTCTAATGGTCTCTATTGTGTTGGTATACTTGTATGTAATGTATAGTCTATCGGTATTTTTCATTGGTTTAAAACAGTATCTGATGCTAAATTGTATTATATTTCTTATCTATACATCCTCCAAATAGTTAAATTCACAGTTGCACACATAACATAATAACACCAGTTCACATCACAATAATAAAATAAATATTGTATTGTCATTCAATAATAAATTAACAACATTGTCATTACATTGAAGTAAATTTCATACATAAATATTATATTTTATTTCGTGGCATTACACATTCATGTTGTGTAAATTTATCAAAATTTCTCATATTCTTCGTCAATTGACCCATCCTTATCTCCATCGCAATCTTGTATGTTGATTTCGTCACTATCATCTTCATCAACTTGTGTATGTTCGCTAGAGCTCAAAACATCATTCAATTCCTCAACATCAACATCAATAAAAATATTCTCGGCGATGCAAAAATATGAATTTTTTTCTTAAGTAATTAGACAAAGCAACTCAATATAGATCAACTAACTCTCCAAGTGTAAAGACATTATCTCCCACAATTAATTCATCGTTGTCATCTTGAGCAACCTCGACATGACCCCTAGGTTTAGTTTTCACTACAGATAACCAATCAACTCTTGAACAATCCTTTCTAAAAGAATGAGTATATGTGTAATAAACTTACTGGCATTACTTGGCAAAAACAAAGACATCATCGACATTACGGAGTCTAGCCTTTGAATTAATTTTGACCAAACATGATGAGAATCTACTCTGATTCCTCTATTAGTGGTGTCATACCAATAGTATTTGAATAAAATACTTTATTATGCTCGCTATGATATTGCAATTCAATAATATCTTTCAACTTCCTATAGTAGTCAACTTCAAACTCATTAAAAGTTGATCTCTTATCACAAACCCCATTGTTATATGTGTTTCTACCCTACCCATATTCTTTAGTATCAAACACATGTCCATTAATAGAATTCATGTTGTAGCACTTCACCTATCTTTTAGGATCTGGACTTAGTAAAGACAAAGTAACACTAGCATCCCCTCCCAATTGATAAACTTGGTAAATGAAGTACAACCATGAATATTTAATGAGAAATGTGTAATCAAATTAATTATCCTGATTGACAAGAATAATTAAATAGTGCTTACATTTGTTCTAAATCTTATGGAAAATTGCTCATCTTGTAATCAAAAGATTTAGGATTTAGTCAGAGCTATGAGTTTTACGACAATAAATATTGATGTTGTTGCCTATGAGGAATTCAATTATGTATTAGTTTATGATATTATAAGAGATAGTTCGTTTGAAAATAAAAACATGATAAGTAGTATACTTATTGAATAAAATGTTTCAGTTCATCGCAGTTAAATAGCTCATAATTATGTGCTTGTCTAAATTCTATTTCTGACTAATATCTTCACTCAATATTTTTTGGTATGTGTCGTCTATGATGGAAGAATATTAACAAGTTCTCATTCGAAGACACTTCTCTATCATTGTCATTCCTTGGAATGAGATTGATTAGTGTTCTCAATTAAGGCTAAAAATAATATAAGATAAATATTAATACATCTTCAAGAATATAGGCATCGCATATCGAAGTCTCAACATATACATTGTTTTCTACTTTTCTCTTAAGGTTAAACAAGTATCTGCATGATATTAAATGAATGTTTTGAAATATACAAAGAAAGATGATAAAATTTTAATTATGATGTATATGTAAACCTAACATCTCGAATAGATACATCCATCTATATTGGACTAGGCCTTCGACTTTTGCCTCAAACGATAAATGTAAGGATAGATGCTCTATAGAGTTGAAAAACGATGGAGGGAATGTCATCCTAAGTTTGCATATTGTATAGACGATATTCATTTCAAGCCGCTCCATGTATTATGTCTCCAACTTGTTGGAGCATATATCTCTAAAAAAGTAACTGGTCTTCATGAGTGCATTTCATATCCCGTTTGGCAATAAATCTAGTAAGCTAATGGAATGAGTGTTTGTATAAACAAATGTCAGTCATGGCTTTTCATTCCATACATTACAACCCTCCAAATTCACCAAGCTTGGTATGCTCGAGGCATGTTCATCCGGAAACACATAGACTTTTAAGTCATTGGTAGACAAGTAACTATACATTCTTGTCTAAGACAAAATTGGTTTTAGGCTTTGCGACCTATGACCCAACATGAATCAACTTCATATATTTATGATAACAAAACAAATCTATATCCCTTTTAATCTTGATGTTGTCCTTAGTCTTCCCCTTTACATCCATAACCGTGTTGAAAATATTCTCAAACACGTTCTTTTTTATATGTATGACATCAAGGTTATGACAAAGAAGATTGATCTTCAATAAGAAAGCTCCTAGAAAATATTTCACTTTACCCAATTATAGGTCAAACCAAAACCAGAAAACTTCTACTTACTAAATTGAAAATCAAACTTATTGTCACTGTACTTTAACACCATGTTATACAATTATTCACCTGAAAGAAGTGACGATACAACATCCCTTTAAACTCTGCCAACAAGAAGTCTTTTCTGTTCTTTCTGAACTTGTGATCTGTTAGCAAGAACCGCTAATGGCATTAAAAAAAAGACATTTTATCATCGTTTATTTACATAAATGCCTTGTTATTTTTCATATAGAATGAACATAATAGTTTTTCATGCATGCTCCATCCAGAAACTATTTTATAAGTTGGAAAATCATTGATAATCTACATCAAAGCTGCCTTCATAAAAAAAAATTGTTTCCTCGATACATCATAAATCAGCCCCGAATGATCACAACTACTTCAACTTATCAATTAATGGTCAAAGACAAACATCTATATTCTAACCTGAACTATTAGGACCTTGTATGACTTTAGATAAAAATATAAACTTTGGCCTCACATACATCTCCAGTGGAAACTTGTAACCATGAGTATCACCGACCAATTAGAATAAAGACCAACAAATGACCTAAATGGATTGAATTCATATGTACATAACCCAAAACACGTTCCTTATCTCTACTAAAAATTGAGGAAGAACATTGTTGAAGTGTTTCCAGGTTTCACCATCAGAAGGGTACACCATCACTTTATCTATCACATCATATGATTGGTGTCATGTTATATATATTACTGTCTTTGGTGACATGAATAACCTCTACTAGTCATAGCTTATAACGAGAATGCTGACATGTTCTGCACTTGGTCAACTCTGTATTTTCAAGGTAGTACAATATGCAGAAGTTTATACACAAGTCAATTTTCTAGTATCCTAGACTAAGGGGTTTCATCATGGACTTAGCAACATAAAAATTCTCTTTTAGCCTGTTTCCTTAAGGTAAAATGCTTCTTACTCATTCGACAATTTTGTCATAAACAGCCTCACTTAATCCATGATCTGACTTGATGTTGAACACCTGTGTAACAGCCGATAATTTAATGTGATTTGTGCAACTATCCTATAATAGTTCGTCAGAATCTTTCAAAAAATCAAAACATTTGGTTGTGTTTACACTAGATTCTTCATCTATGATTGAACATTGACCGGCATGACCTTGATTCATTCTAATTGTATCCATAACCATATTCATATAAGGATTATTATTGTTATCTACAACTCCATACAAATTGCTAGAACTAGAAGTTGATCCAACCGTCCTTTGTACCACTATATCGTGAAGAACATATGATTCTTAGTGTACATACCAACATAAGTATTTCTACATGAACCCTTTTTGTAGAAGATGCATCGTTACAATATTTGGATCGGGAAACTTTTTATTGTTGCACCTCTTGCATAGACTTCTAATATCCCCTCTATTAATATTTCTTGGATTAAATTTGGCATAATTAATAAAACTCTGAACCCCATTATAATAATTCATCCTCCACAGCTATTGGGGTAAATCTTTATACATACATGAATGACCATCCATTACTTATATCAAACCTATATAAAATAATGATGACAAAAGTTATTAATAAACTATGTTAATTAAATAGTTTGCAAAAAAATTCATTTATCGCAAACTTATTCAATCTATTTTAATAGAACTTAATTCATAATCAATTATCTACATTAATTCAAATTTTTACACATTTACCAAAAATTTCAAATAGACAATAAAATTGATAAAATATAAAATAAACTCGTCAAATAAGCCATTATTTATTTCATCACAAAACACCTATGTCAAAAATTCGATATAAGTTTCATCGAGTTACAAACAAATATAATTTTATAAAATCTAAAACAAGCCCTAACATGTATAAATCATAAATCTATTTAACAAATTTGTATGAGAAAAAACTATAAAACAAGTACACACCCAAACAAAATACATAAACTGTAAAAAATATATAAAAAATCAACATTTTAAAATTGAGTTCAAATAAAAAAGGGTAAATTTGCTTACTTGAAGTGGATAATCCACAATAAAATTTGAATTAGAACACATATGCTGACAAACTAAGTGTTGTGGTGGTTGGATTTGTTGTGAGAGTTTGAATTGTGTTCAAATTGGAGGGAGGGGGTGGCTATTTGTGACAAAAAAAATGCATAAAGAAGAAAGAGAAATGAGAGAGGGGGAGGAAAGTCGTTCGCCAAGTCATAAATTAAATATCATCGATGACATTACCAACATAATTATTTTGTTAGCAACTTCGTTGGTCATTCTTTCAATAAAAATATCATGTCACCATATGATTTGCCTTTTTGAATCCCTTTGTAATATCCTCTGGTATTCCTTCCCTCAATATATACCAAAGAAATTTGTTTGTGGACATATTCATAGACATATTTTAACATTGGGTTAATTCCACCGGTAATATGGTCTGTAAAAGTTACACATCATCATATTGTTTAGCTTTTTTTTTCATATCTTATTTTTCCATTGTAATTCCCTTGGTATATACTAAGGGAATTTTTTTGTCAGTGTTTACCAATGGATACAAGGATAAAAAATTCTGTTGTTAAATATCATTGCAATATACTGACAAACTTTTTTTGTCAGTGTTTCCTTTTATATTTTTTAATTTTCTGGTAGTCTATACTCACCTATGAACTTTTTGAATGAATTGATTGTGAGTTCAATCCCACCTTCTGTAACCTATTTTGATTTTCTCATCAAGCAATATGAATATTTCTCTGTGGATGTTGACAATCTAAGTTGCTAATAAACAAATACTTATGCATATAGGTCTTTTTATCAATCCCTAGTAGCATTTATATGAGAAAATCATTTACTCTCTAATTTTTTTCCGTGGGTTGTTTGTCTTGCTATGGATATTTTGATATTTTCAAACATTGGTAATTATGTGGAATTGCAATGTCTATGTTGAAGTGATAGAGGGAGAAAAAAAACAATAGATAACTAACATAGTTAATGATTGACTGTCTAGGTTGAATAGCTAGAAAAGAAAACAAACTTTGTTATAAAATTATCTAAAATATCAAAAAAAAATAATTTACAATAGTGGCAACTCTATAAACACTAGAAACATTCCAAGTAAAATAAATATTTCCCCTTCCAAACTACCATCATAAATATTACCTAATAAACCATTAAAAGAAAAACACTAATTATACGAGAGATACTATAGTTCTAATTCTTGCATCATTCACCTCATATTGGAAGAAATTTGTCATCAAGCTAAAATAATTCTTGCCTTGATCTCATAGATTTTCAATCAAGGCTCTCTCTTTTTCTTTCTTCACTTTAATTGTATAAGAAACAATTCTAAATATTAGTTTCAATCCCTTCATGTTATGTTTTGTATAAGAAACATTAATTAGCAAATTATTTCTTTTTCTTTGACTTTTAAAGTAATGAATTGTAACCTCAAGCTTATTTTATCACATGTGTTGTATCCATAGTCTTTGAACAAATCTATTTGGGTTCTTAAATTCGCCATCACAACAATAATTTGTTCTTAAACCAACTCCTGATTAACTACTAATAGCTGGCTTGAGCTGGATCATATGATGCCTATGATAGAGACACTATATATAGCCTGCTCTTATATATACGGTCGTAGTCATGGGGATATTTTAAACCTGATTCCTCTAGGGTATACATGTTGCTCCAACCTATTGAATCTAAATTAATACAATTTAATTTTCAGCAATTATATAAAAAGATAATTTTTTTAAAATTTTTAATTTAACAATAAAACTGATAAACTATGATTGATACCTATTAAATAATCCACCAATTCTTGCGTATCAATTCTAAATAAAGTTAATAAACCATTTCCCTTAAAAACAATTAAATCTTAGTCATCGAAGCCATCACCATCAATTAAAGAAAAACCATTATATGAAAGCTTGTGCATTTCTAGCGCTTGCATCGTGAAGTTTATATATTCTCTTTATTTGTTAACCTTGTGGAAGTTTGTATTTAGATTTATGGTTTTCTTGATCTTTTCCAGCGATGTTTCGTACAATAACTTTTCACGGGCACCAAGATGCAACAGCAGTAACGAGTAAGGATGTTCATAAATTTTTGAAATGGGATATTCTTGGTGATTTTGAAACTGAATGATTTGAGTTTATAAATCAGGAATAATATAAACTGGTTTCGAAGCTCGTCCAGTAATAATAAATTGTAAGGCTCTTCTTTTATACTCTGTGGACTGCAATGTTTTTCGTATTTATATTTCTGGAGATGAAATTTAGCAATAGAGATTCTGCTGTATGTGATTTCAAAAAATCCCACAGGGTCAAAAGAACTCCTCTATGGAGTACTAGCAAGATCTTGTACCTATTTGCGATAACATATGCTATCATGAGTACAGAGTTGCAGAGACAGACACAATTACTTCAGATGAACGTGGAATTCAGACAAAACATATTTTGATATTGTAACTAAATAATAAACTATACTACATCTTTAAATCCTACGTACCTAAGCAGAATAGATATATATCCAGAATTAATTTATGCTCAGAGTATAATGCTTATCATTTTTTCAAGGAGCAAACACATCTTGAATATTTTCCTTGAGTGATACAGTTTTTTTAAGCATGTTTTGATTCTTAGAATTCAATCTACAAAACCATTTATTATTCTAACATACTATAATTTCCATGATATACAGAAGCGATCTTCTTCCATGCTCAGAGATATCTCGGTGCCCAAAATGTATGGTTTTTTATTTTATTTTTTTCATAATAAGAACTTGCGCACTTCATAAAATCCGAGTGTGCCATTAAAGTTTATCGATGTACCATATTTATTTGTGTACTTCAATGTTTGAATGACATTGATGATTGTTAGCTTTTTAATTAGATTCTATCTAGAAAAACTAATAAGGTCAATTCATGGTCACTTTGTTGGAAAATTTATACATCAAAACGTGGTCTGAAGTAGAACTTCACCACTGGTTTCACCATCAGAAACCAAAAGTTGACAGAAGGTCATTCATTGAGTTGAACTCATCTGACAGTGGCAAGCCACTTGATGAAGTGTTGACCAGTGACTAATCATAGTTTTTAAGCTTTGTAGGAAAGTAAACTCATTCCCCATTGATATGCTTCTATAAGTATGACAAAAAGTAAAATTGAAACATGTCTAATGGTATACTAGTTTTATGCGCTGCAGATTATCGTTCATTCCATATAAACTGTGGTGGACAAGATGTAAAGAATGGGAGGATCTTGTATGAAGGTGATCAAGATAGTGAAAGTAATGCTGCTGCAAGGAGTTATTATAGATTAGGATCAAACTGGGGATTCAGCAGCACAGGAGATTTCATGGGTGATAACAACTTCAATGATAACAGATATACGCTTCAATCAAATTCTAATATTTCTCTGGTTGACTTTGGATTGTATGCAACAGCACGTAAAACTCCCCTGTCTATCACTTATTATGGATATTGTCTAGAAAATGGGAATTACACTGTCAGACTCCACTTTGCTGAGATACAATTCACAGATGAAAAACTGTACAACAAAGTTGCAAGGCGCGTTTTTGATATTTACATTCAGGTAATTAATTACCTTTTCCTTGCGGAGAGATTGTGGATGTCTTTTTTTTTTTTCTTTTCAAAGGAACCCTTTTGAGGAGGAAACTTTGTTCCAGGGAATACAAGTGCAAAAGGATTTTAACTTTACAGAGGAAGCCAAAGGATCTAACAAAAATTTCACAAGAGCGTTCAACACCACCGTGACAGACCGTACCCTGGAGATCCGATTATACTGGGCTGGAAAAGGCACTACTAGCATTCCAAAAAGAGGAAATTATGGTCCTATAATTTCTGCTATATCCGTATGTTCAGGTATGTTACATGTTCTTTTTCTGCCTCTCATTTGAAACTTACAGACTTCAAGGAGTTTAATTTATACAGTAGAAGGACACCATTGAATTCATTTCTATTTCAATTTTATGAGCTTTCTGGGTTTTTTTTCCTCCCCTAACTGATGAGATTGAACACATTTGATGTGTCTCATAAACCAATCTGCATAAGTGATTAGCCTGATTTTTGTTGTCACTGTAACTGTAAGCTTATTCCACTCACTTCATTATCCCATCTAAGAATCTTTCCGTGATCTGTGGTTTTCAGGTTACAGAACTTATTGTGAAGGTGAGAATTGAACTGTGCTATAGTGGTCGGGTGTCTTTACAGCGCTAATGTTTATTATCCATTTGATGGGATGTTTAGCCTTCTTTGCGTTTGCAATTTTATTTAATATCAGAACCTGAGGAAACAAGTAAGAAACCTATTGTGATCGGAGTTGTCACTTCAGCAGTATTTCTTATTTTCTTGGTGATGGGTGTCATTTATTGGAAGCTCTGCTACGGAGACAAATACACAAGAGAACGAGGTATCGTAAAATCAGACATTTCCGCACACTGGGTCTTCTCTTAATTTTCTAAATAATGCGCGTAGTGCATGGATATATGATTTTCAAGGATTTCTATTATTTCACGATATGTCTCCTGACTGTCATCCTCCCATACCAACTGCTACGTGCAGAGCTTAAAGGGCTAGATTTGAAAACTGGTTCCTTCACCTTGAGGCAGCTAAAAGCGGCCACAGACAATTTCAATTCAGAAAACAAGATTGGAGAGGGTGGTTTTGGATCCGTATACAAGGTTTTTCATCTAATGAATTTTCATATTATCACAATTTTAGTATTGGAATCATGCATGGGTGAATCCGCCCCAAAAACACTATAGTATTTAGATGCGTGATTGACTTCCTATGCAGGGTGAATTAACAGACGGTACTATTATTGCTGTTAAGCAGCTATCTCCTAAATCCAGGCAAGGAAACCGTGAATTTGTGAACGAAATAGGCATGATATCTTGTTTACAGCATCCCAATCTTGTAAGGCTTTATGGATGCTGTATTGAAGGAGACCAGTTGCTTCTGGTGTACGAGTACATGGAAAACAACTCCCTCTCTCGTGCACTTTTTGGTAACCATAGTAGCATTTGTTGATAAATTTCCAGTAAAAAATATTTTTTATAACACTGCATCAACTAGCAAACATGAAATGATCTTATCAACAATCCTATTAGGAGCAGGTTCTGAAACAAGTGCTCTGATGCTGGATTGGCCAACAAGATATAAGATATGTGTTGGCATAGCCAGAGGTTTAGCATTTCTCCATGAAGGATCAGCAATCAGGATTGTTCACAGGGACATCAAAGTTACAAATGTATTACTGGACAAAGATCTAAATGCCAAGATATCAGACTTCGGACTAGCTAAGCTCAATGAAGAGGAGAACACTCATATTAGCACTCGAGTTGCTGGAACTATGTAAGTTGTATTGAGACTAATTTAATTCCTGAAGTTTATTGATAGTAATACTCCTCAAGTCTCTGAAGGGCACTAATTCCGCTTTTTTTTTTAAAAAATAAAATATTTCAGAGGATATATGGCTCCAGAATATGCACTTTGGGGCTATCTAACAGATAAAGCAGACGTTTATAGTTTTGGGGTTGTCGCCTTAGAAATTGTCAGTGGAAAGAGCAACTCAAGTTACAGGCCAGAGAACGAAAATGTTTGTCTTCTTGACTGGGTAAATCATCGTCAGTCTGTTTCTGTTGCTATCCTGAATTAATGACGCGTGAGGCATCAGTTCTCAATGCAAAACATGGTACACTTGGTCAAATATCTTAGCTTCCTTCTTATTTGTCTTTGAAATTGTCGTCACAGGCCCATGTACTGCAAAAAAAGGGAAATTTAATGGAGATAAGGGACCCAAAGCTGCAGTCTGAATTCAACAAGGAAGAGGCTGAGAGGATGATCAAAGCGGCTCTCTTATGCACCAATGCATCTCCATCTCTAAGGCCTGCAATGTCAGAAGTGTTGAACATGCTTGAAGGACAGACCAGCATCCCGGAGGTGACCTCAGATCCTAGCATTTATGATAATGATTTACAGTCCAAACGTGTCAAAGGCCACTATCAGCAGGTCACAGACCAGAGTTTAAACAGCACGCAAGGCCTCTTTCCTCCATCTGATAAATCATGGATTGGAAATTCCTCTACATCTGCCCATGATCTCTACCCCATGAATCCCGAGTCCATAAGTTTAAACCTCAGTGAAACCTCGTCTTTAATTTGAATAAAGCCAAAGACATGCTTGGAGCTTCATTTGTAATCATATAATGATGATACAGATGATCAAGATTTAGACGCGTACACAACGTTTTGTTGCTTACCATCCATCTTGGTATGCTTATGGATTTATAATTCTATATATGTAAACGGTCTCTGAAAGCTATCTCCGTGGTTGTGAGAATTCAGAGCCCAAGGCACCTTTCCTGGCCAGTGGTTATTACTCCCGATTTATGGGGATGGATATTTTGAATAAAATTTAAATTTAAAGAAGGAATCAGCTTGTTTTTGTATGAGATTTTTGAAAAATGGTGTTCTAAAATGAAAAAAAAAAGTTTATTTACTGATGAAAACTGAAAGGAGTAACTAACAGAGTTTGGATGAAATTAAGTGCTTGATTAGAATTCTTAATTGAGTTGGTGTATTTAAACAAAAATAAAATAAAATTCATGCATTTGATTGATAAGGAGGAGTAAAATTGGTGCACTGTTAATGTAATTATCCCTTGTTTATGTTGTGTTATAATTTTTCTTTATTTGATTTTTGAGATTTTACACAGCTTGGATGTAAGTGAACAATGATGATGTACAATTTAGACCTTAAAAGTTATATTTTCATTGCCCTTAAATTTTTTATACTTTTCATATTTTATATTATTACGTGTTCATAGTATCGGATGTTGTTCGCATATTAATGGTACGACAATTTTGTATAATTTAATTTTTAATTATTGTAAAAACAAAATTAAAAGAATTAAAATTGATATTGATAAAAATTATTGAGTGCATGAATACTCATTATAATATATTGTGTTGACTTAGTGTGTTTAGAAATTTCAAGGTAGTTATGGAAATTAAGTGGTAATTCAGTTGTGAATTATGAAAAGTTGTATATGCAATGCAATGTGGAAAATATTAGCATATTAAATAAAATTAAAGATTTGACTAAGTTATAAGACTGGGAATGAGTCATATAAAATAAATAATACTTTAACTAAAAGAAAATTGATGCTAGTAAAAGTTGTTGTTGTGTAATAATGTCAATGTAAGGGTTATGACTCAAGCTGACGGTAAACTTTGATGTAAAGAAATCTAATATGGTATTGTGTATTATTGTAAAACGAAGGAAATTAATATATAAGATTGTCCCTTCCACATAATGCGGCGTCCCGGTGAAAATATCTACTCTTATATATATTATTTTCTATTTATCTGGCAAATATAGAAAGACAAGAAATTCTTGTCTTTTATTAGAAAAAAAAAATAAAAATGGAGTCGTCACCTAGTATTTTGGTTACTAGGAACCCTAACTGGTCTCAGGGATTAGGTACGGGGACTGATTACATAATAAAAAGGTATTAGCACCCCAAATACACCCTACCTAAGGTAAGCTGCATTGTTTTATTGTCTGATAAAATATAAAGTCTTGTCGTGTTTTCTAGTTGTTTGTCCGTCTATGATTTAAGAAAAGTCCTTCTCGGTAAGCAGGTTCTTATCTTATCAGGTAAAAACCTAATCATTCTAAAGTTAATAAAAAAAAACTATCTTTTTAATATCGAGACTACGCCTTACGTATAAGTGCATAATCCTTAATATTAAAAGAAAACAAAATGAATTTTTATTATAGAATTTTTAAAATATTGGCCTCGTTCTCGTGACTTTAATAAACTGGTTATTAAAGTCAAAATGCATGCTAATACCTATTTTTTGAAATTTTATATGAAAATATGATTTTTTTTTTGAGATACTTGGCCATAAGCTTGAAAATAAAAACATTTGTTTTTATTTTTTTAATGTTTTGATGAAAATTAGATATTTTAATATTGAATTTTTATTTTTACGGTATAAAAATATAAACCAATACTAATCAAAATTTAATAAAAAAATTTATGAAAAATCACAAATATTTTTAAAATAATTTTTTGAAATTTTTTTTTATGGACTGAATCCAACCCGGCCCGAATCATGTGACTAGGCTGTATCTAGTTGTGCCAGTGACCTGGCTGGACAGATAAGAGGCATATGAGAATTTCCTCACGCATGCTCAAACTACTGTTTAAATGAATTATAATTTACTTGAACAGTAAAGAGTAATTATTACTATTCAACTGAATTATAATTCACTTGAACAGTAAAACATAACAATGAAAGAACAAATGCATGTAATGACAGAAAAAATGCAACGTGAAGAGAAATGTATGAAGCTTACCTGGTAACTGAGACAGACGAAGACGATGGCGATGAAACTGCTGCGCAGGATCGCTGGTGACTGGTTCTGGGGACGATGAAAACGATCAACGCTGGGTCTTTTTTCTTCTAGTTTTTCTCTGTTTTTTTTTTTGTTAGTTCCCAGTCTTCATTTTTTCTTCATCCCTTTGTGTGCTTCCCCTGTTTTTTTCTCTGTTCGGCTGGTTTGCGTCTGTCTTTTCCTTCTGGTCTCTGTTTTTTTTTTTTGTGCTTTCTACTCTCTCTTTAGTTCTTTTTCTTTCTTTCTCCTTCCCTTTTCCTCCTCTGTCCTCCCCTGTTTTTCTTCCCTTTCGTTTCTCTGCGGTCGTTCCCTCCCCTCTGTTTTTCTTTCTGGTGCAGCTGATGCTCGTGCGTTGGCTAGCCAATGCTTCTCTCTGTTTCTTTTTTATTCTCCCTCTTCCCCCTCCGTTTTTCGTTCGTCTCAACCCCTCCTCTCATGTCTGTCTCTCATCTGGCTATAGATGCATGCTTTTATTGCAGAAAGATGGTAACGGCCGGCGTGCATCATGGTGGCGAGGAATAACAGCCGTGAGACGTGCTCCCTGATTGAAGCGGCTCCACTGCTAACGCCTGCATTGCCTTACTGCAGAAACCGTCGCAGATGAAGAAGGCGATGAACAGTTGTCAAGGAAACGGCGCCGTTTTCTAATTCAAAATGAATATTTATGATTTGGTCCTTGGATGTTTTTACAATTTTATAATCAAGCCCCCAGATAAATTGTAATTAGATCCCTTGATTTTAACGTCATTTCCGGTTTGGTCCTTGTTTTCGAATTGTTTCAATCAAGTCCCTAATTGGCCATCAAACTTCAATAATTATGTAATTAAGCCCCTGATTTGACAAAATCAACTCTTCAAAATTATAATTGGAGTACCCTCTGAACTTTAATTTCTTCCAATAATAGCCTAAATTAACTTAAAAATCAATTTTTCTTGCAATAAAACCCTCCATAAATTCAATTAAACCTTAGATAAAATTTAATTGAGTCCATAAACATCTGATTTTATATTTTTCTTTCTCAATTGAATTTTCTTTGTCAATAAGGCTCTCAGCAATTAAAAATATACTGTCAAATTTTAATTCTTGTATTTTTGAACCTCCTTAACCAATTTTTAGATATTTTATGGGCATTCCAGCATCCTTTTCTCGTTCCTATTATTTTTTAGATTTCTTCTAAATATTTTTTTAATATATATATATTTTTTTGTATTTTCTTATTTTTTGTGTGAGAACCCAAAAATAGGTAACAATAAAGAAAATGAGAATAAGAAATGGACTATTTGAAAGGTGTATAAATTAAGGTATAATGAAATGTCTTGATATGAATTGAATGATAACTTGAATGTGAATTAATGAATTTCAAAATCTACAAATTGATGTTTGCATCTTCTTCTTTTTTATTAAAAGAGGCACTAGTAGTTATCCTCGACATAAGGAACTAGATTATCAGAAGGAGCAAGTAGATGCTTCCACTTTACTTTTATTTAAACAATATTACTTTTAAATTTCTTGTTATTGTGTTTGCATCTAAAAAAAGAGAAATATATATCAAAAAAATATAAAATTAATTGATAAGCTGACCATCTGAGTGGGGTTATGGATCAGGTGTTTATCAGGTGGTCATTCGAGCGGGGATCTACATATCAAATGTCTTTTAGATGGTTCTAGGAAGGGAAATCAAAGACATCAGATAGAACTAAGCTAACAGCATTATGAGGCCACAACTTTGATAATCCAATATTCCACATGATATAAAGTTATTAGTGTGAAGTATTTATAATTATATGTAAGAGTAAGGGCTTGTTGGCGAAGAATTACAAATGAAGAGTTAAGGAAATAGACAGCATAGTCAAGAAGAGGCCAAAAAGAAAATAAAAAAAAATTGTGTTTTAATGATGGTGTATGGGAATTGTTGTGATTACCTAGTATTAATATTAGTTGCATATTACTCAATTTCTTTGCATATTTGAATTGATATATATATATATATATATATATATATATATATATATATATAAGGTCCATTCCAACACAACAGTGGTGGTGTAGCTGTATTCTTTTGTTATAACTAGGTAGACTTTAGTTTTATCATCTTTTATTATGTATTCAAACTGTTTTCTTCCTTTTAATATACTTTTGGATTACTTTTAGTAAACTTATAAATTTAATAAATTAGGTGTGAAGCCAGCCACCTAAGTCCAGCCACCTAAGTCAACAAAGGTGGGAGTCAACAATGGTGGTGAAGCCATCCTTCCTTAGTCACAAATTGTAGGCACCAAACTTGTGCCACTTGCCTTGCCCCTTGTATTTACATGGATGCTTGCCTATAAATAGGCAATGCATCCAAGCATTGTAAACACACCACAAGAGAGAAATTTGAGAGCAAGTAGAGAGAGTGAAGAGAGAGTAATCCCACAAAGTTGTGAGGTATTTGTGAGAGAGTAAGTGAGGTGTTTTCTCCTAGTAATAGAGAGATTTCAGTTGTTCTCCTATTGTTAGAGAGAGGTTGTAATTCCCACATTACTTAGTAAAATCCTTCTATACTTGTCCGTGGACGTAGCCAAATTGGGTGAACCACGTAAATTCTTGTGTGTCTAATTTCTCATTTTATCCTATCCTTTGCCTTTTATCTTGTCGGGTTTGCATGCCAGTATGCTAACAGTGGTATCAGAGCCTTCTGGTTGGTGTTGTTAATACACAAAAGTTATTCGTGTATACGGTTACTATTCACGTCTACGACACTATTCATCCATACGGTACTGTTCACATACGTTACTGTTGGCGTATATAGAAAGTCAGTGCGGTGATTAAATACAGTCTAGGAAGTTCTGTCTAAGGAGATTGGGTTTTAAGCGGGACCGTTTGTGACCCCTCCAATCTTTCCTGGGAACTTACTTAGTGAAGTATTATTCACACGATACTATTTCTACATACGTTACAGATCTGTGAAACGGTGATAGCTGAATAGATCTCGGTGAATACAATGGCAGCAAAGTACGAGATAGAGAGGTTCAAGGGGAGCAATTTCTCACTGTGGAAAATGAGAATCAAGGCAATCTTAAGGAAAGACAATTGCTTGGCAGCAATTGGGGAACGGCCCGCGGAGATCACTGATAATGCAAAATGGAATGAAATGGATGGCAATGCTATTGCAAACATACATTTAGCATTAGCCGATGAAGTATTATCAAGTGTGGCGGAGAAGAAAACAACTAAGGAGATATGGGAGACTCTAACAAAGCTATATGAGTCCAAGTCTTTGCACAATAAGATTTTCTTAAAGCGGAGACTTTATACCCTTCGAATGGCAGAAACCACGGCGGTGACTGACCACATCAACACAATAAGAACTCTATTTTCACAACTCACTACGTTGGGTCAACAAATAGAGGAAAGTGAACGTGCAGAGCTTCTACTTCAAAGTCTTCCAGATTCGTATGATCAACTCATTATCAACTTGACCAATAATATCCTCACAGACTATTTAGTCTTTGATGATGTTGCAGCCGCCATCTTGGAAGAAGAAAATAGGCGCAAAAATAAAGGAGACAGAAATAGTTCAAACCAAGCAGAGGCATTGTTGGTGTCAAGAGGGAGATCAACGGAGCGTGGCTCCAGTGGGAGTCAAAGGCAGGGGAGGTCCAAATCAAGAAGTAAGAAGACTGTGAAATGCTACAACTGTGGCAGAAAAGGGCACTTCAAAAGGGATTGTTGGTTTAAAAAGGGTATAGAGAACACTGCAGAGTCATCAAAACCTCAAGGATGTGTTGCGAGCACCTCAGAAGATGGGGATGTTTTATATAGTGAAGCAGCGACAATCTCTACAGATAGAGAAGAGCTTACTGAGGTCTGGCTAATGGATTCAGGAGCAACATGGCATATGACTCCTAATCAAGATTGGTTCCATACATATGAACCCATCTCTAGAGGCAAAGTGTTCATGGGTGATAATCATGCTGTAGAGATTGTTGGCATTGACACCATCAAATTGAAGATGTATGATGGCTTAATTCGCACTATTTCAGGAGTGCGACATGTGAAAGACTTAAAGAAGAATCTTTTGTCCGTGGGACAATTTGATAGTCTTGGCTGTAAGATCCGAACAGACAATGGAATAATGAAAATTGTCAAAGGAGCGCTGGTGGTTTTAAAGGCGAGAAAGACAGTTGCAAACATGTTTGTATTAATGGGAGAAACACATCATGGGGCAAAAGCATCAATCGCATCAGCCAGTCCTGCAGAAGAGAAGACGATGATGTGGCATCAAAAACTAGGCCACATGTCAGAGAAAGGTTTGAAAGTTCTCTCTGATCAGAAGTTACTCCCTGGGCTTACAAAGGTTACTTTACCCTTTTGTGAGCATTGTGTTACAAGCAAACAACACAGGTTGAAGTTTGGCACATCAACAACTAAGAGCAAATGCATCTTAGACCTGATTCACTCTGATGTTTGGCAAGCACCGGTTGTATCCTTGGGAGGAGCAAGATACTTTGTATCATTCATAGATGACTTCTCCAGGAGATGTTGGGTGTATCCAATTAGAACGAAGGCAGATGTGTTCACAGTCTTTAAAACTTTCAAAGCGCGGGTGGAACTTGAATCTGAAAAGAAGATCAAGTGTTTGAGGACTGACAATGGAGGAGAATATACCAGTGATGAATTTGATAACTTCTGTCAACATGAAGGTATCAAAAGGCAGTTCACAACGGCATACACTCCACAGCAAAATGGAGTGGCAGAGCGGATGAATAGAACTCTATTAGAAAGAACAAGAGCAATGTTGAAGGCTGCAGGTCTAGGAAAGTCATTCTGGGCAGAAGCAGTCAATACCGCCTGTTATGTGATAAATCGTTCTCCATCAACTGCAATTGAGTTGAAGACACCGATGGAGATGTGGACTAGAAAGCCAGCTGATTATTCTCAATTGCATATATTTGGAAGTCTTGTATACGTGATGTACAATACACAAGAAGTTAGCAAGCTGGATTCAAAATCCAGAAAATGTGTATTCTTGGGATATGCTGATGGAGTGAAGGGGTATCGCTTGTGGGATCCCACTGCCCACAAGGTAGTCATCAGCAGAGATGTTATATTTGCAGAAGGTAAAATGCAAATGGAAGAACATAATAGCATTCCAAAGGAGACTACAGCAGTCCAGATGGAAAATACTCAGAATGATACTTCTTCTGAAGCTGCACCAGAGCATGAAGAACAAGAACAAATAGATTCTGAAACTCCTGAAGTTCGACGGTCAACTCGTGAAAGAAGACCACAGGCTTGGCACTCAGAATATGTTACTGAGAGCAACATTGCATACTGTCTTCTAACAGAGGATGGAGAGCCATCAGCTTTCCATGAGGCTATCAAAAGCACAAATGTATCTATGTGGATGACAGCAATGCAAGAGGAGATTGAAGCTCTACACAAGAACAACACTTGGGATCTTGTTCCGCTACCACAAGGAAGGAAGGCCATTGGCAACAAATGGATTTACAAGATAAAGCGTGATGGCAATGATCAAGTGGAGCGGTACCGTGCAAGATTGGTGATGAAAGGATATGCTCAGAAAGAAGGAATAGACTTTAATGAGATATTTTCTCCAGTGGTACGACTTACTACAATCAGAGTAGTCTTGGCAATGTGTGCTATATTTGATCTTCACTTAGAGTAGTTAGATGTGAAAACTGCATTTCTTCATGGAGAACTTGAAGAAGAAATTTATATGCTCCAACCAGAGGGTTTTGCTGAAACAGGCAAGGAGAACTTGGTTTGCAGGTTGAACAAATCTCTATACGGTCTCAAACAGGCGCCGAGGTGTTGGTACAAGAGATTTGATTCCTTCATAATTAGCCTTGGGTACAACAGACTCAGTTCAGACCATTGTACGTATTACAAGAGGTTTGAAGAAGATGATGTTTTCATCATTTTGTTGTTGTACGTGGATGACATGTTGGTAATAGGCCCCAACAAAGATCGAGTCCAAGAATTGAAGGCACAATTGGCTAGGGAGTTCGATATGAAGGACTTGGGACCAGCAAACAAGATTCTAGGGATGCAAATTCACCGAGACAGAAGTAAGAGGAAGATTTGGCTTTCTTAGAAAAATTATTTGAAGAAGATCTTGCGACGCTTCAACATGCAAGATTGTAAGCCAATTTCCACCCCACTTCCTGTTAACTTCAAATTATCCTCAAGTATGTCTCCTAGCAATGAAGCAGAGAGGATGGAGATGTCTCGAGTACCGTATGCATCAGCAGTGGGAAGTTTAATGTTTGCCATGATATGTACAAGACCAGACATTGCACAAGCAGTGGGAGCAGCTAGTCGATACATGGCAAATCCTGGTAGAGAGCATTGGAATACTATTAAGAGGATCTTGAGATACATCAAGGGTACCTCAGATGCCGCATTATGTTATGGAGGATCAGAATCTACTATCAGAGGTTATGTTGATTCAGATTTTGCTGGCGACCTTGAGAAAAGAAAATCCACTACAGGCTATGTGTTCATAATTGCAGGAGGAGCTGTGAGCTGGGTCTCTAAACTTCAGACTGTTGTAGCTTTATCCACAACAGAAGCTGAGTACATGGCAGCTACACAAGCTTGTAAAGAAGCAATATGGATGAAGAAACTTATGGAGGAGCTCGGGCACAAACAAGAGAAGATTCTTTTGTATTGTGATAGTCAGAGTGCCTTGCATATTGCAAGGAATCCAGCGTTTCATTCAAGAACAAAACACATAGATGTTCAGTATCACTTTGTTCGCGAAGTGGTGGAAGATGGAAGTGTGGATTTTCAGAAGGTTCACACAAAGGAAAACCCAGCAGATGCTTTGACTAAACCAGTCAGCACTCATAAGTATATATGGTGCAGATCCTCTTATGGCCTAGTAGAAACGTAAGCAGCATGAAGATGGCAAGTATAGAAAGGATAGAAGAATCACAGATGATCATGTGTGAAGACTTGATTAAATCATCAAAGTCTTCAAGTGGGAGAATGTGAAGCCAGCCACCTAAGTCAACAAAGGTGGGAGTCAACAATGGTGGTGAAGCCATCCTTCCTTAGTCACAAATTGTAGGCACCAAACTTGTGCCACTTGCCTTGCCCCTTGTATTTACATGGATGCTTGCCTATAAATAGGCAATGCATCCAAGCATTGTAAACACACCACAAGAGAGAAATTTGAGAGCAAGTAGAGAGAGTGAAGAGAGAGTAATCCCACAAAGTTGTGAGGTATTTGTGAGAGAGTAAGTGAGGTGTTTTCTCCTAGTAATAGAGAGATTTCAGTTGTTCTCCTATTGTTAGAGAGAGGTTGTAATTCCCACATTACTTAGTAAAATCCTTCTATACTTGTCCGTGGACGTAGCCAAATTGGGTGAACCACGTAAATTCTTGTGTCTAATTTCTCATTTTATCCTATCCTTTGCCTTTTATCTTGTCGGGTTTGCATGCCAGTATGCTAACATTAGGAATATTTGAATATAAACTTATAATTTTAATAATTGATTGTTTTTCTATTTTGTGTTTCTATTTTTTGGTCTTGTTTAAGGTTCAAAGTAGATTTCTCTTCGTAAGGAAGTCTCAATCTTATCGAGTTAAATCCTAATCGTTCTAAAATCTAAATTTTAGCATCGCATTTATTTTGCACTTTGCATCTTTAATGCTTAAGGGTATATATTTTACAGTATAATTTTATACCTCCAACTATTAAAGTCTACAGTTAAATTCTAACACTTTAAATATAAAATTAACAAAATGATTAGTGAAGGATTTTAGTTACTCTGGCTAAACTCTAAGAGAAAATCATAAGCTGGTTATAATATCTATTTTACATTTTAAAACATGAGAAAGATGTAGTTTTTTGTTTTTTTTTTATGAAAATATGTTTGGAAAACTTTTAGGATTTGACCGTATGCATGAAAACAAAATATCTTTTATTTTTTCTAGAGGAAATTAATTTAAAAAAATTTTGAGATTTTTTTAAATTTTTTAAAAATTAAAAAAAAAATCGAAGAATACCGGGTATTTAATACCAAATATGTATCTTACAATATAAATATACTCCCTGATATTATACAAAATTATTGAAAAAACTAGCAAGAAAATCACAAATATTTTGAAATGACCCTTGGAATTTTTTGGATTTTTTTTCTTTCTATTATTATTATTATTATTATTATTATTATTATTATTATGTGAAATATAAATTGAGCTGGACCTGGCCCAGCCATACGGGCTGGGTCGAAATGGGTTCAGCCCATATTAGTCGAGTTAGCCAACTAGCAGCTCAACAGACCCTCCTCCTCCTCCTCCTCCTCCTCCTCCTCCTCTTTCTTTTAGGGGTGGGCTAGACCCATCCCAACCATCTAGGCAAGGCCAAAACGAGTCCAGCCTAGTTTGCATCTGTTGCTAGAAGCCAACAGTTGTAGGATGTGAATCACATCCTGCATGCAGATGAGAGGGGGGAGAGAAGAAGGAGCTCACCTGGCACTTGGGTCACGACTGTTGTCACTAGTCTTGCAGAGGACGGTGAAAGTGCTGGTGGCTCACAACAATGCTGAGGTTGTGGCTGGTTCCTGTGGTGCAAGAAAAAGAAGAAGTTTGTGGTGGAAAATGAGAAGGAGAGATTGGTGGTTATGGTTTCTGTTGTGGGCGAGGAGATGGGTTGATAGAGGGGTTTCTGTTGTGGTCGTTCAGTTGTGCTAAGGTTGTGGCGGCTGAAAACACGGTAAAGAGAGATAAAGAAGAAAGAGAATTGTTAGCTTAAAAAAAATAGGGAGGGAGGTTGGTTTTTTGTCAACTTTTCACTTGATTTTCTTTACACTCAAGGCATGGAATCCACCTTTATTTATAAGGGATGGAAGATGAACATTTTGTCTTTAACGGTGTCAAATCTTGATCCTTGATTCAACCCCAAAGGATCTCAATCGTTGGCTCAAAGTAGGCATCATGAACTATTAAATTTGACAGTTGAAGACTACCTAAGCAGATCTCTTTGGGCCGGCACCATGACCTTTATGGTGTCAATCACCATAAAGTACTACACCGAGGTGTAATCAGATGTCAGACAATCATTTTCGTGCAAGTTTTGTCAAATTTGGTAGAGAAAGAAGCATTGAATGCCCTTGAAAAGTAATTCACGAGTAGTCTTTTCAAGGGAAAAAAAAAATGAACAGTAACCAAAACAGCGCCATTTTGGTAAAGTTCAATTTAGTCTTTTGATTTGTGATTTCTCTCAATTACACCCTTGATTGACTTCAAACTTTTAATTTTGTGTAATTTTGCCCTTAATAAACTTCAATTTCAACCTTGGATTTCAACACCCTTTTTATTTTGATCATTAGTCGTGAATTTCTTTAATTTAAACCTGAAATGACCATTAAACTTTTAATCTCTTTAATTATCTAAAAAGTAACAAGACTATTTTCTATAATACATGCACAACCCACATGTAGGTACGTAGACAACTATAATTATTAATTATTATTTTTTATAATACATGCACAACCCACGTGTCACAAGACTATTTTTGTGAAATAACAAGAGTGTTCGTTCGAGAAATAAATTTGCTCACGGTTTTAGGAAAAAAACTCAATATTCAAAGCAAATGATGACTATCAGAAGCATTAAAACTGAGGGTGGTTTTATAAATGAGAATAGTTGTTTTATAAATTATTTTTTATTTAAAAAAATATTTAAAAAAATATTTTTAATATAGATACTTTAAAACGATCTAAAAACATAAAAAAATAAATTTTTTTCTAAATTTTTTTTTGAAACATAAAAATAAACCAGCAACAAGAATGAAACTGTCAATTATGCACCAACTAGCTATATAAATGCATGCATTTGAGTCTATCATAAACTCCAAATAGCTTGTTGTCCTTTAGGACCAGGTAGAAAAGAGATTGGTCTATGTCTACCTCAATCAGTATTTGCAAAAAGAAAAAGAAAGAGAAAAAGCAGAAAATTCTACTTGCAATTAGTGAACAATTGATGATGAAGTTCTTAGTGCACTTTACAGCATTGAAAGTAAAAAAAAAAAAACCTTCGTGTTCTTAGTGCACTTTATAGCCAGTGGTCAACAATCACAGATTAAAAAAAACCATTGAAAAATCAGAGCAAGAGGCAAGGCACTACACCATTAAACAGTTTTACCGATGGACTACTTTCGTCGGTGCCAGGAATTAACTCCATCGGTTAAATAATTACCTATGGCCTCACCGACGGAACACGTCTGCCGGTATAATAGTCGTCGGTAACTCCCATTTCCGTCGCTAATTCTGTCGCAAAAAAAAAAAACCCACCGACGGTCTTACAGACGGATACGCACGCGCCAAAAAAAAAAGTTTCCTGTGGGAACATTACCGACGAAATAAATCCGTCTACAATTTCAACGGTAATTACCGACGGCCTGTCCGTCGGTAAATATGGCATCGGTGGTAATTGTGTGGTAACTCTCTGTGAAATACTGACGGATATTATCCGTCGATAAATCCGTCTGTATGTAATCACCGACGGAATATATCCGTCGGTAATTATGGTATGGCTGGTAATTGTTTGGCAAGTCTCTGTGAAATACCGACGGATAATGTCCGTCGGTATATCTGTCGGTATGTATTTAAAAAATATATATATAATAATTTATTAATAGTAAAAAAGCTTAATAAACAAATAAAATTGGATTAAACATTAAAAATATAAAAGTAATGTTAAATAATATTCATTACAAATTTAATGTGTTTAAAAAACAAAATTAAACTAGAATAGCGGCGGAGCTGGAGGAGGAGGAGGCTGGTTGTTCCCGGGACCATACGGCCAAAAAGGAGCTGCACAAATATCGTCACCCATCTTTGATCTCATCTCCATGACTATTTGATGGAACTCATCATAATTCGTCGAGAGTTGTTGATATTGTTGTTTCAAGGCAATGAACTCCTCAGACTGGGTGTTCGATACTGATGGAGAGCTTCCAACGGTTGAGACACTACGAGCCGAACGCAAGTTTTCAGCCGTAGTGTTGGAGTGCCCGTAGACCTGATTTTTATCGGGTCCACCAGACGATCCCACCTCCATCCACAAATCTGGATCGAAATCTGGATGGGTCGAAGGATTGTCCCCATATCTCTCCCTCAACCGGCTATTATAGGTCTCCTGAAAATTTCGTCCGTAAAAAAATCATCAAATGTAATTCAAGATGCAATTCAAGAAAATAATAACTTACAAAATAAAATGAATGAACGAACATACTATGAAGTGCTGAGCACGGTTGTCCACGAATTGCTGCACCCCCTTTTGGCAGTTTTGACTCCGCACATGCGTCTCTACAAACAGCTCCATTGGACTCGGCTCACGTCCAAGAGACGCAGCCTGTAAGGAAAAAATAGGTTGAAAGTTAAATACATTATAAGGAATGACAAATTAATTAGCGATATATTTCATTAAAATTAATCTTACCATCCGCTTTGCATGTGCACTGAATGAGACGGATCCGCCAGTGTGCGTGGTCACCGAACCATGAATTTGCCTGTTCCAGTTGTCGGCGCCGGACTGTAAGCGCCGTGAGAACCACTCTGAGGTCACATGCTCAATATATGTCGTTCATATTTCCCCCGAGATGAATGGCGGTTTGAATTCCTGCCAAACCGTCACCTCATTCCATCCTTCAAGACTGTTATCCCTCGCATGTCTTTTTGATTTTTTTTGGGTGTCATACCAAAAATCATGCAACCTACTTCCATAGTAACAAATTAGAATTTAAAACATAAAATTATAAAACAAAAATAAATATTATTTTCGATGTTACCTAGTTGCCGCGTGATTCTCCCATACCCTCCTCACAACATTGTTGTCTGCCCTATCCCACTCAAATTTGTTCTGTGTATATAAATAATTCATATAAAATAAAAATAGTACAAGATATAAAATTATAAAAATCATTTATTAAAAATAAGCTGGAAATTAAAAATTAACACCGACCTGAAATCGCTTAAACCATGCATCGATATCAGGTTTCCACTCAGGATGTCTGGAAACCTGGCTCCATTGAAACAATAGAATCTCCATCGACGATTTAAACGCCAATGTTATAGTCCTTGCAGCCTTAATGTTTGTGAACCTGAATTAAATAAAAGTAGTAATATTAATTAGTTGTTCATAAATTATGTTATAAGTATATATATAAAAAAAACTAAAACCTAAACAAACTTACATTGAGAGGTCATCCTTCCATTGTGTCTGGTACTTGCGGGTGAATTGACCCCGCTGTGAAGGCACACCGCTTCTGCGCTGTGAAACCACGCTAGAAGAGGCAGCATCACAAGTTGGCGTAGATTCCTCGTCGTGATCAGCACCTAAGGATACGTCCTCCTCGCTGCTAGAAGAACAAGCTGCAACCGTCTTCTGACGACGTGCTGTAGATTTCATTCTACGCATCTACACAAATTTATATGAATAATTACATAATTAACTTCGATTATTTTAAAAAAAATTCGACAGAGTCTCCCCTATACTGGGGGGGTCCCAAGTTATCGACAAAAACATATTACACATCCAATTTTATTTCACATCCCGATCCAATCATCTTGGATCTCAACCCAACTATCATCATCAACACAAAACATTTTATTCAATAACATCATATAATGATATTCAAGTAAAAGAATCAATTTCAACTATGAACATTCATTGTTAAATTGGTACTTAGAGTTACAAACATTAGATTAAAGGCATACATTCAAATTTACGGATTAATATTACATTTCAAGTTTTAGGAGACAAGACTCTTAATTTATAAATAATTACATGGTCAAAAGGAAAAGGTAATTAAATCAATATCATTCCTAACACGATCGACCCTAATGGACCTCAAAATAGAAATTAACGTGTACATAAATATAAAAATATAATAACAAGCAATAACAATGACATGTAAACAATAATATCCTAAAATTAAGATAAACTAATTAAATTTAATTCTATATTTCAATTAACATTTAAAACGTAAATTCAACAATAACAATTATAGCAATACAAACAATAATATCCTAAATTAAGATAAACTAACTAAATGTAATTATATATATATAAATTAACATTTTTAACATAAATTCAACAATAACAATTACAGCAATACAAATAATAATATCATAAAATTAATAAATAAAATGAAAAAACTAAAAAACACTGTACAATTCAAAATAAATTTGGGAATAAAAAATGCTTACCTTAATAGTGTGTTGAATTTAAGATTTTATCTACAAACAATACACAAAACAAAGAACACTAAAAAAATTAATCATAATTAAAATAAAAAAATACAAAGATAAAGAAAAAAGAATACATACCTTTTAAAACTACCACCAAAACAATAAAATCCCTTCCAAAAGCCAAATATAAATAGAGAGGAGAAGAGAAATGGAGAAGAAGAGAAACGGAGCCAGAGAAAAAAATGAACCAAATGGGGGGAGAGGGGGTTTTATATAGCAATTTTTCCGACGGTATTACCGACGGACATTAATTGTTGTCGGTGGCATTAAATTCCATCGATAATACTGTCGGAAATTAATTGAAATGCGCACCAAAAAAGTTCGAAAATCCCGCTAGACTTTTCGATCCGTCGGAAATTCCGTTGGTATTTGTGCAGACAAACACGTGTCTGACATGCGTGCGCTTCAGGATGTGCGTAAATCTGTCGGTATTGTACGTCGGTCAAGCCGTCGGTGTACCCGTTGGTGATTGTGGCACAATCCCGTAAATGTTTTGCAACTCTTTGTGAAATACCAACGGGTATGGTCCATCGGTGACGCTGTCGATGAAAGTGGCACAATCCCGTAAATGTTTTTCAACTCTCTGTGAAATACCGACGGACCATACCCGTCGGTGACGCCGTTGGTGAAAGTGGCACAATCCCGTAAATGTTTTTCAAATCTCTGTGAAATACGGACGGGTTGTGATGAAATAAATAATTAATAGCTTGTTTAACAAGTCTAGTTTAATTGTTATCAATTCTATTTCGAAGTTGTGATTTCTGTAAATTTATATATGTATAAATTTGTATGTATGAACGTTGATAGTTGATAATTGATAATGAATATTTAACATAAGTGTTGTTTTAGTTGGATAATGTCGGGGAAAACCAATATTTTTGTTATGTTTTATAGAGGTTCAATAGAAGTCATGGATGATTGTTCATGGATGTATCGGGACTCACCCCAAGGATTGCGGAGGATGGATTATTGTAACGGTGTCCAAGGTTTTATTAATTTCGCAACATCTATTTCGAGGAATTTTACTGATGGCGGTATTAGGTGTCCATGCAGGAAGTGTAAAAATTTAAAGTTTCTGCATCAAGATGTTGTAACGATGCATCTTCTAACCAAAGGGTTCATGGAGGATTACCTATGTTGGTATGCTCACGGAGAACTATTTCTTCCTGATGAGAGCATGGAAGAACAGGTGGTTGGGTCAACTTCTAGTGCTAGCAACATGCATGAAGTTGGAAATGAGAACAGTAATCCTTACAGGAATATGGTTATGGATGCAATGAGAATGAGTGAAGGTAATGTTAGGGAATGCCCAATTGTAGAAGAAGAACCTAATGCAGATGCAGCAAGGTTTTTTGATCTGTTGACAGATTCTGACGAACCATTATGGGATGGCTGCACGAACCACAGTAAATTATCAGCCGTAGCACAGGTGTTCATCATCAAGTCAGATCACGGGTTGAGTGAAGCCGATTATGACAAGATTATTGAATGGGCGAGAAGCATTTTACCTTAATGGAACAGGCCGAAAGAGAACTTATATGCTGCCAAGTCCATGATGAAACCCCTCGATTTAGGATACCAGAAAATTGATATATGCCCTAACTTGAAAATGCTGAGATGACCGAGTGCATGACATGCGAGCATTCCCGTGACAAACCCAGAACTGGTAGAGGGAAGACTCTCGTGGCATATAAAAAACTTAGATACTTCCCAATCACACCTAGACTGCAGAGGTTATTCATGTCACCAAGGACTGCTGAACACATGACATGGCACCAATCACACCATGCGGTTGATGGAGTGATGGTTCATCCTTCTGACGGTGAAGCCTGGAAACACTTTAACAGTATGCATCCTCACTTTTCAGCTGAATCAAGGAACGTGCGTCTTGGGTTGTGTACAGATGGATTCAACCTATTTGGGTCATTTGCTGCTCCTTATTCTTGTTGGCCGGTCATACTGACGGTTTATAACTTGCCACCGGGGATGTGTATGAGGCCGGAGTTCATGTTTTTATCTATGGTCATACCAGGTTCGAGCAGTCCGGGGCGGAATATAGATGTTTGTCTTCGTCCGTTGATTAACGAGTTGACGAAGTTATGGTCCTCTAGAGCTTTGACTTATGACATTTTGAGGAAACAAAATTTTGTTACGAGAGCGGCTTTGATGTGGACTATCAATGATTTCTCAGCTTATGGAATGGTTTCTAGTTGGAGCATGCATGGAAAGCTAGCATGTCCATACTGTATGGAGAACAACAAGGCATTCACGCTAACAAACGGGGGTAAAGCTTCTTTTTTTGACTGTCACCGTCATTTGTTGCCGTCGAATCACAGGTATAGAAAGAACAAAAATGATTTATTTGTTGGCAGAGTTGAAAAGGATGTTGCACCCCCGCATCTTTCCAGTGAAGAATTGTTTGATGTTGTGTCAGAGTACGGTGACATTGTGTTTCGTCTCCAATCAGGTAAGCAGAAGTTTCCTGGTTTTGGTTTGACCTATAATTGGGTGAAGCGAAGTATCTTTTGGGAGCTTCCTTATTGGAAACCAATCTTCTCCGCCATAACCTTTATGTCATGCACATTGAAAAGAACGTGTTTGAGAACATTTTCACACCGTCATGGATGTGAAGGGGAAGACAAAGGACAACATCAAGGCTAGATTGGATGTAGCAATGTTCTATAACCGTAAAAATATGGAGTTGGTTTGTGATGGGCCACGGGTCGCAAAACCAAGAGCAAGTTTCATGCTAGAGAAAAACGCACAACTACTAGTCTACAAATGGCTTAAGAGTCTGCGTTTCCCTGATGGACATGCCTCAAACATATCAAGGCTGGTTAATATGGAGGAATGCAAATTATATGGAATGAAGAGTCATGACTGCCATGTGTTTATGCAAACACTTATCCCATTAGCTTTTCATGATTTGTTGCCAAAGGGGATATGGGATGCACTAACGGAGATCAGTCATTTCTTCAGAGATATATGCTCCAGCAAGTTGAATGTTGATCACATTGAAAGGCTTGAAAAGAATATCATCGAGACAATATGCAAACTTGAGATGATATTTCCTCCATCATTTTTTGACTCAATGGAGCATCTACTCGTACATTATTTACCATTTGAGGTAAAAGTTAGAGGATCGGTCTAGTACAGATGGATGTATCCATTCGAGAGGTTAGATATTACAGGAGCTATGTAATTTATAATTAAATTTTTTTATTTTATTTTTTTTAATTGATAATTTTTTATTAATATATATATATATGCAGATACTTGTTCAATCTTAAAAAAAAGGTTAAGAACAAGGCGCATGTTGAGGCGTCAATATGTAAGGCCTATATTGTTGAGGAGATCTCAACATTTATCTCATACTATTTCGAAACTCATTTGAGAACGAGGATCAACCGTGTTCCACGGCATGATGATGGTAGTGAAGTGTCTTCAAGTGGGAACTTGTCAATATTCTCCAATCCTGGACGACCCACACCTAAAAATGTCGTGAGGGGAAAATATTTGTCTGAAATAGAGTTCAGACAAGCACACAATTATATCCTATTTAACTGTGATGAGCTGAGACCTTTTATTAAGTAAGTAGATGTTCGACTTAAACTTTGTCAAGAGTGTACTATTTATGTTTTGTGATACCATGCACTCATATAATTTGGAATAACCTTACAGGCAACATCGACGATACTTACTGTCCAATAACTCACAGCTGACCGAATCCCAGATCTTTCAATTACAAGATGAACAATTTGCCACATGGTTTAGAACACATGTAAGTCCTATCACAAACTCATTATCTCTTGCAATGTAATTAATTATAGTCAATGTTACATAATATCCGTTTATTGATTATTGTTATATTTAATTTACAAGCTAGGTTTATCAAATGGGAGGTAGTGCTGCTATTTAACTGTCATTAGGCCTGGGCCCTGAAAGAAAAGTCAAGTGCTATAACAAGTATTTTGTCAATGGATATGTCTTTCATACTGAAGAATACGGTCATGGAAGAAAGACATACAACAACGGTGTTTATATTAAGGGATCGACTTCTAGTGAGTTTGAAGTTGACTACTACGGTAGATTGGAAGAGGTCATCGAACTGCAATATCATAGCGAGCAAAATAGAGTGTTTTTATTCAAATGCTATTGGTATGACACAACTGACAGAGGAATCAGAGTAGATCATCACTATGGTCTCGTTGAAATCAACTCAAAAGCTAGACACCGCAACGTAAATGACGTATTTGTTTTTGCAAAGCAATGCCAACAAGTTTATTACACATACACCCCTTCCTTTAGAAAGGACCGATCAAGAGTTGATCGGTTATTCGTTTTAAAAACAAAACCCAAGGGTTGTGTCGAGGTTGTTCAGGATAAGAACGAAGACACAAGTGTGATAGATGAAGTCTTTCAAGCTAGTGAGTTAGTTGAACCATACCGAGTTGCTCCTTCGATTGACTTAGAAGAAAATTTGAATTTTCGTGTTTTCAACGATAGTTTTAAAAGGTATGTATTCTTTTTTCTTTATCTTTGTATTTTTTTTTATTTTAATTATGATTATTTTTTTTGGTGTTCTTTGTTTTGTGTATTGTTTGTAGATAAAATCTTAAATTCAACACACTATTAAGGTAAGCATTTTTTATTCTCAAATTTATTTTGAATTGATATAGTGTTTTTTAGTTTTGTGTATTGTTTGTTTTGTGTTTAGGTTGTTTTGTATAGTGTTTTTTAATTTTTTTAATTTTATTTATTAATTTTATGATATTATTGTTTGTATTGCTATAATTGTTATTGTTGAATTTATGTTAAAAATATTAATTTATATATATAGAATTACATTTAATTAGTTTATCTTAATTTAGGATATTATTGTTTGTATTGATATAATTGTTATTGTTGAATTTATTTTTAAAATGTTAATTGAAATATAGAATTAAATTTAATTAGTTTATCTTAATTTTAGGATATTATTGTTTACCTGTCATTGTTATTGCTTGTTATTATATTTTTATATTTATGTGTACACGTTAATTTCTATTTTGAGGTCCATTAGGGTCGTGTTAGGAATGATATTGATTTAGTTACCTTTTGCTTTTGACCATGTAATTATTTATAAATTAAGAGTCTTGTCTCCTAAAACTTGAAATGTAATATTAATCCGTAAATTTGAATGTATGACTTTAATCTAATGTTTGTAACTCTAAGTACCAATTTAACAATGAATGTTCATAGTTGAAATTGAATCTTTTACTTGAATTTCATTATATGATGTTATTGAATAAGATGTTTTGTGTTGATGATGATGAGTTGGGTTGAGATCCAGGATGATTGGATCGGGATGTGAAATAAAATTGGATGTGTAATATGATTTTGTCGATAACTTGGGACCCCCTAGTATAGGGAGACTCTGTCGAATTTTTTTTTAAAATAATCGAAGTTAATTATGTAATTATTCGTATAAATTTGTGTAGATGTGTAGAATGAAATCTACAGCACGTCGTCAGAAGACGGTTGCAGCTAGTTCTTCTAGCAGCGAGGAGGACGTATCCTTAGGTGCTGATCACGGCAAGGAATCTACGCCAACTTGTGATGCTGCCTCTTCTAGCGTGGTTTCACAGCGCAGAAGCGGTGTGCCTTCACAGCGGGGTCAATTCACCCGCAAGTACCAGGCACAATGGAAGGATGACCTCTCAATGTAAGTTTGTTTAGGTTTTAGTTTTCTTTTTTATATACTTATAACATAATTTATGAACAACTAATTAATATTACTACTTTTATTTAATTTCAGGTTCACAAACATTGAGGCTGCAAGGACTATAACATTGGCGTTTAAATCGTTGATGGAGATTCCATTGTTTTAATGGAGCCAGGTTTCCAGACATCCTGAGTGGAAACCTAATATTGATGCATGGTTTAAGCGATTTCAGGTCGGTGTTAATTTTTAATTTCCAGCTTATTTTTAATAAATGATTTTTATAATTTTACATCTTGAACTATTTTTATTTTATATGAATTATTTATATACACAAAACAAATTTGAGTGGGATAGGGCGAACAACAATGTTGTGAGGAGGGTATGGGAGAATCACGCGGCAACTAGGTAACATAAAAAATAATATTTATTTTTGTTTTATAATTTTATGTTTTAAATTCTAATTTGTTACTATGGAAGTACGTTGCGTGATTTTTGGTATGACCCCCAAAAAAAATCAAAAAGACATGCGAGGGATAACAGTCTTGAAGGATGGAATGAGGTGGCGGTTTGGCGGGAATTCAAACCGCCATTCATCTCGGGGGAAATATGGACAGTATATATTGAGCACGTGACCTCAGAGCGGTTCTCACGGCGCTCACAGTCCGGCGCCGACAACCGGAACCGGTAAATTCATGGTTCGGTGACCACGCACACTGGCAGATCCGTCCCATTCAGCGCACATGCAAAGCGGATGGTAAGATTAATTTTAATGAAATATATCGTTCATTAATTTGTCGTTCCTTATAATATATTTAACTTTTAACCTATTTTTTCCTTACAAGCTGCGTCTCTTAGACGTGAGCCGAGTCTAATGGAGCTGTTTGTATAGACGCATGTGCGGAGTCAAGACCGCCAAAAGGGGGTGCAACAGTTTGTGGACAACCGTGCTCAGCACTTCGTGGTATGTTCGTTCATTCATTTTATTTTGTAAGTTATTATTTTCTTGAATTGCATCTTGAATTGCATAGGATGATTTTTTAAAATTTTTCAGAAGACCTATAATAGCCGGTTGAGGGAGAGATATGGGGACAATCCTTCGACCCATCCAGATTTCAATCCAGATTTGTGGATGGAGGTGGGATCGTCTGGTGGACCCGATAAAAATCGGGTCTACGGGCTCTCCAACACTAAGGCTGAAAACTTGCGTTCGGCTCGTAGTGTCTCAACCGTTGGAAGCTCTCCATCAGTATCGAACACCCAGTCTGAGGAGTTCATTGCCTTGAAACAACAATATCAACAACTCTCGACGAATTATGATGAGTTCCGTCAAATAGTCATGGAGATGAGTGCAGCTCCTTTTTGGCCGTACGGTCTCGGGAACAACCAGCCTCCTCCTCCTCCTCCAGCTCCGCCGCTATTCTAGTTTAATTTTGTTTTTTAAACACATTAAATTTGTAATGAATATTATTTAACATTATTTTTATATTTTTAATGTTTAATCCATTAAATTTGTAATGAACATTATTTTTAATGTCAAAACATTATTTTTGTTTATTAAGCTTTTTTACTATTAATAAATTATTTTTTTATGTATATTTTAAATACATACCGACGGACATTATCCGTTGGTATTTCATAGAGAGTTGCCAAACAATTACCAGCCATGGCATAATTACCGACGGAAATATTCCATCGGTGATTACATAATTACCATTAGTGCCATAATTACCGACGGAGTATCCGTCGGTAATTATCGTTGCAAGTTCAGACGGATTTAGTTCGTCGGTAATGTTCCCGCGGGAAAATTGTTTTTTTGGCGCGCGCGTATCTGTCGGTGTTCCGTCGGTGGGTGGTTTTTTTTTATTTGCGACAGAATTAGTGACGGAAAGGGGAGTTACCGACGACTATTATACCGACGGACGGGTTACGTCGGTGAGGCCGTCGGTAATTATTTTACCGACAGAGTTAATTCCTGGCACCGACGGAATTAGTCCGTCGGTAAAACTGTTTAATGGTGTAGTGATTTCCAATATTGAAAGATATAATTGGAAAAAGAAATTCAATAAAAAAAGATGAGTAAAATCCAAGACACATTTCATGAGACCGTAATAACTCTATAAAAAGTAAATAAAAAAATAATTATGAATCTCAATTCCTAATAAATTCAATGTTGAAGGATTAAATTAAAAAAATCAATTAAAAAAAATAACTTGAGTCAACCCGATTTAACCTTCCAAACTTGTGCTATGAGGTTAGAATAACTCTATAAAAAAATAAAAAAAATTATGAAATTTAATTCCAATTAACTCAATATTGAAAGAGAAACTGAAAAAAATATTCAATTAAAAAAAATGACAAAACAATCAAGTTAATCAAATTAATCTACAAAACTCATGATTAAGGTCATGAGAATATAATAACCTCATAAAAAATTCAAATATATATATAAAACTAAATATCTAATAACTCTAATGTTGAAAAATAAAATTAAAATTAAATAAAAAAACAAATTATTATTCCAATTAACAATGATTTGCGGGGAGGGGTTAGTGAAGTACCCTCTTTTTTTTAGTTCTTGTTAATTATTATTATATAAAATAAATGAATATATAACTTTTACAAATAAAGATACATCTACCGGTACAATTAACAATAAAATAATATTTATACATAACAAATTTTTATCATCATTCACTTCCTTATAGTAATAATCCACCAATCCCACAATATAGTTTTTAAAATCCATCTTATTTAGGAGTTAACCTAGCAATGAATCTAGAGTTTAATTTAGATTACGTTTTATTTTAAACTGATTTAGAAGTTAACATAGTTAAATCTAGTTAACTTAAATGAGCCAACAAATAATAATTTGTTTTTTATTTTTTATTTAAAATAATATTATTTTATTTTATTTTATTTTTTAATTGCAAACAATTTCATTAAAAAGAATATAATCTTAAGGTTTACCTGCGAAACTTTCATCCAAATATTAAACCAAATTAAATCCTGAACAATTTGACGGAATAAGCTCCAGACAAACCGGATACGATAAACATGCCTCCAGTTAACTTGATTCGAATGGTCGAATTAAGGAGTGTGTGTGATGTGTATGACCATTACTTATATGAAAAACCGGCCATGACTACCTCAAAAAATACCATCATAATCTATTTACTATTATTAATAATAATCTAACAACTATTTGAGAATGTTTTGAATAGTGCACACACTACAAGATTTCACAGTTTTACCGACGGAAATATTTCGTCGGTGTGTGATTACCAGTTCGTCGGTGATTTATTTACCGACATCTTCACTGACGGATTACGTCCGTCGGCTTTCCTTTCGTTAGTGATTCCACATTCCATCACTCTATCGGTCGGAAACACAAAAAAACCATTTGCCGATGGTTTTATAGATGGAATTTGCGCGCCAAAAAAAAGTTTACCACTTGAAATATACCGACGGATTTTATTCCGTTAGTGATATCGTGATTTACCGACGGCTAAGTACCGTCGGTAAATTGGTTGGTGAGTGTTTGAAATACCGACCGAATATATCCGTCTATAAATTCATCGGTAATTGTGGCAGCTACTGTAAAATGCCGACGGATTCAGTCTCTCGGTAAAGTTGTAGGTGAGTGTATGAAATACCGACCGAATATATCCGTCTGTAAATGCGTCGGTGAATGTGGCAGCTACTGTCAAATGCCAACGGATTCAGTCCGTCGGTAAAACCCTTTGTAATCATTTTTTCTAAATTTGTTTTTAAAAAATTATTTAGAATACATAATATAAAATTATATAAATTAATGGTAATAAAAACCAATTAAGCAAATAAAATTTATATTAAACATCAAAAACAAAAAATCAAAGTTAAATAATATTCATTACAAACTGAATGTGTTTCAAAAAAAAATTAAATGAAATTTTAAAGGTAAATAATGTTTATTACAAATTAATATAAAGGTGGAGTTGGAGGAGGAGGAGGTCCTGGAGGAGGAGGCTGGTGATTATACGGCAAAAAAGGATTAGGCTCACATGTTCCACTATGTGTTGCCATGTTCATGACCATTTCGCGAAACTGTTCATAAGTCGCTTTTTGTTGTTCAGACTCCGCTCTTTATAGTGCTTGAGACGCTTTGAGTTGTTCAGACTCTGCATGCTTTGAGTTGTGCGTACTCCGCTGATAGGTGGTCGTATTTTTCGATGAACTGAGCCGTGTGTTGCTGCAAGGCCACGAACTCCTTAGATTGGGAGCTCGATATTGGGAGCTCGATATTGATTGGGAGCTCTCAACGGTTGAAACACTATGGGCCGACTGCAAGTTGTCAGCCGTAGTGTTGGAGAGCCCGTAGATCCTATTTTTATTGGGTCCACCAGACGATCCTACCTCCATCCACAAATCCGGATCCAAATCCGGATGGGTCGAAGGATCATCCCCATATCTCTCCCTCAACCGGCTATTATAGGTCTCCTGAATTTTTTTTTTAAAATCATCATATTCAATTCAAGAAAATAATAACTTATGAAATAAAATGATTGAACGAACATACTATGAAGTGTTGAGTACGGTTGTAACGAACCCGACTGTACGACTTGATCAATGTTAAAAGATCCCAACATATTCTCTTAGTTTGAGGGTAACATTTTTTTTTATTTACCAAAAAAATTCGGCAGAGTTTCGTTTGTATTTAGGACATCCCAAGTTATCGACTACTATTAATTTACTCAATCAACCCATCATCACAAGGTCCCATAAATCTCATAATTCATCACCTCACACAATCCATAAAATATATATAAACATAGCCCATATATCATATCATAAAATTTAAAAGAAAAAGGAATACTAATATGCAAAGAAAGCATTACAACATAATAAGTGTTCTTAAACATTTCAAAAGGGTTAATTACAAGATAACTAAAGTACTGCATGCTAAGCTGAACTTTTATAAATACATCAAGGTTTACACAAAAGCATACTACATAAACGCGTTAATTCCCTTTTGTTTAAGTTAAATATTTACATAAGCTTGACAAAGTAGAGTCCTAAACTAATGATCTCCCTAGATATTTGATGGACCTGTTACAGAATTAAATATACCATTATGTTGATAATATATATATATATATAAGCTCATGTAATGTATATGAATGAAGTATTAATTTTCTATCGGATCCATAAGAATTCTAACAAACAACTTATATTTTGCTTGTAAATCTTTTAAACCCAATTAACACTCATTTGCATATTCTTAATTTGAATACTCTTATTTACTTGCATGAACCGGGTGACTTTGCAAAGTCTAATCTTGTAATCCATTTCCTGGCAATCATATCACGGATGCCATTAGCCGAAGCTAATCTTGTAATCCATTTCTCTCCCGACAATCCTATCACAGATGTCATTAGCCGAAGCTAATCTTGTAATCTATTTCCCGGCACTCCTATCACGGATGCCATTAGCCGAAGCATTTCCCGGCAATCCTATCACGGATGCCATTAACTGAAGCTAATCTTATAAATATGTTAGACTTTATTTACATTGAACATGATAGTTATTGTAATTGCATTCACGAGAAGAATTTTAAATTATATAAGTGCAAATAGGAGGGAAAAATCACGCACTTGCTCCTCCTATCTCGTGACCTCCCTTAACAGAAGATTCAATCATGGTTGCTCCTCCTGAATCACAAGGAAGTTTTTGGCTATGATTCCTTCAAGCAAATATTATAAAGAATCCATATTCATTCATTGCTCATATGTTACTTTCTATGCATGTTCATTTCCTTATAATAATAAACATACATATATCAAGTATATTTTCAAAGTTAGTATCTTAATGTGCAAGTGTTCGTATGACTCAATTCTTTTATATTCTTACATATAATATTCACATGAAAGTCTACTATTATTGTCTAACTTTGAACTGTTACTGTCCAACTATTATTGTCTAGACATTGAACTGTTATTGTCTAATGGTTGCTGTCCAATCGTTGTTGTCTGAACACTCAACATATTTTTAACTATATCTAGAGTTCTAGAACTTAATTTTAAGTGAGATTGATCTCGTTGGAAAGCTAAGATACGAGACTACAAGTTCTCTAAGGAAGGAGAACCCAGTTCTACCTCCAAGATAGTCAAAATTGCTCATCAACCCATCAGTCCTACTGCCCTACAGAATCAGTCACGACTCATCTCGGTTGATAACCCATAACTGGAGTTCTACATCTCCAAATTGAGCAAGATCAGTTTTCTTGGTTAGCTAACATCCAAATATACAATTTCTATGAAGGAACTCGATCCTAATTCTCTCATCCTCCTACCCGAAATCTCACCGAAAGTCAAGAGACAAGTCTGTCCAGATTCGTCTCCCCCTCCCCTTCACACAATACTTTCATAAACTACATACCACACACATGAATTAACTTAATTTTAACAATAAGTACTTTCCCCCCATTCATATCTAAGAACCCTAACCTATGATTCAATATCAAGGCATCAATTCATTATCGAATTTGAAATGAATTTTTAAGATCATGTTTAGAACACCTTACTCGGTAAGAATTAAGATTTTGATCTTCAACTAGTTGAAGATTTTCAACTCTCTTCTTTCTTTTCTTCTTGTTCAATTTCTTGTTAGTCCCTTGCTCACAAGTGTTTATCCCATCTATAAACCTTTAATCTAGGATGGGTTCTTGAAATTGTAGTGTTTCTCTCTTGATTTTTCAAGAATGGGTATAAAACTCCCTATTTTCTCTCCTTATGGTTCCTGCAGATTTTTGATGAGGAGAGAGTATTTATACTCTATAATTTCTCTTATTTGCATTTAGGCCCCACTTCCTTTAAGTGTATTATTCTCTTCAATTAAATCCAACCCTCAACATTACCGGGCTTATTATAATGTCTCGAATTATTTCGCCCGGAAATTATATTCAAAAAATTTCTGAATTCCTGTCTTTTATTTAACCATATGCATGAATTTCTTTACTTTTATTTCTTTCTTTTGGCGGTCTTGACTCCGCACGTGCGTCTCTACAAATAGCTCCATTGGACTCGGCTCACGTCCAAGAGACGTAGCCTGTAAGAAAAAAAAAGATTGCAAGTTAAATATATTTATAAGCTACAACAAATGTACGAAGGTGATCAAGATAGTGAAAGTAATGCTGCTGCAAGGAGTTATTATAGATTAGGATCAAACTGGGGATTCAACAGCACAGGAGATTTCATGGATGATGAAAATTTCTATGATAACAAATATACGCTTCAATCAAATTCTAATATTTCTCTAGTTGACTTTGGATTGTATGCAACAGCACGTAAAACTCCCCTGTCTATCACTTATTATGGATATTGTCTAGAAAATGGGAATTACACTGTCAGACTCCACTTTGCTGAGATACAATTCACAGATGAAAAACTGTACAACAAAGTTGCAAGGCGTGTTTTGATATTTACATTCTATCGTTTCCTTGCGAAGACATTGTGGATGTCCTTTTTTTTTTTTTCAAAGAAACCCTTTTGAGTAGGAAACTTTGTTCCAGGGAATACAAGTGCGAAAGGATTTTAACTTTACAGAGGAAGCCAAAGGATCTAACAGAAATTTCACAAGAGCATTCAACACCACCGTGACAGACCGTATCCAAAGGATCTATAATTTCTTACTTGATTCTAAGTTCTGTGGTTTTCAGGTTACAGAACTTATTGTGAAGGTGAGAATTGAATTCTGCTATAGTGGTCGGGTGTCTTTACAGCGCTAATGTTTATTATCCATTTGATGGGATGTTTACCCTTCTTTGCGTTCGCAATTTTATTTAATATCAGAACCTGAGGAAACAAGTAAGAAACCTATTGTGATCGGAGTTGTCACTTCAGCAGTATTTCTTATTTTCTTGGTGATGGGTATCATTTATTGGAAGCTCTGCTACGGAGACAAATACACAAGAGAACGAGGTAGTGTAAAATCAGACATTTCCGCACATTGGGTCTTCTCTTAATTTTCTAAATAATGGCGAATCACACTAAAGAATGCGCGTAGTGCATGGATGTATGATGTTCAAGCATTTCTATTATTTCACGATATGTCTCCTGACTGTCATCCTCTCCCATACCAACCGCTACGTGCAGAGCTTAATTAAAGGGCTAGATTTGAAAACTGGTTCCTTCACCTTGAGGCAGCTAAAAGCGACCCCTGACAATTTCAATTCAGAAAACAAGATTGGAGAGGGTGGTTTTGGATCCGTATACAAGGTTTGTCATCTAATGAATTTTTCATATTATCACAATTTTATTATACTATAGCATTTAGATGCGTGATTGACTTCCTTTGCAGGGTGAAACCTCGTCTTTAATTTGAATAAAGCCAAAGACGTGCTTGGAGCTTCGTTTGTAATCATATAATGATGATACTGTTAATGATCAAGATTTAGACAACGTTTTGTTGCTTACCATCTATCTTGGTATGCTTATGGATTTATAATTCTATATATGTAAACGGTCTATGAAAGCTATCTCCGTGGTTGTGAGAATTCAGAGCCCAAGGCACTCTTCCTGGCCAGTGATTATTACTCCCGATTTATATATGGGGATGGATATTATTAATATTTTTAATAAAATTTAAATTTAAAGAAGGAATCAGCTTGTTTTTGTATGAGATTTTTTGAAAATGGTGTACTAAAATGAAAAAAAAAATAATAAAGTTTATTTACTTGACTGATGAAAACTGAAAGTTGGTATATCAATGTTGCAATGTTTTTTAATAAATGCCAAAGTATGAGGTGCTAATTTATTTATTTTAAAAAAAACCCCACATTTAGTTCCCTTGCCAAACGATATCATGCCATTTAGGCATTGATGAGATAGGAGCTTCATAATGAAAAATTATCTGGAGAGCAAGTGAAGCATGTGGCTTAGGATGCAAGTGACTCTGTGAAGCATTTGGTTCAGATCTCAGATGTGTTTTTTTTTTCCTTTGATCTTGTTTTTCCTTTAATATTCCATCAAAAGTACATATCAATGCAAATATAAGAGCTATTTTTTAATTCAAGCACCTCTCTCACAGCGTACATGAAAATAATTTATTGCTAGTGAATTCTTTTTTCTTTTAAGCCTAAAATACCTTTTGTGCTACGAAAATCACGAAAAGCAAAAAATAAAAGTAATTCTAATCTCTTTGTTTAATGAAAATTTGTCATGCAAGAAAACAACAAGCATAACAACAAATGCAAGAGACTTTTTTATTTCTAAAATTAAAAAGAGGAACACTAACTCAGCAATCAATATTAAGTAGTTTTTATAATTTTTATGATGAAATCATAAAATCAGTTCATTTTTAACGATTTTAATGTGTTGACTGATTCTATACAAGTTTGATCGAGTTTGATTAATTTTATTGGTTTTGAAATTTTTAATTTAATTTTACATGTTTTATATATTTTGACTCGTAAAATTATATGATTTTACTGGTCAAAACACGGTTTTAATAACATTGATGTATATATTCATGCCATAGGCATTTTTATCTATCCCGGTAGCGCCTCAACCAAATCCTAGTTTCTGAAAATATGTGGTTTTTTTTTTTTAATCTTGCTTAGCATTTCATTTGTTCCACTCATTCTGCACACAGATCTATTAGTACTCGTGTTCATATTCATATTTATGATTCCCTTGGCTTCTTGCAGTGATGTTTCCTACAATAAGAATGTGACATGCTTTATTATTCATTTACCCCAAGATATAAGCACAAACAGTACTCATGAAGAGGGAACAGCCATGCACCGATTTTCTCAATAATGCTAATTCTCGAGGCATGGTTTCGATATCTGATTCTTATATTGCAGTTTGCAGAACCATTTGAAATAATTACTATAATTTCCATGTCTTACAGAAGCGGACTTCTTCCATGCTCAGGCATACATGCATGAGTGCCCAAAAAGTATGATATTCTTTTCCCTCCTTAAATGAGAAGTAACGAAGTTCTTTAAAATCAAAGCAAATCTGTTTCAAATTTATCAGCATACCGAAATCAATGATCTACTATAATATCAGTGTCTGTGTCTTTATTTGAGCACGAGTACTAATTTCAATGTAGATTTTTTTGCCTTAATTCTACATTCTATTCTGCACACAGATCTATTAAGGATGTATTCATTCTCAGTTTTGTTGGACAAGTAAGGATTTATCTGTAACCAAAACATGGCCTCAAGCAGAACTTGAGCACCTCACGTTTTCACCATCTATATCACTAATCGGAAACCAAGGGTTGATAGTGAAAGCTAGCAAGAATTGTTACAGAGATGAACAAGAAGCAAAATAGAAGTAGGGAAAGATGTTGCTGTAATGCAGAGGAAGAAGAAAATGTCTATATGTTTTATTCACTTAATACGTTCCCAGCACTGTTACATTCATTTTATATCAATAAAAGATGAGAAGCTTGGTTACGTTTTCTACTCAACTGTAACAGAATTCATTAACTGCCTAACCATATTAACAAACTTGCTAACCATTATATTCTCTATTCTCTTTGACAGGTGGCTGAAGCAGAGGTGGCTGAAGCGGAGCATTTGATATCTTGACATTCCCCCGCAATCATATGCTTGGAGGAACCAAGCATAAGATTGGAACAATGATCCAAAATAAAGGAGTGGAAAGGCCTTTAGTGAGAATATCGGCAAATTGATCAGCAGAAGAGACATGTTGAACCAACAAATCACCTTTGATAACACGTTCGCGAACAAAATGATAATCAATTTGGAGATGCTTCATTCTGGAATGGAAAACAGGATTGGAAGCAAGGGAAATAACAGAGATATTATCACAATGAATGATCGGAGGGATATGTAAAGGAATGTGAATGTCACAGAGAAGCTGACGAATCCAGGCAAGTTCAGCAGCAGCAATCGCGAGAGCGCGATACTCAGCCTCAGTGGAGGATCGAGAAACAGTATGTTATTTCTTAGAAGCCCAAGAAATAGGACTGGAGCCGAGGAAGACAATAGAGCCAGAGACAGAACGTCGGTCATTGGGATCACCGGCCCAGTCAGCATCACTATAAGCTTGGAGATTAAGAGGACCAGCCTGAAAATGAAGACTAACATCAAGGGTACCTTTAAGATACCGCAAGATCCGTTTGACAGCAACAACATGAGAATGCATGGGATTATGCATAAATTGGCAAGCTTGGTTCACAGAGAAGGCAATATCAGGCCTTGTGAACGTGAGATACTGCAAGGCGCCAACGATGCTGCGATACTGTTGAGGATGAGAGTAGGGTTGTCCATCATCTTTAAGCAAATGATGATGAGGAAGACAAGGAGTATCACAAGATTTGGAATGCTGTAAATCAACTCTACCAAGTAAGTCAGTGATGTAACCTGTCTGGGACACAAACAAACCGGAAGGGAGATAAGAGATCTGCAGTCCCAAAAAATAATGCAACCTGTCGAGATCCTTCATATTAAATTCCTGAGTCAAGGCAGCAATGACTGAAGAAAGAAGAGAAGCATGACTACCAGTAAGTATGATATCATCAACATAGAGTAGCAAAATCACAACACCAAGAGAAGAATGCTGAACAAACAAAGAGGGATCGGCAGGAGATGCTTGAAACCCCAAACTTGGTAAAAAACTGGTAAAGCGTTCATTCCAGGCACGGGGAGCCTGTTTAAGGCCATATAACGACTTCTTGAGTCTGCAAACAAAGTCAGAAGGATGAAGCTTACTCACAACACCTTGGGGCTGAGTCATATAAACCTCCTCATGCAGAAGACCATGCAAAAAGGCATTGGTAACGTCAAGCTGCCGTAAAGACCAGTTAAACTGAGCTGCAAGAGCAAGGACCAAACGAACCGTAGTAGGTTTCACGACAGGACTAAAGGTTTCATTATAGTCAATACCTTCCTCTTGACTGAAACCCTTGGCCACCAACCGAGCTTTATGCCTAGCGATAGAACCATCTGCATTCTTTTTGATTATGTAGACCCATTTACAGCCAACAAGATTCTTGGCAGGTGGGAGAGGCACCAAGTCCCAAGTACCTTGGGCATGAAGAGCATCAAGCTCCTCTTGCATAGCAGACTACCATTCAAGAATGGTGGAAGCAGCCTTGAAGGAATGGGGTTCAACCTGAGAAGAAGCAACAAACTGGACAGAGGCAGAGTAAGCCCTTCTTTTGGAGATACCATTCTTAGACCTGGTGGTCATGGGATGAAGATTTAGTGGTGAAAGAGGTAAGACCACACATAGATTCTCAAACTGGAAGTCAGGATCAACAGGGAGAGGGGACTGTGTAGATGACAGAATGGGTAGAGGCGGAGACAGTGTAGGCTGTGAGGAGGAACTGTGAGATAGTGCAGACTGAGAAGAGGAACTGGAAGACAGTAGAGGCTGAGATGCAGCCGCTGGAGTAGGAGGAGAAATAAGAGGGAACACAGTGGGATGTAGACAAGGGGATGAGGAAGTGGAAGGGGATACAGGAAGCACATGTGAGTAAGGAAACATGGATTCATCAAATAGAACATGTCTAGTGACAAAGAAACGATTTGTGTGAATAGAAAAACAAAGATACCCCTTATACTGACCTGCATACCCCAGAAAAATACAAGTGGAAGTCTTGGGCTGAAGCTTGTTAGAATTATAAGGCTTGAGTAAAGGAAAACAAGCACAACCAAAAATTCGCAAATGATGAACAACCGGTGGAGAACCATAGAGCAGGAAATATGGTGAGTTGTGTTGAAGAATGTGACAGGGCATTCTATTAATCAAATAAATGGAAGTAGCACAAGCATGAAACCAAAATTTTGGAGGTAAATGGGCAGTTTGTAATAGAGTGATGGCTGTTTCTAAAATATGCCGATGTTTACGCTCAGCAAGGCCATTTTGTTCCGGAGTGTAGGGATAATACATTTGATGGATAATACCCTTGGTAAGGAGGTAATGTTTGAATTTATTACTAAGATACTCACCACCCCCATCACTCTGAAAGACTCGAAGAGTAGCAGAGAATTGAGTAACTAAGAAGGTATGAAAGTAAACAAAAATGGAATAAACCTCTCCTTTATTGATCATTGGAAAAATCCAAGTAAATCGAGTACATTCATCAATGAAGCTAACATAATATCTGAAACCATCAACAGATGCAGTGGGAGAAGGCCCCCAAACATCACTATGAATGACCTCTAAAGGTTTAACAGATTTAACTGCCGGATAAGGAAAAGGAAGTTTGGCAAGTTTACCTTCTAAACAAGTGGTACAAACAAGTTTGGATGTGTCTGAGGTGAAAGAAATCTGGGATTGTTTTAACATAGCAGAGGTGACTGTGTTAGAAGGATGACCAAAACGCTTGTGCCAAAGACTTGTGTTGACCTGTTTACCAAGATAACAAACCAGATTATTTGGAAAGAGAGACTGTGAAGGAAACGAAAAGAGAAAGGAATAGGATATAACCCAGCTCTACACAGTCCCTTGAGGAGAACATTCCCCGTGATTTTGTCCTGAATCCAAAAACCAAAAGCATCACAAATAAAACGGCAGTTGTTATCTTTGCACAGCTTATGAACCGATACCAAGTGTTGAGAGAGTTTTGGCACATGCAAAACTTGCTTTAATTGTAAGGAGCAATGAGGAACATCCAGAATAGAGGAACCAATATTAGAAATGGTCAAACCTGAACCTCCTGCAGTGGTAACAGTATCAGCTCCTGAGAAAGGTGCAGCCAGATTAAGTTGAGCCAAATCAGAGGTCATATGTGTGGTGGAGCCAGTATCAGCCACCCAAAATTGTTCTAGAGGAGAAGGAGGTGGGAACGCAGCATGCATAGCACTAAGATTACTGGAGGGAGGCCGACCTTGATAGCTGAAATTACCTCGATGATAACACTGAACAACAGTGTGCCCAAATTTCCAACAAATTTGACATTGAATGGAAGAGGCAGAATTAGGAGGCAGAGTGTGACGCTGATAGCAATCAGCAGCTACATGACCTTTCTTAGTGCAAATTTGACATGTAGGAATGTCAATGCCAGGACCAAGAATACCAGGGTGAGACGTAGGTGGAACCTGATAAGGACGTGGACTGAACTGATACTGATGACGTCCTTTGCCACGTCCCTTAAAGTGAGACCCCCGATTGCCAAAGTATCCACCATTGGAACCATGAAATCCACTGTTATGACCATTAAATCCTCCATGGAAACCAGGAGGTGGAGCAGACTTGGAGCTTGAAGGATGAGAATAAGAGTTACCTTCATCAAGAACAAGAGCTTTGCCAGGAGATACTTGATGTTGAGCCATTATTGCAGGAACAAACGAAGCAGCAGAATAAGTTTGCTCAAGAGTAGCTTCTTCAGCTAGCAATTGAGACCGAAAATCTTTAAGAGATAACACGTTGTCTCGGTCGCGAACCATGCACCGAAAGGTGTTATAATCAGAAGGAAGACCATTGAGAGCTAAGATGACAATGTCATCATCTTCAAAATAAACCCCTGCTGCAGAAAGATGATCCCGAGCATCTTTGATTTTCTGCAAATATTGAGTCACAGTATCGGAGCCATTCTTGATGGTTTGAAGCTCACTTTTCATCTGAAAAATTCGTGCCTTGGAAATTGTGGAAAATCTATCCTTCAGTTGAATCCACATGTCATGAGAGCTAACACATCCAATAACGTAAGAGATTGCAGTTGAAGAGAGGGTAGCAATAATCAACTGCATCAATGCCCGGTCATGCATTTTCCAAATTTTGTAATCATCAGTTTCAGCACCTTCAACATCAGAGGCTGCATCAAACCGATGTGGACACTTTGTTGATCCATCAACAAATCCTAAAATACCATGACTCTCTAGTAGAATTTGCATTTGAAAGTTCCAGATGAGGTAATTTGTGTCATCCAATTTAACGGTTACTGCTGTTGAAACTGTAGGAAGTAAAGAGGTAATGGGAGATTGGATGATCTGTAGTTGAGAAGTTGTTACCATTTTTGAAGTTCAAGCAACAAAAGAGGAAGAGAATCATAGGTTTGAGAAGAGTGTTTGAAGAGAAG